>NW_012113141.1:13474336-13479815 GCF_000951035.1 Colobus angolensis palliatus | reverse complement strand
ACTGGCCAGCTCTCTGGACATCTCCCTCCCTCCAGCTCCCTTGGTTCTCACTGTGGGTCCTTCTGTCTTTGTCTCTTCCATCTTTCCTCTTCTCCCCCTGGGCCCAAGTCAACTTCTCTCCATGACTCCATCCTCCCATCTCCATCCCTCTCTCTCCCCTCACCCCTACCTCCTCTCTCTCTCCCCTCACCCCCCACCTCCTCTCTCTCTCCCTTCCCTCTCTCTCACTGTTTCAACCTCTCTCTCTCTGTCCTCCTTGTCTTTCTCCTTCTCTCTGCTCTTCCTCTCCCTCTCTCATCCCTTCTCTCGTCTTCTCTCTGCCTGTCCCGTCCTCTGACCGACCTCACCCCTGCATTCTCTACTCCTCTCCAGTCCTGCTCACTGAGCCTCTCACCACCAACCTCTGCCTATCACACAATTTAAAAATTACAGGAAGATGGTGGGGGGCACAGGACTTATGGAGAAATGTCTACACCCAGCTCAACTTCCCTTAGAGCCACCTGGAGTTGGTGATATGGGGGGCAGCTGGCGCAGTGGGGAATGGGCTCTGACAAACCCTGAGTCTCTGCGAGGCTCCTCATGGGCTCCACAGCTGCTGCTGGGCCCCCTTCTATTCCCTGTCAGGAGAAGTTGGCCACCTCATGGGGATGGATTCCTGTCCATCTGCTCACAAGGCACCATGGGCAGTCACTAGGAACACAGTGACTATTTCTAGAATGAATGAGCACAACCTCCACCCATGGCTGGATACAGGGTATTCCCCCATCCCAGAAGGCCCCCTCGGCCCCTTCCCAGTCAACACTACCCAAAGGGTAACCCTGCTTCTGTGGCCAGCAAGGCAGTAAGTATCTGCCTGAGTTTGAAAAGTATATAAGGAGTCACACCTGGTATACCTTGGGGTGTGAACTGGTCCTCCAGGAAGCGGACACCCAGAAAGATAGGACTGCAAATGTTTATTAAGGGAAACACTATGGAAGAGAGAGAGGAGGGAGCACAGGGCATGGGGCATCAAATATGGTGGAGACTTTTCCAAGATATCATGGCCCAGGAGACTCTTCAAATTTCAAAATTGTCCTGTAAGGTAAAAAGATTTCGGTTTATTTCCAGGTGACCTTCTTTTGCCCAATATACATTTTGTCTTCTCTGAAATATCTGTGCCCCTGCTGAATACGTCTGTGTGTGGCCGCATCTGTGTCTGTATGTCATGGAGAATAATTATCCACAGATCGCAGATGTAAATCTCAGAGTTTAACTGTGTATGCATTTTTAGAATCTTTTCATCTCGTAAGGATCTGAATTCTAATCTTGGAGACAGGGGCTTTCCCTTATCTTTTGAAAGAGAAACTGGAAATCCCAGAACCTGAGCTATTACACCCTAAGGTTTATTAAATGAACTACAATGAACATCTTTTGCTGATCTTCTGACTGGGAATATTTTCATTTAACCAGCGGGAAGGGTGAGGCTCTACCACCTACCAGCTGTTTTGCAAGATGCTTTCCTTACGAGCTTGGTCTCCCTGCCCTCACCATGACCTCATAATCACATCATTCCCAGCTCATTTCTGAGAAAGCTGGGGCTCTGAGCCCTACTGAGAGTTGGTGTCTGGGCTTAGGCAGCAAAGACACAGGGAAGGGGAAGCACTTTGCATGCCAAGGTTGGGAGACGCAAAGCTGAGAGTCGTGGGTGGGAAGGAGAGGGTGCTGGAGATCAGAGGAGGCCAGAGCAGCTCAGGATTGGCCTTGAGTTTCTGGCCAGAGTCGGCCTCATTCTGAAGGCCAAGGCCGCAGCTGCACTGAACCAGACCCATCCTCATTGCTAGTCTCCTTGGGCTATAAAAACTCAGGGATACAAGTTCCCCTGACAGAACCAAGCTAAATTTTTCAGACCTCTAGGCATTCATTCACCCTGATCCAGAGCCTTCACACACCCAGGGAAAGAATCATCTTTCTGCCGATAACGGACTAAAGGCTGTAGGGCAACAAGGAAGTGCTGTGGGGGTAATTCCCCGTACACACTGTGCTATCTGAGCTCCCGTGGCGGCTGTGTGTGGCCCTCACGCAGCCTCCACGCTCCTGCTCACACTGCTTGCCTGGCTAGCAGCAGCCTTCCAGCTCCATCTGAGTCCAACAAACCCCCATGTGACACCTCCTCGCTTCATCTTTCTCTTCCACAGCCCCGTTTACTCCCAGGAGATTCTTCTCCTCCTTCTACACCCTGCGTCCCTTCACTTGTGCTTCCATTGGGGTGGTCAGAAGCTCTGTGCCCTTCAGTGTGGGTCTCTCTGCTGCAGGACACAGGATGCTCTGCCAGTCAGGAACGGGTCTCATCCCTCACAGAGCTGGCCATATGGCCCAGGTTCCATACACACCTGTAAAACTGGTATTTCTAGCTTCTATAAACAATCTCTGGCTGGGCGCAGTGGCTCACACTTGTAATCTTGGCACTTTGGGAGGCCGAAGTGGGCAGATGGCATGGCTCCAGGAGCTTGAGACCAGCCTGAGCAACATGGTGAAACATGGTCTCTACAAAAAGTAAAACAAAAAAACATTAGCCAAGCATGGTGTTGCACACCTGTAGTTCCAGCCACTCTGGAGGCTGAGGTGGAAGGATCACCTGAGCCCTGGAGGCAGAGGTTGCAGTGAGCCAGGAGTGTACCCCTGCACTCCAGCCTGGGTGACAGAGTGAGACTCTGCCCCAACCCTCCAAAATGGAAAAAACTCTTTCCTCATCTGCAGAAGATACCTGCTGCCAAGGTCATAATGAGGAAATAATGCAAATGACTTGTAGTCTCAGAAACTTGAGCAAAGTGACCACATCCTCAGCCAGTGCTACCCTCGTATTGCAAAGCCCTGCAGTACAATCTGTGACATTTCTATTCATTCAAAAAAGGAAAGATGAATCCATTTTGCAACTCAGTTCATACTGTTCAGATAAACATACCAAGTAGTACATATGGAGGTGGTGGTCGAGGCCACAATGGGTAGGGAAGCTGGTTGAGGTCCTAGAGGAGTCGGTTCAGATAGCAGAGGCCAGCCAAGTGGAGAAGGTGGCAGATGTACTACAGGAGACCCTGGTGGAGGAGGTGGCTAAAGTCCCAGGGCCCATGAGTGGAGATTATTGAAGCAGCTGAGGAGATTCATGTGAAGGTGGTTATTGAGGGGCCAGACGCCACCCAGAAGGGGTGGCTGAGAATCCAGAGGTTACTAAGTGGAGATGTAGTCGGAGGTCCCAGAGGCCTCACAGAACAAAAAGGTGAATGATGTCCCAGAGGAAATGCAGCTATAAAAGATGGATGAGGTCCTGGAGGGAAGACACATGGATGAGGTCTGGGAAGACCAAGAGCTGCAGGAGGTGGATGAGTTCCTGGAATACAGACACATGTAGCATGTTGATGAGGTCCCAGAAGACTTACAAGTCCAGGAGGTAGATGAGGTCCTGGAGGACCAACAGCTGCAGTAGGTGGATAAGGTCCTAGAAGACCTACAGCTGCAGGAGGTGGATGAGGTCTGAGATGACCACCAGCTGCAGGAGGTGGGTGGGGTCCCAGAAGACCTACAGCTGCAGGGAGTGGATGAGGTCCCAGAGGACCAACAGCTGCAGGAGGCAGATAAGGTTCCGGAGGACTGAGAGCTGCAGGCGGTGGATTAAGTCCCGAAGGACAGACGCATGCCATTGGTCAGTGAGGTCCCAGAGGACCAACAGGTGGAACAGGTGATTGAGGTCCGGGAGGATTGACAGCCACAGGTGGTGGATGAGATCTGGAAAGACAGACAACTGCAGCAGGTGGATGAGGTCCTGGAGGACTGACAGCTGCAGGAGCTGGATGAGGGCCCGGACAACACTCGAGTGGAGGAGGTGGTTGAGTTTTCAGGGGACTCTCTAGTGCAGGACGTGGTTGAGTTCCCAGAGGACAGTCGAGTGGAGGAGTTTTTTGAGGTCTCATAAAACCTTCAGATGGAGGGAGTGGTTGAGTTCCCAGATGACATCCAGGTGGAGGAGGAAGCTGGCAGCCCATCAGTGATCCTGAAGGGCCAGCCCTGAGATCGGGCAACTAGGGCCATTCTGAGAAAGGATGAGGCTTCCACTGCAGCCTCATTGACCTGCAAGTCAGGAGGAGAAAATGTTTTGAAATATATGAATATGATGGATAAAAACACCAAAACCAACACAAGCTGCACCTTATGCCGCAGGTGACAGTCCCTTGCACCTTTCCCTCTGCCAGGTTTCAAAATGGCAGCATCAATGCCATAAAGTCTCCCTTCAACTGAGTCCTGCCGACAGCAGGGGAGTGAGTAAAGAAAAGTCATGGGGACAAACTGTTATCCCCACATGTCACTCTGTCTGCAAATGTAGGCAGGCTGGGGGCCTGTCCCTGGGAAGACAGAGTCATAACCCAGTAACAAAGAAGCATGTTTCTGACACAGGCGTGTCTATGTCTATCCTCATTCCTCCCTCACCACCATCACCAGAGCATGTTCCTTGCATCAGATAAACACAAAGAGAAGCATGAAAAGCCCATTGTCCACACATGAGTCGCGGCTACTCTTACGAGAATGGCCTCCAGGCTTTTCACATGCTGTCTCTGAGTCTCAGAAATCTGCAAGGTCAGTGTGACCACCCTGCTCCAAATCTAAGAAAACAGAGATTCCCAGAGGAAGGAGAAATTTCACCCAGCATCACACAGCTGGCAAGAAACAGAGTGGAAGTCCATTCCAGCTCTGCCTGCAAGACCCTCTCATCCCCCTTCTGCTTCCCTTTTTGACAAAGGGTCTTCCCTACTTTGGAGGTGCCATCCATGGGTACAAAGAGCTCTGGGGAGATGGGGATTCCTGAAGAGCTGCAGGGGAACTGGGAGAGGGTTTTCTGACAGAATAATCCTACATACAGATGTCAGTTTGGCACGGCTATCATATTTCTTTGACTTCTAGGTAATACCAAATTTTAAGTGCACTACGACATAAAGGATAATTTTGTCCATGGAAAAATGAGGTGGGAATTCTCAGCAACAGAAACAGTTTAAAAATGTGTTTGATTTCAAGTGTGTAAGTCCCATGATGTGTGATCAGAGGATTCAGCAGCTGTCGGAGACACAGAAGCCACACGAGAACCAGCTCGGCTGAGCATCATGTAAGGCCTTCACTGGGAATTGTGCCTGTAGGCAATGAGTGACGTTCACTCTCCACCACCTCACAGCCGGGGCACATTTTCTATTAAAATATGGAACCTCTGACACTTAGAATATTAGATCAAGGGCAACACTGGGTGAGGGTGGGGCCGTTTTTGCTCAACACAGTTAAGAACAGACGGGACTGTGATGAACTATGGAATTGACTTTGCCAAAGAACACTCAAAATTGCACAAAGCACATATTAATGTTGGATCGATGAGTTTTCACTTCTGGGATTACGGCGGATATTCTGAAGGTTAATTACCCACCTTACAGCAGAAAAGAAAATCACAGCAACAAAAAGAAACCCC
>NW_012113141.1:13467717-13474286 GCF_000951035.1 Colobus angolensis palliatus | reverse complement strand
GTGATGAACTATGGAATTGACTTTGCCAAAGAACACTCAAAATTGCACAAAGCACATATTAATGTTGGATCGATGAGTTTTCACTTCTGGGATTATGGCAGATATTCTGAAGGTTAATTACCCACCTTATAGCAGAAAAGAAAATCACAGCAACAAAAAGAAACCCCCCATATTTTGGGAAGGAGACTCCACACCATCGTGAGTAAAAGGGATCGGCAGGGTCTACTGGGCCATAAGACTGACCGCAGTGGAGCTCGACGGCATCCTCTCGTTATTTCTGGAAACAGAACAGTGACAGCCCTGCAGCCCTCGGCCCTTAAGCCTTTATGGCTTCTGGAGGTGCCACCAAAGATGACCAGCTGGAAATGGAGAAGCCTGAAAGCTCATGGGGAAGATTTTGCTTTCAAAAATCCACAGAGCAGAGGACAGGCCAGGAGAGGGCGCTGTAGGAAAAGACAAAAGTGTCCTGAACTGGAGGGAAACCGACCCCAGCATTTACCTTTGTCTTTGTGTTTTCAGGTGGGACAGAGCGGCTGTTCCTCATGGAACCGAATGAGGTCCTGAATCCGCTAAGGGCCAGAGAAGGGAACAGGCCTTAATGGGGCTTCCATGCTCTGTGCCGAACGAGAAACCCTCCACACCCTCCGCTGCCACCTCACTCTCTTTGCCACCCTCTGGGCCTCATCCTTGAGGAAGACGCCACAGAGCCCTCATCCAGGGGTTTTCTTACTTCTCCACTGACTGTGGACAGGCCAGGCTCTAAGCAGCTGGAAATGGGCTCTAAATCAAAAGTTCACTGTACATATCAGAGGAAGTCACTCATCATGTGAGCACAGACTCAAAATTAAAATAGGAACAGCCATGGATGGGAAGAATATCAATGAACCCTGGACAGAAACAGCACTCTCTCCTTTTCTTCAAGCCATAGGGGTGTTCAAAGTTAATCTAACCTCCATAGCTGACCAGGTATTATCAATATTTATGAACAGAAATGGACATAAAGAGACTAACAGTCATGAGGAAAGGTAAGAGCTATAGAAATTAACTGGAAAGTTTTAGGATTACACTTCAAATGCTAGAGAAGTTAGATGACATAGAAATTTAATTTACTAATGAAGTTTTATAGTTCACAATAAAGAATTTAAACAAAAAGAATGAAGGAAGTTCCAAAAAGTGTAAATAAATGCTTCCTTAAGAAAAGAAGAAATATTGATCCATGAAGACACAGCCAGAAAATTTCTGCTCCCATCAGCACTTATGGCTCCCATTCTAAAATGTTATTCGTGTTACTTTTCTCAAATAATAATAAAAAAATAACGCCTTCCCACTGACTCAACGTTGGAAGGGGACCTGGCTTATTTGCCTTCTAGGGTCATCCCCTCAGTTAAAAGTAACCAAGACATCAGAGTGGAACAGTGTCCACAGTCAGTGGAGGGGCTTGAGCTCCACCATTCACAGGGGACCGGCCGAGAGCCACTCAGTTGTGGCACCTGAGAAAAACAGGGTCCTGCCACTTAAGCCCTCACCCCCGAAAGGAGAAGCAGGATGTGTGGATTGTGCAGCAGAAGTTAAGTGGCTGCCTTCACAGTGAGCTCCTTCCTTTCCAGAAAGGGTTCTCTAGCCCCGGCTATTCCTGGGCTGCCTCCTGACTCATGTGTCTTTCTGGCACTTCCTGCTTTTCCATCATTTCCCATCTTGAAGATAGAGAAAGAATTGACCTGAAGAATTAAAACACCATGTTTTTTACTAGACACTCAAAAGTTCATCTTAAAACAAAAACATCCTTAAAATTTGTCCATCACAGTTACCTACCTGTGCTGCTTGCAGGCAGCCTTCCTCTCTGCCGACTCCCTCCGCAAGGCTTGGGCACAGAGCTGTGGGGAGAAAAATATATCCATGTCCTGACTTGCCGGACTATGCCCAAAATCAAGGAGGGGGGAAAAAAAAAAAACTTACCCAGTTGTTGAGGACCTTTCTTGCAGCAGAAGGGGCGATCTGAAAAAGCCAACACCTGAGAAAGTGTGTATTGAGAGAGTCTAGGGGCTGTGGCATCATCTTCATGAGCGCTTAAGGATCCTGCAACTGCGGGGAGGAAGGCTCCTTACCTCGCATCTGTAGGAGTCCTCTACCCACCGCCGCAGCTCTTGTCTGTCTTGAATCGTTTTCCTATGGTTTAGAATCACTTTCGTCAGACAAAGCATCATCTTCAGTACGATTTTAAATAATCTGCCATGTTCCTGATTTCCTCACAACTGACCCCTTACACCATCTATCTGTACATAGAAAATGTATTTCACATGGTTACAAAAGTACAGTATGATTAAAATTGTTGCTGTAATGCTTCCTCCTCTTTTACTTAATGCCTGCTGGGTTGTGAGCTGACAATTTCCTTACCCATTTTCAGTATGTCCCTAATTCATCCTTCATTGGGCATCTTTTATCAGGAAGCTCCATTCTCCTGGAATTAATATCCTTGCCGTATTTCACAGGGCAGACACAGCTGAGCTGATGAACAGGCACAGCCCTTTCGAAGGATGGGTTGATCCTACAACAACACGCTTTCCTAAGGATGATGACAACTCACACCACCCCTAAAACGGCTGGTATGAACCGAGTTTCCACACAGTCAGGCCGGCATTGCAGTCAGGAGATATTCAGCTACTTCACATGTTTTGATCACTAGTAAATCTTCAGGTACTTTGTGTTCTCTTGTGTGAATTCTCTCTCTAGGTATCTCTTCTGATCATTTGTTTCCATTTCTGTGTTAACTGGGTCTATACATTGTACAAAGATTTAAAACAAAACACCCCAGCAGGGCTTTCCCAAGAGGCTGGTGTGGGTTTCTGAACTCACTCCCAGATGGGTATTTTTTCTAGAGCCAATTTCCTGGCTTCTTCCACCTCTGACAGCCGCCTCTCCCTTTCTGCTCACTCACATTCTTTCATTCTCAGTTTCCTCAGTTGAGAAGGGAGAGAGATGCATGCACATGATCCACCGGCCGGTGTGGGATTCCTTCTTCCCTTCTGGTATCTGAAGGCCGTGATTCAAAGGTCCCCTGACAACCTTCCCATAAATGAACCAAGTGATCCTCACAACTGGAGGGAGAGTTAACACCTTCCATGGAGGGACAAAGAAAAAGCACACTCTGGCCTGCTGGCAAGTCACCTGTTGTTTCCAGCTCATCTTCATCACTCTGTATTCCTACTCTTTAGTAAGTATGAACTACTACAAGCTTCTATGAGATGCGCTATGTGTGCTTCTAGGATCAGTCTTGTGCCTGACATAGCGAAAGCTCATTTTAGTTGAGTGTGGAAAACCAGACCTCACCAGCTCATCACAACTAAACCTGTAAGGATGGAGCAGGGATCGCTCCTCGTCTGACTCCTCCCATAGGGAGACCTGATTCTCCATCAGAAGCTGATGCCAGAACCCAGACAATCAGCCTCAGAGAGATCCGTCCAGGACATGCTGTCATTAGCCCTGTGGTTCACTGCTGCACATGTCCATGATTCAGGACTGGAACTCTTCTCATGGACTTTAAAGATCCTGGTTGAGAGAAAAGGCCAATCTGAGTGCTGGGTGCATCTACTGAATTGGAAATGATCGAATGGCTCTTTAGTCAGGGTGCCCTGAAAATAGGTGACAAACTGCAAACCATCCTCTGGTGTCGAGTGACTTTAACAAGGTTTGGTTCACAGAGAGTGAGGGCAGAAAAAGGAAATGGTTGAAAAGGTAGGTTTGCTGTGTTGCCCTCACACTACTTGATTCATGGTTCTGATTCTAAAAATCTCACTTGATACTTGATTTCATATGAAGGAGTGTAAAATGCCAAGAACTCTAGGAAACAGGGGCAAAAACACTTCAAAGAGAAAGTTCACGCACCTGCTTCTGAGCGCCCAGGGCACTCTCCAGCACATGCTGTCTGGAGTGGCCTGAAGTAAGGATGTGTTGTGAGGTGCAGAGGATGCAATGGGAACAGGATCCTGTCCCCACCCTAAAGGAGGTCACAGTTTAATGCAAATGAGAAGCCAGTGAGGACATCACTACTCCTGCTGTGCACTTGGGAACTGGAAACACAATACCTGAGTCTGGAGGGAAGCTAAGGAAGCATTCTGCTCTGGGGTAGACATGAGTGCATGTGAAGCTTCTGATCTCCCATGAGAACAATGGGGACGTGGAGCAGAATCTAAAACCCATGACTGAAAGCATCAAGTTGCAAACATGGCAGTAAAGAGACATGAGGCCAAGATGGAGAAGAAGGAAACCCAGGACGAAGGTCAGCCTCACATTTGGGGCTCATTTCCCTGAGTTTCACCACTGAATTCCAGAAGGGACTAACTGAGATGCAAAGAAGCAGAGCAGCTTTTGCACCATGTGGAGGATTGGATGGAAAAAAAGCAGATTGAGGCTCTGTCAGTGAAGGTGATCCCTACTGAAGTCCACTGGTTTTGGATGGGACCCAGAAGAGTCACAAGCCAGGAAAAGAGGTGGACAGGAAATACCCTGAGCTTTATAGGGACTGAACCTGCACTGATAACCTCAATTGCTGACGGTATAGAGGGTGTGTAGGTGTGCTAGGACCCCGACCATCCCCCAGAAATAGACGCCCATCTTTTCTGCAGCAAGATAACATGCTAGTAGGCGTCAATTCGTTGCTAAATACTTTTTAACCAGTGACTGACAATCAGCAAAAAAGACTAGTCATGTGGCAGGAAAAATGCAATGTCATATGACCAAAAGCCAAAAGGCTGTGAGAATGAATCCAGAGGTGACGCAAGCATTGAATTTAACAATGCCAGTACCTGGACCTCCTCCTCCCACTGAAACATTACAATCAAGTATGTAGGAAGGGAAAGGAAGCATGAAGATTAATCAAGCAGGAAGGACAAGCTCAATTTTGCACCCACTGAATTTGCCACAAATATTGTGGAAAATATTCTCAAGGCCATTGCAGTTGTCTACTTTGGTTGGCACATGGTTCATACAACAGTATTTGTGTCAGTGAACATCTTACTCTTCCTCGACAGTCTTTCTTTGCCCAAAGATTTCTCAATGACTGTTGACCTTCATCATCACCTCTTAGACTTCAGCTTGCACTTTAGCTTCCGTAGATTTCCATGACATAGAAAAGTATTTTAGGTCTGTTTTAATTCCTGGAAATGATAAAATCCTTTTATGTGTGTGCATACAAGGCATACAAGTGGACCTGAGCCCTTGGTTAGGGTGTAGAGAGGAGAAGGGGAGAAACCTGAGGGCCAGAAGCTGTTCTTTCCCTTAACAGGACAAACTCATTTCCACACTATGGGGACTCCGACAGATAGCATACCTTCCTGGCTACGGCTGTTGGACCTCCAGGCTTTCCCCTGTCAATCCGTGGATCTGTCATGGACATTTCATGACTTTAAGACAGATTTGAGAAAAGACATCTAGGAAACAATAATGGAACAAGGATGTGAATATACTTCACACAACTGAACTGTACATTTCAACAAGGTTAAGATGGTAGTTATCATGTTATACGTATTTTACCACAGGTTAAAATGTTTCACAATTTGAAAAGAAAGCAACTACCTTCCCTTCAGTTCTCTGAGTTCTAGAGTTTGTAACATTTCACTCCCTGCTCCTTCCTGATTTTCTGCGGAGCGTCTACTCAGAGTCCATGCTCTACTCAGAGTCCACTTTCCCGTCCCTGACACCAGCTTCACTGAGGCTGGTTGGAATCTAACACAAAACATTCTCAGTAATGCCTGAATTCCCACCAAGAATTCCATATAGACAGCGTATGAGTTGAATCTTCTAACATGAAATATTTGTTCTCTTCTTGGTAATATGCAATGCAAATCCTATTGCAGATGTGCGTCATATACCTCCGAAATTCCTGATGTATTCAATGAAATAACATCTTTAAAGTTCTTTATAGAATGTTTTTTCTGATTTCCTCACATAGGATAGACAAAAAAGAACATGTACTAGGAGTTTGATAGAAGCAAAGAGTGATCTACAAAGATGAAAGAGCAGCAACTGCGTGCACCCCACAGCTACTGCTGGATTTTATGGGGAAAGCAGCTGGCCCAGTTTGGAGCTAGGAGAAATGTCAAACACATGAAGAAATGAGAAGCAAAGAAACACCGTGAGGCATGAACGTTTCATGGCACCCATGATGTCCCTGCTTGTGAGATAATGAGACAGAGGAGTGGATAACAAGGAGAAAGATGAGAAGGTGCAAAGTTATCCAAGTCAAACAGCTCAACTGAACTTTCCTTAATGGAATATTTAAAAAGTGGTACATAATAAAATTTCCCCCAATTCACGTCAAAAATTCTCTCTTCAGGACTAAGTTGGGTAGAGACTGTTCAATGTGCCTAGATATCTTCATAAGTCATATATTTTCTGTTTTCTGTGTATCTTGAAGGGCAGTGCCAAATGAAGTGTAATTATCTAGGTTGTAAAAATAAAACATACTTCCTCTTGCCTTGAGGATAAAAAAGCATTGTGGCATTAGCACTTTTTTCTTGGATCATTGTTCAGAAGATGTTTAAGCCCCTAGACACCCACACTTTTTTTTTTTT
>NW_012113141.1:13465217-13465791 GCF_000951035.1 Colobus angolensis palliatus | reverse complement strand
GTGTTGGTTGTGCAAATCTGTGTTTGTGTTTCTGATTGTGTAATGTGTGTGTCTCTGGCGTGTGTGCCCCCTGTGGGAGTGTCTGTTTATGTCTGGCTTCTGTGTCTTTATGTGTTGAGGTGTGTGCATGTGCATTTGCTTCTCCTTTGCGTGCCCCAATTGTGTCTGTATTTGTGTGTTTATGTTTCTCATAGTGTCTGTGTTCTATGTCTGATTCTCTGCCTGTAGGTCTGTGCCAGTCTGTGTGTGCGTGTGTGTATGCACGTGTGCACGTGGGTGTCCACTGTGTGTAGAGTCAGCCCTGTGGGGCTGTGTCTCATGGTCCTGTGTGTGTATCTGTGTCCTCCTGGTGTGTGTGTGTGTGTGCCTGTCCGTGGGCCATACACCTGAGTGCCCAGGTGAAGCTGGGGCAGTTCTGTGCCTCTGTGTCTCTGTGCTTGTGGTATCTGTTTATTTCCCTGTGAGTTCCTGGGTTTGTTCACCTTGGAAATTGGCAGTCACAGAGAGGCCTCTCCAATGCTGACCTCCAGAGGTGAGTGAGAAGTGGACAGTATGTGCTTCTATCATCCCCAGG
>NW_012113141.1:13460959-13463797 GCF_000951035.1 Colobus angolensis palliatus | reverse complement strand
AGTTCACTGCTGATTACATCTGACAAGCTCCTTTTCCGAAGTTCACCTTGTTTAATCTTTCCAGTGATGGTTTTCAGCAGCTCCAGGATAAACTCCACCTGGTTAAGTATAAGGGAAATCCACAGTGACAGTCCTGTTGTCATTTCCTATGAATTCCCTACCCTCCTCCTCTGCCCCCTACAGTCTCCCACACAGGCTGACACCATATGGTGGCCTTAATGGAAGCCACCGAGTGTGTCAGGTTCTCCCCTTGGCCCCCTGAAGTGGATGTAGCCATGTGATGTGACTCAGGAGCTGTGAGAGGTGAAGCGTGTCACCTCAAGACAGAAGAGTTGGGAACCATTGACACTGGCCACCCTCTCCTCCATCTCTTAGAGCAGCTAACAGGTTCCGCATGGAGGCTGTTCCTTTATCCTGTTGGTGGATGAGGGAATGTGAAGCACAAGGCCCAGCAAAGCCATGGTGGATGTGCACCACGAGCAGGATAAGAACCTTCAGTGTTGTAAATTTCCATCATCTGGGGCTGTTTGTTACTTACAGTGATATCTAGCCCATCGTAGCAGGCATGCACCATCTATTTCATGGTCTGTGAAGCAGACTAGCCTACCCTCTAAATATGACTGATTGTCAGACACATGTAGGTTTCAGTTTCAGCTCTTCCTCTTATTGATTGCAACCTCGGGCATTTGACTTCGAGTCTCTGAGCCTCAGTTTTGTTTTTGTAAAATGGTCTGCTATGCTATCTCAGGTTGAGGAGAGGATTTAATGAAATAAAAATGCATGTAAAGCATTGAGCCCAGGGCCTGGCACACACAGTGAGTACTCAATCAGTGTTAGCTATGTAGCTTCATAATGTGTATTGACTGTCAGTACTCAGACAATGTAGCAAAGTATTACAAAGAAGTAAGTGTTCACTTTTTGGCATATCTATCTCTTTGCACTTTATTTTCAAACAGATAATGCCACGTATACTTTTTCAAAGTATGATTTTTTTCTCTTAATATGTGTTGAGATGTATGTTAAATATAAAAAATTCTGAATCATTATTTTAAATTGCAGGATTATATTCAGTTTTATGAAAACTTTATTTATTTCTCTGTTGTTTGACTTTTTGTAGGTTGCACAAGGCATTGAATTAAAATAAACATATCAGAATGCATTGCATTTATAAAGATAAATATCATTCTATTAATTTTTGTTTGTTATATGTATGTATATATATTTCGAGTTGCAAAACAGAACATATTTCTTCCTATGAATCGTGTTAGAAAAAGTTTGGAAGCTGCTGATTTGGATTTCTTTTTTAATTTTTACAGGATTATAAATAACCTTTTTAAAAATATCCTTGGGCACTTGACTGATTTTTGCCTTTAGGTTAATATGCCAGCAATGATTCCTTTTGGGTTTCTGACACAAGATAGCGATTTCCATCCAAATAAATCAACTATGCCATCCCATCCTAAGCCAAACTTCTTCTTCTACAGCAGAAAAAGCCAGTACTGTGACTGCCTGAGCTTCCTCCTGCACGGCCACCCTATGAGACATGGGGCAGGAGCATTGGGAGCTGTTGAGGGGCACCAGACCCCTTCCATCTGCCCTCACTCACCTTCCTTGGGGACTTGCATGAGACTGTCACCGACTTTACATGCTGCTGCAGCTCCTTGGTCAGGTGGTCCTTGTCATGGGACAGAAACTGTGGTGTCAAGACAATAAACACCTTCACCACCTGCAGAATGAGGGCAGAGGCTTACAGTGAGCATCAACCGATTACATAGCTTAAAAAGTCAATATTGGTCCGGTGCAGTGGCTCACACCTGTAATCCCAGCACTTTGGGAGGCTGAGGCAGGCAGATCACTGGAAGTCAGGAGTTCAACACCACCCTGGCCAACATGGTAAAACCCCATCTCTACCCAAACTACAAAAATTGACTGGGTGTGGTGGAGCACACCTGTAGTCCCAGTTACTTGGGAGGCTGAGGTGGGAGAATTGCTTGAGCCCAGGAGGCAGAGGTTGCATGAGCTGAGATCGTACCATTGTACTCTATCCTGGGCTACAAGAGTGAAACTCTGTCTCAAAAATATAAAATAAAATAAAATAACAAGAAAATATAGAGAATTTCACCAAATACCTGGACTTTATTTTTTAAGGATTAAAAAGATGTATAGAATTGAGAAAAATAACAGAAATTAAAAATCCAATAGGTGGATTTAACAGCAAATTAGACAAAACAGAAGAGAGGATTAGAGAAGTGGAAGTTAGGTTAGTAGAAAACACTGAAATTGAAGGTTAGAGAGAGAGAAAAAGATGTGAAATATAGGAAAGTTAACAAGAGACATGGAACATATCAGACAGGTCTAACTTGTGAGGAATTAGAGTCCCAGAACCAGGAAAGGAAGTGGAACAGTACCTCTATTTAAAGAGAAAACGGGGTTGGGTGCAGTGGCTCACACCTGTAATCCCAGCACTTTGGGAGGCCGAGGCGGGCAGATCACTTGAGGTCGGAAGTTTGAGACCAGACTGGACCAGACTGAGACCAGTCTCTATCTTCTCCATAACAGGAGGTAGAAAGCGCTTCTACTAAAAGTACAAAAATTATCCGGGCATGGTAGTGGGCACCTGTAGTCCCAGCTACTCTGGAGGCTGAAGCAGGAGAATCACTTGAACCTGGGAGGGGACGGTTGTAGTGAGCAAAGATCACACCACTGCACTCCAGTCTGGACCACAGAGTGAGACTGTCTCAAAAAACATAAATAAATAGGCTGGGCACTGTGGTTCACGCCTGTAATCCCAGCACTTTGGGAGGCCGAGGCGGGCAGATCACAAGGTCAGGAGATCCA
>NW_012113141.1:13455700-13460229 GCF_000951035.1 Colobus angolensis palliatus | reverse complement strand
AGACATATTACTTTCAAAGAAACAACAATAAGTGGGAGAAGGACTTTTCATCAGAAACTACAGAAGCCAGAACCCCACGGAATGACATTTTTCACGTTGAAATGAAAAAAATCTGCCAACATAGAATTCTACCTACTGAAATATACTTCAAAAATAAAAGTTTAAGATTCTAGAAAATGGCAGCAATGGTGATGACTTCACTTTTACATCTCCCCTCATCATCACATACCAATGGAGCAAGTAGGTAACAAAACCAAAAACTCATGGGCAATACAACACAACTACATGATAAAATTCTAGCAGAGACAAAACAAGACTTCCAGTAAGACTCCTCAGGAAAAAAGACATAACGTCCAATTTTGAGAACAAAAGGACGATATCAATTAAATCCTACAGATATTAAAAATAAAAGAATATTATAAACAACTTTATGTCAATAAAGTTAACAGCTAGATGAAACTGACAAATTTCCTCAAAAGACACAAATTACAAAAATCCAAATTATCCTATATCTATTAAAGAAATTAAGGCAAAGAGAATCTACAGCTAAGTTATTAGAATGGATAAGAAGATTTAGGCCTTGTGCAGTGGCTCATGCCTGTAATCCCAGCACTTTGGTATTCCAAGGTGGGATGATCGCTTGAGCTTAGGAGTGTGAGACCAGCCTGGGCAACATGGTGAAAGCCCATCTCAAAATTTTTTTTTAGAAAAAAGAATGGATAAGAATATTCAGCAAGAATGTGGGATACAAAATATAAAAATCATTCTCATTTCTAGCAGCCACAAACAGAAAAGACAAATTTTGAAAAGGTACCATTTATGGTTGCAATAAAGGATACAAAATGCCTAAAAATAAATTTAACAAAAGATGTGTAAGTGGAAAAAATTATATATCTTTATGAAAGTTATTAAACAGGCCAGGCATGGTGACTCACACCTATAATCCCAGCACTTTGGGAGGCCGAGGTGGGGGGATCACCTGAGGTCAGGAATTCGAGTCCAGCGTGGCCAACTTGGGGAAACCCTGTATCTACTAAAAATACAAAATGAGCTGGGCATGGTGGCATGTGCCTGTAATCTCAGCTACTGGAGAGGCTGAGGCAGGAGAATCTCTTAGAACCTGGGATGCAGAGGTTGCAGTGAGCCAAGGTCATGCCATTGCACTTTAGCCTAGGTGACAGAATGAGACTGTGTCTCAAAAACAAAACAAAAACCAAAATGACAAGAAAAAGAGAAAAACATTAAAGAAGCTTTAGGCAAAAGAGACACAGGCCATATTCTAGCTTTTATTTGAAGTTCAGGAGCACATGTGCAGGCTTACTATATAGGAAAACTCGTGTCATGGGAATTTGTTGAACAGATTATTTCATCACCCAGGTATTAATCCCAGTACCCACTAGTTATTTTTTCTGCTCCTCTCCCTCCTTCCACCCTCCATCTTCCCATAGGCCCCAGCGTCTGTTGTTCCCCTCTGTGCATCCATGTGTGCTCATTATTTATCTCCCACTTCTACACAAGAACATGCAGTATTTGGTTTTCTGTTCCTGCATTAGTTTGAAAAGGATAGGGCCATATTCATAGATTGGGATATTCAGTCCATTGAAGATGTCAGTCTCCCAACTGATTTATAGCTATAACGTGTACTATAATTCAAACAAATACTAATGGTTTGTTTTTTTGTTTTGTTTTGTTTTGTTTTGTTTTTTGAGATGGAATCTGGCTCCGTCGCGCAGGCTGTAGTGCAAAGGCGCGATCTCAGCTCAGTGCAACCTCCGCCTTCCAGGTTCAAGTGATTCTCCTGTCTCTTACCTCAGTCTCCCTAGTAGCTGGGATTACAGGCTCATGCCACCACACCTGGCCAATTTTTGTATTTTTAGTAGAGACAGGGTTTCCCCATGTTGGCCAGGCTGGTCTCAAACTCCTGACCTCAGGTGATCCACCCGCCTCGGCCTCCCAAAGTGCTGGGATTACAGGAGTAAGCCTGTAATGAAATTTGATAATCTATTTTAAATCTTATTTGAAAGAGCCAAAAGCCAAGATCCTCTTGAAGAACAAGATGGGTAAGTTACTTTAGCAGACATCTAGCAGATAACTAGAAAGCTATAGTAACTAAGACAGACTGGTTTACACAATTACACCGTGATAGACAAATTAAATAATGACACAAAATAAAGAGGCCCGAAACCAACTCTCCTTTACATGGAAATTGGATTCATGACTGAATTGTAACTGCAGATCTGTGAAGAAATGATGGGCTCTTCAATAAGTAGTACAGGAAAAATTGTTATCCTTATGGGGGAAAAAGGAAGTCAGAGCTCTACCTCATACCATAGAAAAAATTTGATTTTGAATACTTAAATGTGAAAAAATAAAAGTGTAAAAATTTTTAGAAGAAAATATCAATCACGAGAACGATTTTTTTTTTGAGACGGAGTCTCCCTCTGTCACCCAAGCTGGGGTGCAGTGGTGCGATCTCGGCTCACTGCAACTTCTGCCTCCGGGTTTAAGTGATTTTCCTGCCTAGGCCTCCCAAGTAACTGGGATTACAGGCACACACCACCACACCTGGCCAATTTTTGTATTTTTAGTGGAGATGGGGTTTCACCATGTTGGCCATGCTAGTCTTGAATTCCTGACCTCAAGTGACCCACTCATCAGCCTCCCAAAGTGGTAGGATTACAGGCGTGAGCCACCATGCCTGGCCTTCCAAGAATGATTTTTTAAGCTCAGAAGGTGAAATAAATACAGAAAAATGCTGATGAATATAACTACTGCATTTGTTTGCTAGTGCTGCATAACCAATCCTAATTTAGCAGCTTAAAGTCATCTGTTAGCTTGTGGATCTGTAGGCCAGAGGCCCGGGCGTGGTGTGGTTGGGCTTTCCACTTGGGGTCTTGCCAGCTTCAATCAAGGTGCCGGCAGGGCTGTGTTCTCACCTGAAGCCCTGAGTCCTCTTTCATGCTCATGTGCTCGTAGCAGGTTCATCCTCCTGAAGTTGTGGGATGGGGTCCTTGTTTGGGTCCTTGTTGGCTATCAGGCAGGACCTGCTCTTAGTTCCTGGAGGGCATCTGCATGTAGCCTCCTCCATCTTCAAAGTCAACCTTGGCCAGGCACAGTGACTCACCACAGCCTGTAATCTCAGCACTTTGGGAGGCCAAGGCTTGTGGATCACTTGAGGTCAGGAGTTCGAGACCAGCCTAGCCAACATGGCGAAACCCTGTCTCTACAAAAAGAAAATACAAAAATTAGCTGGGCTTGGTGGTATGCACCTGTAGTCCCAGCTACTCAGGAGGCTGAGGCATGAGAATCACCTGAACCTGGGAGGCAGAGGTTGCAGAGAATGGAGATTGCACCAGTGCGCTCCAACCTGGGCCACAGAGTTAGACCCTGTCTCAAAAAACAAAACAAAACAAAACACACACATGCGCGCGCGCGCGCACACACACACACACACACACACACACACAACACCAGCCAGATTTCCTTGCCAAGTTTTCCTGCAATTTGAAACTCTCTGAATTTTTCTGTCTCTTGTCTCTAGACGCCAGATTGAAGGGATCATGTGATGAGTTTGGGCCCACCTAGATAATCTCCCTCTTGATTAACTCATATGCAACCAATTAGTAATCCTAGTTACACCTGCAAAGTTTCTTTTGCCGTATATGCAGCATGATTACGGAAGTGACATCCTGCTATATTCACAGGTTTTGTCCACTCTTCAGGGGGGCATCTTAAAAGGGCGAGGGGTAGTGAGAATTCTGCCTACCACAGTTGCATTATAATTAAAAACTTCTATTCTTCAAATGACACAATAAGGAATTAAAGGGCAAGCTACAGAATGGGATGTAATATTTACAATACACATAATTGATAAGGGAGCTGTTTCTACAATATATATTTAATTTACTTAGAGAGGATGTCTGCCTCTGTCACCCACGCTGGACTGCAGTAGTGCAATCATAACTCATTGTGATTTTCACCTCCTAGGCTCAAGTGATCCTCCAACCTCAGCCTCCCAAGTAGCTGGGACTACAGGCTCATGACACCATGCGCAGCTAATTTTTATATTTTTTGTAGAGACATGGGTCCCACTATGTTACCCAGGCTGGTCTCGGACTCCTGGGTTCAAATAATCCTCTCGCCTCAGCCTCCCAAATTGCTGGGATTACAGGTATGAGCCACTGCGTCTGGCAAAGAATATATATTTTAAATCTTATACATTAATAAGAAAAAAGATAACAATAGAAAAAGAGACAAATGAAATACATATTTTCACAGAAAAAAACTCAAAATATCAACAAATGTATGAACACGTGTATTTTTTTTCTTTATTTTCTTTATTTTTCTGAGACGGAGTCTTGCTCTGTGGCCCAGGCTGGAGAGTGCAGTGGCGTGATCTTGACTCACTGCAACCTCCACCTCCTGGGTTCAAGCGATTCTCTTGCCTCAGCCTCCCGAGTAGCTGAGATTACAGGTGTGTGCCACCACACCCAGCTAATTTTTGTACTTTTAGTAGAGACAGGTTTTCA
>NW_012113141.1:13452173-13454910 GCF_000951035.1 Colobus angolensis palliatus | reverse complement strand
CTTGTAATCCCAGCACTTTGGGAGGCTGAGGCGGGCGGATCACGAGGTCAGGAGATCAAGACCATCCTCCCGAACATGGTGAAACCCCATCTGTACTAAAAATACAAAAAAATTAGCCGGGCGTGGTGGCAGGTGCCTGTAGTCCCAGCTGCTCGGGAGGCTGAGGCAGGAGAATGGCGTCAGCCTGGGAGGCGGAGCTTGCAATGAGCCGAGATCACGCCACTGCACTCCAGCCTGGGCAACAGAGTGAGACTCCGTCTCAAAAAATAAAAATAAATAAATAAGTGAAAACTCAGTAAGACACATTTTACCCCACTGTATTAGCAAACCTTTAAAAATCTGACAATTTCAAGCCTTTCCAGTGAATCATAGTGTTACTGGTGGTGAATCCATAGGGGGCTGCAGTAACCTCAATTCTTTTTTTTTTTTTAGATGGAGTTTTGCTCTTTTTACCCAGGCTGGAGTGCAATGGAGGGATCCTGGCTCACTGCAACCTCCGCCTCCTGGGTTAAAGCGATTCTCCTGCCTCAGCCTCCCACGTGGCTGGGATTACAGACATGCACCAACACGCCCGGCTAATTTTGCATTTTTTTTTAGTAGAGACGGGGTTTCTCCATGTTGAGGCTGGTCTCAAACCCCTGAACTCAGGAGATCCGCCTGCCTCGGCCTCCCAAAGTGCTGGGATTACAGGCGTGAGCCACTGAGCCCGGCCAGCAACCTCAATTCTTGCCTCCTCAGCAGAAAGAATTTGACAAAGGGCATAATAAGGCAGAGTGAGAGCCCAAGGCCAGTTTTACAGCAAGAGTGAAAGTTTATTAAAAAACTAGTCCGGGCTCAGTGGCACATGCCTATAATCCCAGCACTTTGGGAGGCCGAGGTGGGCGGATCACTTGAGGTCAGGAGTTTGAGACCAATCTGGCCAAAATGGTGAAACCCCGTCAAACTAAAAATACAACAACAACAATAAAAATTAGCTGGGTGTGGCAGCAGGTGTCGGTAATCCCAGCTACTCATGAGGCTGAGGCAGGAGAATCACTTGAACATGGGAGGCGGAGGTTGCAGTGAGCTGAGACCGTGGGGCTGCACTCCAGCCTGGGCAACAGAGCAAGACTCCCTCTCAAAACAACAACAACAACAACAACAAACTTTGGATCGGGACCAAAAGGAAGTAAAGTACACTTGTAGGAGGGCCAGGGGGCGACTTGAGAGATCAAGTGCACTGTTTGACCTTTGACTTGGGATTTTACCTATTTATCTATATCTGTTGACACAGTTCCAGGGTTTTACATCCCTTCTCCCCCGATTCTTCCCTGGGGGTGGGCTGTCCACATGTGCAGTGGTCTGCTAGCAGTTGGGCGGTGAGCATGCAGTGTGTTTACTGGAGTGGTGTGCATGCTCACTTGAGGAATTCTTCCCCTACCAGGTGAATGTCCTCAGAAGTTAAACTCCACCGTTTTGCCTCTTAGTGTGCATGCTTGAGCCCAGTCTCCCAACTCCTGAGATCTTATCGGGAAGCTGCTGATTACCAGTTTCAAGTTTTTTCTATTAGGAGACTGCCTTTCCCTGGTGCAGGCTGTGACCCATTATTAGAGACAGTTTAACAATTGCCTGATAGTTGGTGACATTACTGGTTGGGGGGTGTGGGGGTCGAGCCCTCTCCTGCCCTGCTCATGCCTGACTAGCTACCTGTAACAATAGGAACTCACGTACTTGTGACACAAGTTTAAATTAGTGCAACCTCTTTGGATAACAAATTGTGATGATCTATAAAGTTAGAAATGTACACCCTCTACAATCCGAGAGTTTCATCCCTGGGTATGTAATTGACAGAAATGCATGCATGGCTGGTTATAGTGGTTCATGCCTGTAATCTCAGAACTTTAGGAGGCTGAGGCGGGAGGATTGCTTGATCCCAGGAATTCGAAACCAGCCTGGGCAACATGGCAAAATCTCCCCTCTACAAAAAAATACGAAAATTAGTCAGGCATGGTGGTGTGTGCCTGTAGTCTCAGCTGCTTAAGAGGCTGAGTGGGGAGGAGCAACTGAACCCAGAAGGTCAAGGTTGCAAGGAGCTGTGATTGTGCCACTGCACCCTTGCCTGGGTGACAGAGTAAGACCCTGTCTCAAAAAAAAAAAAAAAAAAGAATAAGAAGAAATGCATACACATGGATGTCCAAGCCAGAAAAACAAACCTGGAGACAATGAGAAATAATTTAAATGTCCATCAACAGTAGAATGTTGTAAATAAATTATGTAATAATGTGTAAATAAATTATAGAATACTTTAAAGGTAATTACATGGTTCTATTTCCTAAAGTTGGTGGATCCTACAACACAGGTGTTTGTTTCACTCTTCCTTCAAGAAGTCTTTCCAATTCCTCTGTCCCTTCCCTTGACCAGAAGTCAGAGGTGGACAAGCGCTTAAAGATCAGGAACTCACCCCTCGGCTTCACAAACAAGGGGATGAGGTAAGGAGACACATGTCAGGGCTTCCCTTGACACCCTCCTCTTTGTCTGTATAGGATGCCCTCTTCTTTTCCTTCTCAGTACCCGTCTGTCAACATCCTCTTCATCTTCTAAGGCCCTTCCTCTGAATCCTTAGAAATGACCCTGGTCAATTTACCTTTTGAGAAAACTGAGTTCAGAGAGGTTGAAGGATGAGCTTAAGGCATGCAGTCACTGAGAGGCAGCCTTGGCTCTCTGGAATCTGTGCTCTCTTTATCAGCAACATCCAGGG
>NW_012113141.1:13446042-13446358 GCF_000951035.1 Colobus angolensis palliatus | reverse complement strand
AGTAGAGATGAGGTTTCACCATGTTGGTCAGGCTGGTCTTGAACTCCTGACCCTCAGGTGATCCGCCCACCTTGGCCTCCCAAAGTGCTGGGATTACAGGCGTGAGCGACCGTGCCTGGCCAAACATGAAACTTTTCCTCTCCATAGAGCCCAGTGAAATGCTGATTCTCACCACAGCCCTGGGATACTATGGGCTGCAAAGGCATCTTAGGGCTCTGCTTTTCAGGTGGGGGAACAGACTCCAAAAGGCAAGGTGATGAGCTCAAATTCACAGCAAGTTCAGATTTTCTGACTTGCAAGCCTGTGCACTTTCCTG
>NW_012113141.1:13425853-13445962 GCF_000951035.1 Colobus angolensis palliatus | reverse complement strand
AAACCAAAATGCTACATGGTAAGTAATAAAGGAACAGCAGAGAAAAGAGTGTTGGGGCTCAGAGGAGCAGACTATACCATTTTCAGGGCTGGGGTGGGTGAGAAATTACAGAGTCAGAAAAGAACTGTTGAAAACAGGGGAGCTCTCATCCTTAAAAACAGTCAAGATATGCACAAGATAAGGAGCAATGGTGGAAATTCTAGATCAGGATGGCAAATGTATGGCTTGGGGCTGCTACTCTCTTTCACCTTCCCCTGTTGCCCGGCCCCCATGCCCATGACAAACATCAGTAATCAATCATGGGATTCTTTCCCCTTGAGCTCAGGGCCTGACCAGAATCCACTGTGAACAGCACACCAGGCTTCTTCTACCAACGCGTAGGAGATGGCACCAGAGGAAGCCTGTTGCTCCTCCTCACCCTGCCCTATTGCCTCCCTGGTGGTCACAATTTATTGTGTACTTACTGTGTGCCAGGAGTTGTGCTGAGCTCTTTACACACACCTTCCATTTAATTCACTTACCACATTCTCAGGAGTTAGGCATCCTTCTGGTTTTACACATAAGGAAAATGGGGCACAGAGGTGTTAAAAGCCTCATAATGGCAGAGCCAGGATTCCAATCCAAGCCCACCTGTCTCCCAAGCCCAGCCTGGGAAACTGCTAGATAGGTGGGATAAGCCAGTATGGATGAAGACCTGTGGTTTGGGCCTTGTTTAGGCCTGAAGATCAAGACTGACTAGGCTGCAGTGGAGCCTGAGGTCCAGAGAACGGAGGACACTAAAAATGCTTTTGTTTGTCCATTCATTCCTCAACACCCGTTTATTAAGTCCCTGCTACATGCCAGACACCTTGTAGATCCCGGGGGAATAGTGGTCAAACAAGAGAGACAGAACACCGCACCCTCAATCAGGGGAGACTAACAAATAAGCCAGTCAAATGTATGATACGTCAGGTGATGTATGTGCTAAGGGGAAAAATGAAGGCTGGGGAGTGGTGGAGAGAGTCACATAGAGCTATGTGAGGACTCAGGCCTAGGAGATAAGGGAAGGCATGACTCAGGGGCCTGAGCTTCTTGGAGTGACTGATGTATATCGAGATAAAGGCCCTAAGGAGATGGGTCCTGATGCTCTCAGGGAAAATAATGATGGTGTTGGGAGGAGTCTGTTGTGGGGGAGGAAGGAGGGATTGCCAGGAACTGAAGGAGTTCCGGGGCCTTCTTCACTCTGACAACAACGTGGCTGAGGGAGAGGGAGTCTTACCCAGAATACCCCCAGCTGCCGGGCTCTCTCCTTGCTCTGGCAGATGTGGGATGGAGGCAGAAAGTCCCACTCATGTGTCATACATTTTTTGAGCATCTAATGAAATAAATTTCCCCAGGTGCAGTGACTCAAGCCTGTAATCTTAGCACTTTGGGAGGCCGAGGCAGGTGGGTCACCTGAGGTCAGGAGTTTGAGGCCAGCCTGGCCAACATGGTAAAACCCCATCTCTACTAAAAATACAAAAATTAGCTGGGCATGGTGGCATGAGCCTGTAGTCCTAGCTACTCGGGAGCCTGAGGCAGGAGAATTGCTTGACTCTGGGAGGCTGAGGTTTCAGTGAGCCAAGATCACTCCACTTCACTCCAGCCTAGGCAACAGAGTGAGACTCGGTCATAAAATAAAATAAAATAAAATAAAAAGACTGGGCATGGTGGCTCATGCCTGTAATCCTAGCACTTTGGGAGGCCGAGGCGGGTGGATCACCTGAGGTCAGGAGTTCGAGACCAACCTGACCTACATGGTGAAACCTCATTTCTACTAAAAATACAAAAATTAGCTGGGTGTGGTAGCAGACACCTGTAATCCCAGTTACTCAAGAGGCTGAGGCAAGAGAATCACTTGAACCCAGGAGGCAGAGGTTGCAGTGAGCTGAGATGGTGCCATTGTACTTCAGCCTGGGCGCCAAGAGTGAAACTCCATCTCAAAAATAAATAAAAAAATAAAAATAAAAAAATAAATTTCATTCCTCTGCCCACTGCCAGTATCCAGCCCCACTGATGAGGCTGGGGTGAGGTGGGAGGTAACTTTTCAGCACCTGGGCCCTTACGTCCAGCAGGACCATGAACAGGGGACTTACTGTGCCAGGAACAATAGAAAATATGGCAACTGGTGTTTGCCACTATCAATGAGGAACTTGGAGTTTTGCTGAAGGAGGAAGATTGTAACCGCTCAAGGGGTTCACCTTGCCCGCTGGCTCGATGGAGCTGATTGATCAAGACAGGGAATTGCAGTAGAAAAAGAGTAATTCACGCAGAGCCGGCTGTGGGGGAGACTAGAGTCTTATTATTACTCAAATCAGTCTCTTCGAGAATTCGGGGAGCCGAATTTTTAAGCATAACTTGGTGGGGGGAAGCCAGTGAGCCAGGGGTGTTGATTGGTCAGGGATGAAATCATAGGGAGTCGAAGCTGTCTTCTTGCACTGAGTCAGCTCCTGGGTGGGGGCCGCAAGATCAGACGAGCCAGTTTCTCCATCTGGATGGTGCCAGCTGATCCATCAAGTGCAGGGTCTGCAAAATATCTCAAACACTGATCTCAGGAGCAGTTTAGGGAGGGTCAGAATCTTGTAGCCTCCAGCTGCATGACTCCGAAACCATAATTTCTAATCCTGTGGCTAATGTAAGTCTAGTCCCCAGACAAGGAGGAGGTCTGCTTTGGGAAAGGGCTGTTACCATCTTTATTTAAACTAAAACTTTTATTAAACTAAAACTAAGTTTCTCCCGAAGTTAGTTCAGCCTATGCCCAGGAATGAACAAAGACAGCTTGGAGGTTAGAAGCAAGATGGAGTCGGTTAAGTTAGCTTTCTTTCACTGTCTCAGTCCTAATTTTGCAAAGGTGAAGGTGGTTTCAAAATGACTATCCATGAGTTTGTAAAATAATCCAGGATGCCTGTTGTTCATAGCACATAGCCTACTGTGTGTCTAAGCTGATAATCAGCTAGACTTTGGGGAGAGAAAAATGCCAAAAGAAAATGGCCGAGGAAGACATTGCTGCTGGAGGTGTCATGGACGTTAATACTGCTTTACAAGAAGTGCTGAAGACCACCCTCAGCCACGATGGCCTAGCATGTGGAATTCACGAAGCTTCCAAAGCCTTAGACAAGTGCCAAGCCCACCTTTGTGTGCTTGCATCCAACTGTGATAAGCCTATGTATGTCAAGTTGGTGGAGACCCTTTGTGCTAAACACCAAATCAACCTAGTCAAGGTGACGACAACAAGAAACTAGGGGAATGGGAAGGCCCCTGTACAACTGACAGAGAGGGGAAACCCTGTAAAGTGGTTGGTTGCAGTTGTGTACTAGTTAAGGACTATGGAAGGAGTCTCAGGCCAAGGATGTCATCGAACAGTACTTCAAATGCAAGAAATGAAGAAGTAAATCTTTGCCTCACACGTGGAAAGAAAAGAAAAAAGGAAGGAAGGAAGGAAGAAAGGAAGGAAGAAAGAAAGAAAGAGAAAATGTTTCTGAAGAGGCCAACCCATATCCCCTCCAAAGTGCATCAGGGGAGTCCCTGCAGGCAGAGTCAAGATTCTCTTCAGGAGGAAATCTGAGAGTTCCCTAACAAGGCAATGAATGGGTAACTGATTCCCCACAATTCCACATCATAAAATGCAATGGCAATACAAATTAGCCCAGAAAAAATGTAAAGCAGGCATGTAACCATATATCCTGTTTGGCTACACATCCACATATGCGTGTGCACACACACACACACACACACACCTGCGGCACATCTAATTTTGAGCAATAAACCCTATTAAAACTGGTTGTGAAATGTACACCCAAAGTAACTAAATAAGATGATTTATTGTTTATTATTATTTCCTATAAATCTCCCTAATGTTGGAGGATTTCCATTAAAATGATTATTTCAGATCCAGATTTGGTAGCCCTTGTTTCTGGAGGTCATTAGATAGCAGTATTCATTGTCTACTAAAACTACTCCTAGTCCATGATACCCACATCAGGTTATTTGCATCCAAGAGAATGCTTGGCGTTCTGTGCTCCAGTGCAGAGCAGGGTGGCAGGGCCCTACCATATGCAACAACCTGCAGGGCACAGACACTGATCCTTTGGAACTGATGCTGGTCAGTGGCCTGCATTGTGCCTAACAGTTGTGTGGGTCAGTAGGAGGCAAACTAATGGGCTATCTCAATGTGGTTTCAAGTTAAAAATAAAAGAATCCAGGACACATCTTTGTTTTACCCAACTGGAAATTACAAGCAGGATAGTTCATATTTTTGCTTATATATTGTGTCAAAGGCTGGAAGAGGATCAACAAAAGTCACAAACCATTTAATATGATTTTTGGCAGGTGTTGTCACAAGATCATATAAATTATAGCAGATGACTGTGTTCCCAGCCTGTGAGCTATGAATATAGGTCAGGCATGCAAATTATTAAGCAAAGCCATGCAGATGGATATTGCCTGCACATGCTAGAATAGGACTAACTCGTTCTGGTTTGGCAGAGATTTCTCTTATTTTAGTACTTGTCTTAATCCATTAAGTGTTGCTATAGAAGAATACCTGAGGCTGGGGAATTTATAAAGAAAAGAGGTTTATTTGGCTCACAGTTCTGCAGGCTGGGAAGTTCAAAAAGTATGGTGACAGCATCTGCTCAGATTCTGGTGGGGGCTTTTTGTGCTATGTCATAACATGGTGGAAAAGTTCAATGATGAGTGGACATGTGGGAAGAGACAAAACCCAAGGGGCATCCTGGCTTTACAACAACCCATTCCTTCAGGAACATTGCCACGAGAACTAAATCCATTCTCGTGAGAGAGCTGGAGTTCAACAAATCATTCAAGAGGGATCTGCCCCCATGACCCAAACACCTCCTGCCAGGCACACTTCCAACACTGCCACGTTGGGGATCAAAGTTCAACATAAGTTTTGGTGGGAACAAACTCAAACCATAGTAGTACTGACTGTCCCATGTCCTGTGAAATCCCTTGGTCCCTGGCAAGTCAGCAAGGTTGATCACCCTTGCTGGAGGCCTTCCTCCCAGGTGGTTACCCCTAGCTGTGTATTCACATTTCAGGGTGAAGCACTAAACACTGACTGCAATCTCTGCAGGGAAGCGGGGCTTGTTGACTGATGGAGCTTGCCACAGAGTGTCAGAGCATCAGGTCAGCTCCTCATTGAGGAAACCAGCACACATCAGCCACTGGAGGCCCTTTGCCTGGGATGCTCCTTTTCTCCACAAATGAATCCTCCGGACCCTGGCCTGTAGATTGTAAATTAGGTTGCTCACTTTCTGGGGACTGGGGTCCCATCATTCAATATGTAGATGGTGGCTTAATCCTTATGTTTAAACTTGACCTTACCTCCTTCTCCCAAATCTGTGTGGCTCAGACCTCCCATTCTACAGTTGCTTCAGTTCAATTTATATGACAAATAACTCTCCTTTCTCCCCTGGGTGGAGGGGAGCCCTGGCCGAAGAGGGTAGAGAAAGTGGCCTAGGGTTTCCACTTATGCCCCTGTTTTCCTGTTTACAGTCTCACACTATACCTCACCTCTTGAAGTGTGGATCCTTTCTGAGACTCTGGGGGTGGAGTAGGGAGAATCTTTTTGATTCCTCTTATTTTCTCCCTCTGGGGCATCCAAGTTAGAACATGCACCATTCTGCCAAATTACCACTCCTTTGTATACTCTCTCCAAAATATGTGTCGAAATTCTTGATTACTGTTTTCTCCTCTCTTATCCTTATTGTTCTTGAAGGATTTTACCTGTGCTCTTCCTCTACTGTCATTTTATTAGGATTTGGGGAAGGAGAGGAAATAAACTTGCATTGCAAACCAACCATGTTTCACTGGACATCCATTTCTCTAGCAGTCTCTCTTTTGGTAACACCCATTGGGTGGATGTTGGCACTTCTGGAACTGTCTTCCATGTCTGTTATCTTTTCTTTTCTTTTCTTTTCTACTTTCCATTTATTTATCCCAGTCTGCTGTTTTCAGGGAGGATTCCAATCTTTCAGTTCACTAATTAGCTCTTCAGCTGCATACATTGCACTATATAGCTCATCCACTCAGATGGTTTTATTTGTTTAAACTATGAATATATTTTTAGTTTTTTATTCCCATGATCAGTAATATAAAATGAACACATTGTTCATCTCTAATATCCCTAATTGATTCTTTTCCATCCTTTCTTATTTGAGAATATTCATTATACTTACTTCAAAGCACATTACTGGTTGTCTATTTGTTCTGTTTAATCTTCAGATCTGGAGCCAGACAGCTGAGGTTAATCTGTGGCTTCTCATGTTAAGCTATGTGACTTTGGACGAAGTTACTTAATCACTTTACACTTTAGTGTCACATACAATACTCCCGCTTTATGTTTGCCATAGTGCCTGACACATAAATGCTCAGCAAATATTAGCTATGGTTATTATGTTTCTTCATGGTGGTGCTTCTCAAATGACATTTTTTGACAGTGAACTCATCTTTACCCATGAGATTTTCTGCAAGAAATCTGCTGGCCTAGCTTGCTGTGAGGGAGGGCTGAAAATCACTGGATGAGCCTGTGCTCCACGTTGCTTTCAAGGAGAGTGCAGAATAGGCAGAGGCACCATCAGGTGGATGAGCTGTGCTCTCACAGCTGGTCTTTGGGGTGTGGCTGCTACTTAACTCTTCCTTGGCTTTGCCAGCCTATGGGGCCCTGACCTGCCTTTCATTCCCTTACACAGCTCATACCAGGAGACAGTCACTGCTGTCGTGGTCATCTTGTCTGCTGGGGTGGGGTTGAGGGAGTAATCAGGGTCAATTCATCTAGCTCCTTCCATGGGCGTACTTGTCTAACCCTCTTGTTCCCATCTTGTTGCAAGCATTCACCACCTCTGGGTGTGGAATGCCCTGTTGCTGCTCCCATTATTGTAGTATACACTGTAGTATATACACGCAAGGATACCTACAGTATGTCCTTGGCTGCTGCTCATGGGCTGGGTTGCAGTATCAAATCAGATCCTGTCTGCATCTGGCTTCTCAGAAATGTGTCAGTGCTTCTGATTCTCTGAACATTTTCTGTTATCTTTTTGAGAATACTAATTTTTTTCCTTCCCTGTCATTTCTGGAGGATGGGCCTGGGTGGAGAGACGGCAGCATGTGCTCAGTCCACTATCGTGAAAAGGGAAGTCAGAGAACGCATAGAAAAGATAAGAATTAAGCAGAATCTTGGAGAATGAGTAGGAGCAGCCAAAGTGAAAAGAGGAGAAAATGCCATTGTAGGCTGGGGAGATGGCCTGAGTGAAGGTATGCAGACAGGAGACCACAGGGTAGGGCGAGGGGACACAAGCAATGTGATGTTTCAAGAGAGGCACGACTTGCAAGGGAGAAGCAGGGCATGATAGTCTTATGTATCAGGTTAAGGGGCTTAACTTTATTCTGGAGAGCCTCTGATGGTTTAAGAAAGTGACATAGGCTGGGTGCAGCGGCTCATGCCTATAATCTCAGCACTTTGGGAGGCTGAGGTGGGAGAATCGTTTGAGCCCAGGAGTTCAAGACCAGCCTGGACAAAATACTGAGACTCCATCTCTTAAAAAAAAAAAAAAAAAAAGGAAAGAAAGAAGGTGACAAAGTGTCAGATACCCATCTTGTCCACTGTGGAAGTTAGATTTGAGGGGCGTGAGACTAGAGCCAAGAAGACCAGTTAGAAAGCTCCTGCAGGCCAGGCACAGTGGCTCATGCCTATAATCCCAGCACTTTGGGAGGCTGAGGCGGGCGGATCAGGAGGTCAGGGGATGGAGACCATCCTAGCTAACACGGTGAAACCCCATCTCTACTAAAAAAATACAAAAAATTACCCGGGTGTGGTGGTGGGCGCCTGTAGTCCCAGCTGCTCCGGAGGCTGAGGCAGGAGAATGGCGTGAACCCGGGAGGTGGAGCTTGCAGTGAGCTAAGATCATGCCACTGAATTCCAACCTGGGCACAGAGTGAGACTGTCTAAATAAAAAAAAAAAAGCTCCTGCAGAGGTCCAGACTACAAACTACAAGGGCCTGAAAATTACCACAACAGTATGTAAAGTATGTAAGAGATGGAGACAAGGAGTCAGATTCAACAAATATTCAGAAAGCAAAATCTATAGATGAGGAGGATTTTCTAATAATATTTTCTTCAGATATCATAGAAAGACACTTCAACCTTCTTCCACCGTGACCGTAGGTTTTTTTTCTTTTCTTTCTTTTTTTTTTTTGAGACAGAGTCTTGCTCCGTTGCCCAGGCTGGAGTGCAGTGGCTGGATCTCAGCTCAATGCAAGTTCCGCCTCCCGGGTTCACGCCATTCTCCTGCCTCAGCCTCCCGAGTAGCTGGGACTACAGGCGCCCGCCACCTCGCCCGGCTAGTTTTTTGTATTTTTTAGTAGAGACGGGGTTTCACCGTGTTAGCCAGGATGGTCTCCATCTCCTGACCTAGTGATCCGCCCATCTCAGCCTCCCAAAGTGCTGGGATTATAGGCTTGAGCCACCGCGCCCGGCCGTCTTTTCTTTTTAATTGCATTTTCTGCTTAAGTCGGCCATATGCTTTTTAAAAATTTGCAGAAGTGGCTGGGCTCGGTGTCTCATGCCTGTAATCCCAGTACTTTGGGAGGCCGAGGTGGGCAGATCATGAGGTCAAGAGTTCAAGACCAGCCTGACCAACACAGTGAAACCCCATCTCTACTAAAAATACAAAAATTAGCTGGGCGTAGTGGCGCGTGCCCGTAATCCCAGCCACTTGGGAGGCTGGGGCAGGAGAATCTCTTGAATCTGGGAGGCGGAGGTTGCAGTGAGCCGAGATTGTACCACTGCATTCCAGCCAGGGCAACAGGGCGAGACTCCCTCTCAAAAAAGAAAAAGAAAAAAAAAAATTTGCAGAGGTAAGCTATTATAACTGCAGATAGTGAATCCCATTGGTACTAGCATGTACATTTTTATGACTATAGTTAAAGTGGAAAAATACTCCTATCAAGTTTCATATATGAGCTATAAGATTACTGGGCATTTTGAGTTTTCTGTGCAGTGTCTAATCTTAATACTTCTCAAATTGATAGAAGCATTATCCAGTTTATCATGGACGGTCTTGTTGTAATAGTGGATTGAGTTTTATGTTGTCTTTTAGATGTTAGTATTTCATACCAAGTTATAAAATTTAATCTCAGAAAAGGTCCTAGAGGGTTTCCCTGTGACAAGCATTGACCCTTTTTTGCCAAATCAGAAGAAAGTCAGGGGTGGGGGCACTGTGGGGTCTTGGGCGAGCAGCTATTTACCAAGCAGCATGGAAGAATTCCAGTTTGTAATAATTTATAGGATTTTACTGATGTGTTCTAGATGAATATCCATTTCAAGGGCATATGTATAGCACAAATGATGGCAGAAATAAGCCCAAATATTTCTGCTATTCTCATTAATGTGAACTGGTTAAACTCACAAATTAGAAACAGAAACTCAGATGAACTTTTTAAATCTTGTAAAAAAAAATGTCATTTCCAAGAGATAAACCTAAGTAACAATACAGAAAGAGTAAAAAAGGAGACATAAAATATATACTAGAAAAATGCAATCTCAGGACAACAATATTAATACAAAAAGTAATAAAACTGAATAAGTCATAAAAGGATAAAACAATGTTAATTTGTATGAACCTAATAATTTGCTCTCAAAATTATATGACTGGCTGGGTGAGGTGATACATGCCTGTAGTCCCAGTCACCTAGGAGGCTGAGGCAGGAGGATGGCTTGAGGTCAGGAGTTTGAGGCTGCAGTTATAATCACACCTGTGAATAGCCACTGCACTCCAGCCTGAGAAACATGGGGAGACACTGCCTATTAAACAAAAATAAAAAAACCAAGAAAAAAAAAGTATAAAGCAAAATCAGACTAAATTAGAGGGAGAAATTGACAAACTACAATAAAAGTGGGAAATGTTAAACCCACTCTTTCAGAAATCAATGGATTGAACAGGAGAGGAAAAAAAAAAAAAAAAACCCAGGAGATAAAAGATCTGAATAACCTGATTAGCAAGCTAGATAGATGGAGAGATATAGAGAGAGAAAAAAAAAACACATTAAAAAGTGAAGACACATTCACAAAAATTGGGACAGCCAAAAAAACTCTGTATATGAGGCCACAAATAAGGCATTAACAAATTCTAAAAGAACACATTTCCTCATGTCCAAGCAGTAAAGTTGGAGATCAACGATGAAATGATTGGTTTACTTTTATTTAAAATTTTTTTTTTTTTTGTCGAGAGGCTCTCACTGTGTTGCCCAGGCTGGTCTTAAACTCCTGGTCTCAAGCGATCTTCCCACCTTGGCCTTCCAAAATGCTGGGATTACATGCCTGAGCCACTGGGCCCCTCCCCTAATGATTATTATTATTTTTTTAAAAACTGAAGTTTGAAAACAAAAAAAGAATGGAAAATATACTTCTAAATAGTCCATGAATTAAGCGTACAATACTAACATAAAAAACAAAATATTGGCCAGGCACAGTGGCTGACACCTGTAATCCCAGCACTTTGGGAGGCTGAGGTGGGTGGATCACCTGAGGTCAGGAATTGGAGACCAGGCTGGCCAAAATGGTAAAACCCCATCTCTACTAAAAATATAAAAATTAGCTGGGTGTGGTGGTGCGCACCTGTAATCACAGCTACTCAGCAGGCTGAGGCAGGAAAATCTCTTGAACCCGTGAGGTGGAGGTTGCAGTGAGCCGAGATCGTGTCACTGCAGTCCAGCCTGGACGACAGCGCCAGACTCTGTCTCAACAATAACAACAAAATCCAAATATTTATAACTAAGAGATAATAAAAGCATAGCATGTTAAAACTTGTGATATTCAGCTAAAGCAGACTTTTGAGGGAAATGATAGTCATATATACTTATTAGAAAACAACAAAAGAGGCCGGGCGCGGTGACTCACACCCTTAATCCCAACAATGGCCCTAAAAATAAAAATTTTTTTAAAAAGTAAGCTTATACACCATACTATTCAGAGCTATATAGCAAGTTACCATTTTTTACAAGGCACTCATCTTCCCTTACCTCGTGTGATGTTTCTATGAGCCCTGGGAAACAATGAAGCAGGGGTGATTTTATGGATTTTTATAGGTCACGTTGAAGATTTTATAGGTGAGAAAGCCGAGGCTCGGAGGATGCACGACTTCCAAGTGTCAGAATCAGAACTAGAATAGATCCCACACATTTGAACACCGAGTTTGGTGTCTTTTCCTTCACACCGCGTTCTCTGGGGGTGCCTGGGCAGTGACCCCTGCCATTGGCCTTGAGGATTAGGACCTCAGCTCGGGTCCTCTGCAGAGGCTCCTCAGTCCCTAGTAGCTTGCTGGCACCTAGCTGGGGCTAAACGCAGGTTTGTTGAAAATTATAAAAGGGTAAGCCCAGGGGTAGCTATTCACCATTCTGGGTTAGAAGAGCTCTGACGCAGAAAGGTGTATACATCCAGCAGGAATTCCACCCTACGTGATTTATTATAAACTTGGTATTCTAGGAGTATTCGCTCAGCCACGGAGAAAAATGGGCGATTCAAAGACGCTGGCCTTCGCGGTCGCTGTGGGGCGGCAGAGCCGGCGCAGGCGTCCATGCAGGGGAGCTGGGTCGGCGCCAGGAGACCTTCCCGGATCAATCCCCGGGCCCAGAGGGAGGGACTGGAGACATTACCACTTCAGCAACTTCACACCAGTTTCTTGGGGGATTCACACCCGTGCCCTCAGTCCTGCCATCTCCTACGCCGCAGCGGGCACCGCCACCAGGGTAGTAACCCACTCTGAGAGTCTTTCTGGTGGTGCCTCTGACCCTCTGCTCTTCAGTTCCAGGCGACGTTTTCTCCGAGCCGCTCTGGAGACTTTGGCCTGAATTTCACCCTCACTCGCGGACTCATGTCCAAAAAATGTGGTCCAGCCCCAAAAGAGAGCCGCGCCTGTTGGTGGGGGTCGGGGGTGTTGGAGAGGCCACGGAATATGACTGAGCGCTCAGGGCAGGTTGTGAGGCCGGGGCCAGGATGCCCCAAGGCACTGTTCCTGCCCGGCACCGGCACACCTGCCCAGACAGGGAGAAGGTCAGAGCCTCCCCTCCAGTCCTTCCTGCTTTTATTGTTCCGAGCTACTTTAAAACGCAAATTGGGCCGGACGTAGTGGCTCACGCCTGTAATCCCAGCACTTTGGGAGGCGGAGGCGGGCGGATCATTTGAGCCCAGGAGTTCGAGATCCGTGTGGCCAACATAGTGAAACCCCGTCTCTACTAAAAATATGAAAATTAGCTGGGCGTGGTGGTGGGCATCTGTAGACCCAGCAACTCGGGAGGCCGAGGAAGGAGAATTGCTTGAACCCGGGAGGCGGAAGTTGCAGTCAGCCGTGATCATACCACCGCACTCCAACCTGGGCGACAGAGGGAGACTCCATCTCAAAAAAAAAAAAAAGGAAAATCGCACCAGCAGCTTGTTTGTAACAGTCAAACATAGGCAACAACCTAAATGTCCTTCAATAAGGAGCTAGGTACAGTAAGGAGCTAGGTAGTGAAGAATAGTGAAGTGCACAATGGCGCGCAGTGTGCAGCGGATGGGAAGAACTAGGTCTGTTCAGGAGCGCTTGTATGGAAAGACCCTCCAAGATATAGTGAGTAAAAAAACATGTTGCAGAAAAGTACTGCAATATTGTTTTGTAAACAATATGTTTATGTAAACACACACACACAGTATTGAAGAGAGATATTTGGAAGGACACGCCTAAGAGTGGGCTGGGGGAGTGGAGAGAAGAGTGAATCTCAATTTTTGTTCATTTTTTTGAATTTTTTATTTTTAGTTTTTTAGAGACCGGGTCTCACTATGTTGCCCAGGCTAGTCTGGAAGCCCTGTCTTCAAGCCATCCTCCTGTCTTGGCCTTCCAAAGTGCTGTGAGATTACAGGTGTCAGCCACCACTCATTAAAAAAAAAATTGCATACCTACCATATATGCATATATTACCTGTGTGACCTTTTAAAAATAAGCTTTATTTTTAGAACGTCTTTAGATTTACAGAAAAAGTGTGAATACAGGAAGTTCTCATAAACCCGAGTTTTTCCTATTACTAACATCTTATGTTGGTGTGGCGCTTTTGCCACAATGAATAAACCAAAACTGACGCATTGAAGTCCATATTTTATTCAGTTGTCCTTAGTTTCTACCTACTGTCTGCCCAGGATCCCGTTCAGGATACCATTTTACATGTCATTTTTATATCTCCGTGGGTTCCTCTTGGCTGTGACAGTGTCTTACACTTTCCTTGTTTTTGATGACCTTGCTAGTTTTCAGGAATACTGGTCATGTATATGGCAAGGGCCTCAATTGATTTGTGATGTTTTTCTCATGATTACAGTGGGATTAGGTGTTCTTGGGAGGAAGACCACAAGCGGTGCATGCAATCAGCATGATTTACCCCTGTCGAGGTCACCTTGACGGCTGGGTGGTTGGTCAGGTTTCTCCAGGATAGTCACTGACCGCTCCCTTCCTCACTGTGCGTGACCTTCTCCCCTCCACCACCACTGAGTGTTGATACGAAAGAAATGTGTTTGACCTTTTCAGTATAAAAAGTTTTCTTTACCTTAAAGAGAGACACGAAAGACGCACACGGGGCTGGAGAGGACTTAGGAAATGCCCACCCCTGCAGGAGGGCGAATGCGGCTCTGCGCTGCACCGGGCGCTGCAGGGAGTTAGGGGCGACAGAGAGACGTCCGGAGCCGGAGACGTCCTGAAGCAGCTTTGCAGCCGGAAGGGCGCTGCTGCTCGCGGGCCCGCCTTGCCCAAGCCTCATCTCCGGGCGGGGCCGCGCTCAGGCCTCGCCCCTTCCCTGCCCTTCCCCCGGCGCCTGGGGCAACCGCGCCCGCGGAGTTTTCCGCCCGGCGGGCTCCTCCTCCCGCCCCGCCCTGAAGGCTGCGGCGCCCGCGACTCCCCAGTGCCCCGAGTGCCCCGCGACCGGGAGTGGGACACAGCCCCAGGCAGAAACCCAGGCACTGCGTCCGGGACGCTCGCGGAGAGAGCCACTCCCGCCCACGTCCCATTTCGCCCCTCGCGTCCCGAGTCCCCGTGGCCAGGTGAGTGAGGGTCCCGGGCGGGCCGGGGGCCTGGGAGCAGGCGGCGGCAGTGCACCGCGGCACCGCAGGTGAGGCCCGGGGCTGCCCCGCGCCCAGCCCAGCGCGGCCTTGCTGCTTCCTGGTTGCATTACAGGCGTGGGGGTGGGGGACAGAGGAGGCGTCGGCGGGTCGCGGGCTGGCAGTGTCAGCCTGGCAGCCCACTCGATCAGCCTTGGCGTCGGGGACTGCCCCCTCCTGTGCGGTCGGGGTGCACTCGCCGGCCCCCCCCCCGGGCTCAGGGGTCAGGGTCTCAGTCTGGGCTTTGGTAAGGCCGGGGGCCCTGACCCTGGGCGCAGGAGGCAACGGGTGGCAGGAGGGATGCCGGAGGCCGGGCCCTGCGGCCCCGCAGCCCCGCGGGGTCCTCCGGGGTGCGCGCGCTCTTTCAGGCAAGGCTGGGGGAGAGCAAGCAGAGAAGGCTATCTTCAGGAACTTTCCTCCGAAACTGGGAGCACGCACATTGCTGGGATCTGCTACCATTGCCGTTTATTTGTAAGGAACTCTCCCCAATGTTTGAGAGAATGCGGGAGCCATTCCAGATGTTGTGCCTCCCTTCGCCCCTTCCCCAACTTTGATCCCCAGTTTCAGGAAGGGATTCCTGGACTTGTATCTACCCATGGGTGCAGGCCAGGCCCTTAAGACTTAGAAAGGTAAAACGGTCTGTTGGTTTAAAGGAGACACGCGAAATTTGTCACCTAGAGACTTTGGAGGGGAAAAGTTAAGCCAGCCAGTGCTAGCCCAAGCAGGAAACAGTCGGCCCGGGGCATTTCTGTCTCTGCTCTCCAATCTGTGACCTCTCTGTAGAGACTGGGCGTTTGTGGTGGTTCTCCCATATGTTCTCTGCCTTAGGCATGGAGTGGAGCTGTGAGGCTGAGCCCCTGCCCTGCCCTGCCCACGCAACAGGGACTAAAGGTTTGCAGGGCATGCTCACCCTTCACTGGCTCTCTCATTGCTTTCCTCATTCCTTTTATGCGGCAGTCAACTGTTGGGGATTCCAGGAGGATTAACAGGCCCCCTTTCCTAAAGGCATTCTTTGTGCTGCAAGGTGTTCCCTGACAAGAGAGGCCAGGTGAGATGCCAGGGCAGTTTGTTGCGCTGGCATTGGGTGCCCACTACTTCAGGCTCCTGCATACCTTGCTATCTTGTCTCTGACTATTGCCTGTGCTTTGGTTTCCTCATCTGTAAAATGGGGGTAATACTAATCCCTGCCTCACAGGTTTGTTGTGAGATTCAGTGCATTTATTTAATAACCATACAGCACTCAGGTACGGACCAGTCAGAACAGGTGGTGACTGCTACACCATACTTGTGTGTCCCAGATGGGTGTCACCCAGATTAGCCATAAAGTGTGTGAGGCAGGCCTGGGTCATAAATAATCAGATGTAAGGGTCAATAAATAGTAGCAGTGGAAGGTTCAGCTAAAGTTGAAATGCGCTTCTCCTGAACCATCTTTCTGGCTTAGCTCATGCTAAGCGCATGCTCTCTGTCTTCCTGGGATGCCCTCCCTCCCCATCTGGCCCAGGATTCTCCACCCTCCTGGGAGCCATCCCGGTGCCTACTGCCCAGCAGGAGGGATGGGATATGCTCTGAGCTCACTCAGCCCCTCCAGCACTGACTCAGTTCTCATCTCTTGCCTTGCGTCGTATTTGTGTGACCATGTGGCTTATCTCTGCCCTGTCCTCTGACTCTGGAGGGTGGAGGCTGTTTCTGACTTACCTCTTGGTGGTAGCACTCAGGATGGGCCTTGCCTAATGTAGGTGCTCAGAAAATTAGTTGTCGTTAGTTGAACAACAGAGGCAGCGCAGGGAAGTAGTTTCCCTGTGGTTAAAATATAGGACCTTGAAGGCTGGATTTGGATAGGCAGAGAAATGTGGGGAGGGTGAGATGGAGATGAATTGGGACTAAGAGGTGGGAGTGGAAGCCCCATCCGAAGCCTTGATGCATGATATTATAGAAAGGGCCCACCCTGGGTGGATGTGTCTGGAAGGCCAGAATCGATTAGTGATGCCTAGTTCACGTGGTTGGGGAGGTGATGTGTGACTTGGGATGACAGGAGGGGGAGTTGAGACAGAATAGGTTAGTGTGGGTTCTTCTTGGGAACTGTAGAATAGAGAAAAGAAACTGGTGTGGGCAGGAGATGAATGTGGAACCAAAATGCATGCTGAATGCTGGAACATCAGAGGTTCCAGGACCTTTCTGGTGCACCCCCTCTTTCCTCCTGGATTCACCCCTCTTCTTCCTCTTTTTTTTTTTTTTTTTTTGAGACAGATCTCATTCTGTCGCCCAGGCTGGAGTGCAGTGGTGCAATCTTGGCTCACTGCAACCTCTGCTCCCTAGATTTAAATGATTCTTCTCCCTCGGCCTCCTGAGTAGCTGGGATTACAGGCATGCGCCACCATGCACGGCTAATTTTTGTATTTTTAGTAGAGACGGGGCTTCACCATGTTGGCCAGGCTGGTCTTGAACTCCTGACCTCAGGTGATCTGCCCGCCTTAGCCTTCCAAAGTGCTGGGATTACAGGAGTGAGTCACTGTGCCCCGCCTCCTTCTCTTCTTTGCCACCGTCTTCCCCCGTAAGCCTGAAGCAGTTCCTGGCACTTGGTCCCATGGGGAAGCGTCTGTGCAAGGTTGTGCTTCGCCAGCACTGCCAAGGAAACAGACTTTTCACTTTCTGTGGATTTTTCTCTGCAGCACTCTCTGATCCCATTACCCCCAGAATAGTGGGAATTCTGAGTGATACCTAGATAGGAAAGCTCTTAGGATTAATGAAGAAACTGAGGTTTTCTTGGTGGGAGTTTGTGCTTTTAAAGGGAATTGTTGCAATTCAATGGAACTCTCTAATAACCGCTGAAACTGTTACACATTAGGCTTACTGATCCTATCTCCTATAACCCATGAAATAAAGACCTGATAGTCACATAGTTGTTTGTTATTTGGGAGGATCCTAAAAGTACAGCCTGAACAGTGACCCAGACCACAGCTGGCCTTGCCCATGCTGAAGTGAGGAAGGAATGGGTGGGGGCAACCAAGAAATTGGGGGACAGAGTTCTCTGTACTGGGTATCCTGGGACAAGCCACCCAGCCACACTGAACCCCTCCCCCCCCACAGAACAGTTCTGGATGATAAAATTGATAAAATGCCTGCCTGGAATGGAGAATCAGATGAGAAGATGTTTGCAAAGGGGTTTGAGATCAGTTAGGGGGTGGTGATGACAATGTTGATATCGTGGGTGTGTGACTGCCAGGAGTTGTGAAGCAGCGGGTGGAGCATGCGGTGTTCAAAGCCTGGTTCTGAGATCTCTAGTTTTCCAGGGGCTTAGGCTCCGCCTTAGCAGAAAAGAAGGAAAGGAAATTGAGAGGGAAGTCAGATGCCCCCTGCCCCTCACACCTGGAGGTGGCTGACTTGGAGGACTTGAGATGGGGGGAAATCTGAGTGAGGGCAGAGAGGAGAAATGTGGAGGCTGCCCACAGGGAGGCTGGAGAGCATATGGCACATCCAGCCTGGGGAGTGGCACCGCTGGGGGAAAGGGTGCATGTGTTGGTGGGGAAGGAGTGGTGATAGCAGATGTGAGCTTGCTGTGTCCACTAAAAAGGTCACAGCTATTTTTAGGAAGTAGGTGACAAGGCATGTTCCGGTAGAACGGCTCATTACTGAGAACCCACTGTTGGCCTCACCCTGCGTGGTGTGCTTAAAAGGAGAGACCGCCCCCACTCACCCTAGAGTCATCCCCCTGGTGTCCCTGAGACATGGGACACTGGATGAGGACCAGGTTTGGAGGATGAGGAAGATCATGTATTTGGTTTTGGACATATTGTGTTTGAGGTATCTTTGAGATACCAAATAAGCTGATGGGTCTGGGGCTCAGGAGGAGTCTTGGCTAGACAGACATTTGTCTAGGTTGTGTTTGTGTTTGAAGTCATGGGCACAGCGAGATGGAAGAACTCACCTTGAACAGCTGAGTAAAGGAAGATGAGCCTATAAAGGACCCAGAAAAAGAGCTGCCTGAGAGGGGCCCAGAAAGCCAGCAGAGAGTTGTATCTCAGGAGCCAGGGTGAGCCTGCTTCGTGGGATGGAGTGGTCAGCTTGGCATCGCGGCTGTGGTGAGTGACATGGAGAAGATGCAGCTGCCTTCGCTGCTTTGGTGTGACGATGGGAGCAGAAGCGAGGTTGGAATGAATGGGTGAGGAGTAGCAGGACATGAGGATCTGATGATAGTAAGTTTAGACAGGCTCTGAAATGGTGGCTTTGAAGGCGAGGAGGACGTGTTTAACCCTGTTGCCTCGATTTACCCTCCTGCCCCCTTTCCAATCCCAGAAGGGAACATGTGGATGGCCTGCCACTGACATCCCTCCCCATGGCGCTCCGTGCTCAGGCAGACCTAGGTGCCTGCAAGGGTTTGCTCCTTTCACAAAATGGATTCATTTTCATGAATGAATGAATGAGTGAATGAAGCATGTTGCCCAGGCTGGTCTCAAAGCCCTGGCCTCAAGCAATCGCCCCACCCCGCCTCAGCCTCCCAAAGTGCTGGGATTACAGGAGTGAGCCACTGCACCTGGCTGGTATTAAATTTTCTTTGTGGCCAACTGCATGATAAATATTAACATGTTTCATGGGCGTGAAAGGAGAAAATAGGTACTCTGCGGGACACTGACTTTAGATAGATCTCTTAACTTCAGTTGCCCTTATATCCCTGCTTGCCTGGCTGTCAAATTCTGAGAGGTATAACAAAAACTCTCACTGTAGTTTTTTAAAGTCCAGCTCTATTTATATTTGTGAGAGTTCTAGCCTTTTAAATTTGGCTTTCATGTTTCATGTATACAGGCTTATCAAGCTGATCTTCCTACCTTGTGTCATTTGCTGGTTATTTAATGCCTTTGGTCTTTGGCCTTAAATTCCATATTGCCTGTGTTTTAGGAGAATACATGGCCAAGGATCTGGAAGAATCTCTTTTCTTTACAGTCTTAAAATTAATAAATAAGTGCATTTTATAAGATAATAAATGAAAGGCTCAGAAATTTTAACGCAGGCATCAGAGGACATTCAAGTCATGCCCCTTTAGTTTCTGTTCAGGCTCACACAGAGCAGTTAGTAATCAGGTCTCACAGATGATCATGAGCTCCCTGTCCTTGGCTGTCCCGACGGTCCCCATGATAGCCAGATTTTTAGGAGGGGTGGATAAAGTGAGATTTGCTTGCAAACTCTTGGGACGTTGCCTGGGAGCCTCTTCTCTTACTTTGCAATTCTTGCCCGCTTCCTGTAGGTCCAAGGAGCGGACTGCTCTGCCTCTCATTTACGCATTTCCTTCCTCATTGGAGGCAGCGAGATGAGCTTTTGACAGAGTAGCCAGTACAAACACTTCCCTGGGCCAGAGGTCAGAAAGACGTGGGCCCCAAGTTGTAAGCTCGTCTCTGTGCTTGTGTTTTAAGCCACATAAACTTTCTCAGCGGGCTGGACTAGCCCACGCCTTGTTGTACCCTGAGATCCTAGTGAGTAGTTCTCCAAGTCCTGTGTTTACAGATAAAGGCAAATGCCAGAGAGAAATGGTTGGAAAAACCCCTTGGCCTGCTAAGGCAGGATTATTGAAAAGTCTTCCATGTATGTACTTTTGAATTTTACATATTTTTTCATTTTTATTTATTTTGAGACCAGACTAATTTTTGTATTTTTGGTAGAGATGGGGTTTTGCCATGTTGCCCAGGCTGGTCTCAAACTCCTGGGCTCAAGTAATCTGCCCACCTCAGCTTCCCAAAGTGCTGGGATTACAGACATGAGCCACTGCACCTGGCCAACCACTGTGCCCAGCCTATTTTTAATATTAATATTTCCACCTCTGTTTTTTCTTTGCATTTATTTGGTATGTCTTTGCCCAACCATTAGTTTTAAATATTTCTTTCTCACTTAAAAAAGTTTATCTTGGCCGGGCACAGTGGCTCACTCCTGTAATCCCAGGACTTTGGGAGGCCAAGGCGGGCAGAACA
>NW_012113141.1:13417627-13425348 GCF_000951035.1 Colobus angolensis palliatus | reverse complement strand
AAAAAAGTTTATCTTGAAAATAGAATCTTCATAAATAAAATTTGTTTCTCTTATAATCAGCACATGGTTGAGGGTGGATGGAGATTGACAGAAGGCAATGATAACAGCAACAAACCTAATTGCGTGGTTTCTGTCTTTGGTAGAGGAATTCTGACTGTTCACATGCCAGATATACTTGATTTTGTTCTTTGCATCTTGCTTATTATTTATTATACTTGCATGTTATTCCTTTCCTGATTTTTGCTGTTTGGGTTAAGTTTCTCATCATCATCTTCCCCACGCCACCTGTATTACCTTTCAGATTTGGCTGTGAATGAAGACAGGATCCTCTCTCTCTCTCTGTCTTTCTCTCTGTCTCTCTCTCACTCTCTCACTCTTTCTTGAAAAATCAGAGTTGAAGTTAAGTGGGTATTCCATGAGGTTGTCTAGGCACCAGGCTCCTTACGGACTGTTGTCCCTAGCATTCTTGAGGGCTGTGGTTTTCAAACTTGAGCATGTATAAGAACAATCTAGAAGGCTTGTTAAAGCATAGATTCTTGGACTGCACGCTGAATCATTCTGATTTGGGAGGTCTCTGATGGGACCTGAGCATTTTAATTGCTTACAGGCTCTCAGATTGTGTAATGCCGCCAGTCTCCGGGCCACAGGTTGGGTAGCACCGTCCAGGTGCCTCCCTAACCTGCATGGCCCAAGACAGCTCACTTTCACATCCTCATGGCAGGCCCTCCTAGCTGCTAGGGGTCTGGGAAACAGTCCTTAGTTGGGGCTGCTGTGTGCCAGGCTATGGAGAGTGTTCCATTACTAAAGCAATAGAGAACAGATGGTTGAGGAAGACAACCAGAAGTTTCTGGAACACCACCCACTGCTCTCCTGAATTTGAAACTACTACTGTGCGTATCAGTCTTGCTATTGGCTAAGCGTGTGTTCCTCAGGTTAGGAAGTAGGAATGGTTTCTCATGACAGTGGCAAGCCCGCAGGCAGTGCAAGCAAGGCAGCCTCTGTTCCTGTGGGCTGGTGCACAGACTGGCAAGCTGCTGTGGCTTTGCTGATGCCCCGAGAGTCATCTGCTGCTCCCAACCATCAGGTCTGGCATCCACATGTTCCATCACTGCAGCCACCACCAGATCTTCCAGACCCCATGGGATCCAGGGGCCCCCTCCAAGACCCAGTGGGATAGGGGTTATTTTTTTGTGCTACCTCCTCCCTACTTGCCTTCTTCAACCCCAAATGTGACACCTATGTGACTGTTTCTAGGAGAGTTTGAGGGCAGAGGCCCTTTGAACCCTGAACTGAGGTGGGGCTGATGTTCGGTCTCCGTGGCTGGTAATATCCTTGAGAGATCAGAGCAGTGGTTGCCAACCCCTATTCTCTGTTGTCATAGGGAGGTGATCTGGAGAGAAACAGGGTCATAAGGCTCCTGTGGAGCAGCTGATTCTTTTCTGTGTGGCTTGATTATATGGGACATTGTTTGGGAGGCAGCAGTTACTTTCTTCTCTCTTTCCGGAGTTTAACCTTTGTATTTCTCAAGTCCATTCTCCAGCCTGAGAAGGTGGGATGGAGCTCAGAAATACATTGAGTGGTGGGGAACCCACCTGGTTCGTAATGCACTGGCCTGGAAATCAGAGATGTGGTTCTAGTCATTGTCCTGCCCCCAGCCAGCTCTGAGACCTCAGGCAGAGTCCTTCTGCTCTCTGGGCCTCAGCTCCCACCTAAAATAAAATAAACCGGTTGAATGAAGTGATTCATGAAGACCCCTCCCAGCTCCAATATTTTAGGATTCTTGTGTAATCCAAATGCTAGTGCACTGGGGATTGACTTTATCTTGAAGAAGTGTCTTTCAGAACCTGCTTGCTTAATAAGTTCAGCCCCTTGGTGAGGCTCCAGACGCTGCCCCTTGCCACTCTCCCAGCCTGTCTTGCCTGGAGTTTCTCCAGGCTGAGCTGCCCCAGGTGCCAGCCCTCAGAGGGGAGGTCTGAGGCGCAGCCTGGCTAATGAGTAACATAGTCTGCAGCTATTTTAGTTTCTGGCATGTGGGTGGGGAGTTGAATGTTTAACAGCACCTGTGTAGATTTTTTGTTTAGTGCCTGGGAAAATACGGTCAGGGTTGGTGGAGTGCTGTCCTGAGGCTGACTGGCTGGCTTTGGTGACTTAATGGCACCTGTGACCAGCAAGGGAAGGACACTGGGGCTCTGGAATGCCCACCCAGGGCCCCCACCCCCTTCTCAGTAGAGCTGGGGATGTTCATACGCCCACTTACATCACTTAAGGTCCTGCCTTGGGGTTGGGGAGAGAGGGGAATGTCCTAGATGTGTCCTCCCTGCCCCCAGAATTCCTGGGGCCTACGTAATAGAGGCACCAAATAGGTGCCACCCAGAGAGTGGAAGAAATGAGTCAGGGTCCACTGGGGTTCCTGCCAATATTCAGTATGTGTCAGGGGCCTCACAGTGCAAGCCCTGTGGCAGGTGGTGGTGGGGGACAGGAAGAGAGGCCTGTCCTACAGCCTGTAGCACTGATGCTCTCATGGGGAGGCCTGGGAAAAAAGTGTCTGGCTCTGGCACTTGGGTGTGTGACCTTTGCATGTCCAGAGTCAGCTCAGCCTTGGTTCCCTTGCTTATAAAATGAGGATGATAATACCTATCCAATAGGAGCATTGTGGCAGTTAATGAGCTAATACATAGGGAGGTAATATGTGTATCTATCCTAGGAGTTAGAAAAAGGGGAGCTTGGCCGGGCGCAGTGGTTCAAGCCTGTAATCCCAGCACTTTGGGAGGCCGAGACGGGTGGATCACGAGGTCAGGAGATCGAGACCATCCTGAGCTACACGGTGAAACCCCGTCTCTACTAAAAAATACAAAAAACTAGCCGGGTGAGATGGCGGGCGCCTGTAGTCCCAGCTACTCGGGAGGCTGAGGCAGGAGAATGGCGTAAACCCGGGAGGCGGAGCTTGCAGTGAGCCGAGATCGCGCCACTGCACTCCAGCCTGGGCGACAGAGCTAGACTCCGTCTCCAAAAAAAAAAAGAAAAGAAAAAGGGGAGCTTATTAGAACACTAGAGAACATGGAAAACATTTTAGGACAAGTGCTGGGAGAGTTCCAGGAAGAGCGAGCGTTGTGGCTGGGAGATCAGGGTGGGCTTCCTGAAAGAGATATGATATGGTTTGGCTGTGTCCCCACCCAAATCTCGAATTCCACGTGTTGTGGAAGGGACTTGGTGGGAGGTAACTGAACCACGGGGGCAGGTCTTTCCCATGCTGTTCTCATGATAGTGAATAAGTCTCACAACATCTGATGCTTTTATAAAGGGGACTTTCCCTGCACAAGCTCTCTTCTCGTCCGCTGCCGTGTGAGTTGTGCCTTTCACCTTCCGCCGTGATTGTGAGGCCTCCCCAGTCACGTGGAACTGCGTCCATTAAAGCCCTTTCTTTTGTAAATTGCCCAGTCTCGGTTATATCTTATCAGCAGTGTGAAAATAGACTAATACAAGGTGGAACTTCATCTGGACTCAGGGAAGGCCAGGAGACAGGAGGTCAGACCAGCTGGAGGGACCACCTAAGCAGAGGTGTCCTGAAAAGGGAAAGTGCTGAGCTGGACTGGGCTAAGGACATGCATTTTCTGTGCTTCTCTCCATCATGCATGTCCCTGAGGTACCTTCTGTTTTCTTGCTGTTCCTCAGTGGCCCAGTGTGAGTGACTCTTGGCTCCAGACTGCTTGACACAGCTTAGAATGCCAACTGCAGAAGGGTCAGCCCATTCCCAAGTGAAGGTGTTCTCTCCTCCAGAGTGAGCTGCAGGTCCTTCAACTTGCAGCTGCATGCGGCTGACTGGGGAGCTTGTCACCATCTGAAGAGCAGCCCTTGATAAGAGATATTTGGAAAGGTTTCCTGAGGCTTTTAGGCAGAGCAGGGGTGCTCAGCCATTTGGAGCTGGAATATACACTCTGTTAAGTCTCCCAGGCTTGAAGGGGCTGAGCTTCCAGAGTGGTTTGAACAGGCCCCGAGGACTGGCTGATGGGCATCAGGGCCTCTCCAGGAGAGGCCAGGGGATACCCTGCTGCCATCACACTCTTCAGTCTTCTTCACCTCTCTTCCTCAGCCTATGGTGAGAGAAGGGCCTGTGCCGGCCATTCATAAGGAGATGAGATGGCTCATCACACACCAACTGGAAGGGCCCTGGTAAACCTCTACTCCTGTGATCACAAATGCAGATTCCTGCAAGGACAGCCCCAGCAGCTGAAGGAGAGAGGGAGGGAGGTGCACAGTTGTTGCCAGCCCTAGCTGAGCGTCACCATGCAGAAATGTGGGACCTTTGTTGCCAGAGTTCCCGTTTTAATATTTTTGAAAGATTTAAGCCAGAGTCTCCCTTTTGCAGCCCTTTCCTCCCTCCAATGAAATAATGCTATTGAGCTCCAAAACCTTCAGGAGCCCCAGGTTCTGGGAGGCAGCATGCAGACCACTGAGGCCCTGCAGGCACACTCACTGAAAATAGGTGAGGTAGACGAGGCCGGGAGGGCTTAGGTTTGCCAAGGCCCCTCAGAGAGAGGCCAGTTTCTCAGACGCCCCTATGCTTCACTCCCAGGGAACACATTTTCTAAATTCTTTGTCTTCCCCCACACTCTTCCTGGGAGTGGCTCTTAAATATTGTAGTGTGTGTTTCCTGGAAGTGGGCTATTGTGTTTATCTCCCCATCTAGTTGGAAAGCATGATGCAGGCCAGGACTTTATTTTTTTCTTCCCTATCCCGGGGAGTCTAGCCCAGCCCCTGGTGCCTCCATAAACCCAGGTGGGATTGCTGTGAAGCTAATGAAACAGAAGCTTCAGGCCCCTGGACTTGCAGCACCCTAGTGAGGGGCCGTGGAGGGGCACTACCAGTGGGTTCACAGAGTCCTGTGATTTGTAACATTCGCAGAAAACTAAGATGTTTTGTATTCTTTGTCCTGAAGAGGGCTGCTAACCTTGTATAAGCTTCAGGCCCCACAAAACCTGGACCTACTGCAGATGCTGGTACCAGTCTCACAGACTGGCTGCTAGTGTTTTATTTTAACTTTCCCTTAAAAAATATGGGCCTGTTTTTTCAGAAAGCAGTTGTAGAATGTAGTTCACCAGGCTGGTCAACATGGCGAAACCCCATCGCTACTAAAATTACAGAAATTAGCTGGGAGTGGTGGCGCAAGCCTATAATCCCAGCTACTTGGGAGGCTGAGGCTGCAGTGAGCCGAGATTGCGCCACTGCACTCCAGTCTGGGTGACAGAGCAAGAGACTGCTTCAAAAAAATAAAAAAAGAAGATGAATGTAGTAATATTCTCTTTTTTTTTTTTTGAGACAGAGTTTCCCTCTGTTGCCCAACATGGGCATACGCCACCACACCAGACTAATTTCTGTATTTTTAGTAGAGATGGGGTTTTCCCATGTTGGCCAGGCTGATCTCGAACTCCTGACCTCAAGTGATCTGCCTGCCTTGGCCTCCCAACGTGCTGGAATTACAGGTGTGAGCCACTGCGCCTGGCAGAAGTAATGTTCTCTTTCTACAGTTAGATAATAAAGGATGCTTATTTTATTATGCTTTATAATTCATCTATATGTTGTATTTATTGCTGTATTATAAACATATTTTATAATTAAAAAATGAAAAAAGCCAAATATGTTGATCCAAAAGGCTTATAATGCAGCCAGCAGTCCCCTGACACATCCTTCCTCTTTCCCTCTTTCTCCAGAGTTAACCATTTTTAACTCTTTATTTTTAATGATTAGGCTTATATGACTGTTTCTTAATTTATCAGTTTTGAAATATGTTGACTTCCTGCTTGATAGATTAGGAACCAATATATTCATCAATATTTAATGTCTGCATTATTGTGACCATAAATTGTATTGTTCGATGCTGTGCCAGTATTGTGCTGTGGTCACACATTAGGAGTACAATCCTTCCTGTCCCATTATTCCTCAAGTGGATGCTTTCCCTGCTTAGGGGCCTGATTTTCTGTGTATCTGTTGTTCCAAACTGGCCTGGTTGCTCCCCAGGCCTGCTGCTCAGCTGTTGTCCAGGGACATCTTTTTACAGTCTTCTGTGTTAGATTTTCCTGTTCCTGGATCCTATATATTTTATTTTCTTTATATTCCTTATGTATGTTCTCATTTTGCTGAAATCATCCAGAAGTTCCTAAGAAAAGTGCATGGAAGGTAGATTTTGTTTTGTTTTGTTTTGTTTTTTTGTTTTTGAAGCTTGTGTGCCTGCAAATATCTCTGTTCCTCCCTCATGGATAGAAATATTCATTCCAAATATCTCTATACAGTAGTGGTTAATTTAGCTGGCTATAGAATTATAAACTGAAAATAATTTCCTTCCCAAACACTGAACACATTGTTCTGTTATCTTCTAGTTTCCAGTGTGGCTGTTGAAGTCCAGTGTCCTTCCAGTTCCCCTAAAAAGGACCCTTGTTCTTTCTTTTCTAAAGTTTTAGTATCTTTCTTTTGCCTGTTGTGTTCTCAAATTTCACAATGATTGCTTTGCTGACCTTTTTGCTTTGTGGATATAATATTTTCTCTTCCGTCTCTGAGGATATTATTGATTATATTTTTGTCCTCTGTTTCTCACCATTGTCTGTTTCTTTGGTTCCTTTTCTTCTGTTTTGGTCTCTCCCTTTCTTGGTATAGACTTTCTCAGATGTCCTGTGACCCTTTGCAGTCTGTATGAAGAGGGAGACCATAAAAATCTGATTAAAGTGCATAGGTGAAATGTACAGGAGGGACAGGATTTTATCACATCTCTTCCTCCTTCAGTGTATTTCCTGGAAGGCAGTCATTCCCCAGTATTGCAAAATTAATCTCTTCTCAGCCCTGGTCTTCCCACTGTACCTGCTGTTGCCTCGGGCAGGAAGCACCAACCCAGGCTTGAACTCCCACGGGGTGCCCGCCTGATGGAACAAAAAGAATCATCCTAGAGAACTGGGCCTGAGTCTGCCAGTGGCTGTGAGGACAGGAAGCCTCTCTACCCACCCACCCTGCCCTGGGAACGATGAGCTCTAGCCTGGGAGTGGGGATTGGGCACCAGCCCTCTTAGGCTCCTGCTGTATCACCTTGGCATGCCACATCCCTCTCTCTGGTTGTCAGTTTTCCCGTTTGTGAAATGGGGTGAGGTGGGGTTGGTGGGAGTGAACTGAGTCGTCTCTGAGGTGCTGAACTGGCCTCTGGCATCCCGGTTGTGAGGTCTTGGCCGATGGGGTGTGATGGCCCTGCCTGTGCAAATCCGACTGGGCAAATGCTGACTGCGCGTGCGTAGACTGGCCACACGGAAGCCACTGAGGGCCCAAGTCCCCTGGTGACTCATGTTGACTGGTAATTCAAGTTAACACACCTGTAACGAGCCTGTTCCCGACACGTGGGAGAGGCGAGCACCTGGTTCCTGCTTCCATTGTTAGAAAGGGTTTTTTTGTAGTCTTGGTGGTTTAATACTTCCCTTGTTGAGGAAGGCTGGCTGAGTTAGGTAGACGTGTTCACAGAGCTTTCATGCAAAGAGAAGAGAGGCCCTTGGAAAGAGAATGCCATAGAAGGATCTGGAAGGGAAGAGAGAAGGAATGGTCACTGTATATATTAGTTTTCTTTAAAGTTTTTTTTTTTTTTTTTTTTTTTCTTCATTGAGCTAAGAAGTATCCCATTGCAGATTTCAAGAAAACTGTGTTAGCAAAGGGACCCCTGCCCCCTATCCTGAGGGACATCACCAGTCATTT
>NW_012113141.1:13404068-13417528 GCF_000951035.1 Colobus angolensis palliatus | reverse complement strand
TGTTAGCCAGGATGGTCTCGATCTCCTGACCTCGTGATCCGCCCGTCTCGGCCTCCCAAAGTGCTGGGATTACAGGCTTGAGCCACCGTGCCCGGCTTCTTTAAAGTTTTTGTTGTTGTTGTTGTTTGTTTGTTTTTGTTTTTTGAGCCAGAGTCTCGCTCTGTCACCCAGGCTGGAGTGCAGTGGCACAATCTCGGCTCACTGCAACCTCTGCATCCTGGGTTTCAGCAATTCCTGAATAGCTGGGATTACAGGCATGTGCCACTACGCCTGGCTAATTTTTGTATTTTTATTTTTATTTTATTTTATTTTGAGACGGAGGTTTGCTCTTTTTACCCAGGCTGGAGTGCAATGGCATGATCTCGGCTCACTGCAACCTCTGCCCCCCAGGCTCAAGTAATTCTCCTGTCTCAGCCTCCCGAGTAGCTGGGATTACAGGTGCATGCCACCATGCCCAGCTAATTTTGTATTTTTAGTAGAGATGGGATTTCACCATGTTGGCCAGGCTGGTCTTGAGCTCCTGACCTCAGGTGATCCACCTGCCTCAGCCTCCCAAAGTGCTGGGATTACAGGCATGGATCACTGTGCCCGGCCAATTTTTGTATTTTTAGTTAGAGACATGGTCTCACTATGTTGCAAGTGATGTTATAATCTATGAATACAATGTGAAATAATTAAAGCAAACTAGTTAATATATCCATCACCTCAAATAGTTTTCAACAATTAGTTTTCCATTATTGCTGTAACAAATTACTACAAACGTGTGGCTTAAAACCATGCAACTCTTTTTGTGGTCAAAATATACACAACATAAAACTTACCATTTTACCCACTGTTAGGTGTGCAGCTCAATGGTGTTAAATACATTCACTTTGTTGTGCAACAGTCATTACCGTGCATCTCCAGAAGGTTCTCATCTTCCCAAACTGACTCTGTACTCATGAAATGTAAACTCCCCATTCCCTCTTACCCAAGCCCTGGCCAACAGCAGTCTACTTTCTGTCCGTATGAATTTGACTACTTTGGAGACTTCATATAGGTGGAATCAGAAGTATTTGTTCTTTTGTGTCTGGTTTGTTTCGTTTAGCATAATGTGTTGGATAACCTAGGCTAGTCTCCCCATTTCATGGCGGGTAACCTTAATCATGTTTATCCATTCATCCATCGATGGGCGCTTGGGTCGTTTCCACCTTTTGACTACTGTGAATTAGGCTGCTATGAACATGGGTGTGCAAATCTCTGTGGGAGTCCCTGCTTTCATTTCCTTTGGGTATATAGGTTGAGTATCCCAAATCTGAAATGTTCCAAAGTCCGAAACCTTTTGAGCTCTAACATGACGCTCAAAGGAAGTACTCATTGAAGCATTTTGGATTTTGGATTTTTGCATTTTGGATGCACAATGGTAAGTATGATGCCACTATTCCAAAATCTGAAATCATCTGGTCTGAAGACCAGCATGTCTGAAACATTATGTCTGAAACATTGCTGGTCCCACACATTTTGAATGAGAGGTACACGGCCTGTATGCTCAGGAGTGAGATTGCTGGATCATAGGTATGGTAGATCTATGTTTAAGTTTTTGAGGAATCTCCATACTGTTTTCCATAGTGGCTGCACTATTTTACCACATGGCTTTTTTATCTTAACGGTTTTATCTAGTGGTCTCTTGGATCTCATGGTGCTAAAATCAAGGTGTTGGCAGGGTTGTGTCTCTGTCTGGTGGCCCTGGAGGTGAATGCTTCCTTGTCCTTTCCAGCTTTAGAGGCCATCTGAGTTCCGTGGCACTTGATCCTTTTCCTGCATGGGTGGAATCCCTCTCATGCCTGGACTCTCTCCTGCTTATTCTTCCTTTTCATCCTTAACCCAGCAACAAAGGCTCTCTGCTTTGAAGGACTCTTTTCATTGGATTGGGCCCACCTGGATAATCTAGGCTAGTCTCCCCGTTTCATGGCGGGTAACCTTAATCATGTCAGGACAGTCTGTTTTACCATGTAAAGTAACGCATTCACAGGTACCAGGGATGTCTTTGAGGGACCTAATCAGGGAAGCTGATGGTAGCTGAGTTTCAGGCTCTGAAAAGCCCTCCCTCTACCCCTTCCCTTACCAGCATTTTCCTGAGACCCTGGGACCCTAAGGGTTGGCTGGACACTACCCTTACTGTGTGGGCTGGGCTGGTCCCCTGGCGGGAGCCTGACACCAGATGGGGTTGGTGTGTGCCCAGGATCTGGGACCCTTTTCTCCCTCTCCAAATGTCAAAGCCTGGCCTCTTTGGCCACTTGGGAGAGATCAACACTAGGTGTGTTAGTCACAGAGTGAAGATAACTGTGTCCTGCTTTACAAAGCGCGTTCCTGTTCTTTTTACTTTTAGTCCTCACAGTAATACAAGGTAGGTGGGGTACATCAGATCTTTGCAGGTAGAATGGAGGTTCAGAGAGGTTAAGTTGCCCAGGGAGGGTCACACAGCAAGCAGTTGCTTTAGGAACCAGACCTTGGCTCCAGGCTAATGCCTCCTTATGCTAATATCTGTTGTAGAGCTATATATATATATATGAATACTATATTCTCACAGCTGTGTAATGAGATGGATGCATTTTTCCTCTTTTTACAGGTAAGGAGGAAGGCTCAGAGAGGTCAATCTTTATATCCAGGGTCACACAGCTAACAAGAGGTAGAGCTAGAATAGAATCATTGTCACTGGACTCCGAACCCTGTGTGCCATCCCGGTGGCCCAACAGCAGTGTTAGAAGATGATATCAGAGCTGTGTGGGCTGTGGTAAAACTCATGCAGCAGAATTGAGAAGTCCAGTGTGACTGTCCTGTGATGTTTGGGGCTCTTGATGGGGGAGTGTGGGCTGTGAAAAGATGGGGGAGCTGGTTTGGAGTGTGTGAGAGAGAGTAATTGGGGTGGTAGAAGGGCCTACCGAGAATCTAGGGGTAGACATTGTGAAGCCAGTGTCAGTGAGACTCAGGCCCTGTGTCGTGGGTAACCTGCTGAGCTTCCCTTTACCTCACATCGCAAGATGAGGGAGAGGTTTAGAGAAGTTTTTGCTTCCTTCCGGCAGAGCTGCTGGAAGGGTTGTCTTGTAGACAGTAACTGCTGCAGGGCTTGGTGTGTGGCATGTCCCTGTGGACCCAGGAGCTCTGGGAGGAGCTGGGTTGGACTTTGCAGTGATTGGAATGACCTGACAACTAAGAGGGGTGGGATCGACAGGGAAGCCTCAGCCACCCTGGGACTTGTGCCTGATTGACATCAGCTCACTACCATTGTTTTGTTCGTCCCTCCTAGGCGGGCCCTGGGAGAAGCTCCCTCTGCTCAGGTGGTGTAACTGGCGGTGGCTTCCCCATGCGGAAGTGGGCAAACAAAGACAGAGACCTGTGTCCCCTCCCTGCCCCTGCCACCTGCACTTACAAACACAAACCACTGTTTCCCTTTTTGGGAGTGAGTGTGTGAGTGTGTGTGTGTGAGTGTGTGTGTGTGTATGTGTGTGTGCATTCATAGGTTCCGTCTAAATCAGGCTAGTTCAGGCTGCTGTAATAAAATATCATAGACCGGGTGGCTTATAAACAACAGAAGTACATTGCTTACAGTTCTGGAGGCTGGAAGTTGAAGATGAAGGTGCCAGCTGACTCAGTGTCTGGTGAGGGCCCACTTTTTGGTTCACAAATAGGATCGTACCTTCTCCCTGTGTCCCCACATGGTGGAAAGGGTTGGGCCCTCTGGGCTCTCTTTTATAAGGGCGTGAATCCCATTTATGATGGCTCCAACCTCATAACCTTCCAGAGGCCCCACCTCCAGATGTCATCACATTGGGAGTTGGGATTTCAATAAATGAATTTTGGGGAGACAGAAGCATTCAAACTATAGCAGGTCCTGGCCACACTTTGGAGTCAGGGCTTGGGTGGGGGGCTTTTCCTGTCACTGCCACTGTGTCTGTTACAAGAACCTCAGCGTCCTCCAGGACCTGAGTGCCCATCACATGCTGGCCTGCGTGGCAGCCAGATATTAACACTGTGTCTCTGTCACCTTCTTCCTCTGCTGCCTACTTTCCACTCCTCAGAAATTCTGAATTGGACTCAGCATTTGACTGAGCATTGGCTCTTGGGTAAGCCCATTTGGTGTGAGTCAGAGATGACTCTGCCCACAAAGAGGAGTGGCCCAGCTTGCAGGGAAGCCTGCTCTGGAGGAGCGTGACAGAGAGACCTGCGTGTGATGCTGTGTGCTCTCGGCCTGCCTCATATGGAAAGTGAGTTCCTCCTCACTTGCCCCCACCCCCCTTCTCAGCACCTGGTCTGAAAAGGCAGGCAGTAGGAGAGAAGATGGCCCCGTCCGTGCCACGCCTCAGTGAAGGTTCTGAGGACAGGCTCCAGTGCCTGCAGTGTTGGAGCTTCTTGCAGGCCAAGGCCCTGCCTCTGTGGATCCCTCTCCCAGGCAGGTTTCCTCTCCGAGGGTCTTTCAGCTCTCCCTGCCCTGTGGCCTCCCTCCACCGTCAGTCTTGCCTCCACTGCCCCCTCTACTACTGGAGTGGAGCAGGCCCCCAGACACCCAGGCACGTGGAGGGGATGGAAAGAAAACAGTGCCAATTTCCTGTTGGTGCTTTCTCTATTGGGAGGCTGGAAAATCTAACACAGCCATGCCAGTGTGTTCCCCACTCCCATCCTCCACCTGTCACACTGCCCTGACCCTTCCCAATTCCGTGTTTCTCTCTCACCCTCTCCCTTCCCCCTTCAGTCCCTACAGTTCTCATCCTGGGCATTATCAAATGGCCTGGGGTCCTCTCTTTCTTATTTTGTTTTGAAGAAACAGGATGTCATGATATGTTACATGATATAATGGGAACAAACTTGGTATTAAACTGTTACTATCCCCATTTTACAGATGGGGAAAACTGAGGTGCAGAATGGTTGTGTAAACCGTTAAGATCACATAACTGGTGGGGAGCAGGACTGGGATGTGAACTTGGGTAGTCTGGCTTCAGAGTCCATGTTCTTCTCACCATCCTCCACTGCCTTCAATGAAGTACCTGGGGTCATACAGTGAAACGAGACTTAGAAGCCAGGTATCCTGATGCTGAATTCCATGCTATTTCATCATACCAGTATTTCTAAAGCTCTATTCTTAAAATACTAGTTCCTGGGGCCAGTGGGCACTGTGAGGAAGTATAATGTAGTGGTAAAGTCCTGGGCTTTGGAAGTCGACTGCCTGGCTCAGCCATTCAATAGCTATAACCTTGAGCAAGTTACACAGCCTCTCTGTCCCTCAGTCTTCATTTCTGATATGAGAAGGATAATTTTAGTATTTGTCTCATAGGGTTGTTGTAAAGTTCAGTTCCACGTGAAGCACTTAACACAGTACCTGGCACATAATAAGCATTCAGTAAATGATGACTATTATTATGGCCTAATTAGTTTGGGAAATTTGAGGATAGAGTTAAGCAGGCACCTTTGTTCCAGGATTTATCAGAGCTTTTATTACGCTATTGCAAATTGGCAGTTTCTTGGAAAGGGGATGTGTAGTTATAGTACCTAACTATATGTAGTAAGCATTTTCTAAACTTTTCGAGCAACTAATCTCTTGCTCTTGTCTGCCTGTCTCGCTCCTTAAACTGCGTGCCTTCTAACTTCACAACTTGCAAGATATGAAGCTGGTGTCAGAGAACACATTCAGGGCAGCACTGAGCTGCCCATCACACTGCCTGCTTCTAGGTGAGGCTGAGCTGGGCCTGGGCATCCCAGTTAGATCTGAGCAAGACTTTTGGGGGCAGTAGATGGTAGGTGTTCAGAAGCAAACAGACTTATAGTGAAAGTGAACAGACCTGATGCCTGGAGGAAATGTTTGGAGCGTGTATGTTCTGGATACTTGGCGCTGTTCAGCTGTCATCAGTTGACTGTCACACACTAGGTGGGTCCTGCTCTACAGAAGACCAGAATGCATATTGTGGGAGTGTGATGTCCTTGCTGAGAGCCTTGGATTATAAGTGTTTATTATGCTCTTCCTTGCCCTGCAGGCCAAATACATCCTATTTGATACTTAAATAATCTTAGGAGCCAATGAAGGGAGAGGTTTTAAAGGAGAAAACTGACTAACTGGCAAAGCAGAAACCAGTCCCCAGAACTCCATCTATTCTTCCACTCAAGCTACATTTATGAGGTGCACATTCAGCCAGATGCTTGGGTAACAGTGGGGAACAAGGCTGTGGGACTGCATTTTCAACTCTGGAAAACAACATTTGCAGATGATTGGCAGCATCACCACTAGGTAGAGCTCAGTGATCCTGGAAGAGTCCTAGGGAGGTTGGTTTTCTGGCCCTCTTGTATTGACAGGCGCCCCCTCAAGCATTCCAAGCTCGTACTCTTCCTAAGGTGAATCAGCACCTGAGTCCTTTGCTGGTGTAGAAGCCTGATCTTAACTTAGAGTCCTAGCTGTATTAGTTATATAAACTCTCTCTGTCTGTCTCTCACACACACACACACACACGGTCCCTGATTCAAGATGGTTAAACTTACAGTTTTTCAACTTTATAATGGGGTTACATTACTTTAAGAAGAGCTTATCGGGATGTAACAAGCTCCTCCACTTATGATGGGGTTACAGTGAGGCTACTGTTTTGATTGAGTGCTTGTCACTCTTGCACCATCATAAAGTTGAAAAATCGTAAGTCGAACCATCATAAGTTGGGGACTGCTGTGTTGCCAGCATTAAATGCATTTTAAACTAATGATGGGTTTATTGGGACATAACCCCATCATAAGTCAAGGAGCATCTGTATGTCTTTTGTAAAGATAGCATCTCATTATGTTTCCCAGGCTGGTCTCAAACTCCTGAGCTCGAATGGTCTGCCTGCATCAGCCTCCCAAAGTGCTGGTATTATAGGCATGAGCTACTGTGCCTGGCCTCTTCTTTTCATTTTAAAGAATATATCAGCAGGGATTATTGGACCTGCATGGTGTAAACTAGTGTCTTAGTTCATTTTGTGCTTCTCTAACAAGATATCACAGACTGAGTAATTTATAAGCAACAGTAGCTTATTTGGCTTATAGTTCTGGAGACCGAGAAGATCGTGAGGCTGCATCTGGCAAGGGCCTTCTTGCTGCTTCATAACATGGCAGAAGACATCACGTGGGTGAGAGAGAGCAAGAGTGAAAGAGAGAGCACGTTATACTTTTGTAACAAACACACTGGTGGTAAGGAGCCCACTTGCTCCATGACAGATTAATCCATTCATAAGGGTGGAGCCTCTTAAAGGTCCTGCCTCTCAGAATCGTTGTACTGACCATTGAGTTCGCAGCACATGAACTCTGGGGGATACATTTAAACAATAGCAACGATATATTTACATTTTATGGATGCAGCCTTATGGGGAAAGTACTTTAAAAAATAAATGTATGTGTGTGTGTGAAAACAGGTTAAGGATCTAATGTTTAAAAAAAAAAAAAAGAAAAAAAACTAATATACAAATGAATATTCCAGCCACCAGGCTGGGGAAGGCCAGTGGAAAATCATTCCACGAAAGCATCCATTTTAGTCCAGGCCTGCTTGGTTTGCTGCTAGGCCCTGAGGGGCAGGGGGTGTTGCTGCTGTGTGGCTTCTGGTCCGAGATGATGTTTCTAGGCCCGTGCCTCTCAGCATTAACCTGGTGTAGGCTCTGTTCCCAAATGGGCCCTGTGCTGTCCCTCTGGGGAGGACAGTCCAGAGTCCCAGGCATGGCACTGACACCATCCACCCCTCCTTTCCCTTCTGTGTCCCTGAAGTCAGGCAGGACACCAGCAAATGTGCGTGGCCTAGCCTTGCCGGTGGCTGGAGCCCATATCTCCACCTCCCATTGTTGGGTAGAGACACAGCAAGGCTTCTCTTTTGGTAGGGGGATGACTGAGTGGGGGCAGTGAGGCTCTTCTTGCTCTGGCAGTTGCTTCCTCTCCCAGTGTAGCATTTCTAGATTCCTGTGTTAGGGGACTCCGGCTAGTACCCTTTTAGAGCCTGTGGAATTGAATGGTACACTTACATACACAAAACACGGCTTTAGGGAACAGGCCCTTTTGCAGCCCCTGAGAAGCACCCTCAGATAGCTGCTCTATGCTTTTGGCATTCACCGAACGCTTTGAGGCTGGCTTCTGATGCAGTGCTGTCATGCCAGACTCCTGTCGACTTTAGTAGGGGTCGCACCATGTTTGAGAGGCCGAAGAAGAGACCCCAGAGCCAGCGAACAAGGCATAGGGCTTATTGAGGGGACTTTTATATGGGGCAGTCCAGTGGTGGTAGGCTGGATGGGAGGAGGACCACTACTGGTTGTAAAAAGCATGCAGTTTGTATGGCAATTTTTTTTTTTTTTTTAATGGAGTCTCACTCTTGCCCAGGCTGGAGTGCAATGGTGCAGTCTCGGTTTATTGCAACCTCCACCTCCCGGGTTCATGCCATTCTCGTGCCTCAGCCTCCCGAGTAGGTGGGACTACAGGTGCCCGCCACCACGCCCAGCTAATTTTTTGTATTTTTAGTAGAGACATAGCATTTTAATTTAGCATCCTCCTTCCTAACCATCACCACCTGGCAACCTTCATTTAAAGTAGAACAAAGGGCCTTGATCTCTTGTATGGCCTGCATCCCATGGAATGGCTTAGGGGTTCTGATGTTCCTTATAGGTAAGGAATGTATCTCCAGGTTGGCCACAGTTCCTTAGCTCAGAACTCTGAACATACGTTCTTCTTAGACTGTAGGGTCGTTCTGGGTATGCTTAAGTTAAGTGATTGCTCTCAGGCGCATCTGCCATACAACTGTGGGGGTGCCTAGGTCTAGTGCGTGTCCCTAGAGCTTGCTATTGTGAAGAAGAGTGTGTTAGTTCATTCTCACACAACTATAAAGAAATATCTGAAACTGGATAATTTATAAAGAAAAGAGGTTTAATTAGCTCATAGTTCTGCAGGCTGGGCCTTTCCCAGGTTGAAGGGCCCAGAATATGGGAGCCAAGGGACCAGCATTTTTATCGAGCTCTCCAGGTGAGGGAAAGCATGATGCTGGCATCTACTTGGGGAGGCCTCAGGAAACTTACAGTCATGTGGCAGGCAGATCTTAACCTGGCTGGAGCAGGAGGAAGAGAGGTGTGGGGAGGAGGCGCTACACTTTTAAACAACCAGATCTCACCAGAACTCTGTCCTGAGAACAGCACCAAAGGGGGAAATCTGCCCCCATGATCCAGTGAACTCCCACCTGGCCCCACCTCCAATGCTGGGAATTACAATTTGATTGTATTGTAATTACAAATTGCAATTTGGGCAGGGACACAAATCCAAACCATATCTGAGATCAGATAAGCTAGAGAGTGTCCAATACCTTAAAGGAAAGGGTGTTTCCTAGAGTGTGGACCACAGAACCAGTTACATCAGAATTACTGGGGACCAGGGGGTATGTGTGCTTGTTTACACTTCAGATTCTTGGGCCTATCCCAGGTTAAAAGGCCCAGAATGGGCCAGGGCACTAGAGTGTTAAGCGAGCTCTCCAGGTGATTGTCATGCGTGATGAAGCAGTGTGGCCTGCAGGCAGGCAGCATCAGCATCACCTGGGAGCCACTGGAAATGCAACTTCTTGGGCCCTGCCCCAGAGACACTGATTTAGAGACTCTGGAGGTGGGGCCCAGCAATCTGGGTTTTAACAAGCCCTATAGGTGACAGTTTTCCAGAAGCACCGATTTAACTGGAGAGGGCCCCAGCTGGATGAAATCAGGTGCACAGCTGCAGGTGGATGGTCGCAGTGAGGAAGGAAGGGCAGTATTTGTGCTGCAGCCTGCCCTGAGAGGCAGGACCAGAGGCCAGAAGTTCCCCGGAGACAGGTTTCTAAGAATTCGACCAATCCCTAAGGAGGCCGGCTGCCTGCTGTGTGCAGGAGGCCCTCTCCATTGAGTCCCCGTGTCAAAGCAGGCATAGAGCGGGGGACATGCCCCAGCCATCAGAATTGCACCAGCAGTGTGAAGCATGTCACTTGCCCCATGCAAGGAAAGAAGGAGGAGAGGGGCATTGGTCAGGGCGGAAGGTATGATTCTCATGGATGCCAGAGAGAGAGCAGATCTGCTGGATTATAGCTCACTGTGTTGCCTCTCTCCTAGAGAGTGGGGGTTGAACAGGCTAGAGAGGGGGACATGAGGGCCTTAGAAATCCTGCTGAGCCCAGATTTGGCAGCCCTGGGGTGCCAGGAATGACTCCTCCAAGGACAGTCCCTTGTGGTGGCCTCTTTTGAAAAAATGCAGAGGTCAAAGTTACCAGAAGACTGGACCTTGAGCAGATTTCTTAATTTTCAAAGAAAGGGAGAAGAATGCTGCTTCTGTGAGTCAGAGAGAGTGTGCTGATCCTGCAGCCTCTAGCCTCCTGGAACATGGATAGCTGGGGGGGAGATTGGTCAGCACTGGGAGTCTGTGTCCACCTGAAGGTCACCCCTGGCTATTGGGCTGCGTTTATTTTTCTTCTGGGGGTAATTAGGCAGATAAACAGGCTCTCTTCAGAGTAGATGTGCTAGAACCCTCACTTGGGCACGTGGAGAAATGTGTACTGGGTGGTGGCAGTGAGTTGGGGGAGAGCTGGTTAAATGCCTGCACCCACATGGTGCCTGGTGTTTGATGTTGAACTGGGGAGTTCTGAGTATGACAGTTCTGTAGTGTCCCTCATTGGTCCTTTCATCGTGGTTACTTGGCAGAACACAAATGCCATGTCTATTGTGTCTGCGGATGTAAAACAAAGCTGAGAGAGAGGGGGAGGATGTTTGATGTTGAGCAGAATCCCAGAAGGTCTCAGCAGACTGGAGCAATGGGCAGAATCCAAGGGAGAAATTTCACAGGAGCCCACATAAGGTCTCTGTGGCCTGGAAAACCCACATATACCAGTCCAGGGAGGTAGGGAGTAGCATCCACTGGAGGGAGAGGAAGGTCCTGCCCTGTACTCTTCAGACCATACCTGGGGCCTTTGGTTCTGAAAAGAACCAAAAGAGAAAGGTAAGAGTGGGGTCAGGCCAGGCATGGTGGCTCACGCCTGTAATCTCAGAACTTTGGGAGGCCGAGGCGGGCGGATCATCTGAGGTTGGGAATTCGAGACCAGCCTGGCCAACATGGTGAAACCCTGTCTCTACTAAAAATACAAAAATCAGCCTGGCCTGGCATGGTGGCAGGTACCTGTAGTCCCAGCTACTTGGGAGGCTGCGGCAGGAGAATTGCTTGAACCCAGGAGGTGGAGGTCGCAGTGAGCTGAGATTGCACGGCTGCACTGCAGCCTGGGTGACACAGTGAGACTCTGTCTCAAAAAAAAGAAAAAGAGTGGGGAGCAGACTTGAAACTGTTTCAGGCAGAGAATGGTAGAGGGAAAAATGAGGCTATTCTTTCTAAGAAGGGAGGATTAGAGACTAGAGGTATATCTTGGGGAGAGGGGAAGACCCAGGGTTTCAGGACCACAGCTCACAGTGGGGTTGACCTGCTCTGTGGGGCTGTGCGGGGCAGAGCTCCTAGCCAGGAGGCAGATTTTGACTCCTGTTGGGAAATCCCTTAAAAGCCACCCCAGGAATGAACTCCACGAGTGCCATCAAGGCTGGCCTGCAGGCCCTCCAGGGTTACCAAGGCTGCCTGGAACTTAATGGACCCTGTATGTGTTCTTTTAGTCTAGGAAGACCAGCCAGGACTTTGGGGGCCAAAAGGCTAGCCTCAAGTGAGCTCAGAAATCCGCACCTGTATTGGGCCTTTTTAGAAGTTTTTTAATGGGCAATACGTGTGTGGCAGAAAGGCACGGGAAACAGATCTAAACCGGAAGCCTCATTTTCTAGCCCCAACTTTCCTCTCGAGAGGCAGCTAGTGTTAGCTCGTTTCTTGTGTGTCATTCCAAGGAGGTCCGTGCACGTATACACACAGGAACCACTTAGTATGTTTCTGGGTTTTTTATTAGCTTAGTACGTATACAGTACGGCACCTTGATTAATAATGGTGGTCATTTCATCTTTCCATGTACAGAGCTGGCTAATTCCAGAAATAGCTACAGAGTATCCATTGTTGGATCTCTTGTGGTTTATTTAACCAGCCTCATTGGTGGAGGTTTAGGAGTTGTCGCAGATAAGGCTGTAGTAAAATTCATGTCTGTATGACATTTCACACAGGTGTGTGTCTAGGAAAGTCTCTTACAGAAGTAGAGTTGCTGAGTCAAAGGTGTGTCATTTTAAATTTAAAATTTTGACATCTCTGTGTTTTATTTATTTATTTAGTTTGGAGACAGAGTCTCTCGCTCTGTCGCCCAGGCTGGAGTGCAGTGGTGCAATCTTGGCTCACTGCAACCTCCGCCTCCCAGGTTCCAGCCATTCTGCTGCCTCAGCCTCCCGAGTATTACAGGCACCTGCCACCACGCCCGGCTAATTTTTATATTGTTAGTAGAGACAGGGTTTCACCATGGCCAGGCTGGTCTCAAACTCCAGACCTCAGGTGATCCGCCCACCTCAGCCTCCCAAAGTGCTGGGATTACAGGCGTGAGCCACTGTGCCTGGCTGACATCTGTGTATTTTTAATTGGTGATTTCCTCAGCACAGTGGTGAAGGTAAACATCTTCAGCTCCTTTTCTGTAACTACCAGATCTGTTCACATCATTTGACAGTTTCTCTAGTGGTTGTTGATCTTTTTCTTATTATGTTAATAAAACTTTTTTCCTAAGTTTTTTTCTCATCTTTTTTTTTTTTCCTAGTTTGTCTCTGATGCTGAAATTTTATTTTCTGCCTTTGGTTCTTGGGGCTACTTCTTTCATTGCATTCTTTGGCCTGGCTGGAATTTACTTGGTGTAAGGAACAGGGTGGTATCCAACTTTTGTTTCTTGGGTTTTTTCCCGGGCCTGGCTGTGGATGGAGCTTTTGGCTTCATTTCTCTGAGAGGAGGCCAGGAGTGAAGAGTGTCTTTGGTGCTCAAAGGTCCTGCCTAGTGGTGTCTCCAGAGAGGAAGGTGACAGAGACACCATCCCGGCTCTTCTGCTCACCTGTGGGGCAGTTCCTCTTATTAGAAGGTTCCTGGCCCACTGGTCATTTACATCCCCCAGGTTACCTCCTCACCAGTGAAGTTGGAGGGTTTGGCAGAGTGGGCATGAAGGATCAAGTTGGGGCCGGGACAGGGAGGGCTTTGTACTGACAGCCCACCCAGCCTCAGGGAAATGAGTCATGCCCTCTCTGAAGGTGATGCCACCGGGGACCTCACCCACCATGTGCTTAGGTGCTCAGAGAGACCGAAAGCTGTGCAAGGAGTAGGTCCTTGGTCCACACTACAGGGAGCCAATTCCAGCTCTCTCCAAAGCCATAGGGCTTTGCCTACAGTCACCCCTGGACCCACTGACCCAAACAAATGACTACACCCATAGGGCTGAAAACCAGACCCACCCTATGGGGACTGGTGGTACCTTAAGGAAGTTCTTTAGCTTCCTTAAAAGCAGCATGTAGGCCAGGCACGGTGGCTCATGCCTGTAATCCC
>NW_012113141.1:13393911-13402818 GCF_000951035.1 Colobus angolensis palliatus | reverse complement strand
GCCTCCCAAAGTGCTGGGATTACAGGCTTGAGCCACCGCGCCCGGCCAGTGGCACATGTCTTTAGGAGGCTGAGGCGGGAGGATTACCTGAGCCCAGGAGGTCAAGGCTGCAGTGAGCCATGATTGTGCCAGTGCACTCCAGCCTGGGTGACAGAGCAAGACCCTGTCTCAAACAAACAAAACCCAGCATGCCCAGTTCTTCAAGATAGATATGAAGGGCAACTAGACTCTTATAGTTGGATAGCATGGCCAAAACAGTGGTCTTCTAAGTGGGTTCCCTGGACCAGTAACATCATCTGGGAACTTGTTCAAAATGCAAAAACTGGTTCTGCTGTCTCAGAAACTCTTGGTGGTGGAGCCCAGCAATGTGTTTTAATAGTCCCATCAGGTGATTCTGATATGCATTGCAGCGTGAGACCCAGAGTGTAAAAAGAAACCACGTACCCGAGACGAGCAGGTGTGATTGTTGAGGGAGGCTACGGGTTTCCTCACATGCCTGCCTGCCACTGGGTGTCTCTGCAAACTGCAGCAGGAGCTGCTATTAGCAAGAGCAGGCAGGTTGCACAATGTGGCTGGTGTCCCTCCTTGCAATTTAACTGGAATGGGATATTGCCAAGGGATCCATGTTCAGAGGGACTTCATGAGAGCAGGTGTCTCACCTCGCACCTGTCCAGGCCTCTCTTCTTCCCTTACTGACAGATCTGCAAATCACTTATTTCTCTTAGCAGCCTCTGCTGCAGAAACAGGGTGGTGCTGCCTCATTTGCCCTGGTTCTTCACCCTGCATCAGATGAACCTCCTGAGGGCCCTTTTTGCTTCTAGGAACGATGATTCCATACCTTACCAGGTCCCCTTGCCTGATAAACCAGAGATTGGAGAATGAAGAGAGACAGGGGCCTCTGACTTCTCCTGTTGCTGGAGGGATGGCAATAAGGACACAGGAAGACAAATAGACAGACTTGGAGCTCTGAGAATGAGGCAGTGCGTCTCTAGCTCTGAGGTGGGAGAACAGACCCAGAGGCACACTGCACCCTTGCCAGCAGAGGCAGGAGCAAAGCTTCAGTGAGAGGGACTTGCAAGGGAACAGCCTGGTGGGCAGTGAATCCTGTCACTGTGGGTGGGGCCAGGGGTGTGGCCCTGGCCCAGAAGTCAGGCAGCATGCTGGTGGGTACTGTTTCTAGCTGGAGGCGCCAGCAGGGGGCAGTGAACTGGGCTGCGACAAGCAGGGCAGATACAGCAGCTTCTCCTGCAGGGTCCCAGTTGTGGAGGTGGCTGCCCTCTTGAGAAGCTGGCTCCCACAGGCCAGGAGGGGCTCCCAGACAGAGCCTGAATGTGCTTTCCTCTTCTCTTCCAGATCTAACCATGAGTTACCCTGGCTATCCCCCACCCCCAGGCGGCTACCCACCAGCTGCACCAGGTAAGAGGGTCTGGGGTGGGGAGGAGAGTGAATGCTGCCTCTGTACAGTGGCTGGGAGTGGAGAGGGGAGAACAGTAGTTTCCTCCCTCCCCTCCTCCCCTCACAGCACAGCCCAGCAGGGGAGGAGAGGACAACAGGAGCAGAGGGACAGCCAGCGGGGGCGGGGGCTGGAGAAGAGCATTGAGGCTAGGCCATGGGAGGCCTGGGTTTGAAACTGGCTCCAGAAAGCCCTGGCCCAGGCCTAGGGCTGGGTGTCTTGCCTTACTCTCTAGTAACAGTAGGCAAATGCTGTCACTTTGAGACTCAGTTTTCTTCTCTGCAAAATTGCTTCAAGGATTTCTCCCTCATTAGGTGGTCCTGGATACTGATGAGATAGGTAGGCAGAGCCTCTGATGTGGTGCCCTCCAAAGCATTCCTAGGTGATGGTTGCCCCTTGCCACCTCTCCTACCCTCTGCTCAAGGTGTATGGGTTTGCAGCAACAAGATCCCCCTTGCCAAGAGAGGGAGTGGAAGCAGTTGCTAAGGGTCAAAGGTCACTCATTCCCTGTTTTCTGCAGGAGCTGTAGGTAGTCACATGGAGAAGTCATCTTCTCTGGCCCTGGCCCCTTTTGGTCCTCAAATGAGATTTGGTCCCCACTATGGGAAAGGAAATATGAGGGCTCCTGGGACCAAGGGGAGAAAAGGGCCATTCCAAGGCTGGGTCATTCTGAGGGTGCCTGAGCCGCTGCCCCTCGCCCCAGGGGACCCCCAGGCATCATTCATTTCTCTGGAGCTGAGGTCCTGTGGTTTGAGCACCACTGACCTGCAGGCCATTTACCTTCCCTCCCATTCAGCAGGTGAAGAACAAACTCAGACCGAGAGGTGGCTCAGCTGCTGTCCCAGAGCACGTTAGGGGCTGAACTGGGCTACTGCCCTCTGAACAAGCCCACCCCAGGTTGGCTGGCACTGGCCTCGGTTCCCTCTCTGTAGTAGAAGTCCTGCCGCTGCCACCTTTGCTAGCACAGCTGAACAGCCTCTGAGTAGCAACAGAGAAGGAGGCAGGAGATTTAGGGAAGGTTCTTCCTGGAGGGTCTGGAGCCCTGGAGATGAAGAGCCGATCCGAAGCTGCCATGGACAGGAAAGCATCTAACAGGCTAGAGGCCCCATGGTGATGTTGAATGCCCATCGGGCACCCAGCTGAGCCCTGCAGGTGTTAACTCAGTCTTTGTCACAGCAGTCTAGGCATACACTCATATTAGCCCATTTGTCAGCTGAGGAAACAAGCCTAAGGAGGGTGAAAGCCTTGCCCCAGGGCACATACCGGTCCTGCTGGTTTCAGAGTGGGCTTTTCACCTCTGTTTCTTCCTGTCCTCTTGTGGACTGGTGTCTGTGTTTACCATGACCCAGCCCCGTCTCCCTCTAGCCTCTTATCCTGCTTCTCCCTGCCTTTTACAGACTTGTAATAGCCAACAGCCAAAGCCCCTCCCGCCAATGCCTTCACATTACTGAACTGTCAGAGCTCCCTGTGGTCACCTCTGACATGGGCTCAGCGTGGTGTCCCACAACAGTCTGTCTGTCCTCCCGCTCCATGATGGTGCACTCGGGAGGGCAGAGCCTGCCTGGGCGTTCCCAACCTCCTTAATACCCCACAGAGGGTCTTGGCAGTGATTGGGGAACTCCACCTTCCTCCCTGGGAAGAGGGGAAGGTGTCCCCTCCTCTGCCAGTGGGCTAGGGGGAGACTTTCCCCCTGGTGTTTTCATGTGGTCTGTGGTGTCCCGAGGCTCGAGGCTCTACTGGGCCTCCCTTCCTGACCACCTGGGCGCTCGCATCTCTGCCTTTCCCTGTGTGGTGGGGGGACTGGTAGGGGCTAAATGGCTTGATGTTGCTTTCAGGTGGTGGTCCCTGGGGAGGTGCTGCCTACCCTCCTCCGCCCAGCATGCCTCCCATTGGGCTGGATAACGTGGCCAGCTATGCGGGACAGTTTAACCAGGACTACCTCTCGGGAATGGTGAGTCCAGCCTTCCTGCTGAGGCGGCCCCGGGCCCACACCTGCGTGGCCAGAGGAATGAAAGCTGCTGGCCTCTGGGGCTCCAGAATTGTCTATGTGTGTGTTGCTGTGGTGTGTAGTGTGTTGAGCTGTACCTCAGAACAGGGTTTTCATCAGGCTTCTGCCACCTGCTCTCTGCCCCTGTCTGGGTCTCACTTTTCCCATCTGTATAAGGGTGGGGGGACCAGATGATCTCACAGGTCCCTTTTAGCCCTGCGGGGTTAGGATCGGGAGGGTGGTGAGGGTATGTGCATGAGTGTGCATGCACGTGCTATATGTGAGTATCCACATCCATGTACCTGCGTGTGCGTGTGTGTACATATGGAGGGCTCTTGTGGTTAGGCCTGGGTGGGTGTGTGGCGGGTGTCTTGGGCAGACATGCTACTTTTTAAATTTGTTGTTTTGCTTTTAAAATAATACATTTTATGATTTGAAAACAAACGTATGCTTAGAGGAAATTATGCAACCAGTACACACCCTAATTTGTGCCAGGCCTAGTTCTAGGCACTGGGGATATGTGAATAAAATAAACAAAAATCTCAGCCGTGCTGCATTTATCATCTATGGGGAAAAGACAAGCAGTAACTTAAGTCAACGATGTGATGTTATTGAAAGTGTAGGTGCCATGGGAACAAGATGAGCAGGGTAAAGGGGTCAGGAGTGGAGGTGGGGTGATGGAGGGATAATGATTTTAAGTTGGCAGTAAGGTAGGTCTGACTGAAAAGAGGATGTGTGAGCAAAGACCTGCAGCAGGGGAAGGAAGTGCTGTATGGATGTCTAGGGAATGCCAGTGCCCTGAGGTGCCAGGGGGCCTGAGGTGCTTGGGGACAGGGAGGAGAGGCCAGTGTGGCTAAAGTGGAAAGGCAAGGGGATGAGATGAGAAATGAAGTCTGGGGGTCCAGCTCTTGCAGGGTGTAGGGGGCTATTCATCCTAAGGATTTAGGCTTTTATTCCTGGTGAGTGCAGATTCACCTGAACATGCCTGCCAGAGGTGTCTGTGGGTAGCAGGCTGATGTGATGGGGATGCCCCCAACCCTGAGTATGGGACCCACATGCTTTCTTGGGCAATGAGCTCTTAACCTTCACCCAGCTGGTCTGGGATGGGAGGAGCAGCCATGTGGAGAGGGAAGGCATTTCCCCTGCAGAAGGGGGTGAGGATCTCTGGTTTGCATCCAGCCGCACTGTTTACTGGCTGTGTAGCTTTGAGCAAGTAAACTCATTCTGTGGTCTGTGAAATAGGTATAACGGTACTTCATGTTCCACAAGCGGAGATGCTGTGAGGACTGACTTGGCTTAGATATGAAAAAGCGTGGAGGGACAGAGTGCAGTGGGGCTCGTTGGCCTCATGCTCTGCTTTGTGTCCTTGCAGGCGGCCAACATGTCTGGAACGTTTGGAGGAGCCAACATGCCCAACCTGTACCCTGGGGCCCCTGGGGCTGGCTACCCACCAGTGCCCCCGGGGGGGTTCGGGCAGCCCCCCTCTGCCCAGCAGCCTGTTCCTCCCTATGGGATGTATCCACCCCCAGGAGGAAACCCATCCTCCGGGATGCCCTCATATCCGCCATACCCAGGGGCCCCTGTGCCGGGCCAGCCCATGCCACCCCCTGGACAGCAGCCCCCAGGGGCCTACCCTGGGCAGCCACCAGTGACCTACCCCGGTCAGCCTCCAGTGCCACTCCCTGGGCAGCAGCAGCAGCCAGTGCCGAGCTACCCAGGATACCCAGGGTCTGGGACCGTCACCCCCGCTGTGCCCCCAACCCAGGTAAGTGTCAGCCCACTGCCTCCCTCAGTCCAGGCCTGGGCCCCAAAGACTGGAGACACATGGCCCAGTAGATGGGGAGACAGGGAAAGGCGCAGGCCTCCAGCTGCAACTTCTTGTTTTAACAAAGAGTGTCGGCCGGGTACAGTGGCTCATGCCTGTAATCCCAGCACTTTGGGAAGCTGAGGTGGGCAGATCGCTTGAGCCCAGGAGTTCAAGACCAATCTGGGCAAAATGGTGAAACCCTGTCTCTACTAAAAATAGAAAAAAATTAGCTAGGCATAGTGGTGTGTGCCTGTAGACCCAGCTACTCAGGAGGCTGAGGTGGGAGGATCACCTGAGCCCAGGAGACAGAGGTTGTAGTAAGCCGGGATCATGCCACTGCACTCCAGCCTAGGCAACAGAGTAAGACCCTGTCTTTAAAACAAACAAACAAACAACAGCAACGAGAAACAGTAAAACAAAGAGCGGCACCTTCTTGTAGACTCCCCACCTCTGGGTTGTGTTGCTTAAGGCCCAAGGGAGCTGCCCTGTGTCTCCCAGTGTGATGAGACACTCCACATGTGAGCTGGGTCAGAACGCTCCTGGCGAGTACTCCTTATTCCTCTGTGTCATTCACTGCCTGAGCTGTGTGTTTTGTAAGAACTGCCCAGGCCACCTGTCTTAAGGCTTTGTGCCCGGTAGCATCTTCAGTCCCCTTGATATGCACCCCCTACAGACAGGTTTTGGAGGATTCTTAAAATTCCCTTTGGATAGGGAAAATGTTGGCAGTTTCTCCAGGGTTGATCTTGGCTCATTTTGGAGAACAGTTCATGTTTGCAGAGCCTAGAATTCGTTGTCATGGTTATATGGCCCAACCAGCCAGCACAGGGGTAGTGGTATGTGCTTGATGACTATTTTTAGACAGAAGGTCTCCTTTCCTCCTTCCCTTCCATACCCACACGTTCCCCCACCCTGTGCCATCCTCCAGCCTCCCTCCCTCCTCCCTTATCTTTTCCCTGAGCTGCCCCCATAATTGTGTTATAACCAGTTTGTACCAGCTCCTAGGAAGACAATCCACTGGGAGACAGTATAACCTGGAAAGTTCAAATTTGCTGGGTTGTGCAGCTGTCAGGGTCTGGAGGAAGTCCAGCAGGTGCTAGTCTAGAGAACAGTGCCAGGGAACCAGTGCTAGATCAAGAGGTCGTCAGGCTGCCATGCACAGTTGTGGAATCTGAATACCTGCATCCGCTGGAGGGTCCGCATGGGCTAGCCAGCCCAGTTAGGAGTACCCACGTGTGCTCACGTGCTGTGGAGACCAGTCATCTATGAGAGAGGCCACAGCCCCTGCTCCTGAGGCCTGCCCTTCATTAGGAAGGAGCCTGAGCCCCAGCCCTGGAGGACCTGGGCACTGGGCAGATTTACAGCGTCAGGTTTCAGCTATAGGCGGGCTCCCAGCCACTGGAGCCAGGAAAAAGCTTCAGTACTAGAACACAAGGCCAGATAACAGTCAAGTTAGGCAGACTCGGCGTAGAGTCCTCTGCGTTGTTGACTGGGTTCCTTTAGATACTCCAACTCTTAGAGAAAGGGCTGTTCCCAGAGTCTAGGGGTGGAGCAGTCTTGAATCTGGGGAAGGTGGCATGCATATCATCTTACCTGTGACTCTTTGTCCGAGTAGTTTGGAAGCCGAGGCACCATCGCTGATGCTCCTGGCTTTGACCCCCTGCGAGATGCCGAGGTCCTGCGGAAGGCCATGAAAGGCTTTGGTAAGAGACCCTGGGTGGCTCAAATCCTACCCCCGCCTCCTATTCCCCAGGCAGTTTCACAGTGGCTCTGTGGGCTAGGGTAGCTGGGGGACACAGACCTGGCCCCAGTGGTAATAAAAGAGAAGATGGATATAGGATTGCGGCTGGCATGCCCAGAACAGTTGAGGCACCCAGGCCAGGGAAGTCTCAGCTGCAGAGCATCTCATGACCCCTACCCGACCCACCCCTGCTGCCTCTTCCTCCAGGGACGGATGAGCAGGCCATCATTGACTGCCTGGGGAGTCGCTCCAACAAGCAGCGGCAGCAGATCCTCCTTTCCTTCAAGACAGCTTACGGCAAGGTGAGCTGTGGGGTCGGGGCGCGGGACAGCGAGGCGTGTCCTGAGCTCAGCACAGCCCTGCTCACCCCTGCTTTTCCTTGGGTGGGCCCGGGTCTCCCGGATGGACAGTAAGGAGCAGGAGGGCATTTCCTTCTGCCCACCCAGCGGGTGACATCGTTGGGAGGTGAAGGATGCCACAGGGTGCCAAGGTTTGCTGAGAGGCTCCAGACATCTAGCCCTGGGTTCTAGCCCTTGCTCTGCCACATCTCACTAAGGTTGTGGCCACATCATTTTCCTTCCCCTGCCCTCTTCATGGCCACCCTGGGGGGTTTAGCTGATGTAAGAGCTTTGCAGGGAAAGGCTGTGAGCACTGCCCAAGTACGAGGGGCATGTATGAGCGCATTTTGAACTTCTGGGGTTTTGAATCTTAGAAAGGTAAAAATTGGGTAAATATTGATTAGATTCATGTTCTAGCCCAGTGCTTCTCACACTTCAATGTGTCACTGATCCCCTGGGCATCTTGGTAAAATGTGATCTCTGATTCGGGAGGTTTGGGGCAGGCCTGAGAGCAGGCTTTTCTCTCGGGCCCCTGGGGATGTCCATGCCGCTGCTCCTCGAATCTGGGATATGGCTCTTAGTAGTCACCTCCTGTGGATTTTTAAAATAGACTTTGTTTGTTTGTTTGTTTGAATATCCAATCAGGATTTGATCAAAGATCTGAAATCTGAACTGTCAGGAAACTTTGAGAAGACAATCTTGGCTCTGATGAAGACCCCGGTCCTCTTTGACGTATATGAGATAAAGGAAGCCATCAAGGTGTGTACGTGTGTGTGTGTGTGTGCGTGCGTGTGTGTGTTTTCATGCATTCATGCACGTGGACACACAGCCCAGAAGGAGGCCTGGACAGTGTGCTGTGTTCTAGCCCACTCATTAGCTGCTGTTATCAGTATGGCTCCCAGGCCTTCCTGGGTTAGAGTCCACATGCTGTAGAAAAGGGAATTCCCTGTGATTTCCCCAAGAGGCAAGTGATGCACCCATCATCATCAGGGAGCCTTAAGTCTCTCTCCATCTTAAAGAAATGGTGGAGCTAGGGTTTGAAGGTGGCAAGTTTGTGGTGAGAAGAGGGGTAGGAGGCCATGGTTGGTATCGTTCCCATTCTTTAGGACTCTGTTACTAGCAAATGACAGAAACACACTTTGGTTTAAGAAGAACAAAGCTGGAGAATCAGTTACGTGGGAAAATCCAAGCTGCCTGGCATGGAGAGGGCCGGGCCAGACGTCTCTCTAGTCTCTGCCTCTCCTGAGCGCCTGCTCTTCTGTCAGTTTCTGTGCTTCTCCTACCATGGCTGCTTCATGCGGGGTTGGGGAGGGGTGCCTGTCGACCACTCTCCGTGTACCTATGAGACCCAGCTCCAGAAGAAACCAGCAGGGTCTCCAAACAGGGACAGGTTCTGACGGGCCCAACTTGGGCTCACTGTTTCCTCCAGTCCTGTGGGTTTTGACTGAGGGGCGGATCCTGTCCATTCTGTGCAGTCGCACAGCTCTGTGTGCACCCCACGGGCAAGGGCAGGCAGCACAGCCCCGAAGCTCTGTGTGCACCCCGCGGGTGAGGGCAGGCAGCACAGTCCCGAAGCTCTGTGTG
>NW_012113141.1:13375636-13393697 GCF_000951035.1 Colobus angolensis palliatus | reverse complement strand
CCGCGGGTGAGGGCAGGCAGCACAGTCCCGAAGCTCTGTGTGCACCCCGTGGGCGAGGGCAGGCAGCACAGTCCCGAAGCTCTGTGTGCACCCCGTGGGCGAGGGCAGGCAGTACGGTCCCGCAGGCCTGTGTGTAACCCAACCATTTACTGTGTGGCCTTGGAGCAGCCAGTACCCCTCTCTGATGCTCAGTTTTCTGATCCATGGGAGTGCCCTTTGTGTGAACCCTTCTCATCACCACTGCCACTGTCAGTGTGCTTGCCCGGGCTGTGGAGAGGAGCTGACTCCCTTAAGCCTGGGAGTAGCCGGAGGATATGTCTGTGTGTCAGGGGCCTCTGTTGCTGGGGTTTGGCCCTGGGGTCCGGTCAGCAGCATGGCCCCCACTCTCCTTCCCGGGTGCTGGTGAGGCTGCTGTAACAAGCGCATGGTTGGTTGTATTCTCTGCCCCTGCAGGGGGTTGGCACTGATGAAGCCTGCCTGATTGAGATCCTCGCTTCCCGCAGCAATGAGCACATCCGAGAATTAAACAGAGCCTACAAAGCAGGTGACACCACTCCCTCTGCCCTCTGCCCTCTGCAGATCCCCGTGCTCTCGGGGCTATGGCCTCACTCTCTCCTAGGGCCTCTTACTCCTTCCTGGCCTTCTTATCAGCCTATCTTCTGCCACCCCCAACACACTGGGCTTTGACCCAAGACCCAGCCCTTCCTTCTGTTTATACATGGTGCAAATGACTAAAGTAAGGGAGCGCCAGGGGAAACTTGGATGTGGTTTGGGCCAAGGCTGACTAGAGCCCAGGTCAGCCTGGAGGTCGTAGGCTTGTATATCCCTGGAGGGCCATGTGGGCTATTTGCTCTCTCGAGCCCGAGCCGAGACCTCCAGCCTTATTCTCCCCACTACCCACTGTTGGTAGTGTTTTGCAGTGGGCAGCTCCATAAACAGAGCTACAGGGTGGACCTTCCTTGCTTCTCCCTTTCAGAATTCAAAAAGACCCTGGAAGAGGCCATTCGAAGCGACACATCAGGGCACTTCCAGCGGCTCCTCATCTCTCTCTCTCAGGTACTTTTCCCATGACAGGGCTCGGGGCCCCCAAGCCATGGAAGTCAAAGAGATGGGATCCCAGCAATGAGGAAAGGGAAAAGAAATGGGGAAAGAGTAAGTGGGCTTGATCATACACCTGCTTCCTTTCAGGGAAACCGTGATGAAAGCACAAATGTGGACATGTCCCTCGCCCAGAGAGATGCCCAGGTGAGTGTGATGGCCAAGCCCCTGGACTTCCTAAAGCAGGGTGTACCCCGCTTTCTTGCTTCCTGAGAGAGGTGCCCTAGGGTGGAAAGAACAATAGATAAGCAGTGGGTTGCAGATGCCGCGAGTTTCAGACGTGCTGAACTGCTCAACTGTATGACCTAGAGCAGGTCATCTGACCTCCTGGGCTTCACCTTCCCCACGTATGGGAAGGAACATGTGAGATAATTGTATTTCAGCAGTTGATAGATCATGGTTTTGGATGTGGGATTTCGTGCGACTGCGTACTTTCCCCATGTTTAGTTGCACATACTATTGTTTGCAAAGGGGTAGAATTTGCACTTGCCTATTAGTTTTTTGAGGGTTTGAGCCTAGAAACCAGCTGCCACATTAGTTGAGCAGCCTTAGAATTCTGTTCTTGTCCACCTTGTGAGTTGCAGACAAAAGGGGAAAAGTCCAAGCAAAGTCCAGGCATCTGAGCTACTCTCTCGAAAAGTTTGGGTTTCCCACTAACGAATTTCAACCATAGTATTATGGCAGGGCAGAGCCATGACTTCCTGATGGGGTAGAGTTAACCATACCTCTCTGTCCCCCTTCACTGCCCTTGTCCTCCATGGCAGGGCATTCACCAGGAGCTGCCAGTGGTCTAATTATCTCTATCATCTGTGGGTTTGGAGTGAGACCCCAAGGCATGCCCCCTTGTTAGGACTGGAGGAGAGCTACTCCTCTGGACTGGTCCTTTTGCTTTCCAGGTGAGGACACTGAGGCTCAAAAAAGTTGAGCACTGTTCCTAACTGAAAGCTAGAGGCAGAGCCCGGACAAGGGCCTAAAGCCCTGGCTCTGTCCTCCGTGCCCAGTTAGCACCTGCCTCTGCCCTGGTCTCTGCCCTGCTGCTCCTGCAGGGGTCTGCCTTATTCAGTGTCTCTGTGGCTGGTGACATCCATTCCCATTCTGGGAGTCAGAGCTGGACACCCCTGGGGCTCAGGGCTCTGGCTTTTGCTCCAGTGAGAGTTTTGTGTGCGAGTTTTAGCGGGGCAAAGATTGTCTCGTGCTCTGCCTTCTCAGTCCAGACCTGCTTTGGCCTCAACTTGACCTGTGGGATCTCAACCCCGGATTGCTGCTTTCTGCTCTTTTTCAGGGCTGCTACCTGAGGCCTAGCAGGCACTTTAGAGGCCATCTAGTTCAGAGGTTGCAAATTGGCAAACACTTTAGGCTCAAACCTTCAGAAGTTTACCAGGCTCTCCTGGGTGACCTGGGCCTGGGGTCTGGGTGTGGCCTGTGCCGCATGTACATCTTCCTCTCTCTCCAGGAACTGTATGCGGCCGGGGAGAACCGCCTGGGAACAGACGAGTCCAAGTTCAATGCGGTTCTGTGCTCTCGGAGCCGGGCCCACCTGGTGGCAGGTAAGGCAGGCCAGGGTCCCTCTGAGGCCAGTTAGTTGAGGGCAGTCGGGATTGTGGGGAAACAAAGCTATGGGAACACTTGGCGGTTCCTCCCTGCATGGGGCTTTCGCCTCCTCAAAAGAGTCCCCTGGTAGGGATTTAAAAGACACTGTCAGAGGGTTTCCTGAGTTCTGGCAAACATCCAGTTCTGGAGGTTCCACTGGTGTAGAAACCTGGTGTCTTCGTACGTGGGAATGTGGAATGTCAGAGTTGGGAGAGTCCTTCGGGAGCACCCAATCCAGTGTTTTCCAAAGCCTGGCATAAGAAGCAGTGATAGCAATAATACTGGGTGCCATTCATTTACTTATTCATTCAACAGATGTAAATCTCACTTCCCTATGGGTCAGTCCGTCAGGTGGTGGAGCAGGTGTGGGGCCACAGTGCGGGGCAGGGCACTGCAGAGTCTGTGTTCCATGGGCTGCACCTTCTCATCTGGAGAGACAGACAGTAAACAACAATGAAATAAAATCTGTATCAGATGGTAAATTCTGTAGAGGAAAACAGCTGGAAACAGGTAGGGAGTGATGGTAGGGTCCACTGGGAGGTGCTTGGGCCAGTCCCCACTGAGGTCAGGACATTTGATTTAAAAACCTAAAGGAGATGCAGGGGCAGAGGCCTGCCTGGGGCTCCCAGCACGACTGAGAACAGTGAAGGGGGACCATGTGGAGCAGTGGAGTGAGCGAGAGGAGTGGAAGGTGAGGGCAGAGAGGGGAGAGGGCCCTGCTGATGACTTCCCGGAGTTGGGTATTTATCCTGAGCAAAACAGGAAGCCAATGGAGGGCCCTGAGCAGAGGAGGCTATGCAGAATCCCTGGCTGTGGTGCAGAGAATGGAGTGAAGGGTGCAAGGCCAAGCAGCGAAGCCTGTCGGGAGGCTGCTACAGGGACCCAGGGAAGGAACGGTGGTGGTAGGGGCTTGTGGTGAGGAGGTGTCAGGTTCTGGCTGTGTTTGCTGATGAATTGGACACGTGGCATGTGGGAGAGAAAGGGGTTGAGGATTACACAGGGTTTCTTTAGGCCAAGCAGTGGGAGAATGGCCCTCAACTGAGACAGGGGAGCTGTAGGTGGAGCTGGCTTTAGATGCCTGCAGGGTGGAGCTGCAGGGAGGCTGCTGAGTTGCTGAGTGTGGAGGTCAGAAGAGATCTGGCCTGGACGTGAAAGGTAAGGGAGCTGTGGGTAGTCGAAGGTATCTGAGGCTCTGGGACTGCAGGAGGTCCCCTCGGGAGGGAGACTGGGGAGCTCACGGGTGTGAGGAGACTAAGAAGGAGCAGCTAGGGAGGTGGGAGGACCCAGAGAAAGGGGGTCCTAGAGGCCGGTGTGAGGTGGCAGGCAAGGACTGAGGATGGTGACCACACTGAGCAACTGGTGGGCTGTGGCCAGGACTGCTCCAGTGGGCAGTGAGGGTGAAAACCCAGCGGCCCCTCTGTGCTGCACACGACAGGTGCTGTAGCTCTCCCCATTTGCAGCTGTGGAAGCAGGCACAGGGTGGTAAGGAAGTAGGGGTGCACAGCCAGTAACAGCTGAGCTGGGATTTGAACCCAGGCCACCCGACCCCAGAGCACACTTTTTAACCTCTGCAGTATCCTGTAATGGAGCCTGAGTGAATGCTTTTTCATCTTAATCATTATTTCTTTTAATGAGTACAGAACATGTAAGTAGTGCATCAAGCCCATGGCTTCACAAACATTACTTAGGAGAAAAGAGTAGCTGATTTGAAGAAGATATTGAGACAGATACAGATAGAGCAGAAATCACGACTTTAATATGCAAATGGAAGCTGAGACTCAGGCTGGGGAAGGAGAGTTTTATGTCCTGGGTCAGAGCTGGAGTCAGGACCCAGGTTTCCATCATGCTGCCTGCCTCTCTAGGAGCCAGCCATCCGCTCCCATGGGTGCTTAGCGTGTCCTAGATCGCGCTGGGCTGGCAGGGGTGGGCAGAAAAAGCCAGACTGGCTGGGGCAGGCTGGACCTCAGCTCCCAGGCAGGCTGAGGAAGACAGATGGATGCATGAATAAAGCCAAGGAATGGGTGAGACTGCAGGTGTGGGGATTTGAGAAGAGGGGACACTGTGTTGGGGTGCGTGGGAGTGGGCCCTGGAGGGGTATTAAGGTGGGATTTGCTTAAGTAGATTGGCAGTCCTGAGAAAGGGACCACACAGGGAGGGACATCAGGTGGTGTGTGTGACTTGTGACGAAGTCTCTGGCTTCCTTGAGAGCTAGGCAGACCTGGGGACGTGCAGGGTGTGGGAGCAGAGTGGGAGGCGGGGGATTTGGGGGCAGAGGCCACCTCATGTGAGTCCTCTGTTAGTCTGCTCATGCTGCCATGACAAAATACCACAGACTGGGTGGCTTAAGCAACAGACGTTCATTTTGTTGCAGTTCTGAAGGCCGGATGTCCTAGAGTGGGGTGCCGGTTTCTCCCGTGGCCTCTGTGTGGCAATCAGTGTGCTCACAGGGTCTTCCCTCTGCATGTGCACATCCCTGAGGTCTCTGTGTGTCCTAATCTCGTCTTCTAAGGAGACCAGGTGGATTGGATTAGGGTACACCCTAGCAGCATGTTTTAACTTAATTACCTCTTTAAAAATCTTATCTCCAACTACGGTTGTATTCTGAAGTCCTGAGAGTTGAGACTTCCACATATGAACTTTGAGGAGACACATTTCAGTTCATAAAGTAAGCCTCTGTCATCCCCCTAGTTTTCAATGAGTACCAGAGAATGACAGGCCGGGACATTGAGAAGAGCATCTGCCGCGAGATGTCCGGGGACCTGGAGCAGGGCATGCTGGCCGTGGGTAAGTGTCTCGGGTTTGCCTGCCCACCGTCCAGGGGCTAACGTGTCATAAGCGTTCAGGCTGCTCGCCTGTCCTCCAGCTGATGGGTGACATCATGATGAAAGGACCACAGGATCCAAGATCACTCAGCCCAGAGTGTCCAGATGCTGGGAAGTCATGCCGCTTCCCGGGTCCCTGTGCAGTTGAACCCCTAGCTGTCCCGGAGGTGTCTTGTGTGTGTTTGTGGTGCAGCTCTGGAGAAGGGAACTGCAGTGTGGGTATTAGTGGGAGGGCATCCAGCTGCTCCCCCGGAGGAGTATGACTCATATCCTGCCAAGTTTCCTCTAAAAATACATCCCTGCAGGCAGTTGTCAGATGTTTGTGATGGAAACACGTGGAAAGATTTTTATTTGCAACAGTGAAACAGGCCCATGCTGAGGAAAGCTGGCTTGGCTCCGGGATGGTAGTGTGCCTCTTACATTGCCCGTGTTCTCTAGCAGGGCCCGGTGGGCTCCAGGTCCCTCCCACTGTGCAGAGTTGGGTCTCCGCCCTGAGGCCCTCACAACCCCTCTTTCTACTCACCTAGGAAAATCAGTCTGCCCCTTTTTTCATTATGCTTTTTTTTTGGAGTTTTCTGGATGGGAGAGATGGAAAATCCTCATTTCCCTGCCTGCCCCCCACAGTAGGTCTTGTGGCCTGGGGAGCCTAGGGAGATGCACATTCCACTCGGCCACGGTTTCTCCATGAGGGTCATGGCCTCTCCAGTCTGTCCCTCCTGCCTGAGCAGCAGCGCAGTTCCTCGTCACCATCTGCATTGCTTCCCTGTGCAGCTCCTCGCCCCACTAAGACCCCTGCCTCTCTGACTCTTGGTCCTTTCATCACGGTGGTTGCCAGGAAAGAGGGTGGGTTAGTGTCCAGACTCTGCGTGTTTCTGTTCCAAAGAGCTGGAGCCAAGATCATGGGATAGTTGAGCCTGGAACAGAAGGAAGAGGAGAAAAGATGGATGCGGTGATGGATTTGACATTTGGGCCTCTAAGAGGACACTTGTAGACTCCATGCCCTGCTTGGGCTGATAATTTTATGCAGATCTGGTTATGCTGAGTTTCTTTCTTCTAGTGAAGTGTCTCAAGAACACCCCAGCCTTCTTTGCGGAGAGGCTCAACAAAGCCATGAGGGTATGTAACTTCCATGTGCAGGTTGCGATACTTTAGCCCCGCCTGTGCCTAGGTCCAAGGGCTGAGGGTAGAAGGCCTGGGGAGAGCCAAATCTCAGCCGAGAGTTCTGAGGACTTGGGTAGGGAGGGGACTGGAGGGCCCAGGGTGGGTGGGAAGGTGAGGAGGCCTGGTGCTCATGCTCTTGGGGGGACTCTCTTTAGGGGGCAGGAACAAAGGACCGGACCCTGATTCGCATCATGGTGTCTCGCAGTGAGACCGACCTCCTGGACATCAGATCGGAGTATAAGCGGATGTACGGCAAGTCGCTGTACCACGACATCTCGGTATGGCCCTGCTGCAGGCAGACTGGGCTCCCTTTTGGCATCCCAGTCACCTGTGGAACCTCCCTCCTTGGAGAGGCCGTATGCTTGGCCTCTGTGCTGTGTGTAGGCATCTTGTTGAAGGACCTCAGACTTGCTCATCCTGTTGCCCCTAAACTTCTGAGGGCAGGTGGGTCATGACCTTGCTGTCGCCCCCACCTTGCATTCCCTAGCAGCATCAGAGAATACTCGGCACCTCCTCAACCTTGACCACGACCTTCAGCGTCCCAACCACCCTGTGATTCCTTGATCTGTCAGTGAGAACTCATGTCCCAAAGGCTCTGTGGAGCTCTGCTCTCACTCGCTGACAAAGCACTTCTTGCACTCAGCTTTATGGCATAGGCCACATAGTAAGGCTGTTCAGAGTGAAGGCCGTGGGGGTCACGCCACTTGGAGTCCAGCTTTTCTACTTGCTAACTGTGTGACCTTGAATAGCTTCCTTAAACCTCCCTGAACCCCAGCTCCATTGTCTTTAAGATGAGAAAATAATTGTTCCTTCCCGGGAATGTTGTGAGTATTGAGTGAGGCGGTGCAGGTCAAGTGTCTATTAAACACTAGCCACTGTTGTATTGCTGTGTGGCACAGCCAGTCTGACAAAATACATTCTCAGCTACATGGTCTAACACTCAAATTCTGAACTCATGTGAGCCTTGAAATTGCACTATGGGGACCACATCCTCCCACCTTAGACTCAGTAGCATTTAATGATGGTGGGCATGTCATCACAGGAAGCTTACTTTGTTTTCTTGGCTGTATGAATGAAGCTGTTGCTAGAGAATTAGTAATTCTAGGCTGGGCACAGTGGCTCACGCCTGTAATCCCAGCACTTTGGGAGGCTGAGGCGGGTGGATCACTTGAGGTCAGGAGTTCGAGACCAGCCTGGCCAACATGGTAAAACCCTGTCTCTACTAAAAATACAAAATTAGTTGGGCGTGGTGACACATGCGTGTAATCCCAGCTACTCGGGAGGCTGTGGCAGGAGAGTTGTTTGAACCCGGGAGGTGGAGGTTGCAGTGAGCCGGGATCACGCCATTCCACTCCAGCCTTGGCAACAGAATGAGACTTCATCTCAAAAAAAAAAAAAAAAAAAAAAGGTTAATAATTCTTTACAGAGTATCTCCTGCATGCCAGCAGGCTGTGGACATCTGGAAGAAGCCACAGGCCTTGCCCTCAAGTTGCTTAGGGTGGAAGGAAATGATTAGAAATGAGCCAAGCCGAGCCTGCACTCTTAGAGTAAGTGTAGTGGCCTCAGACAGAGGAGAGATCTCTGGGACCTAGGAGGTCCGAGCCTTCCACTGGACAGTCATGTGTGAGGAGATTGCGTTTCCTAAGCAGGACACTGTGTTGCGTTACATTGGTAACCCCCATTTAAGGCAGCATAAATGCTCTGGGTAAAGAGCAGTATTGATTAGCTCTGGGAAGTGGTTTTTAGGATGATTATATGTTTTTTTGGTGGGTATTCATTTGATTTGGATAGTTGTGGTGAGTGCTGCTTTCCGTCTTCTAATGGGGGCCTGGGGAAGGCTAAATTCCATTTTTTAAGGTCTGTGCTGCCTGCTGCAGGACCTGCAGCAGGGGAAAATTCCCCAGGGTGGGGCTTCCTCCCTATAAGGGGTGCTCAGGGCTGAAAATCAGGAGCCAGAAGGCTGAAAGTGACCGTACCTCCCTTAACGGATGTCTTCCTTGTTTCTGTGGCCAGGGAGATACTTCAGGGGATTACCGGAAGATTCTGCTGAAGATCTGTGGTGGCAATGACTGAACAGTGACTGGTGGCTCACTTCTGCCCACCTGCCAGCAACAGTGGTGCCAGGAAAAGGCCAAAAGAATGTCTGTTTCTAACAAATCCACAAATAGCCCCGAGATGCACCGTCCTAGAGCCTAGGCCTGTCCTCCACCCCTCCTGACCTGTATATTGTGCCACAGGACCTGGGTTGGTCTAGAACTCTCTCAGGATGTCTTTTCTACCCCAGCCCTCACAGCCTCTTGCTGCTGAAGTAGATATTTCATTTTTCTGACTCATGTAATCATTCCCCTTTGCCTGTGGCTAAGACTTGGCTTCATTTTGTCATTTAATTGTATATTTTTATTTGGAGGCATATTTTCTTTTCTTACGATCATTGCCAGACAGATGCATACAAGTCTGTTTGCTGCGTACACATTTCTGTTGAGGGCGACTGGGTGAGTGAAGTGCCGTGTCCTCGCTGAGGAGAGAAAGGGAAGCATGCCTGGGAGGGTAGCCTGTGCATCTGGTGAGTGTGTCACACGCTTTGTTACTGCCAAACTCACTCCTTTTTAGAAAAAAAAAAAAAAAAAAAGGGCCAGAAAGTCATTCGTTCCATCTTCCTTGCAGAAACCACGAGAACAAAGCCAGTTCCCTGTCAGTGACGGGGCTTCTTGTAATTTGTGGAATGTGCCTTAAACCTGAATGTCTGTAGCCAAAACTTGTTTCCACATTAAAAGCCAGCCAGCTCTGGAATGTTCTGGAAGTGTCTTCCTGGTACCAACTTGTTTTCTTCTGCTTGATTATGCCCTGTGGCTCAGAGTTCTCGCCTTATCAGCCAGTGAAAATTCATGTAACCTTAGATAGAGTTTTGTGTGCAGTAAACCCTCAGCATACAATAATTTGCGGGGACTCATAAGGACATGGGAGGGGAGGTTCCCGAAATCCAGGCAGGACACCCAGACACCTGAAAGGCAAAGGGACCTTGGTTGGTTGCAGGTGCAGTGAAGTCCACTGAAGGTGTGGCAGGAAGAATGTAGTCCTTCACCCAGGTCCCAGGCGGGAAGAAGGGTGTGTGCTAATTCCTGGTACCCCTCGATGGGGGCCAGAGAGAAGGATGGAGACAACCCAGAGAGTCACAAGACCAGCGCCTCCCCTCAGGGTGCCTCCAGGCTCAAAGGGGCTCCTGGCTCTGGTCTCTGGGGACCCTGTGCCCCTTGGTTGGTGGTGTAGGGGAGAGAATCCATAAGAGAGTTTCTGAGAATTACGGTGTCATGTCCAGAAGCTAGAGCTTGCCTTGCATCAGGGGTCTCCACTCACTCCTTTTCCAGCCTCCTGTGTTGAGGTTTAGAAAAGAGAGAATCGACTAGGCACTGTGGCTCATGCCTGTAATACAAGGACTTTGGGAAGCTGAGGTGAGAGGATCACTTGAGCTCAGGAGTTCAAGACTCGCCTGGCCAACATAGCGAGACCCCTGTCTCTAGTAAAAAATTTGGCCAGGCATGGCGACTCACGCCTGTAATCCCAGCACTTTGGGAGGCTGAGGCAGGCATATCACCTGAGGTCAGGAGTTTGAGACCCAGCCTGGCCAACATGGTGAAACCCCGTCTCTATTAAAAATACAAAAATTAGCCAGGCATGGTAGCACATGGTGGCTGTCATCCCAGCTATTCAGGAGGCTGAGGCAGGAGAATCACTTGAACCCAGGAGGCAGAGGTGGTAGTGAGCTGAGATCACACCACTGCACTTTAGCCTGGGTGGACAGAGTGAGACTCCGTCTTAAAAAAAAAACAACAACAACAAAAAAAAACAGTACCTGTCATTGTAGTGCATTCCCTGTAGTCAGCTACTCTGGAGGCGAGGCTGTAGTGAGCTGTGATTACACCACTGCACTCCAGCCTGGACAACAGAGTGAGACCCTGTCTCAAATGAGAAAAAAACAAAAAGAAATGACAGAATCCAGAGAGACTAGGCTAGATCAAGCCTGCTGGGTCCTGGCAGGAGCCCCAGGGAGTAGCTCATCTGCAGACATTTGCTTTAGTACTTCCCCCTAAACATAGAGGAAGAATGACATCTAAAGGGTGTGGAGCAGCCATGAACTGAGAACTAGCCTGGTCTACCTGGGATTGATGGCAGGTCCTGGTCAACACGTCAGATCTGCATCACAGTCCATGCCTGAAGCCCAAGCTAAAGCCCCATCCCTGCTGCTCTCCCAAGAACTCCTCTGCTGGGGCAGGCCCCTTGCCCTTGGGTGCCAGGTGGGACCTGCCTGATGGGATGGGGTGCTTGCCATATACAACTTGCCATGAACTCAAGGTGACCCTGGTGGCCTTCTGAGTTGTGGTGGGGCCTAGAACCAGTGTGCTCTGATGTGACCATATTCTGTGACGTTGCCTTGCCCTGTTTACTCCAAAGTTCCCAACCTGGTGCCCAGCAGGCAATTTTGCACTTACAGACACATTTACTTTGGTTTCCAAAGTGTTTTTAGACATTTGAATTTGTTGCCAACATTTAAACATTGAGAGATTTCATATTTTTAAAAATCTGGAATTCTGGCTTCTCTTGAAAACTCAGAAATTCTGGCACCACGGGGCTTGCATTCCTGCATGGCTAGAGCTGAGTTGCAGCTGCCGCTTTAGGCCTGTACCCCTTATTTGCCATAGGCTCCCTCTTGTGTCACACTGAGCCCATGTTACCCATTTGGCTCCTACAGGCCTTTGGGTTTGAGACCCTGGTCTACACACTTGGGGACCACCTGTTGTACATGGATGTGCTTTGGTCAAGAAATAGACCAAGGTGAACATCCAGGCCAGAGTGACTCAACGAGTGTAGGTCACAGGCGTGTACTCCACTTGTTATATAACCTGTTTGTGTAAGTTCATACTTGGCTCAAAGCCACTATTGTTTGGAAAAGGTATAACTGCCCTGCTGACGCTGTATAGACGTTCTTGGGCTTGGATGGGCATGGCTCCACATGGCATACACTGGCACCCAGAGAGTGAAGCTACTGACCACTGTAAGGGAGAGCGACCATCTGGCAGATAGAGGGGAGCCAGGACACGGCTTGGCTTGTGCCCAGATGGGGAGTTAAGCCGCTGACGCTGAAGCTGGCCTTGCAGGCCAGGGAGTGCACCTGCAAGCATGGGGGCTGCAGGAGCTGCAGATCTGGAGAAGACAGCCAAGGTAAAAGTGGACAGTGTGAGAGCTGCTGGTGAGATAGCTGCTGAATAAAACTAACGTTTTACCTGCCTACGGCCCGCCAAGTTTTCTTTCAGCTATCGCCCATCCACCCACTCCCCTCGAACCTCAGCATGTGCTGGAACCTGACCCTGGGTGTGACATTTGGCATAGTCGTGGACCTGACACCTCTTTGTCCCAGTCCTGGTTCACCCTGTCTTCCTGTTCCTCTCCCTGCCCTCATGGTCATTCCCAGGGGGTCCAACTCATGTTGAGTATGGGCTAGAGGACTTCATGAATGCCTCATGATCTTCCCAGAGGCAAAGGCACCTCCTGCCTTCCAAGGTCAGTGAGAGGCTGGGATCAACACTGTTTATTATGCTTATGACAAAAAAGATAGAAAGACACGCAGCCTTACAGGTCATCTTTCTGGGATAGAACACAATGGGTCTTTTCCTGCCTCCTGAATATGTTAGTCAAGGCCAGTCCATGCTACACATCTAATGTGACTTCTAAAATAGCAAGTAGAGGATGAAGCACCAGATGAATTCAGCCCTGAGAAAATTTTCAGCAGCTGTGGGGGCACTGGAAGAAACACTATTAAATAGTTTTGCACCTGAGACAAATGGCCTCGCTCGCCTCACCCTAGTCCTGGTAGCATTTGTCTCAGGTGCAAAATTTAAGAAAGAAACCTTGGAGTGCTCACCCTCTGGCTGGGTAGATGATCCTGAAGTGGTTTTCAAGCCTGAGTGTGTATCAGGATCATCAGAGGAGCTTGCTAAAGAGCAGTTCCTGGGGTCAGACCCTCACACATTTTGAGCAGGTGTGGGGACTGGGAAACTGCGCCTGTAACCCTCTGTAATCTAATGTTTATCTAAATACTACGTGCTCACACAGAGAACTCCCCAAAAGTCGAGGTGTTCCTCCAGAGGGCAGATGAGCAGATGGCAGACTCTGAAATTCAGTCAGGTGATGAGAGATGAGATGAGGCACTCCTAGCTTTGGGAAGAGGGAGCTGAAAGATGAACCTTTGCAGGTGCCCATGGTCAAAGTGGTGGTTTAATGCCATGCCATCCCCATCTTCTGTTGGCCTTGGCAGGGAATTACAGTCCTAGCTTAGGACTTGGCCCCTTATTTCTGCTGTAGGCTCTTTCCTGCCCTGACTGACATGGAGTGGAATGAGACCTAGAAACAGATCAAGCTAAATACATGTCCTCAGACAGATAAAGGTTTACATTTTCACCCCCATCAAATCGGAAAGCTCTCTGCCTGTGTTTTTCTAAGGGACAGGGACATCATTACTCAGTCCCCAACCTGGCCTCATATAGGGTCCCCTGTCAGTAAAGGAGTCAGTTAAGCCCACCAGGTATACCAAGGACTCTTACCTTCAGCCCCTGCTCCTTGGAAAGCTGCCCTTTGGCCTAATATTGGTGTTTAGCCTGAACCTGACTCCTTCTCAACACTAAGAGCTGATGAAGTTCTGAAGCAGAAGGAGCTCTGACCTGAGAATCAGGCATCCTTATTCTGATCTCAGCTCAGCTACTGATTTGTTGTGACCCTGGATAAATCACTTCCTGTCTTTCTGACCCTATAAAATGAAGAGTAGACTAGAGGAGAGCTTCTACAACTTTAATGTGGTCAACGAAATGGAATAGAAAATTCCACAAGGCTGTCCTTTCAAAAAGCAGCAAATAAAGTGGCAAAAATGCAAACAAATGTATGGGAACTCTGGAAACTAATTGAAAGTTTACAGCAATCAGGTGAATACCTAAGAATAAAAGCTGGATTTAGTAAGAGAGCTTTGTTGTGTTTTAGCTTACACTGGCCCCATCCCCCACTCCCCAGCATGGCAGCAGCATCAAAAACAATATCCCTCATTCCCTGTATAGGTTCCTGTCACTGGAGGTAGCAGATGAGACCTTATTCTCAAGAAGCATGTTTATTTTGATTTGTCAGGTTGCTCCCTGAAGGACTGGTTCAAATGCCTTGCTTTTATTTAGCCTAATTTGGAACTCTCCCGAAGTGAAGATGGCAGCCTGGAAAGGCATTTCAAGGTCAATATATTAGTGGCTCATTCCTAGGGGAAGGAATAACATTTGGAGCAAACAGGAGACAAATTGAAAGTTTCAGAAGGAAAGTCTAGGAAATAAGATTCTTTGAGGGAGAATAAGGACTTTAAAGAGCTTCCACATATTCCTGGCAATCTAGAAGGCCATACACATGCCTAAGGCTGGGCATGTGCTTGAAAAGACTTGAGAGGGCCCTATGCTCTCACCTCTGCCTGACCTTCAGGCTCTGTGCACGCAGGAAGTGAAGGCTAAGGCATAGTTATAAACTGCATGGGTGAAAGTTGAAATATGTGTCTCAACACAGAACACATCTGCAAATGCTAGGAGGCTTTTTGTTGTTCAAAAGAAATGTTTTGAATCACTAGCTGACCACTAAGCTAACCAGAGACTTAGTGGTCACACCTGACAAAGAATACAAACGAAAAAACTAAAAACATAGTTCAAGAAAATAACAGGTTGGGCACAGTGGCTCACATCGGTAATCCCAGCACTTTGGGAGACTGAGGCAGGTGGATCACTTGAACCCAGGACTTCGAGACCAGCCTGGGCAACATGGCAAAACCCCATCTCTACAAAAAATACTAAAAATTAGCAGGGCCTGGTGGCACACACCTATAGTCCCAGCTGCCCAGGAGGCTGAGGTGGGAGGATCACCTGAACCTGGGAGGTCCAGGCTGTAGTGAGTCATAATCCTGCCATTGCACTCCAGCCTAGGTGATACAGTGGAGGAATAATTTTATTTCCAAACTTGCTACGTTATAAATAATATTCAAAATGTCCAGTTTTCAACAAAAATTATGAGGTATGCAAAAAAAGTATGGCTCATACATAGAAAAAAAATCTGCTAATAGAAACTGAGGAAAGCTCAGACATTGGACTTAACAGGCAAGACTTTAAGTCAATTATTTTCAAAAAGGTCAAAGAGCTAGAGGAAACCAGGAGAATGATATCTCACCAATATTGACAAAGAGACTGGAATTATAAAAAGAAACCAAATAGAAGTTCTGGAATTGAGAAGTACACAAATGAAAAATTCACTGTAAGGGTTCCAAAGCAGACTTAAAAAGGCAGAAGAAAAAAAAATCAGCAAACTTCAAGATAGGTCAATTGAGATTACCTATTCTGAGGTGCAGAAAGAAAACAACAACAACAACAAAGTGAACTGAGCCTAAGACACCTGCAGGATACCATCAAGTGTATACATCTGATTAGGTATCTTCTGTGATACCTAATAAGAATCACAGAAGAGTGAATGTAGAAGAAATTTTTAAAGAAACAATGGCTGAAAACATAATGAAAGACATTAATCTACACATACAAAGAGCTCAGTGAATTACAATAGGGTCAACTCAAAGAGACACTCAGTGTGACATTGAGACACGTTATAATCATACTATCCGAAGACAAAGCAAATCCTGAAAGCAGAAAGAGCCACTTGACACGTACAAGAAATCTTCAATAAGATTAATAGCCAATTTCTCATCCAACATTATGGAAGTGAGAAGGTAATGAGGTGACATATTCAGTGTGCTGAAAGGAAAATCTTGGGTGGGCTTGATACTTGTAGATACTCATTTGTGTCTGAGCATTGAAGAGTTAGGTATTTATCGTAGTCTTCACAGTCTGTGCTTGTTTGTACCTGTCCTTCTTAGGAAAGCTTTCCAGATATTTGAATGGCTTGGGTGTTGTGATATAAGCTGTATCTGCTTAAGGGTTCACCCCAAGCCCAATAACACTTTGGTTTTTTTTAGCCTCATAGAGGTACTGCCTTGATGGTCTTGAACAAGATTCAGGATTCTCTGGATTACCATACAGAGACTCTTGTTCTATTCCCTTACTGTCTCCCAAACAAAGGGAGTCCCTCTCTTTGTTCTAAGCCACCTGAAGCTGGGGGTGAAAGGACATAAGCACCCCTGTGGCCACCACCACTAGGACTGCACTGGGTCAGACCTGAAAGCCAGCACAGCACTGGATCTCACCCAAGGCCTTCTATTACCACTCCCTGGCTACTGCGTATGTCTGCTCAAGGCCCTGGGACTCTACAATCGGCTGGTGGCAGAGCCAGCCAGGCTTGTGTCCTTTCCTTCAGAACAGCAAGTTCCTCCAGGCCTGAGGTGGGCCCAGAAGTGCCATCTGGAAGCCAGCAACTAGAGTAAAAAATCTTAGAAGTCTACCTGGTGTTCTATTATACTACAGGTGAACTGGCACTGAATCCACAAGATGCAGTCCTTCCCTCTCTTCCTTCCCCTTTCCCAAGACAGAGGTGCCTCACTCCACGGCCACCCGCCACCACAGGCCACAGGGAGTGCTGCCAGACTACTGCTGATGTTGCCTTAAGGCCCAGGGATTCTTCAGCCGGCTTGTGGTGAACGCTGCCTGGCATGGGACTCACGCTCCAGGGCAGTGGGCTCCCCTCTGGTCCAGGGTAGGTCCATAAATGCCATCCAAGTCCTGGAATTGGCAGTCCCAAGAACCATTTGGTGCTTTACTCTCCTGTGGCTTGGCTAGTACCTAAGGTGTAAGACAAAGCCCACTTTACTTTTCCTTCCACTTTTCTCTAGTAGGAATCTTGCCTTTGAACCACCACAGCTGGGAATGTGCTGGCTGAATCTGAACCTGAAACCAGCAAGACTCAGAGTCTCACCCAAGGCCCTCAACATAGTACCCGGGTATCTCTGCTGGTTATTCAGGGACCAAGGGCTCTTCAGTTAACAGGCAATGAATGCAGCCAAGACTGGGTCCTTTCCTTCGAGGCAGTGGGTTCCCTTCCAGCCCAGGGTGTGTCTAGAAATGTTGTCCAGGAACAAAAATCCTGAACAACATGCTAGCAGACTAAATCCAGCAGCCTATTAAAAGCATTATACATCATGACCAAGTGAAATTTATCCCAGGAATGCAAGGGTCATTTAATATATGAAAATCAGGCTGAGTGCAGTGGCTCACTCACGCCTGTAATTCCAGCACTTTGGGAGGCCGAGGTGGGCGGATCACCTGAGGTCAGAAGTTCAAGACCAGCCTGGCCAACATGGCGAAACCCTGTCTCTACTAAAAATACAAAACTTAGCCGGGCACGGTGGTGGGTACCTGTAATCCCAGCTACTCAGGAGGCTGAGGCAGGAGAACTGCTGGCACCTGGAAGGCAGAGGTTGCAGTGAGCTGAGATCGTGCCACTGCACTCCACCCTGAAGAACAGAGCAAGATTCCATCTCAGAAAAACAAACAAACAAACAAACAAAAAAGATGTAATGCATGTAATTAATAAAATGAAAGGGGAAAATCACACATGATCATCTCAACTGATGCAGAAAAAGCATTTGAAAAAACCCAACATGCTTAGGCCGGGCGCGGTGGCTCAAGCCTGTAATCCCAGCACTTTGGGAGGCCGAGACGGGCGGATCACGAGGTCAGGAGATTGAGACCATACTGGCTAACACTGTGAAACCCCGTCTCTACTAAAAAACACAAAAAACTAGCCGGGCGAGGTGGTGGGTGCCTGTAGTCCCAGCTCTGGGGAGGCTGAGGCAGGAGAATGGCAGGAACCCGGGAGGCGGAGCTCGCAGTGAGCTGAGATCCGGCCACTGCACTCCAGTCCGGGCGACAGAGTGAGACTCCGTCTCAAAAAAAAAAAAAAAAAAAAAAAGAAGAAAAAACCCAACATCCTTTTGTGATTGAAAAAACACTCAACGAAATAAGACTAGAAGGAAAATGTCTCGACCTGCTAGAAGGCATCTGAATAAGCCACAGCTAATATTGCAGGTGGGAATGTAAAATAGTACAGCTGCAATACAAAAGAGTTTGGTGGTTCTTCAAAAAGTTAAACATAACAGTTACCATGTGACTCAGCAATTTCATGCCTACATATAGACCCCAAACAAATTAAAAAACAAATATTCACACAAAAACTTGTATATGGATATTCATAGCAACATTATTCATAATAGCCAAAAAATGCAAACAACCCAAATGTCCATCAATTGATGAATAAATGAATAAAATGTGGACCGGGTGCAGTGGCTCATGCCTGTAATCCCAGCACTTTGGGAGGCCGAGGCGGGCGGATCACCTGAGGTCAGGAGTTTGAGACCAGCCTGACCAACATGGTGAAACCCC
>NW_012113141.1:13347060-13375428 GCF_000951035.1 Colobus angolensis palliatus | reverse complement strand
TGGGTGACAGAGTAAGACTCTGTCTAAAAAAGAAAAAAAAAGAATAAAATGTGGTATATTCATATAATAAAACATTATTCATCCGTAAGGAACGAAGTACAGATATATGCTACAATGCAGATGGCCCTTGAAAACATTATGCTCAGAGAAAGAAGCCAGATACAGCTAGGCTACATATTGTATGATTCTATTTACAGTAGTACCCCCTTACCTTCAGGGGATAAATTTCAATACCCCTAGTGGATGTCTGAAACCACAATAGTCTCTAATACTATTATACTATAGTTTTTCCTTTGCATGCATACCTATGAAGTTTAATTTATAGATGAGACACCATAAGAGATTAGCAACAATAGCTAAGAATAAAATAGAACAATTAGTACAATATGCCAGCTTCTGTGAAGGGAGAGTTGCGTGAAAAACAACAACCATATGCCAGCAGCTCTGCTCTTCCACTTTGGGTCTTGATTAAGAGAAAGAAGTGTTGCTGGAACACAAGCACTATGATACTGTGGCCGTTGATCTGATAACTGAGAAGGCTGCTAAGTGACTAACAGGCAGGAAGTGTAGACAGCGTGGACCATGCTGGACAAAGGGAGCACTGACGTCCAGAGTGGGATGAAGTGGGATGGCGAGAGATTTCGTCAGGCCACTTAGAATGATGTGCAATTGAAAACTCATATATTGTTTATTTCTGGAGTTTAATATTTTAGGACCATGGTTGACTTCAGGTAACTGAAACCACGGAAGGTGAAACCACAGATAAAGCGGGACTACTGTATTTAAAATGTCCAGAATAGGCAAGTTCATGAAGACAGAGACCAGTGGTTTCCAGGGTAGTCGGGAGAGCAGGAATGGGATGTGACTGCTTAAGAGATACAGAGTTTCTTTCTAGAGGGAGAACAATGTTCTGGAACTGGTGGTGATGACTGCACAACTTCTGAATGTACTGGAAGCCACTGCATTTGTACAATTTATTTATTTTTAATTTTTTTTTTTTTTTTGAGACAAGGTCTCTGTCACTCAGGCTGGAGTGCAGTGGCATGATCATGGCTCACTGCAACCTTGACCTACAGGGCTCAGGTGATCCTCCCACCTCAGCCTCCTAAGTAGCTAGGACTACAGGCAAGCGCCACCATGCCCGGCTAATTTTTGTAATTTTTGTAGGGATGGGGTTTCACCATGTTGCCTAGGCTGGTCTCAAACTTCTGGGCTCAAGTGATCCTCCTACCTTGGCCTCTTAAAGTGCTAGGATTACAGGCGTAAGCCACCGCCTCCAGCCTTGTACAATTTAAAATGGTTAAAATGATGAATTTTACATTGAATTTCACTTCATAGGAAATTTTTTTAAAAACAACAACAAACCACTTTAACGGACATGTAAATTCCCTGGGAGTCTCATTGTAATGCAGATTTGGGAGTCTGGGTGGGTCCTGAGACCCTGATCCCCTTGCTTCTCACCTATGGCCACATTTTGAGAAGCAAGGCCACTCGAAGGGCCCCACCTGTGTGAGTCAACCCCTGCTCCATCTGCCCCTGTAAATAAGGAGTGCTAAAGCACAGATGGCGGGTGTGGGCGTGTCCCCAGGTCTGAGCCTGAAGGGGGTTGCAGGCCTCCTCCAGGCATGGAAGTGGAGGGAGAGGGGGCTATAGTTAAACGGGTTACTCTGTCAGCAGACACAGAGGAGACCAAAAGAATAGCTTTTATTTCACACGAAGCTGAGGAAGGACGGCGGGAGGACAGGGCTGGCTCTGTGGGTGCTGCCTGGCAGGTGCACCACCTCCAGCTGCTGGGCTCCAGCTCTGGGGCTCAGAAGCCATCTGAAACAAAGCAGAGGCCTCCAGTGAGCAAGCTGGGGTGCTGCAGGGTACCCGCCCCCGGGGTGTCCAGCAGTTCTTTCCCTTCCCTCCCTAGTCCCCGGGAACTCCCGTGCGCGGGACACAGGGATCAAGAAGACAGCAGAGTGCAACCCCATCCCTGCCTGATCAGTAGGGGTTACCCGTCTTCCCTGAGAGGGTTTTGGGGTGAAACAGGAGTGGCTCCTCAGGGTGAAAAGAAAGGAGCTAAGGAGCTCCAGTCGTGAGAAGGCCAATGAAGGAGGCAGTTTCTCTGCGCCGGGGTTGTGCTGAGATGGCATCTAGGGCTGGCTCTTCCAGAACCTCATTTGACACTGGGCGGCAGCGACCGGGTGGCGGGGGCGCGGGGCGGGGAACAAGGATGATGTCGTCCCTCTTCCGTCCCCAGGGAGCGCTGGAGCTCTCCCTGCCAGCCAGGCTACACCTGTGCGATGGAGCAGCCGTCCCCGTCTCGCCTGCCCAGCCCCAGATGACAGCAGCCCAGAGGCCGTCCTCTGCCACCTGCACTGCTCACCTTCTCCGAGGAGGTCGGGAGCGGGGCTGAGGGGTCCCGGGGGCAGGTTCCAGGCCAGCTCCTCCAGCAGGCCCAGCAGGCCTTTCACCTCTGTCCCCAGGTGATCCACGGTCTTTTCTACCATCTAGAGTGGGAAAGGGGGTAAAGTCGAGGACAGGAGTGGTTCCACGTTCTGCTTCATCAGCCAGGTCCTAAGAGCAGCTGGCGGTCCAGTGAGCCGCAGTGAGAAAGGACTAGGTGCTGCGGGACCTGGGTTTTCTTCACTCAGGCTCTGCCCCTACCTGCCTCAGTTTCCCCAGATGACAATATCCTAGGGGGCTCGTTCTCTAAGGTTCCTTCCTTTTTGGCATTCAGTCACAGGTTTGGATGAAGCGCCTGTAGAATACTCTCCCTTTTGGCCTTTGCAGATTGGAGCTCACATTTCTTTTATTGTTCTGCCCTCTGGTGGTATCTCTGACAAATGACAGGTTTGGGATTCTGAAATTTACTCAGGGTTCTTAATGGTTTTTCCCTATGTGTGCCATGGATACCACTGGCAGTGTGGTAAAGCCTACAGACCTCTTCTCAGAATAATGCCTTAAATGTGAAAAATAAAACATATAGAATTACCAAGGGCAACAATTGCATTAAAATATTCAAGTATTAGGCCAGGCGTGGTGGCTCATGCCTGTAATCCCAGCACTTTGGGAGGCCGAGGCAGGCAGATCACCGGAGGTCAGGAGTTCGAGATTAGCCTAGTCAACATGGTGAAACCCTGCCTCTACTAAAAATACATAAAGAAGCCGGGCGTGGTAGTGCCCGTCTGTAGTCCCAGCTACTCGGGAGGCTGAGGCAAGAGAATCACTTGAACTGGGAGGTGGAGGTTGCAGTGAGCTGAGACCACACCATTGCACTCCAGCCTGGGTGACAGAGTGAGACTCTACCTCAAAAAAAAAAAAAAAAAAAAATTCAAGTATTTAAAATTAAACTTTTTGGCCCAACACGGTGGCTCACACCTGTAATCCCAGCACTTTGGGAGGCTGAGGCGAGATCACTTGAGATCAGGAGTTTGAGACCAGCCTGGCCAACATGGTGAAACCCCATCTCTACCAAAAGTACAAAAAATTAGCTGGGCATGGTAAGTACAAAAAATTAGCTGGGCATGGTGGTGCATGGCTGTAGTCCCAGCTACTCGGGAGATTGAGGCACAAGAATCATTGGAACCTGGGAGGCAGAGGATGCAGTGAGCCAAGATTGTACCATGCACTCCAGGCTGGGTGACAGAGACTCTGTCAAAAAAAAAAAAAAAAATTAATTTTTTGATGTAATATATATGTATTGGCCAGACAAAGTGGCTCATGCCTGTAATCCCAGCACCTTGGGAGGCCAAGTTGGGTGAATGGCTTGAGCTCAGGAGTTCAAGACCAGCCTGGGCGACATAGCAAAACCTTGCCTCTACAAAAAAATACAAAAATTAGTCAGGCATGGTGGCACATGTGCCTGTAGTCCCAGCTACTTGGAAGACTGAGGTGGGAGGATCGCTTGAGACTGGGAAATGAAAGTTGCAGAGAATCAAGACTGCACCAGGGCACTCCAGCCTGCTAGACAGAGAGAGACCCTGCCTCAAAAAAAAAAGAAAAATGTATTTACTAATTCACTAAATCACATGATTTAACATCAGGCCTAACCACAACTGAAATTTTGACACAAGGGTAAAAATTGTATGTTGAGATATTCATAACTAGAGGCAGATGAAATTATCTGGATTTCTATTGATGACAAAGTTATAGTACTGTTAATACCACGGCTTGCTATCTGTATTTATGATGAATGGGACACTCAATTTCAGTTAAAGGCTTGTGATAATAAAGATGTAAACGTTTCCCGACACAAGTTAGGAATCGTGGCTATATAACAAAACAGTGACTGAATTTCCACCTTCCCATCCAGTAACGATGTTGAAATACCCAGGTGGGGATAAGCAAGGCCTTAGGAGAGGCAGAGTCCATTGGGGGCTGGGCACCCTGGCAACCCAGATGGGAGGGTAATGTTGGACAAGGTGGTCACAGGGCAGGATTGGCCTGGATGTCCTCACATTCCAAAGCAAGCCTGCATCTGCCCATAAAAACACCATTCTAGAAGGTGGTCCTGAACCCGCATGCCCTTCCAAATCACCCTGTTACCTCCTCCATGACATCTAGACGGCGTTGCACAGCCATATGTGTGTCACACACTGTGCTCTGAGCTGAGTCTCCTCGTGGAGGGCTGAAGGGTTCTGCAGCTGTGGGAAAATGAGTCTTTTCACTGTGGGACCCTTAGTTTTCCATAATGCCAGAGACTCCTGTAAACACTGGGCTCAAGTGGGGTCAGTCCTCAAGGCAAACGCAAGAGCAAGCAAAGGAAGGCCCAGGTGGGGGTCAGTGTGCAAGTGTCAGGCATCTCAATCCCACCAGTCTCTACAGTCACAGTCACCTACAGACCCAGATGAACTTCCTCAAGGAGGTGAAGCCCAGGGAGGAAGGGAGGACGTGCTTCAGCCAGGGAGCTGCAATGATGGAGGGGTCTGAAAGAGCATGGCTCACTGTGTAAACCCTGCAGGCAGCCTGCAATGGCTGGAGATACAGGGTGGGCGGGAGAGAGACTGGAGAGGGAAGTCCTGGAAATGAAGCCAAAGGGGTAGAGTTTTAACCCAGGGGCTTTAATAAACCAGTTCTGATGTTTGTTTTGTTTGTTTGTTTGTTTGTTTGTTTGTTTGTTCTGAGACAGAGTCTCGCTCTGTCGCCCAGGCTGAAGTGCAATGGTGCTATCTCGGCTCACTCCAACCTCCGCCTCCCGGGTTCAAGCGATTCTGCTGCCTCAGCCTCCTGAGTAGCTGGGATTACCAGTCCTGCTACTACGCCCTGCTAATTTTTGTATTTTTAGTAGAGACAGGGTTTCACCATGTAGGTCAGGCTGGTCTCAAACTCCTGACCTCAGGTGATCCGCCCGCCTCGGCCTTCCAAAGTGCTGGGATTACAGGTGTAAGCCAGCATGCCAGGCCAAGGGGGTTTATTTTAACAGAAAAGTCACAGGGTCAAACATGAATTTTTAAAATAGAAGGAATAGATTGGAGGGAGACGCCTTTGAAGGCAGGAGGTTACTGCAGCAATCAGGATAAGAGCGGTGAAGGAAAAGTGATGAGCAGAAGCAGGAGCTGTAGGAATAGTGAGGAAGAAAATGAGAGAAGATATTTTAATAGCAGCATTGACGCTGGGAACCCGTTAGTAACAGTTGGCATGTGATGAGCGCTTACCATGCACCATGTAGGGTGCTAACTTAACCTCTCCAACAACCTGTTGTTATGCCCAATCTACACATAGGAAAACTGATGCACAGAAGGGTGAAAAGATGTGTCCAAAGTCACTACTCATAAGCAGAGGATCTGCCATTCAACCCGCTCAACTCCTGAGTCACCATTGTTCTTCTTGAGTTAGCTCTTCCAGGCACCATCAACCCTCACAGCAGAAGTCTGAGAGCCCTGATTCCAAGTTCGGGTTTCAGAGTTGGTAACCCTGAGATGCCTGTGGGGCATCAGGGTTGGCTGGAACCTTGGAGAACACTGACACTCAGGAAGGAGGGTGCTGCCCCAGAAGTCAAGAGAAGCCAGGAGCTTTACAGATTCTACAGAGGATGAAAAGGGTCAGCATGACCAAAAGCAGCGGGGAGGTGTAGCAAGTTAAGGACTGGAAAGAGAGCACAGAAAGGCCCTGCTAAATTTTACCCCAGCACTTTTAGGAGTGGTAGAAAAGCAGAGTTTGGATTACTGTGAGATAAGAAGGGAAGGTGAGGTTGGGGGTGGAAACTTGGAATCTGGAAAATTCCCCGAAGCTTGGCTGTGAAGGAAGGGAGATTGGATCGCAAGGTCTAGAGAAGTATTTATGGTTTTTTTTTTTTTTTTTTTTTTTTAAAACCATGTAAGCATGGTTGTATTGGAAAACACAACTATGCTTACAGCCTGAGGGACAGGAGGAAGACAGGAGAACCCAAGGAATGCACTTCCTGAACTGATGGGAGGCCCTGGATCCAGAGCAGGGGGGACCACATGTGGAAGGAAGACAGAGGAAATGCAGCAAAAACAGGCAAAGGCAAACCATCTAACTAGGGGCCAAAAAGTGGAGTGAGCTCCCACTTGATGGCCTCTGTTTACTCTGTGCAATAAGATGGAGATCACGTAGGGAGGAGAGCTAGATGTTACAATTACAAGAATTCTTTGAGTAGGTTGCTAAACACAGACGTTAAAATAGTGACCATGGTGTCTGGAAATGGCAGCTCGTGCCTGTAATCCTAGCACTTTGGGAGGCTGAGTGGGAGGATCGCTTAAGGCCAGGAGTTCGAGACCAGCCTGGTCAACATTGTGAGACCCCCATCTCTAAAAAGAAAAAAATTTTTAAGTTAAAAAAACAGTGGTGGCCGTGATGGGAACATTCACACCACAGAAATGAATGACCCACCCCACCTTGTTTTTGAGAGCCAGTCTATCTGTGTACCACTAGGTAAGGGACTTGAATAAAGAGAGGGCTTCAAAAGAGGGTGTGCAGAATGAGGGATGCAGTGTAGGAAGACCATGCAGAATGAGTCGGCATCAACAAGGAATCCTGGAAGCACGAGTCCTCCCCCAGCAACGCTCCATAGTCTGGGCGTAGAGCAGCAAAGACAGATGGCTGGATGGAGCTGAAACCTAGGAGTCTGCAGAATGGATATGGTGGAGGCAAGGGGCCAAGGAACTGAGATTTGGCCAGTCAGGGGTTTAGGACAGGAGCCCTGGAATCCAGCTGGAATAAGGAAGGAAATGAGGCCAAGAAGGGGGCCAATAAATTGGGAGAAATGGGGGCTGAAGAGACGGAGGTTTTAGGAATCACAGGAGGAACAAGAGGTAAAGAATATTGTAATTTTAGCTTTTAGAGGTAGAGCAGCTTCAGATAGTGACAATATTAAGGCTGTGGCCATGGATGTGGGCATCCAAAGCTCAATAGGGGGAGATAGTTATGGAACTTGATCTCTCTACGTGCAATACTTGTAGCTGTAAGGCCTTGGTATTGGAAGGGTTGGCCAAGGGGCCATCTGCAGTTGTCTAGAAGTGGGGCAGGTCTTGAGGTAGGACAGAGCTGGTGATGGATGTGTAACTCTGAGAGGCCGAGTGATTTGCCCAAGATGACACCATCTGCAAATGCCCGGACCTCAGGCACCCTGACCTCCCGGCCTCATCTCAGCAAGGTGGAGCCCCCTACCCTGTGATTTTCTGATTCCAACTCTATCTAGCTCTCAGCTCTTCCACTCAGGGATGAGAACAAGACCAGGGACAAAATGTCCTTCCACTCTGAGCATCTTTTGTGGAGAACAATCTGTTTTTCAAATTATCCTTTCCATAATTTCCCTCCACTGAACTTAGAAAAGACTTTTCAAAAGATAATGGTGTTATTGCTGAATCTGGGGAGGGAGGAGGACATCATAACGGTGCTTTGGTTATTTTGTTAAGGAGAGTCCTTTAAAGACCTATACTGAAATATTTACAGATTAAAGGCTGTGCTGTTTTGGATTTACTTCCAAAGTAAATAATTCAGGCCTCGGTGGGAATGGGGGAGAGGCATGCGTGGATGTTTAGAGCAAATAGGATGGGCTGAGAGTTGCTAATTGTTGAAGCTGGGTGATGAGCACATGGGGTCGCATTCAGCGATTCTGTCTACTGTTGTGTGCACGGTTTGAAATGTTCCATAACACAAGTCTGACGGGGTCGTCAGCAGAAAGCAGCAGCCATCGTTTGCTGCAGGCATCCATGTAAAATATTCAGAGACAGAGAGGCCCCTGGGGGCTATGCTCCATCCTGGCCCCACATCCTGAGAAGGCCCTTGAGAGGCAGGAGCAAGTCTAAAGGAGGCTATGGGAAGGGACTCCTTTTTTTTTTTTTTAGACAGGGTCTTACTCTGTCACCCAGGCTGAAGTGCAGTGGCACAGTCACGGCTCACTGCAACCTCTTCTTCCCGGGTTCAAGCAATTCTCCCACCTCAGCCTCCAGAGTGGCTGGGACTACAGGCACACACTACCACGCTTGGCTACGTTTTGTAGTTTTTGTAGAGATGGGGTTTCACTGTGTTGCCCAGGCTAAGCTCAAACCCCTGGGCTTAAGTGATCCGCCTGCCTCGGCCTCCCAAAGTGCTGGGATTATAGGTGTGAACCACCGCACCCAGTCTGGGACTCCAAATTTTAACTCAGTTGCCTCAGCTAAAACTGGGCTGCTCAGCTTGGAGAGAAAAAGCTCTGAGGGGGCCGGAAGAGCTGTTCCCCACAGACAGAGTGGCTGTCCTGGGGGAGGGCCTGTTGTCATAAGTCTGTGGATACACATACCTCCTGCTGGCTCTGTCCAGAGGCCTTTGGCCGTCTTTCCTCTGAGGCTCACCTGCCGTCTCCCAGACCCTAGCCACTCTCCCCTCACATACTTCCCCCAGGCTTAGGCCAGAGGAATGCAGTGTGACCCTGCCAGCCAAGTGGGAGTCTGGCTGCTTTAGAAGTCAGGAACAACCAGAGCCTGCTTCTCTCCACTGGCCTAAAACTCCCTGTTCTCTACGTGTCTGTGATGAGGTCTAACTTGGCTCCAAAACCCCTCCAGGGAAAAGGCTGGGCTGAGGTCACTCCCAACATGGCTCAGCACTAATCCTTCACATCTGGACAAAACTGTGTGCTCTGTGCACCCCGGAGCAACTGTCCATGAGCTCATCGGGGCCTCCACAGAGTGCATCTGAGAGAGCAAGCTTGGAGCAGGGCCTGACATTGTACTGCCTGCTCCCTCCGCACCAGTGTCCTCACCACAGCGCTGACTTGAACGCATCATGGTAGAAAACATGCTGGAGACCCCTGTTCTCAGCCTGGTTCAGCCACTAATGGTTGTGGGATTGTGAGAAAGTTTCTTCTCCTCTCTGAGCCTCTGCTGCCTCCTCCATAAAATGGGGTAGGGTAGGCGCGAGGCCCTGACTCCCCCGTGTAGTGCATCCTTAATTCTTCTCTGTCTTTTGGAGGCTGCAGAGAGGCCTCAAGAGGCCTGCAAGAGCTGGGCTCAGTGGTTCACACCTGTAATCCCAGAGATTTAGGAGGCTGAGGCAGGAGGATCGTTTGAAGCCAGAAGTTTGAGGCCACCCTGGGCAACACAGTGAGATTCTGTTTCTACAAAATAAATAAATAAATAAATAAAAATTAAAAAATTAGCCAAGATTGGTGGCATATATTGTAGTCTCAGGTATTTGGAAAACTGAGGCAGGAGAATTGCTTGAGCCCAGGAGTTTGAGACTACAGTCAGCTACGATTGCACCACTGCACCGCAGCCTGGGTGACAGTGAAAGACCCTGTCTTGTAAAAAAAAAAAATAAAAATAAAAATAAAATAGTAGACACGCACATGCACCCACAGGGCTGTCAGTGGCTCAGACAAGGGGAGTGGAAAAGGCTGAAGGATTATAGTGATTAACCCCGAGCAGCCAAGGCTGTGGCTCCGCAGGGCTCCCTTCCTTCCTTTCCTCCTGCTCTCCCAGGCCCTGCCAGTTGGGAAATGGACCTCCTTGGATGCTGCGTTGTTTTCTCTGGCCCGGCTCCTGCTTGGGGCCTGATGTGCACCCTGGATGGTGGCCACGGGCGGGGCATCCTGTGCTGGTGAGAACAGGCTGCTGTGGGGCCCAGAGGCCCCAGGGGAGGGCTGGGCTGGGCTGGCTGCCCCAGTTAAAGAGACGTGGCCCCTGGGTCCCATCCTCTGAGGCGGAAGTACCGCTCCTTCTACTTACAGGCCTTACAGGGAGACCTTTTTTATCTGGACCCAAACAGTAAGAAAGTGCCACAGCGCAGATGATTTCTGCATTTTGGGTGATGAGAAATGTTTTCTCAGTGGCGTCTCTGAAAGGTGCTGCTGTATCTTCTGAATTGTCAAAGTCACACTCCGCTTTGAAAAGCAACCCTGGCCACTTGGTGGTTAATTATATTTGACCACATTCAATATAATAGAATAATAAATTTACCACATCCAATATTTGTATGAAAATGTATGATTCATTCAAAATCATCCATGGGTTTTGATTATTTTTGAAAGCAGCAGAACACTATTCTTCAAGTGATTCTATAAAAAACTCCAAAATATGGGCCGGGCGTGGTGGCTCATGGTCTAAAAAGCTATCAGGGATAAAGGTTTCTCTGAGTGCTGCTGAAAGAAACCAAGACTGCGGCCCAGCGCGGTGGCTCATGCCTGTAATCCCAGCACTTTGGGAGGCCGAGGCGGGCTGATAATTGATGTCAGGAGTTCGAGACCAGCCTGGCCAACATGGTGAAACTCACCCCCGCCGTCCCCATCTCTACTAAAAAATGCAAAAATTAGCCTGGCATGGTGGTGCGCATCTGTAATCCCAGCTACTCAGGAGGCTGAGGCACGGGAATTGCTTGAACCTGGGAGGCAGAGGTTGTGATGAGCCAAGATCACACCACTGCACTCCACCCGGGATGACAAAACAAGACTCTGTCTCAAAAAAAAAAAAAAGAAAGAAAAGAAAAGAAAGAAAGAAACCAAGGTTGGAAGTCAGACATGCTAGAGATAGCTCTCCATGTATAGAAAATATAAGGGGTGGAGGTATTTAAATGACATCAAAGGGATACAATTAGCAAAATCTAAAAGTGGAAAACTTCACAGGACAAACTTAGTTTCTTCAACAACAACAAAAATTTAAGTAAAAAAAAGGGGAGAGAAAACTTACATATTTAAAGAGACCTAACAGACATATTGACCAAATGCAATGTATGTAACCTTATTAGGATTAAACAAATGAATTGCAAAAAGATATGACACAATCAATCAAGGACATTTGAACAGTGATTGAATATTTAATGATATTCAGTCACACATGGCTTTTGGAGTGTGATCATGGCATTGCAGTTGTGTTTATTAAAAGAGTGTTTATAGATGAAAATACATGATGCCAGGCCAGGCACTGTGGCTCACATCTGTAATCCCAACACTTTGGGAGGCCGAGGCGGGCGGATCATCTGAGTTTGGGAGTTTGAGACCAGCCTGGCCAACATGGTGAAACCCTGTCTGTACTAAAAATACCAAAAGTAGTCAGGTGTGATGGTGCTTGCCTGTAGTCCCAGCTACTTGGGAGGCTGAGGCAGGATAATCAGTTGAACCCAGGAGGCGGAGGTTGCAGTGAGCTGAGACTGCGCCACTGCATGCTAGTATGGGTGACAGAATGAGATGCTGTCTCAAAAAAAAAAAAAAAAAAAAAGAAGAAAGAAAGAAAAGAAAATACACAATGCCTGGATTTCCTTTAAAATAATACAGGGAGGGGAGAGAGGGTGGAAACTATAGATGAGATAAAACTGCCCATGAACTGATGCTTGTTGAAGTAGGGGTGATAAGTACATTATATGATTCTTTCATATACTATTGTTTTGTGGTTTTTTGTATCCAAAAGTTTTCATAATCAAAAGTTAAGATATGTCATCTAAAATCTGAAAGATTATGCACAAAAATATATGAAATCAGTGTGAAATTACAGCAATACACGAATACTTTCTTCCTTTTTTTTTTTTAAGACAGAGTCTTGCTCTGTCACCCAAGCTGGATTGCCGTGGCTTCATCTCGGCTCACTGCAACCTCCACCTCCCAGGTTCAAGTGATTCTCCTGCCTCAGCCTCCTGAGTAGCTGGGACTACAGGTATGTGCCACCTCGCCCGGCTAATTATTGTATTTTTAATGGAGACAGGGTTTCACCATGTTAGCCAGGCTGGTCTGGATCTCTTGACCTCGTGATCCACCCGCCTGAGAGGGAGGTGGGGGGAAGAAAGTGAACAGTAAAAGGCAAGGAACCCAGCTAATGAAGTACCCAGACAGCCTCTCCCTTCTGCACAGCTCTCTACCTCTACCCGGTCCCCTATCTCCAACCAAAACAGCTCAGTTCCCCAGAGAAGCTCCCTGGAAACTGGGAGGTGACTTCTTCATCGACTGCAGAACCACCTGAGGCCACCTGGCAGGTGAATAGGTGGCCTTTCTCCTGGGCCCCCCGCCTGGTTCTTTAAGGCTGTGCTGGGCTAGACTGGGTCACTCACCCTTTAGAGTCTAGCTTGTTATGCAATGTCCTATAAAGCCAGGCCTGAGCCTCCACAGGCCCTCTGAGACGGAGCTGGCCTCCGGGGCTGCCCCACCCAGCAGCTGTGACCTCCCACTCCAGATCCTGGCTCCTTCTCTCTTGCCAGCTCTACTCCGGGCATCAAGCTTCCCTCTCTCTCATTTTTGGTCTCTCTCAAATCTTTCTCTTTTCTTCAATATCCTCTCTCCTCCACCCCTTGCCATGTCAATCACTCTTTCTCTTTCCTTCTTCTGTCTCTCAAACTCCTTTTTCTTTCTATCCTAGTTCGTATTTGTTCAGGGAAAGCCTCTTTCTCTCTCGGCCTCTCCTTTTCGTTTTCACTGTTTATTCTTTCCTCTCTCCTTTATCCCTCCGTTGCTCTACTTCTCTGCGTTTTTCTGAGTCTGTTTCGTCTCAGTCTTTCTCTCCATCCCTCCCTCCCAACATCTGCCTCTCTCTCCATCTCGCTGCTGTGTCCAGCTCTCTCCCTGTGTCGCTCTCTTGCTCATTCCTTCCTTGCCATCTGCGGGTCTCCCCGGCTCCAGGTCCCCTGCTGCGCCCCGTGCCCCACTCACCGGCCAAAGAGCCCGCGGCGCGGAGCAGGGCCAGCCCGGCCAGCGCGCAGAGCAGGGACCGCATGGTGCCGGCCCGGCCGAGCGCAGCGCCGCGTCTGCCCGCAGCCGCCCTTCCCGGATCGCGCCCGGCCGGCCCGGGAGGAAATGCTCTCAGTTCGAGCCAAAATTCCTGGGCGGCTCCGGGCTTTCTGGCTCGAGAGAACCCGCCCCCTCCAGAGGCCCGTCCGCATCCCATGGGCAGCGCTGAGCCCAGAGACCCCGGGAGCTGAGGCACTGACGTGCCACCTGGGTGCCTCCCAAGGAAGGGGCCGCCCCCCTCCCCGAGTCCCCGCGCCTCCTGGGGGCCCGGGGGGTGAGGGGGATTGGGCGAGGTCTTGGACTCAAGGCGACGGAGCCTGGGGTCAGGGGTTTGTTATGAGCCCGTTTCACAGGCGGGCAGACTAAGACTCGGAGAGAAGTGTCTTCCTCGGCATCACTCTCAGCCACGGCACAGGATCTGAACCCCTGTCTCCCGGGAGTGTGGAAGCTTTTCTCTGTCCATCTACGAGCAACAAATTAATTCTAATTACATGGAACAGTGTCTGCCCCTAAGAAGGAGACCCAGAAACTCACTGCTCTGGTAAGGGAGTGATAGCAATGTGAAAAGGTACTTTTCAAAGAAAAAAAAAAAAGGTAAAATCGTGACTCTTGTAAAGATATGAAATTAGCATATACTAAAGATTTTATTTAATTCATTAATAATGAGGGGACAAGTAAGATGGTACAAGCAGCCCAAAGTTTAGAACACAGTAGTGGAAACTTCCTCTATGGGACGTGACCATCCAACAAGTGCAACAACAAATTAAGTTTTAGTGAAAACACAAAAGCAAAAAAGCTGCAGCTCTAACTTCTCTGCTGCAGAGCCCTGAGTGCCTTGCCTGGCTGTCAGTGGAATACTTTCTTTCTTTTTTTTTTTTTTTGAGACGGAGTCCCGCTCTGTCGCCCAGGCTGGAGTGTAGTGGCCGGATCTCAGCTCACTGCAAGCTCCGCCTCCCGGGTTTACGCCATTCTCCTGCCTCAGCCTCCTGACTGGCTGGGACTACAGGCGCCCGCCACCTCGCCCGGCTAGTTTTTTAAAAATATTTTTTAGTAGACACGGGGTTTCACCGTGTTAGCCAGGATGGTCTTGATCTCCTGACCTCGCGATCCGCCCGTCTCGGCCTCCCAAAGTGCTGGGATTACAGGCTTGAGCCACCGCGCCCGGCCCAGTGGAACACTTTCATCACCAAGCCTGGGAGAATGCCTTTGTCCATCCAGGGTCCCCGTTGGGGTTGCCTGGAGCCCTTGCAGATCAAGGCTGTCTCTCTGCCTTCTGTGTTGGTGGCTGTGGCTATGCAATTGTCCAAAACAGTCACCACGCTAACCAGTGATCCAGTTCTCACTCCTTCCTCCAGAGCAAGATAATAGCCTCAGACAGAGAAATTTTGGTTCTGAACCCGAGAATCTGAGACAGACTCAGATCTAAATCTTTTAAAAGCCTTCGAGGAGATTATGATGCCCACATGAGCTGGCTCAGAAGAAGAGTTTATTTCAGGAATGCCAACAATTTCTCACGCTTGGTGGTAGGATATTCCTTGATAGTTTAGCCAGGTGGGAAGTTGTCAAAGAACTGCCAAACCCATAAGGATTCTTGTAGCTTAGAGCCAGTGGGCTACCTTATATTTTGAATTTAAGATTAAGAAAACACACACACACACACACACAACATATACAATACATTATTGTTGTGGTAGAGCATAAAGTAACTGAGTATACAGAGTAAAACATGAAAGTCTTTTCTGTTAAGAATTCCCTCTGTCCAACCATTCAGGTCCAGTTCCTTTGACTTGGTAGGCTCTGCCTGTTCCAAGTCTATGCATTCCCCATCTATCTAATGTATAGTCAGACACAAATGTATATACATGAGATCAAGTCACAGATATTTTGAAGATTTGCTTTCATTTATGTTTATCTCAGTCATAACATTAAATCTTGGCTGGGTGCAGTGGCTCATGCCTGTAATCCCAGCACTTTGGTAGGCCGAGGTGGGTGGATCACCTGAGGTCAGGAATTTGAGATGAGCCTGGCCAACATGATGAAACTCCGTCTCTGCTAAAAATACAAAAAATTAACAGGGCGTGGTGTTGGGCGCCTGTAGTCCCAGCTACTCAGGAGGCTGAGGCAGGAGAATCAGAATCCAGAAGGTGGAAGTGGCAGTGAGCCAAGATTGCACCAGTGCACTCCAGCCTGGGTAACAGAGCAAGACTCCGTCTTAAAAAAAAAATAATAATAATAATAATATTGGAGATCAATCTATGTGAGTACAGATAAATCCACTTCATTCCCTTTAAGAGTTACAAAATATCCCATGAATGGATACAAGCAGTATTATTTATCCAAACAGTCCCCTATTGACGGACATGTAGATTGCTTCCTTTTTCTCTCCAATATAAAATAAGCTTTAATAAACACACTTTTGCATATATCTTTATGTACAAAGTACGTATTCATGTATTTCTGAAAGGCTGGAAGAGGAATCATTGCATCAAAGAGCCTTTTACATTTTGCCAGGTAGGCCAAAAACTGTTCCCCAAACTGCCACAAAGCCCACAGGAGGGACAGGGGTCTTCCAGCGCTGTTCCAAGGTGCACCTGAGTATATGTTAGTCTAGGTAGGAAATGGGCTGCAGGGGGCGCCATTTACATAAAATACTTCTGGACTGGCGATACCTGAAGTGTAAACGTAGCGGTCACCTACATTCTCCAACACTGGGTATTTATTATTTAAAATTTTGACAGCTTGATGATGGAAAAATGTTACCTTGTTATTTTTATTTACATGCTATTTATTATGAGTGAGGTTAAGTTTTATTTGCCTGTTTGATCACTTTTTTCTATTTTCCTCCCTTTCCTTGATATGCTCTGATTATTAATGCAGTGCCTGTTACATATGTTGGCAACGTCTTCTTCCAGCCTTCCATTATCTACAAGTGTCTTGGTGGTGTCTTTCAGCATTGAGAAGCTTTGAATATTAGGTAACCAAACCTCTCAATATTTTCTTTTATGGCTTATAGAGTTTACAACTTGCTTATGATTCCTCAAATCAAGGCTATAAAGATATTTCTCTATGTTTCCTTCAAATCGTTTTAAGGTTTTCTCAAAGTCTAATGTCCAATCCATCTAGAATTTTTATGTGGTTGCAAAGAAGGAATCAAACTTAAATTTTTCCCTAAATGAGTATCCAAATGTCCTAATGCTCTTTATCGCCTAGTCCATCCTTTTACCACTACTTTGAACATAAAGTAGTTTGCTAGCTACTCACTTCCAAGGGGAGTTCTGGGAAAATCTCTCTGCATCATGTCTGTCACAAGGTCAAGGAAACAAAAATGCAAAATAGACATATAATTTCAATAAATACTGAAACCATATTTGATTAAATTAAACACGCCTCCCTAACTTAAAAACAGTAATAACAACAAACTTAGGACAAAAATAAAGGAAATAATGGGATATTTCCTTAACAAGATAACTACTTTTTAATTTTTATATTTATAACTTTTCAAATTAAAAAAATAAAAATAGAGATGAGGGGTCTTGCTGTGTTGCCCAGGCTGGTCTCAAATACCTGGGCTCAAGTGATCCTCGCCTCAGCTTCCCAAAGTGCTAGGATCACAAGAATGAGCCACCATGCCTGGCCAACTACTTTTATCTTAAATAGTTCATATGTACATACCAGAGAAAGGAGAAATATATTCTTTATTAAATCAGAAATGAGGTAAAGATGCCATTATTGGCCAGGCATGGTGGCTTATGCCTATAATTCCAGCACTTTGGGAGGCCAAGGTTGGATGATTACTTGAGCCCAGGAGTTCAAAACCAGCCTTGGCAACACAGCATGACCCCACCTCTACTAAAAATTTAAAAAAACCCACACATTAGCCGGGCGTTGTGGCACATACCTATTACTGGGGAGGCTGAAGCAGGAAGATCGCTTAAGCCTAGTTGTTTGAGGCTGCAGTGAGCTATGATCACACCACTGCACCCCAGCCTGGGTGACAGAGTGAGACACTGTTCTAAAAAAAAAAATAATTAAAAAATTTGAAATTAAATTTAAAAATTTTAAAAAATTTAAAAAAGATGCCACTATCAGCAAGTGTTTGGCTGGGCATGGTGGCTCACACTTGTAATCCCAGCGCTTTGGGAGACAGAGGCAGGTGGATCACTTGAGGTCAGGAGTTCAAGACCAGCCTGGTCAACATGGAACTCTGTTTCCACTAAAAATACAAAAATTAGCTGGGCGTAGTAGCACATGCCTATAATCCCAGCTACTAGGGAGGCTCAGGCAGAATTGCTTGAACCCAGGAGGCGGAGGTTTCAGTGAGCTGAGATTGTGCCATTGCACTCCAGCCTGGGTGACAGAGTGAGACTTTGTCTCAAAAAAAAAAAAATTAAGATAACTGTTTGGAAATCAATTTATTTCCATATACCAACAGAAACCAGCCCAAACACATAAAAGGAAACTCCTGGGCAAAATGATATGGAGCCAGTGGACCCAGTTAACAAACCTCCTCCTTCTAATATTCTCGAAAGTGACCAGTGAAATTAAAGATAGGGGAGACTGGCATCAGTGGCAGGAACTAGAGAAATATGCCAACCATATGCCAGGCCTCAAAGCAAGGTGGGTAGCCAGCTGGATCTAATCATACCTCTTATTATTTATTATTATTCTATTATTTGCTAAACTTCTCTGAATCTGGTATTGTGCTAAGGCTGTATATGCATTATCCTATTTAATCCTTGCATCAGTAAACCTATCAAGTAGATAACCTTATCCCCATTAAAAAGAATAAGATATATTAAATATATCTGATTCAACGGTAGAGGGTGGCTGATCCCAGTTTGGAAGCTAGGTAGATCTGATTCCAAAATTCATGGTCCTCAGCATGATCAGGCCTCTTGACTCTCAAGTCCCAGGAAAGGCACTAAATAGAGAATCTGAAGAAGAGTGGAGGTAAGACAGGGACAAATGGGATATGGGGGGTGCAGAATGGCAAGCCCTGTGCAGTTAGGGGAGAACGCTCATAACCACCTGCATGAATGAAGTGCCTTAATGTGCAGACATTTCTTTTTCACTTCATTCTTCCATGACTCTGGCAGGTAGCCTCACAAACCACGCAGATTGTGACAGTACCTGCCAGGGCCATGGGAGCATACAGAATGTGAGGCTTGGAGAATTTAGGAGGTGGCCCAGGGTACACAGAGACTAGTTAGGGATTTGGGGATTTGCCTTCCAGGCGCCTGTGCTGCCTCCACAGGCAACGCTACAGGATGTGCTCAGGTCCTCCCAGTCTGACTGGGCCGGGACACAAGTGGTGGGAAATCTGGCAGGGGCTTTCTCTCCCAACCCATACCCAAAGGGAATGGGCCAAAGGAAACAGGAAATAGGGGCTGGTCATCTCTCTGGGGAGAAAGATGGGGTGAGAGCACAGCCCAATTAAAAGAGCCTCAGTGGCTGGGAGGCCCTGAGCTGTACAAAGCCTTCTTGTCTTCTCCCTTGGGCACAAGAGAGGATTTCCAGAGGTACCAGGAAGACCCATGCCAGGAGAGCTCTCAGTGAGCACAGGGCAAGGCTAGCCCACTCTCTGCACAGATGGAGGGGGGTACTAAACCAAGGCACAGAAGTTATAGCCAGAGAAAGTGAGCCAGTGAGGTGTGGATGTCTCTCTTGGGGGAAGGAAAAGGAGGGGGCGACTCGACGGGTTGAGATTTAGGTTTTTTGGGGGTTGGATGCAGTGGCTCACTCCTGTAATCCTAGCACTTTAGGAGGCTGAAGCTGGAGGATGGCTTGAGTTCAGGAGTTCAAGACCAGCCTGGACAACACAGCCATACTCTGTCTCTACAAAAAAATTTAAAAATTAGCTGGGTGTGGTGGCACACACCTGTAGTCCCAGCTACTCAGGAGGCTGATGTGGAAGGATGGCAGGAGCTCGGGAAGTCGAGGCTGTAGTAGACTATGATTACACTACTGCATGTCAGCCTCGGCGACAGAATGAGATCCATTTCAAAAAAAAGAAAAAAATAAGTTCTTTTGTTTCTTTTTTTTTTTTTGGTTCCGAAGTTTTATTCAAGAACTCATACAAAATATTCCAGATAAATGAAATTTAATCCTTGTCTTCCTCCTCTTCCTTGTCCTGGTTAATTTGGAAGTAACGTGATTTATAACTCTCTTTGCTGTTAGCAGCTATGCAAACCAATCACATAGATTATTCTTCTTCAAATATTTTTTGGTGTGACATTTCAAATACCTTTGGAAAAAGGCACCTCAGATGTCACAGTGATCTTTCTCTTGCTCCTTTCGGTGGTCACCACCCCTCTGCCAAGTTTCCCAGCTTTTCAGTTCACTTTGATCCTCTCTTGCAGAAACTGTTCCAAATTGGCAGCATCCATGATTCCATCTTCTGTGGGGTGGGTGCAATCAAGAATGAACTTCAGAACCTGCTTCTTTTTTTTTGCCCCCCTTTACCACAAGCTTTTTCACAGGTGCCATGGCAGCAGTGGAGGCAGAAAGAGACCTGTTTCTTTTTAAATTATTATTAATTTTATAAAACTTCAGTAGCTTTGGGGGTACAAGCTATATTTTGTTACATGAATGAATTGTATAATGGTGAATTCTGAGATTTTAGTGCATGTACCACCCAAGTAGTGTTCATCATACCCAATATGTAGTATTTTATCCGACACTCCCCACCCATCCTCCCCCTTCTGAGTTTCCAGAGTCCATTATATCCCTCTGTATGTCTCTGTGTCCTCATAGCTTAGCTCTCACTTGTAAGTGAGAACATGTGGTATTTGGTTCTCCATTCCTGAGTTACTTCACTTAAAATAATGGTCTCCAACTCCATCCAAGTTGCTTCAAAAGACATTATTTCATTCCTTTTTATGGCTGAGTAGTAGTCCATGGTGTATATATACATCATTTTCTTTAGCCACTCATTGGTCAGTGTGCACTTAAGGTGGTTCTGTACCTTGGGAATTATGAATTGTGCTGCAGTAAGCATACCCTCTTTAAACTGCCCCCTTTCTTACATGTGGCCCTGAATCCTCCCAGGTAGGAGATGTAGGAAGATGGGAAGATCTGCTTGGTACAGGGAGAAACCAAGTGTAGAGTGAGGGTAGAGGTTTAATATTAACAGTTATGGCTGGGCATGGTGGCTCACGCCTATAATCCCAGCACTTCCGGAGGCCGAGGTGGGTGGATCACCTGAAATCAGGAGTTTGAGACCAGCTTGACCAACATGGTGAAACCCTGTCTGTACTAAAAAAAAAAAGAAAGAAAAAAAAATACACAAGTTAGCCAGGTGTGATGGCACATGCCTGTAATCCTAGCTACTCGGGAGGCTGAGGCATGAGAATTGTTTAAACCCAGGAAGCGGAGGTTGCAGTGAGCTGAGATTGCACCACTGCACTCCAGCCTGGGTGACAGAGCAAGACTGTCTCAAAATAATAGTAATAATAACGATGATGATATTGGCTGGGCACGGTGGTTCATCTTGTAATCCCCGCACTTTAGGAAGCCGAGGAAGGGGGATCACTCCAGGTCAGGAGTTCGAGACTAGCCTGGTCAACATGGTGAAACCCCATCTCTACCAAAAATATTCTAAAAAAATTAGTTAGATGTGGTGATGTGCACCTGTAATCCCAGCTACAGGAAGACTGAGGTAGGAGAATCACTTGAACATGGGAGCAGAGGTTGCAGTGAGCCGTGATCGCGCCACTGCACTCCAGTCTAGGTGCAGAGCCAGACTCCATCTCAAAAAAAATAATAATAATAACAGTTGTAATATCAATAGTTATAGTCCTAACAGCCAACATTCATGATTTTGACTTCATGTCCAGCCTGGTGTGAAGTACTGCATGGTCTGGTTTTTTTAATTTGTAAAAATTTTCTTATAGATTTATTTTCTTCTGATTGAAATATTTTTAATTTTTATGGGTACATAGTAGATATATATTTATGGAGCACATGAGCTGTTTTGATGCAGGCATATGATGTGTAATAATTACCTTGGGGTAAATGCGGTATCTATCACCTCAACATTTATCATTTCTTTGTGTTGCAAACATTCCAATTATACTCTTTTAGTTACTTTTAAATGTACACAGAAAAGGTAGAGTAAAAATAAAAAGGAAAAACAAAAATGTACAATAAGTTATTGTTGACTATAATCACCCTGTTTTGCCATCAAATAGTAGATATTATTCATTTTAACTATATATATTTCAACAGTTTTTGGAACAGGTGGTTTTTGGTTACATTGATAAGTTTTTTTTTTTTTTTTTTGAGACAGGTTCTCACTCTGTTACCCAGACTGGAGTGCAGTGGTGCCATCTCGGCTCACCGCAACCTCCGCCTCCCAGGCTCAAGTGATTCTCCTGCCTCAGCCTTCAGAGTAGGTGGGATTACAGGCACGCACTACCACCACCCAGTTAATTTTTGTATTTTTAGTAGAGACAGAGTTTCACCATGTTGGCCAGGCTGGTCTTGAACTCCTGACCTCAAATGATCCACCCACCTTGGCCTCCCAAAGTGCTGGGATTATAGGCGTGAGCCACTGCACCTGGCCAGCATAGATAAGTTATTTAGTGGCAATTTCTGAGATTTTGGTGCACTCATCACCTGAGCAGTGTATACTGTATTCAATGCGTAGTCTTCCATCCCTCACACCCTTCTACACTCTCTTCCCCCAGTCCTCAAGTCTATTATATCATTCTTATGCATTGCGTCTTCATAGCTTAGCTCCCACTTACAAGTGAGAACATATGCTCTTTGGTTTTTCATTCCTGGGTTACTTCACTTAGAATAATGGTCTCTACCTCCATCCAGGCTGCTGCAAATGCCATTATTTTATTTCTTTTTATGGCTGACTAGTATTCCATGGCTACATAGTCTATTTTTCAGTTAATTTTGGTGCTACCCTATGTGATGGGCTCTGTGATTATCCCTTAGCAATAACGGTTTTCCAACCAGGGTCTTTTGAAGTGATAAATCCACATTTAGAAGAGAAGGAAAGTGGCCTAAATCGAGGGTCCAGCAAAAGAACTCAGCCACCCATAGTGCCTGGTATCTACTTACTTGATTTTGAGATGTTTTTGCAGTAGATTCACATTGCTAAGTGTCAGTTCAGTTCATTGTGAAATCCATGACTATTTCCTGAGAATCCATCAAGCTATGATTCCTGAATTCCCTGCGGGCTTGGTGGGTAGGAATGGTTTGGCATTTCCCTCAAGCTCTTTGAGAATTTTCTCTGCAATGCTCTCTAGGGAGATGATCTTATTTTGGCTCCTTGAGGTGAGAGTTGAAGTAAAATATAAACTGTCTGAAGACATTGCTTGGCTGACTGTTCAGAGCATTTCCGAATTAGTATCTCTTAGTAAGGGAGGCAGAGGAACTGAGTTCAAATCCTGACTCTGTCCTTATTGGTGGTGTAGCTTCAGGCAGTTCACCTCCTCGCCCTGAGCCTCACCAACAAAGAGGAAGTAATAATAACATCTATTGTCACAGCAGAATGTAAATTCTTTTGCTCACCTGCCTCTAACCTGCTTTCCTGGGCCTGTCACTATGTTTTCTTTGCTGTATATACTTGTGGGTTATAAGTCTCCTGAGTGCAGAAAGGGTTGTGAGTAATGCCAGCTAGGCCTGCAGTGGCCCTGGAGGAGGATCAAGGTTTCCAGGAGAGATGACTGGTGACCAAGGAGGAGCCGGCAGCTAACTCTGCTTCCTGAAGGAGGTGTAAAGTAAAGGCCTCACAAAGGGGTCTTTGAACATGGGTAGGAGTTTTCCAAGCAATGCATCCTGCATGCCATGGAGATTAACAAAGGTAGGTGGGTGACAGGAGAGTGGGCAGTAAATCTGGGGGAAGTTTTGGTTAGATTATGGAGAGCCTCAAACGCCATCTCAAAAGAGTAACCCTTCATGCTGTAGGCAGAGGTGCCAGCAGGGTTTTTGGCTGAAGAATGACACGATCCCATCCGATTCCTTCTTTCTTTTTCTTTTCAAGTCTTTTTCCTTGGAAATAATTTTGAGTTTACAAAAAGAGTACAGCAAATTCTCGTACAACCTTCACCAGCCTCCCCAAATATTAACATCTTACATAGCTACAGAATTATCAAAGTCAGGAAGTGAACATTAATGCAATACTGTCTGTGAATCTACAAGCCTTATTCAGTGTCGCCAGTGGCCCCACTGAGGTCGTTTTTCTGGTCCAGAATGCAATCCAGGACTGCATGTGGCATTCCACTGCCATGTCTCAGTAGGATCCTTCCATCCAGAACAACTCCTCAGTCTTTCCCCTCCTCTCATAATTTTGACAGTTTTGAAGTGTCCAGGCTAGTTATTTTTGTCTTTCGTAACCTTGACACTCTTGAAGAGTACTGGCCAATTATTTTGTAGAATGTCTTCCAACTTGAGTTTGTCTAACGCTTTCTCAAGATGAGAATGAGGTTATATGTTTTTGGTGAGAACACTACAGAAGTGAGGTTATACCCTTCCCCATGCATTATATCAGGAGGCACATGTAATATTGCGGCATCCCATTACTGGGAATGCTAACTTTGAGAGATGATGTGGCAAAGATTTCTCCATTGCAAAATCCTATTTTTCCTTTTTTTTTTTTTTGAGACGGAGTCTCTCTCTCTGTCACCCAGGCTGGAGTGCAGTGGCAATCTCGGCTCGCTGCAAGCTCTGCCTCCTGGGTTCACGCCATTCTCCTGCCTCAGCCTCCCGAGTAGCTGGGACTACAGGCACCCGCCACCACGCCTGGCTAATTTTTTGTATTTTTAGTAGAGACGGGGTTTCACCGTGTTAGCCAGGATGGTCTCCATCTCCTGACCTCGTGATCCATGTGCCCCAGCCTCCCAAAGTGCTGGATTACAGGCGTGAGCCACCGTGCCGGCCCTATTTTTCCTTTTAAACTTAATGAGTATGTTATGAGGAGATATCTTGGAGACTATGCAAATATCTTGTTTACTATCATACTTTCACCCACCAATTTTGGCATTCATTGGTGATTCCTGTCTGCAACATGCATTACCACTGTGTTTTCCTACAGGTGATTTTTCTACTTTCATAATTCCTTCTCCATTTATTAATTGTAATTCAGTGGTAAGGAAGAGCTGTCCCTTGTCTCCCGACTACTTATGCAATTATTTCAGTATAGACTCGTGGATATTTAGTTTATTTTACCAGTGATAATCCATGACCAACATCCTTCGTTTCATTGCTCCAGTTGTCCCAGACACAGCCACTGTGAGAGTCTTTAAGTCACCCCCTGTGTTTGTTTGAAATGCCCTTATTGTATTTTGAGCACTTTCTTTCTGACATAAGATGTTCCAGGATTATTTTATAATTTTATTTTATAATTTAACTGACTCTGCCCTGTACTTAATCATTTCTCCAAAAAACTCTGCTTCCTTTTTTGAGGGAATGGTATTTAGAAACTAAGATCTGAGTGCTGGATGTCCTCTTTGTTACTGAGGTTTCACTGCATCTAGGCTCTCTCAGCAGACAGAGCTAGGGAATATAGGTTACCAACTCTGAAACTATTTTATGGATATTCTGGGATTGAGCAATTAAGTAAATATATTGTATTTAGTGGGAGACAGGCTTCTTACTGTCAAAGAAAGAACTTCAAATAAAAAGGGAAGGGCAAAGTGAACCCTGTTGTGTCAGATTAGAATCAGAGACCTTGGCATGAGCTCCTGGTATTTAATATATATACAGATTGACAGATGTGGAAATAAATATGATCTGGTAATTCCATTCCTAGGCATATACCTAGCAGAAATGAATGGTCACAAAAAATATGGACAAAAATGATCAAGCTGGGTGTGGTGGCTCATGCCTGTAATCCCAACACTTTGGGAGGCTGAGGCAGGCAGACTGCTTGAGTCCAGGAGTTTGAGACCAGCCTGGGCAACATGGCGAAACCCCATCTCCACTAAAAATACAAAAATTAGCTGGGTGTGGTGGTGCGTGCCTGTAGTCCCAGCTACTCAGGAGGCTGAGGTAGGAGGATGGCTTGAGCCTGGAAGTCGGAGACTGCAGTGAGTTGAGATCGTGTCACTGCATTCCAGCCTGGGGAACAGAGTGAGGACCTATTAAGAAAGTAGAAAGAGAGAAAGAGAGAGAGGAAGGAAGGAATGAAGGAAGGAAGGAAGGAAGGAAGGAAGGAAGGAAGAAAAAAAAACCAAGAATGATCATAGCTGCACTATTATAGAAGTCCTAAGCTGGAAACTGCTCAAATTCCCATTGACATCAGACTAAAGAATGAATGACCTACCACTACATGCAACCTTATGGATGAAAATACAATTGATGAAAGAAATTTTCTCCAAATTGCTGTATAATACAATTTATATAAAGCACAAACCAGGCAAAATTAATCCATGAACTCAGTATCAATTTCCTGCAAGAGAAACGAGGGGGCTTCTGAGCTGCTGGTAATGTTCTGTCATTTGGTCTGAGTGCTGGTTTCATGGGTGTGTTTAATTCTTAAAATGTATATACGTAATCCATCAATAAAAAGTTTTTAAAAATATTCATCTTGCCCTAAGCCTCAATTATATCTTTATTTCAACTCAGCTGCTGCAGTGACCCCATAAAATGAATAGAATAGGACTAACCTCTAAGCCTGCTCTGCTTCTCTTCCCTTCTAGACTAGGATAGATATTTTCCTTCCAGGACTGGGATTTTGTTTAATTTTCTTTTATTCCCCTCCAAAGTTTTTTTTTTTTTTTTTTTTTTTTTTGAGACGGAGTCTTACTCTGTTGCCCAGGCTGGAGTGCAGTGGCACAATCTCAGCTCACTGCAGCTCCATCTTCTGGATTCAAGCAATTTTCCTGCCTCAGCCTCCCAAGTAGTTGGGATCACAGGTGTGCGCCATCACACCTGGCTAATTTTTGTATTTTTAGAAGAGATGGTTTCACCGTGTTGGCCAGGCTGGTCTCAAACTCCTGACCTCAAATGATCCACCTGCCTTGGCCTCCCAAAGTGCTGGGATTACAGGTGTGAGCCACTGCACCCAGCTTCCCCCTTCTTTTCACAAGTTTGATTTCTCTCTCTCTCTTTTCCGCCTACTGACTCTTGATCCAGTCCCACCTGCTGGTATAGGGAGGGAAGAGATTATAGCCCCAGCCAGCTAGGAGGCCGCATAGGTGTAAGGGAGGAAAGTAACTTGCTAGGGGCTGCCCTAGGTAGGAGATGGGGCCATATTCCAGAGTTGTTGAAGGTTAATACCAGCTAATGATCTTTCAGTTACTGCCTTCCAGGTATTTGCAACAAGGATTAAGGAGGAGAATAAAACTCTAATGCAATAGGCTTCCATCATTTGTAATGAATTAACTATATTGTTCTCATTGTTAAAAGATACATTTATTAAAAAGATAAAATCAAAAGGCCGGGCGCGGTGGCTCAAGCCTGTAATCCCAGCACTTTGGGAGGCTGAGATGGGTGGATCACAAGGTCAGGAGATTGAGACCATCCTGGCTAACACGGTGAAACCCCGTCTCTACTAAAAAAAATACAAAAAACTAGCCGGGTGTGGTGGCGGGCGCCTGTAGTCCCAGCTACTCCGGAGGCTGAGGCAGGAGAATGGCCTAAACCTGGGAGGTAGAGCTTGCAGTGAGCTGAGATCCGGCCACTGCACTCCAGCCTGGGCGACAGAGCGAGACTCCGTCTCAAAAAAAAAAAAGAAAGTTATGTTTAAATGTTTAACAGTAAATACTAATAGCTATAATCCACGAAAAAAGCTCTTTGGTGTCCTCAATATGTTGGAGGTGTGTAAGGAGGTTTCACCAAACAGACCAACCACAAATAAACTCCCAAACCCCCTCCCCAAACCAAATCTGGTACTTTAAGACAAAACTGCTGCTTTAAGACAAAACTACAGTACTTTATTTTCCTTAAAAAACAGAAGCCGGGCGCGGTGGCTCACGCCTGCAATCCCAGCACTTTGGGAGGCTGAGGCCAGCAGATCACCTGAGGTCAGGAGTTCAAGACCAGCCTGGTCAACATGACAAAACCCCATCTCTACTAAAAATACAAAAATTAGCCAGGCATGGTGGCGGGCACTTGTAATCCCAGCTACTTGGGAGGCTGGGGCAGGAGGATTGCTTGAACCTGGGAGGTGGAGGTTGCAGTGAGCCGAGATCATGCCATTGCACTCCAGCCTGGGCAACCAAGAGTGAAACTTTTTCTCAAAAAATATATATAAATAAATAAGGCCGGGTGTGGTGGCTCATGCCTGTAATCCCAACTCTCAGGGAGGCAGAGGTAGGAGGATAGCTTGAGCCCAGGAGTTCAAGACCTGGCTGGGCAATATAGTGAAACCCCGATATCCACAAAAAGAAAAAAAAAGACAAAAAAAAAAAAATACAACTACAAGTGTAAAATAAATAAATAAATAAATAAAAATAATAAGTAAATAAAAATGAAGCAAAAGTATATACACTTAAATTATGCTTCATAATGCATGTTTTAGTCTTTCATTTTTCCTAGAAATTATTTATGTACCCAGCAAATATCCATCAATTAAATGAGTACAAGGTTTTGAGTTATCTAAAGATCTTTGAAATTATTCTAAAGTAGACATACCATGAAAGATAACTTTTTTTTTTTTTTGGAGATGGAGTTTTGCTCTGTCGCCCAGGCTGGAGGGCAGTGGTGCAATCTTGGCTCACTGCAACCTCCGCCTCCCGGGTTCAAGCGATTCTCCTGTCTCAGCCTCCCAAGTAGCTGGGACTACAGACACACATCACCACACCCAGCTAATTTTTTTATTTTTAGTAAAGACAGGGTCTCACCATATTGGTCATGCTAGTCTCAAACTCCTGACCTCAGGTGATCCACCTGCCTCGGCCTCCCACAGTGCTGGGATTACAGGTGTGAGTCACCTCACCCAGCCAAAATATAACTTTTGAAATAAAATTCATTAGTGCAATAATTAAATTTTGTTAAACACAGATTGAAATTTACATATTTAAACATTATGTAAAAGCAATGCTAGCTTATTTTGTCAGTAAATATGTATAAGTTTAGGAAAAAAACATATACAAGCCGAATACAAATGTATACTTGTATTATACAATAATATGGGTGTACATTTCCTGTACATTTCCAGAGTTCTTTTATTCATACACTGTATAAGAAGATACATGTGTGGGCCGGGCGCGGTGGCTCAAGCCTGTAATCCCAGCACTTTGGGAGGCCGAGACGGGCGGATCACGAGGTCAGGAGAT
>NW_012113141.1:13345744-13346017 GCF_000951035.1 Colobus angolensis palliatus | reverse complement strand
CACCACTGCACTCCAGACTGGGAGAGAGAGCGAGAAGCTATCTCAAAAAAAAAAAAGAAAAAGCTTGTCCATACATTTTTTGCATGAATCAGAATATATCTGTATTCCTGAGTCAAAGGGTTTGTGCATTTGTGATTTTGATTGATAATGCCAAATTGCCTTACAGAAGTGACTTTAATATACACTGTCATCCTCCGTGTGTAGAAATGCCTTTTTCCTCACACAGCTCCAGCTCCAACAAGCATGTCATAAAACTCTTTTTTTTTTTTTTTT
>NW_012113141.1:13314454-13340252 GCF_000951035.1 Colobus angolensis palliatus | reverse complement strand
CACCTGCGAGGTGAACGTTGTGGTGAGGCGAGATCACACCATTGCACTCCAGCCTGGGCCACAGAGCACCGTCTCAAAAAAAAAGGAAATAAAATAAAATAATATAAAAATAAAATGTCCAGAACTGTTTGTATTTCCTTTTCTGTGATCTAGATGCTTATATCCTTTACTTCTTCTTATTCTTTTTGTGTTGGTAGGCTCTATCCTATTGAATAGTCGAAGTTCTTTATGTATTAGGCAAGTTCACCTCTACCTGTGCTATGAGTTGCACATATTTCTCCCAGTTTCAGGATTAATTTCTCAGTTTGCTTACAATAGTTTCAACACAGAACTTTGCATATTTCTATATAGTAAGATTTGCCAGTATTTCCATTAGTATCCCTTTATGACTTTTGTGGAGAACAGAGCTTTGGGCCCCAGTTGAGTGGCAGAGGGCACAGTTCCTTAGTGTGGAGGACCCACTGGAGGTGACCTTGATGCCAATGAGGGAGGGATGAAGTTGATGACAGTCTCCAACTACACTTGCGGATGAAGTGAGACATGAGAGTGACGGGATGAGAATGGAGTGGCCCAGAAAACCACTCATTTCTCCTTTCGGCAAACGTTGTTTGTGAGGTTGCCACAGTCTTTGCCTATGTTTTACAAATGCGATTGAGAACAGCTGAAAGATCTGCCCAAGGTCACACTGGATTCTAAAGCCTGTTCCTAACTGTGTCATCCTCCAGAACGTGAAAGTGCATCTTGCACTGAGGTTGATCCCCAAACCAACGTGTAATCTGAAAGTACATATTGCCCATTAAAAACAAAAAAGAGGCCGGGCGCGGTGGCTCAAGCCTGTAATTCCAGCACTTTGAGAGGCCGAGACGGGCGGATCACGATGTCAGAGGATTGAGACCATCCTGGCTAACACGGTGAAACCCCGTCTCTACCAAAAAATACAAAAAACTAGCCGGGCGAGGTGGCGGGCTGTAGTCCCAGCTACTCGGGAGGCTGAGGCAGGAGAATGGCATAAACCCGGGAGGCGGAGCTTGCAGTGAGCTGAGATCCGGCCACTGCACTCCAGCCTGGGAGACAGCGAGACTCCGTCTCAAAAGAAAAAGAGGCCGGGTGCAGTGGCTCACGCATGTAATCCTGACACTTTGAGAGGCCGAGGTGGGTGGATCACTTGAGGTCAGGAGTTTGAGACCAGCCTGGCCAACATGGTGAAACTCTGTCTCTACTAAAACTACAATAATTAGCCTGGCATGGTGGCATGCACCTGTAGTCCCAGCTACTCTGGAAGCTGAGGTGGGAGAATTGCTTGAACCTGGGAGATGGAGGTTGCAATGAGTCAAGAAGGCACCACTGCACTCCAGCTTTGGCAACAATATGAGATTCCGTCTCCAAAAAAAAAAAAGAAAAAAGAAAAAAAAAAAAAGCTTATGTGGAAGTGGGGTGTGGGGTTTCTTGTTTCTGACTGAGGTATAAATTCATTTGCAATGCAGTGTTGAAATGATTGCTTCTCCTAAAAGCAGATCTTGAGAAAATAAAAAAAGAAGAAGAAAGAAATATTGTTGAATTATCAGTGCAGTTTGATCCTGAGAGTTCCCAGCAGGCCAGATAAGCAGAGAGGACTACGGAGGGAATTCTTGGCTGGGTGACAGCTGGGGCAAAGGTTAATACGCAATTGCGGGGGTCAATGTTAGTGAGGAAACTTGCCTCAAAGGAGCACAAGTGTGGATTCAGGACCAACAAGAGATAGATATCTTATTGTACAGGGGTGAGGTTAGATTAGAATTTTTAGAATATAACAGGCAGAGAGTTTCATTTTGAATAATTGCTGCTGTTATGAATCTTCAATTTGCTGTAGTTGATGCATTGGCCCTTATTAGAAAATATGTATATTCATGTCAGGAGCGGTGGCTCATGCACCAAGTCCCAGCACTTTGGGAGGCTGAGGCGGGCAGATCACCTGAGGTCGGGAGTTCGAGACCAGCCTGACCAACATGGAGAAACCCTGTCTCTACTAAAACTACAAAATTAGCCAGGTGTGGTAGCACATGCCCGTAATCCCAGCTGCTTGGGAGACTGAGGCAGGAGAATCGCTTGAACCGGGGAGGTGGAGGTTGCAGTGAGCTGAGATCACACCATTGCACTCCAGCCTGGGCAACAAGAGCGAAACTCTATTTCAAAAGAAAAAAACAAAAACAAAAACAGAAAATATGTATATTCAGAACAGAAAACCGAGGAACTGTCACCTGCAAGTGATTGCAGTAATGTGATTTAGATGAAAACAAAACAGGACATCAAGCACTGTCCAGGCAGATGTTTCCCAACTGTGCCACTTGTTTGTTCTGTGACCTTGGGTAGGTAGCTTGGCGTTTCTGGGTGTTAGTTTCGCCTTCTGTAAAATAAGGCTGCTGGTGAAGGGCTCACAGCATTTGCAGGCCCAAGCAGCAGTAGGCAGCTTTCTGCTGCAGGCTGTGGGAAAGTAGCTTTGTTGGCAAGGCTGCTGTCTGCATTCCGGGCTCAATTCCCTGACTCAGAGGGAGACGGGTAGGAGGCAGGCAGGTCACCTTGCACCCAGATCCCAGGCCAGTGGGAAGACATGCCCACCCCAGAGCCCCAAGGCTGCTGACAGAATTGGGTGGTGATTAGGACTTGGTGGGTGCCACAGCAACCTGATTTCCAATTTCCATCTCTCTCTAGCTGTGAGATCTCTGGTTAGTGCTGCCTCTGATCAGACTATCCTTTGTACAATGGGGATAGTATCCACCCCCTTTTGTAATTACTGAAAGGATCAAATAAATGAGACGTGTGTAAATGCTTAGAACAGTGCTGGGCACATATTACATACTCAATGCTATTTTTATTATTGACTTAATTACTGAAATCAAATATTAGCCTCCCACCTAATGTAGGAATTCTGTCTACAGTGTATCAGATAACTGACTATTCTCACTCTGCTTGAATGCTTCCAGAGACAGAGGACTCACTACTTCTCCCAGATAGTGCTTCTGGAGTTTTATGGAATTTTAAAACTGAGAGGAATCTTATAAATCAAGTGTAACTGCCTCACAAGAAAACCCAAATTCAAGAGGTGAAATGAGGCCAGGCATGGTGGCTCATGCCTATAATGCCAGCACGCTGGGAGGCCGAAGCGGGTGGATCACCTGAAGTCAGGAGTTCAAGACCAGCCTGAACAAGATGGTGAAACCCCATGTCTCCTGAAAATACAAAAGTTAGCCGGGCATGGTGGTGCATGCTTGTAATCCCAGCTACTTGGAGGCTGAGGCATGAGAATCACTTGGACTTGGGAGGCAGAGGTTGCAGTGAGCTGAGATAGTGCCACTGCTCTCCAGCTTGGGTGATAGAGAGAGACTTTTTCTCAAAATAAAAAAGAAGTGAAATAATTTGTTCAAGGTTGAGTAGCTAATGAAGTGCCACATCTTCTGCCTTCTAATCTTGCTCTCTAAGTCCTTACTCTTTTCCATTTGAGAGCCTTGGTGCTGCATCCACAAATCCCCGCCCATGAAGAACAATTCCTGGCAAGGCTGTTTGTTTGCTGGGCCTGTTTGGATCCCAGACAATATTAAAGGTTTACTGACGGTTGGGCATGGTGGCTCATGCATGTAATCCCAGCACTTTGGGAGGCTGAGGCATGTGGATCACCTGAAGTCAGGAGTTCGAGACCAGCCTGGCCAGCATAGTGAAATCCCTCCCATCTGTACTAAAAATACAAAAATTAGCCAGGCATTGTGGTGGGTGTTGGGGTAATTGGACCCAACACCAGGCTGTGGGGGCTACGAAGTCCGGCGGAGTCAAAGGAATGAGAAAAGACAAGTTGAGAGAGAAAGTGGGACCAGGGGGCCAATGCTAGTATGGAGGCTGTGAAGACCCCGAGCTCTGGGAGCCCACACTATTTATTGGTGATCAAACAAAGAAATAGGTGGTGAGGATATGGGGGTTGAAAGGAAGCAGTGTGTCAAGCCAATGAGATACAGCTGTGATGGTTTAGCATTTTCTTTGAAACATATGGCTACTTGAGATAATGGGAATGCTAGAAGCAAGGAGCCAGCAAGTCTGGACACATTCCAAAGGCCATGAGGGGTTTTACCCTGGACCCCGTACATGTTCCAAGCCCTGCCTCAGCTTCTCTCCCAACACTCAGCTTTTCTCCCAACGGGTGGGTGCCTGCAATCCCAGATACTTGGGAGGCTGAGGCAGGAAAATAGCTTAAACCCAGGAGGCAGAGGTTGCAGTGAGCCGAGATCATGCCTCTGCACTCCAGCCTGGGTGACAGAGCAAGACTCTGTCTCAAATTAAAAAAAAAAAAAAAAAGTTTACTGACTCACCTGTGGACCCCAGGAAAAGATCCTCTGTTCAGAACTTCTAAACGATGAAGGCCAAGTTCACCCTGCTACATTCTACAATACAATCCTGCCCCTACCCCTGCAATATCATAGGGGTGATTCCGCTCTGCCCTGTACCTGGGCATACTTCTTGGATTACCCAGCCCCCTCTAATCCCACCTGCTTGAAGATGCCTGGTCTCTGGTTCACAGCCCCTGAAGGCCAGTATCCATTTACTGATCTGCTCCACTTAGTCTGTATGTAACTTGATACTAGAAGTGGTACCCTGTGGGCAGTTATAGCTGATCTTTTTGGGGCCATTTCCTCCATAGTGACCATGGGAGAATGGCATATGTACCTGCTCAGGGGAGGGGCCTGGCCACACCTCTCCTAGAAGCCCTCAGGGCCACTGACATGAACTTGGATTAACACCTGGTGGCCATGTCAACCCTCCCTACCCAGCCCTATACCCTTGAGCTGCCCCCTTCTCCTCCTTTTATTTTATTTTACTTTATTTTATTTTTGAGACATAGTCTTGCTCTGTCGTCCAGGCTGGAGTGTAGTGGTGCAATCTTGGCTCACTGCAACCTCCACCTCCCGGGTTCAAGTGATTCGCCTGCCTCAGCCTCCTGAGTAGGTGGGATTACAGGCACCTGCCACCATGCCCAGCTAATTTTTGTATTTCTAGTAGAGACAGGCTTTCACCATGTTGGCCAGGCTGGTCTTGAACTCCTGACCTCAGGTAATCCACTCACTTTGGGCTTCCGAAGTGCTGAGATTACAGGCGTGAGCCACCACACCCAGCCTCCTCCTCCTCCTCTTAAATTAACTCCTTATGATGAGAAGGGAGGAGAATCATGAGGTAGAAATGTAATAATTTCCACATAAGGAATGAAATGGTAAAGTCCATTTTATTTTATTTTATTTGTTTTTTTGAGACAGAGTCTCGCTCTGTCGCCCAGGCTGGAGTGCAGTGGCCAGATCTCAGCTCACTGCAAGCTCCGCCTCCAGGGTTTACGCCATTCTCCTGCCTCAGCCTTCTGACTGGCTGGGACTACAGGAGCCCGCCACCTCGCCCGGCTAGTTTTTTGTATTTTTTTTAGTAGAGACGGGGTTTCACCATGTTAGCCAGGACGGTCTTGATCTCCTGACCTCGTGATCCACCTGTCTCGGCCTCCCAAAGTGCTGGGATTACAGGCTTGAGCCACCACGCCCGGCCCAAGTCCATTTTAAATATGTCTTTCACAGGTGTCTGTTTTCTGTTGCTATGACTGAATACCTGAGACTGGGTACTTTATAAATAAATAAAAAAAAAATTATTTTTTACAGCTCTTGAGTCTGGGAAGTCCGAGGTTGAAGGGTCACATCTAGGGAGGGCCTTCTTGCCGGTGGGGCCTCTGCGGAGTCCCAAGGCAGTACAGGGCATCACATGGCAAGGAGGCTCAGGAGAGATGGCCAAACAGGCTTTTCTTTTTTCTTTCTCACTTTTTTTTTTTTTCTGTACTTTAATGGGGGCAAACAAATTGGCTTTTATAACAGACTCACTTTTGTGGTAACTAACATATTCCCTTGTTAGTCCATTAGTCCATGAATCCATGAATGAATGAATCCATTCATGAAGGACCCTATCACCTCCCAATGGCCCAGTTCTCAACACAGATGCATTGGGAACAAAGTTCCCAACACATGAACTTTTCGGGAACACATTCAGACCATAGCAACAGGAAAACCTATTTCACTGTGAATATATTAATACTGAGGAGTGATTTTATGCTACAGTCACCTCTGCAATGTACGATAGTCAGGCTGTGAACACATGATACAAATGCAGGCCTTGAAATCTAGGTTTGATTCCTGGTTTCTACCACTCACTAGGTTTTTGTTTTTTTTGTTTTTGTTTTTACACTCACTAGTTCTGACTATAAACAAGGTACTCAATTCATTTGGCCCCAGTTTTCTTTACTTTTTTTTTTTTTTTTTTTTTGAGACGGAATCTTACTCTGTCCCCTAGGCTGGAGTGCAGTGGAGCGATCTTGGCTCACTACAACCTCCACCTCCCAGATTCAAGCGATTTTCCTGCCTCAGACTCTCCAGTGGCTGGGGCTGCAGGCATGCACCACGATGTCCAGCTAATTTTTGTATTTTTAGTAGAGACAGTCTTGAACTCCTGACCTCAGGTGATCTGCCTGCCTCAGCCTCCCTAAGCGTTGAGATTACAGGTGTGAGCCACCACACCTGGCCGGCCCCCGTTTTCTAACTGGGAAAAACGGGTTAGCAGCACCTACTTCCTAGGGTTTAAAGTGATAATTAAATGAAAGAATGCAAGCAAGGCTCTTAGCATAACACCTGGCTCATAGTGAGTTTTTAATTCATGTTTGATCTTCCTGTTATTGACACAGAAGGAATTCTGTGGACTCCTGCAGATTGAAAGGATATAATGAGATTTCATAAGGCATCCCTTCCTGGTCAAAGTGTGTTTTGCAGCAGGCATGACAGGACGCCAGAACAACACCAGTGACACATTGAAAACTGAAATTTCATAATGTATGTATTTTCAGTTTCCTAGGAAATACTCTGATATGCAGAACATAAGCCAGCAAGCTCTCTGGCTGTGCAGATGTTAAAGCCTCATAAATGCTGTAAATACTGCCATTCTGTGTACATGTGCAACATATTAGTGCTGCACCTTTAGCCAATGGCAAGAAAACCCTTGGGTCAGCAGAGTGTTTACAATATTTGCACATTGCTATGGATACAGTATCAAAGGCAGATGCCAGCAACATGAACAGGATGTGGGGGTTTAAGGCAGTTAACAATCATAGAAACTACTCTCATTCTTAATACATCATTCTTGGATAATATTTGTAAATTATTTGGGAGGTAAGGCATGCTGTTGAGAACATTACTTTGGATGTTTCATCCAACACCGCTGACAGGCAGCTTGGTGAAATATCGAGGTGTCAGGGACCTAGGTCTGCCACCAAATTAGTTAGCTGGGTGGTGTTCGTGGTTGTCTTCCTTCACATGCCCTAGTTCCCTCCATGGCGGGAGTTGGGGGAGGAGATTTCTACCATCCCTTCCAGCATTCTGATTACAAGTGGAGCTCAAAGATGATTTCATCTCTTATCCTGTGTTGTTTAATGCAATTCTAGCTAAGTTGAGCAACATTAAGAGATTTTTGGAGGCATCCAAGATGAGCTACGCTAAGTGGCCAGCCTGGACTTTCTTTTTCTATCGTTACCCGTCTTGTTCACATACCATGCAGATCCAGCTGGCTCTCACGCTCTCTTGAAGACAGATTTCTCCCCTCCAAGAGAGCAGCGTGGAATGTGGACAACTTAGCTCTTGTTGCAAAATTGTCAAGAAGTAAAGGAAAAATATTTTTTTCCAAATAGAAACAATTATATATAATTCTATTTTTATTCTTATGGTAGTTGCATTGAATTCCTCATTTCATGTTTATTTATTCCAGTTGCTTTCTTACATTTATTAGCATCTATATTGCCCTTAATAATGCAGCCAGTACAGGCCAGGCATGGTCGCTCATGCCTATAGTCCCAGCACTCTGAGAGGCTGAGGCAGGCAGATCGCTTGAAGTCAGGAGTTCGGGACAAGGCTGGCCAGCGTGGTGAAACCCCATCTCTAAAAATATAAACATTAGCCGGGAGTGGTAATATGTGCCTGTAATCTCAGCTACCTGGGAAGCTGAGGCAGGAGAATTGCTGGAACCTGGGAGGCGGAGGCTACGGTGAGCTGAGATTGCGCCACTGCACTCCAGCCTGGGAGACAGAGCGAGATTCTGTCTCAAATAATAAATAAATAAAGAAATGCAACTAGTTCAGCGTTACTCTCCTGCCCAGTTAATTTATCCCCACCACCCCAACACACACACACATACACACATACATGTGCCACCATGGAAGTTATATAGAACAAATACAGTTTTAAACAGGGTTGTTTTGAAAACATTATTAACTTTTTATTTTTCTTTGATGACTCTCTCCTCTCTTCTTCCCCTATGCCTCCTGCAGAATTACCTGGGGTTTTTTCCTTTCATTTTTTATGATCTTCTTCTGAAAGTGTTTTTAATATGGGTCTGGGTGTGGCAAGTGCTCTGAGCCCTTGAATGCAGGTGATTCTTCCCATCACTCTCTCCCATTTGTATGATAATTTGGCTGAATATAAAATTCTACCTTCAAAACTGGGTGTGGTGACTAATGCCTGTAATCCTAGCATTTGGGAGGCCAAGGTGGTTGGTCACCTGAGGTCAGGGGTTCGAGACCAGCCTGGCCAATATGGTAAAACCCCGTCTCTACTAAAAATACAAAAATTAGCTGGGAATGGTGACAGGTGCCTGTAATCCCAGCTATTCAGGAGGCTGAGGAAGGAGAATCACTTGAACCTGAGAGGCGGAGGTTTCAGTGAGCTGGCATTTCACCACTGCATTCCAGCCTGGGCGACAGAGGGGGACTCTGTCTCAAAAAAATAAAAAGTAAAAATAAAATTCTACCCTCAAAATAACTATCTCTTAATACTTTAATAACTACTATGTAGTTACAGTTAACCATTATACTACACTGTCTCCCAGCATCTCATGTAGTTATTTGATGTCTATCTCATTGTCATGCCATTGGAGGTGATCTGCTCTCTCTCTGGAAGCTTTTAGAACTTTCTCCTTGTTTTTATTACGATTATATTTGAGAGAGGGTTTCACTCTGTGGCCCAGGCTGGAGTGCAGTGGTGCGTGATCACAGCTCACTGCAGCCTTGACCTCCTGGGCTAAAGTGATCCTCCTGCCTCAGCCTCCGGAGTAGCTAGGACTACAGACAAGTGCCACCATAACTAGCTAAATTTTTTTTTTTTTTTTTTTTTTGAGACGGAGTCTTGCTCTGTCTCCCAGGCTGGAATGCAGTGGTGTGATCTTGGCTCACTGCAACTCCCCCTCCCGGGTTCAAGCGATTCTCCTGCCTCAGCTTCCTGAGTAGCTGAGACCGCAGGCATGTGCCACCATGCCCGGCTAATTTTTTGTGTTTTTAGTAGAGACGAAGTTTCACCGTGTTGGCCAGGATGGTCTCGATCTCCTGACTTTGTGATCCACCTGCCTCGGCCTCCCAAAGTGCTGGGATTACAGGCATGAGTCACCACTCCTGGCCTTATTTTTTTTGTAGAGATAGATAGGGTCTCAAAATGTTGTTCAGGCTTGTCTTGAATTCCTGGCCTCAAGTGATCCTCCTGCCTTGGCCTCCCAAAGTGTTGGTATTAGAGGCATAAGCCACTGTGCCCAGTCTCCTACTTATTATTTTTAAATTTTATAGTTGCACCTAGGAATTGATTTTTCCTTATCTTTTGTTGGCTTTTCATAAGTCCTTTCAAATAAGGTCATTTTTTGGAAATGTAGCTCCATTATTTGTTCAAGTATTTCCTCCACTTTATTTGTATTTCTTACTCCAGCTGGAACGATTGCTCAGGTGTTTGCACTTTTATGTTTATCATCTACATTTCCAAGCTTTTCTTTTCTATTTCATATGTTTTAGTCTTATTGTGAGACTGCCACAATCATGTGTTCACATATTATTTCTTCAACTATATCCATTCTATTTCATTTGTGCTATTTCCATTTATCAAATTCTTTAACTATTTTATTTTTCCTACCTAACATTTTCACTTAGTTTTTTTTTTTTTTTTTTTTTTTTTTTTTTTTTTAGGATGTCTTGTTCTTGCTGCATATTACTAACATTTTGTCTTACCTCCTATTTAAGGAGCATTTTTAGATTTTGGGTACTTCTGCTTCAACATGTGTGATCAGATGATACGTGTTGCTTGTGTAGACTTGTCCTCCCCAGCTGTCCAGTTATTTGGCTGTGGGCTTGTTTTCCTTTGGGAAAACGTACTGGGAGGTGCCAAGGCCAGCCTCATCTGTGTTGGTCCCTGCGATGTAAGGATCCAGGGACCACCAATCCACCAGTCGCTCCTTTGGCTGGAGTTTTCACTTTTAAACCCTTAGGAGAAAGTAAGATAATTCACAGTCCCGGCGATTTGGTTGGAAGCACGGTGCGGGGAAACCACCTGAGGGCTGTCAGCCTCTATTTTTGTGAACTCTCTCCCTGCCCCCGCAGAGTTTGTGTTGCTGATATGGGAGAACACCGCTCCAGCCACTGTTAACTGTCATGCTGAAGGAGTCAGGCTGATGACTGTCTCTCTCAAGGCAACTTGAGGGAACAAAAGCACAAAGTAAAGGCTGCCCAACCAGTTCTTCATGATGCCCAGGCTACAGCCATTAGCCCTCCCCACCCCTACACCAATTTCAGTAGTCTTCAGTCTTGGAGGCGGGGAGTGAGGTATTCCCTAATTTCCCCCGCCTAGTGTTAGGAATTCATGTGTCTCTCTTGTCCTTCCACTATTTGTTTAGGATTGATTTTGAGGATCTTGGCAGGCATTCTCTGCCATATAGTATCTTTTTTTTTTTTTTTTTTTTTTTGAGATGGAGTCTTGCTGTGTAGCCCAGGCTGGAGTGCAGTGGTGTGATCTCCGCTCACTGCAAGCTCCTTCTCCCTCGGGTTCATGCCATTCTCCTGCCTCAGCCTCCCGAGTAGCTGGGACTTCAGGTGCCTGCCACCAAACCCGGCTAATTTTTTTGTATTTTTAGTAGAGATGGGGTTTCACCGTGTTAGCCAGGATGGTCTCCATCTCCTGACTTTGTGATCCGCCCACCTCGGCCTCCCAAAGTGCTGGGATTACAAGCCTGAACCACTGCATCAGGCCGCCATATAGTATCTTATTTATATGTATTTATTTAGAACGAATAAATCAGGTGGGGTGTTATTGTCTTTTTCTCCTCCCCCCCTTTTCTTTGAGACAGGATCTCACTCTGTGGCCCAAGCTGGAGAGCAGTGGCGTGATCACGGCTCACTGCAGCCTCGACCTCCCTGGGCTCAGATGATCCCTGCACTTCAGCCTCCCCAGTAGCGGGCACCACAGGCATGCGCCGCCACGCCTGGCTAATTTTTTATGGAGACTGGGTCTGGCCATGTTGCCTCAGGCTTTTCTCGAACTCCTGGGCTCAAGCGATCCTCCTGCTTCACCTTCCTGAAGTGCTAGGATTCCAGGTGTGAGTCACGGCTCCCTGCCAGTATCTTCATCTATAGTATTTTGTAGTATCTTCATCTATAGTATTTTGTAGTATCTTCCACTATGAAGTGGGGATAATGGTTACCTCAAAGAGCAGTTGTGCATTTTGGATATTTAATATCAGTGTCTAGAACAAAATAAATATTAGAAACGTATTGAGTTATTTTTACTTTCAAAAGACCCAATCCCTAATTTTTCTTATCCAGGAGGGAGGAGTATGCAGATAGGTCAGTTGGCTAATTCCATCAGCATTTTCAGCCCTGGAACAACGCTCTTTGCCAGATTGTGTTATGACTCCAAATACTGTTTGCATTAACTGCTAAGCTCCCAGGAACAGTGCCTAGCAGTTTTTCTTATTGACAGTGTTGGTACATACAGAAATCAACCCTAAGACTCAGAAATCAAGGCCGAACTATGTGATTTCTAGTTTTAAATTTTCTCTATTTTGCTACTCAAAGTACTCCACAGGTCAGCAGCATTAATGTCACCAGGGAGCCTGCTAGTGAGAGGTGAAGCTGGCTGAGCTTCTGGGTCAGGTGCAGACTGGGAGAACTTTTCTGTCTAGCTAAAGGATTGTAAATGCACCAATCAGTGCTCTGGTCTAGCTAAAGATTTGCAAATGCACCAGTCAGCACTCTGTCAAAACAGACCACTCAGCACTCTGTAATACAAATGGACCAATCAGCACTCTGTAAAATGGACCAATCAGCAGTATATGGGTGGGGCCAAATAAGGGAATAAATGCAGGACACCTGAGCCAGCAGTGGCAACCTGCTCCAGTTGCCTTCCTCACTGTGAGAGTGTTGTTCTTTCCCTCTTCACGATAAATTTGGCTGCTTCTCACTCTTTGGGTCTGTACTACCTTTATGAGCTATAATACCCACTGTGAAGGTCTGCAGCTTCACTCCTGAAGTCAGCGAGACCACTAGCCCACCAGAAGGAAGAAACTCCGGACACGTCTGAAGGAACAAACTCCAGACACACCATCTTTAAGAACTGTAACACTCACCGGAAGGGTCCGTGGCTTCATTCTTGAAGTCAGTGAGACTAAGAACCCACAGGAACGAACCAATTCCTGACACACTAGCATGCAGAATCTCCTCCTGGCTCCATGTTTTATCAGAACTCCCCTTTTCACAAGATCCCTTGTGATCCATCCGTGTGGTCAAGTTTGAGGAGCACAGGCTGCATCGTGGGCAATCCCAAACTTTCCAGGAAAACTACTTGCACTTTACACATTACAGTTTACGAAGTTTCCCTCCCTCCCTCCCTCCCTTCCTTCCTACCTTCTTTCCTTCCTTCCTTCTTTCCTTCCTTCCTTCCTCCTTCCCTCCCTCCCTCCTTGCTTCCTTCCCTTTCCCCTTCTTTCCTCCCTCCCTCCCTCCTTCCTTCTTTCCTTCCTTCCTTCTCTCTTTCTTCTTCCTTCCTTCTCTTTCTCCTTCCTTCCTTCCTTCCCTCCCTCCCTCCTTCCCTCCTTTTGCTCTTTCTCTTTCTTTCTTTTTTTCTTTTTCTTTCTTCTATCTTTCCTTTCTTCTCTCTTTCTTTTTCTTTCTTTCTCTCTCTCCACTTCTTGGGTTCAAGCGATTCTCCTGTCTCAGCCTCCCGAGTAGCTGGGATTACAAGTGGGCGCTACCATGCCTGGCTAATTTTTGTATTTTTAGTAGAGATGGGGTTTCACCATGTTGGCCAGGTTGGTCTCAAACTCCTGACCTCAAGTGATCCACCTGCCTCGGCCTCCCAAACTGCCATACAAATTTTAGGATTTTTTTTTTTTTTAATTTCTGAGAAAAAATATTGTTGGAATTATGATGGGGATGGCACTGAATCTGTAGATTGCTTTGAGTGGTATGGATATTTTAACAATATTAAATGTTTCAATACATGAACATGGCATGTCTTTCCATTTATTTGTGTTTTCACTTCTTTTTGTCAATGTTTTGTAGTTTTCAATGTAGAAACCTTTCACTTCCTTGGTTAAATGTATTCCTAGGTATTTAACTTCTTTTTAACTACTGTAAATGGGATTGCTTTCTTTCTTTCTTTTGTGGATAGCTTGTTGTTAGTGTATGAAAATGCTACTGATTTTTGTATTTTGACTTTGTATCTTGCAACTTTATGAATTTGTCTATAAGTTCTAACAGGTATTGGGTGGCATTTCAATTCTTTATTATTATTATTATTATTATATTTTAAGTTCTGGGGTACATGTGCAGAATGTGCAGTTTTGTTACATAGGTATACATGTGCCATGGTGGTTTGCTGCACCCATCAACCCGTCACCTACATTAGGTATTTCTCCTAATGTTATCCCTCCCCTAGCCCCCCCACCAACAGGCCCCAGTGTATGATGTCCCCCTCCCTATGTCCATGTGTTCTCATTGTTCAGCTCCCACTTATGAGTGAGAACATGTGGTATTTGGTTTTCTGTTCTTGTGATAGTTTGCTGAGAGTGATGGTTTCCAGCTTCATTCATGTCTCTGCAAAGGATATGAACTCATCCTTTTTATGGCTGCATAGTATTCCGTGGTATATATGTGCCATATTTTCTTTATCCAGTCTATTATTGATGGATATTTGGTTTGATTCCAGGTCTTTGCTATTGTGAATAGTGCTGCAATAAACATACATGTGTGTGTGTATGTTTATAGTAGAATGACTTATAATCCTTTGGGTATATGCCAAGTAATGAGATTGCTGGGTCAAATGCTACTTCTAGTTCTAGATCCTTCAGGAATTGCCACACTGTCTTCCACAATTGTTGAACTAATTTACACTCCCACCAATAGTGTAAAAGCATTCCTATTTGTCCACATTCTCTCCAGCATCTGTTGTTTCCTGGCTTTTTAATGATCGCCATTCTAACTGGTGTGAGATGGTATCTCATTGTGGTTTTGACTTGCATTTCTCTAATGACTAGTGATGATGAGCATTTTTTCATATGTCTGTTGGCTGCATAAATGTCTTCTTTTGAGAAGTGTCTGTTCATATCCTTTGCCTACTTTTTGATGGAGTTGTTTTTTTTCTTGCAAATTTGTTTAATCTCTTTGTAGATTCTGAATATTAGCCTTTGTCTGATGGATAGATTGCAAAATTTTCCTCCATTCTGTAGGTTTTCTGTTCACTCTGATGATAGTTTCTTTTGCTGTGCAGAAGAAGCTCTTTAGTTTAATTAGATCCCATTTGTCAATGTTGGCTTTTGTTGATAGACTGCTAGCCAGACTAATAAAGAAGAAAATAGAGAAAAATCAAATAGATGCTATAAAAAATGATATAGGGAATATCACCACTGATCCCACAGGAATAAAAACTACCATCAGAGAATACTATAAACACTTCTACACGAATAAACTAGAAAATCTAGAAGAAATGGATAAATTCCACATACACCCTCCCAAGTTTAAACCAGGAAGTCAAATGCCTGAATAAACCAATAGCAAGTTCTGAAATTGAGGCAGTAATTAATAGCCTACCAAGCAAAAAAACTCCAGGACCAGACCGATTTACAGCTGAATTCTACCAGAGGTACAAAGAGGAGCTGGTACCATTCCTTCTGAAACTATTCCAAACAATAGAGAAAGAGGAAATCCTCCCTAACTCATTTTATGAGGACAGCATCATCCTGATACCAAAATCTGGCAGAGACAACAAAAAAAGAAAATTTCAGGCCAATATCCCTGATGAACATCAGTGTGAAAATCCTCAATAAAATACTGGCAAACTGAATCCAGCAGCACATCAAAAACTTATCCACCATGATCAAGTCGGCTTTATACCTGGGATGCAAGGCTGGTTCAACATACGCAAATCAATAAACGTAATCCATCACATAAACAGAACCAATGACAAAAACCATGTGATTATCTCAATAGATGCAGAAAAGGCCTTCGACAAAATTCAACAGCCTTCATGCTAAAAACTCTCAATAAACTAGGTGTTGATGGAACATATTTCAAAATAATAAGAGCTATTTATGACAAACCCACAGTCAATATACTGAATGGGAAAAAACTGGAAGCATTCCCTTTGAAAACCGGCACAAGACAAGGATGCCCTCTCTCACCACTTGTATTCAACACAATATTGGAAGTTCTGGCCAGGGCAATCAGGCAAGAGAAAGAAATAAAGGTATTTAAATAGGAAAAAAGGAAGTCAGATTGTCTGTTTGCAGATGACATGATTGTATAATTTAGAAAACTCCATTGTCTCAGCCCAAAATCTTCTTAAGCTGATAAACAACTTCAACAAAGTCTTGGGATACAAAATCAACGTGCAAAAATAACAAGCATTCCTATACACTAATAACAGACAAACAGAGAGCCAAATAATGAGTGAATTCCCATTCACAATTGCTACAAAGAAAATAAAATACCTAGGAATACACTTTACAAGGGATGTGAAGGATCTCTTCAAGGAGAACTACAAACCACTGCTCAAGGAAATAAGAGAGGACACAAACAAATGGAAAAACATTCCATGTTCATGGATAGGAAGAATCAATATCATGAAAATGGCCATACTGCCCAAAGTAATTTATAGATTCAATGCTATCCCCATCAAACTACCACTGACTTTCTTCACAGAATTGGAAAAAACTACTTTAAACTTCATATGGAACCAAAAAAGACCCGCACAGCCAAGAAAATCCTGGGCAAGAATAACAAAGCTGGAGGCATCATGCTACCTGACTTCAAACTATACTACAAGGCTACAGTAACCAAAACAGCATGGTACTGGTACCAAAACAGATATAGAGACCAATGGAAGAGAACAGAGGCCTCAGAAATAACACCACACATCTACAACACCACACATCTGATTGTTGACAAACCTGACACAAACAAGCAATGGGGAAAAGATTCCCTATTTAATAAATGTTGGGAAAACTGGCTAGCCATATGCAGAAAACTGAAACTGGACCCATTCCTTACATCTTATGCAAAAATCAACTCAAGATGGATCAAAGACTTAAACGTAAGACCTAGGACCATTAAAATCCTAGAAGAAAACCTGGGCAATACCATTCAGGACATAGGCACGGGCAAAGGCTTCATGTCTAAAACATCAATTCTTTTAATGATGAAACTGAGGTCCAGAAAGGTGACAAACTTGTCTGAAATCCTGTGGCTATAGCCAGGTTAAACCCCATGCTTTAGTCTCAACTAGTAGGGCAACACTTTCTGATTTTTAAGTGTGTCAAATATATCACTAGTACGCACGGTATTTTAGGTAATAATTATCCTTTCTTCTCATATGCATTAGAAAAAATATAATGAAGAAACCAAGCCTGGGACTTCATAGTTAATCTGTTTAGGAAATTTTTTTTTAAGTGAATTTCTGGCCAGGTGCAGTGGCTCACGCCTGTAACCCCAGCACTTTGGGAGGACGAGGCCGGCCAAATCATTTGAGGTCAGGAGTTTGAGACCAGCCTGGCCAACATGGTGAAACCCCATCGCTACTAAAAATACAAAAATTAGCCGGGTGTGGTGACGGGCACCTGTAATCCCAGTTACTTGGGAGGCTGAGGCTGGACAATCGCTTGAACCTGGGAGGCAGAGATTGCAGTGAGCCGAGATCTTGCCACTCAACTCCAGCCTGGACAAGAGAGCGAGACTCAGGCTAAAGAAAAAACAAAGTGAATTGCTTTAATTAATAAATTTAGATGGAGTGTAGACATGATTAAAGTTGTGGAGGTGGCCTCTATGTGCTTGAGAGTTAGGGAACTCTTCCCTACCTTATATTATAGATGCCATTCCTCTCATTTACAACAATGTTAAGATTTCATCAATTTTAGTAGCAATTCATCCTGTGCAATGTATTAATATAAGGAAAAAGTAAATAAAAGTTCTTTCATGAATACTGCCCTCAACAGTATTTGTCTTTTTTACTTTTGAAAATTACTTTTCCATTTCCCACAACACCAATGTAACTGAACAGTATTCGTTGTATACCAAAAATATTTCCCTTAATCCAACATTATGACTTACTACAAATAGAAATGAGGTAATTGGTGTACTTAATCCTTTATAAAAGCTTAGAAGCCATCTTAAAATGTTTCACAGAAATTGCAAATACAGTATTTTGAGTAGGATTTTCAAATGTTTACTGTGGATTCAGAGCACAAATCTCCTTTTCAAGAAGAGGAATATGAACATTAAAGACCCTTATCATCCAGTGTGGATGAAAATAGAAACATAATTCACGATTTGTTGCAGACAAGGAGCCTTGCAGAGAGAATGTTTCCATGGTCTTACAAGTGTATTACCCAGCTACCCCACCAGCATTTTTTTTCACTGTGCTGACAAGAAAGGAAAGGAAAAATATTCACAACTAAGTTGCTAAACTAAGAGCTTTAATTAATGAGACTCCAGAAAGGGACCTAGCGAGATAAAAATGTGATTGCACTGTGTTCTCTGACCTCAAGTGCAGGTTCTCTGACTTCTCTTTTGTGTTCTTAGACCTTCAGTGTAAAGATATAAGGACTCTCTGAGATAGCAAGTTGTTTTTCTAAGAAGCCTCTTTACACATATCTGGAATATAACCTCTTAAACCTAACCCAGGTTTATGTTAACACCGTGGCTCATAAACTATGCTTAGACTGCATGGAATCATAAACGTGTTGAATGTAGGAAACACCGTTAGTTTATAAATTGGGCCTGCTATTAATTTCTGAGGTCATTAGTTTGAGGCTTTTTTGTCCTTTCTTATTTTTCCAAACTCTATGTGCTTTGGAAATCTAAGGGGTGGGTGAGAAAAGTTTAGTCTTTTTTTTTTCCACGGTTGCTTCCACCGAGATGCCTCTGGTCTTTCCTCATCCAAACTCACCATAAAGCTGTTTCTCCCATATCACCACCATGACTACCACACAAAGCCAGTATGTCTCCATTTTTAATTTTTTTTTTTGCTTCACAGACTTACTTTTACTCGGGGGTGATGGGGGAGGTGGGCAACACAAGGCCCAGAATCATACTTCTCTGTGTGATATTGAGCAAGTTACTTCACCTTGCTGAGATGTTTATGGGTCTATGAAAGGAATGATCTGCACCATTTGCTCACTAGATCCCGCTTTGCATCTAAGCCATGATAATACCCCAAATAAGATGATAGGATTTTATACAGGCGTGCCTGCATACTGATGTTTTGATCAATGACTGACAGCACATATGATGCTGGTTCCATAGGATTAGAACACCACATTTTTATAGTATCTTTTCTATGTTTAGCTATTGTTTTTCGTTTTGCTTTTTGAGATGGAGTCTCACTCTATTGCCCAGGCTGGAGTGAAACGCTGCAATCTTGGCTCACTACAACCTCCGCCTCCCAGGTTCAAGCAATTCTCCTGCCTCAGCCTCCCGAGTAGCTGGGATTACAGGCACTCTCCACTACTCCTGGCTAATTTTTGCATTTTTCATAGAGACGGGGATATATTTAATCCCATCCTAAAGAAAAGCTAGGTACACAAATGCTTACCACTGTGTTACAGTTACCTTCAGTATTCAGTACTACTCTACATGCCGTGCAGGTTTGTAGCTAGGGGCAACAGACTGTAACATATAGCCTAGGTGTGTACTCGGCTCTACCATTTGGTTTGTGAGTACACCCTATGACATCTGCACAACGATGCACTCACCTAATAGTGCATTTCTCAGAATGCATCCCCATTGTTAAATGATGCATACTGGACTTCGTGCATTTAAAAAAATGCCAGAACACTCCTTACTTAGTGCATAGACTTAATCAAATGTTGAATAAAAACAGAAACAAAAAGGAGACAATCCTACAATGAAAAGGAGACACTCATGTCTACCCTAGTGATTCCTTGTACATGGAGGAGGTAAGTGGGGTATGCACAGTTCTAAAATATAATACGTATATACCCAACAACCACAGTGTTTTGCATTTCTTTATCAGTGAAAAACAAACCTATCTGAAGCGTATAAACAGTTCCCTAGTACAGTTTATTTGAGAAGAATCAAATACGTCAAAACTGACAAATACAAGAAAAGCATTCAGCTAGAGATAATTCACAGCATTTTATTCAAGTTAATCCATTTCATTCAATAATCTGCCATATTGTTCCCAGCACCACTATTATTGTTATTATTTCTCTTTGAGGAAGATCAGGTATTAAGAAATCTGGTTTGAATTTCCATGATGCCTAACTCTATGGTCAAAAATCCTTTTCCTTACCAAAAAGCAACTTCTTAATCACCAGAAAAACACAGGGAAAGACTGAGATATATTTGCAAAAATTTATCTCCACTAGAGAAAATTCATAGTTCATAATCTTTCAGGCTTGTGCTTTACTTGGGGGTTCCATTTTAGGGAGGAGGAGGTTTCTCACAAATGTTTGTCTAATACAAATAACTTGCCCCACTGTACCACAGAAGGGAAATGAGGGCTAGTCCCCAGAGAGCATGCAGGCAGTCCTCTAGGGAAGAAGCCCTAATGGCTCCTAGTGGTGACAGAGTCATTCTGCCTCCCCAACCTGTGAGCAATAATAAAGTATAACTAAGTGAACAGGAGAGGTAGTAACTAGCCAGATAACCCATAGGCTAGAATCTCTAAACAGGAATGCTTGTGTGTTTTTGAATAAATCAGAGCTGGAAAGAGACACTTTTGAAGAAGTGATTGATAATAGAAAGGTATGAAAAAGATAAAGGTTTCTCACCAAGGAACCCACGAAAAAGATGGTATGAGTCAAAGGTAGACTTGGACTTTTCTTTTGGGATGAGGGTACCCCAAATGGGTTGTGCCATTTTCACATAAAAATTGGAATGATAATGAACAGGTGAAAGTGAAATCAGTTTCCCTCTTTTGTTCAATAAACACGGTTAGAGCTCCTGTGTGCAAGATAGTGGGACAGGTGCTGAGGGGAAAGGTGAAGCTGTTTAAGCTGTGGCCCTGAGCTGAAGGAGCAATCTAGCAGTGCCATCAGACCCTGCACACTACGAAGCACAGTGTCCCAGGGGCCAGGTGGAGGGAAGGATCACTTCTGGCTGCAGCATCAGGGAAGGCACTCTGCAGTCTCCCCTCCAGGTTCTCAGCGTGCCTCTATGTCTGTGTGACCACTCAGCCTACCCCATTCCAGGCACTTGCTCATCTTCCTTATCTTTCTCTGTAGCGTGAGAAATGGAAGTTTGAGAGGATAGGATCCTACCTCACAGGTACCTAATAAATGTGTGTGGAATTGACATATAGTGAAAATGTCACTTTATCTTAGTGCAGCAAGGTGGAAAGAGCTTTGGGAAAGGAGAGGAAAGATGGTGGTTGTGAGGGTAAGGTGTTTTCATCAGAAGGTGGGAACAAGGGTATACAAACCAAAAAGTCAATTTAGTATGTGGCTTAGCTCAGAGCACACAAGGGCGCCAACACAGATAAAGACCGTAGGAAGGTAGCTGAAGTCCTCTGCCAAATAGGACTGAAAAGCTAAAATCTTTCTCTGTTTCTTAAGTAACAACTGGTCTATTCAAGTTCAACAAGAGCATATAGGAGAAAAAAATGACTAATGAGGGGGTCTTAAATAGCTCCGAAGGACAGACAGTTTCTAGAAAGTAGAAAGATCACTGAGTAAATACTGCACCTCCCCTACCCCCCCCACACACAAAAGGTGAGAATGAATGTAAAAGTGTAAAGCAAGCTTTCAGACATCTTCAAGTTTACTTTTGGCGCTTCTGTTTGTAAGCAATCAAGATGGTGAGAGACGCTATCCCAAAGAAGAAAGTCTGTAGGAACCAGAGTAGCTGAGCCTGACCACTTGTGATGCCTTTATGCCTAAAAAAGAAAAAACAAAATTTAAACACCAGATGTTAATCTTACAGTTTCATGGGAGTTATTGTCTTCTATATAGTTTTTTAAAAAATTATACCTTCCACTACTTTCATTGGATTTATTTTGCTGCTTTTCTCTGGCTTCTTATCTTGGATGGTTCGTTTATTTTTCATCTTTCTTGTTTTCTAATCAATGTATTTTGGATGGTACACTATTCCCTGAGAACTAGTCTGGCTACTGTCTAGGGCACAGTATTATAAGACTGTTTCTCATGTGATTCTGATGAGTGGATGGAGTAAAAAGCACTGGTATGGCTTCAGAGCAAATGTTTTGAAAACAGACCAGATATAAATCCTAGCGTGGCTACCTACCAGCTGTGACCTGGGGAAATCACTCAGTATCTCTCAGAATCAGTTTTCTCATCTGAAAAACAGGAACAGCAGTAGCTATCTCACTGCGTGTTGAGATGATTTATGGGATAATACACACAACGTGCTCAGGAAGGAGCCTGGCACACAGTCATGATAAACACCTGCTTATATTGTCATTCAAATTCAACTGCCTAAAACGAAGTGTAAAAAAAAGATGACCCAATGGAAGTGAATGGCTTGCTACAGTCTCACCTGTACATAAATAAGTCTCACTTGGATGACTTTTATTTAAAACAAACTTTAAAAACAACATGTGTAAAAACGATATAATTTTCTATAGTAACAGATTAAAAGGGAAAGATCATACGAATATCTTAATACAGAGTGGCAATTGACAAATTTCAACATCCGTTCCTTTTCTACTCCCCCCGCCCCCCAACAGAGATGGGGTCTCACTCCGTCACCTATAGTGGAATGTACTGTACGATTATAGCTCACCGCAGCTTCAAACTCCTGGGCTAAAGCTATCCCCCCACATTAGCCTCCCAAGTGGCTGGGATCATCACAGGTATGCACCACCATGCCTGGCTAGGTTTTTTGTTTGTTTATTTGTTTTTTGTAGACACAGTGTCTTGCTTTGTTGCCCAGGCTGGTCTTGAACTCCTGGCTTCAACCAATTCTCCTGCCTCAGCCTCCCAAAGTGCTCGGATTACAGGTGTGAGCCACCTACGTCCACACCCAACATTCGTTTTTAATAAAAGTTCTCAGCAAAGTTAGAAATACAATGGTACTTCCTAATTTTGATAGAAAAGATCTACAAAACTCTATAATAAACATGATGCAAAATGTTGAAAGTTCTCCTTTGAAGTCAACAACAAGGCGCACTTCTAGTCAGCACTGCTGGAAGTTCTAGCCAGTAGAATAAGGGAAGAAACATAAATAAAAGGTAGACAGAATTGAAAGAAAGAAATAAAACTGTATTTCTGCACAGTTTTATACCTGAAAAACTGAAAATAATCTATCAACTGTTACAATTAATAAATTTATTTAGCAAGGTGCTGGGTATAAGGTCAATATAAAAAATTGATTATATTCATACAAACTACCATCAAACAGTTAGAAAATGAAAAAAAGTGAGCCAAGATCATGCCACTGAACTCCAGCCTGGGCGACAGAGCTAGACTCCATCTCAAAAAACAAAAACAAAAACAACAACAAAGACAACAACAACAACAAAAGTTGGCCAGGTGTGGTGGCTCGGGCCTGCAGTTCCAGCAGTTTGGGAGACTGGCGCAGGCGGATCGCTTGAGCCCAGGAGTTTGACATCAGCCTAGGCAACGCAGTGAGATCCCATCTTTTTTTTTGTTTTGTTTTGAGGTGGAGTCTCGCTCTGTCACCCAGGCTGGAGTGCAGTGGCACGACCTTGGCTCTCTGTAAGCTCTGGGGCCTCCCGGGTTCACGCCATTCTCCTGCCTCAGCCTCCGGAAGACCCCATCTTTTTTTTTTTTTTAAAAAAGGCACTTACAATAACATCTCAAAGTAGAAGTAGCTGGAAATTGATGTAACAAACAATGTGCAAAACCTCTTAAAATTATATATATATTAAAGGAGATCTAAATAAATGGAAACAGACCATTTCATCATTTAGAAGACTCAGTAACAGAAACATGTGATGCTTTCCTGACCTTAAAGAAAAAAAAACATAATGGAAATATGCCAATGTTCTCCAAATTTGTTCACATGGTCAATCCAATGAAAATCTCAACATCTTTACTTTTTGTTTTTGTAGCACAAGACAATGCATAGAATATGCAAAGGTGTCGAAAAGGCAATCCTATTGAACCAGATGAGAGGACATGCTTTGTCAGATAACAATGATTATAAAACTGCTGCTATTAAGACAGTCTTGTGTTAGCCCAAGGATAAACAGGCCAATGGAACAGAATAGAGTGGTCAGGAACAGATCCATACATATAAGTATGTATGATATAAGTAGGGCACATAAGTGAAGACTGAATGTCTCAATAAATAGCTCTGGGATAACTGGGCATCCAGATGGAAAAGGTAAAGTTGGAAACCTCTCTCTTACAAAAAATAAGCTCTAGGTAGACTGAAAATTTTAATGTGAAAGAAAAAAATTCTAAAACTGTTAGAAGATGCTGTAAACGAATACAACTTTAATATAAATAATAAAATTGACTACATTGATAAACTTCTGTTTATCAAAAGACCCAACAGAACAAAAAGACTGTGAGAAAAGATATTTGCAAGATACCTAAAGGACAAAGTACTCAAGATCAGAAAAAACAAGGAGTGCCTATAAACAAGTAAGAAAAGGACAGGCAGCCATTTGAAGAGTATTGGTGAGATTGTGGGGAAATGGGCACTATCATTTACTTATGTTAGAAGCATAAATTAGTCCCATAGTTTTAAAGGCAATATGGCAATACATATCATAATTTAAAGTATTCATTCATTTGTTTTATTTTTAGGCAGAGTCTTGCTCTGTCGCCCAGGCCAGAGTGCAGTCATGTGTTCTCGGCTCACTGCAACCTCCACCTCCCAGATTCAAGTGATTCTCTTGCCTCAGCCTCCTGAGTAGCTGGGACTACAGACGGGCACTACCACACCCGGCTTCTTTTTGTATTTTTAGTAGAGATGGGGTTTTGTCATGTTGGCCAGGATGGTTTCAAACTCCTGGCCTCAAATGATCCACCCACCTCGACCTCCTAAAGTGCTGGGATTATAGGTGTGAGCCACTGCGCCCAGCCAGCAACAGCTATTTAAGGCTGAGCCTCCTTCTCCCTAACTATTCCCATTATCCCAAGCAGCGATTATTAGTGAATAGAGGAGAAGGTGAAGTGCAAGAGAAGACATCAACTGCACCCTTCTCCCCATTGCAGGCTCCTGAGCCCCAGCTGGATGAGAACAGACATTTTGAATTAGAAGAAAGTTTATAGTTTTAACAAGTAGACTGAGCTAGAATGGATAATATCAGTTGGTGACTGGAAATCCTATGATCTGCTTGAAATTCCATCCAGAGATACAGTGGAAGGTGGGGAACAATCTACAAAACAAATTTACTTGGAGAGGGGTGAGAAAGAAATAGTAAAGTTACTTTCTGCCCCTCTTCATAGAAAGTCTAGCTTGTGGCCGGGCACAATGGCTCATGCCTATAATCCCAGTACTTTGGGAGGCTGAGGCACGCGGATCACCTGAGAGGTCAGAGTTTGGGACTAGCATGGCCAACATGGTGAAACCCTGTCTCTACTAAAAATACAAAAATTAGCCAGGCATGGTGGTGGGCTTCTGTAATCCTAGCTACTGGGGAAGCCGAGGCAGGAGAATCGCTTGAACCCAGGACGCAGGGATGCAGTGAGCCAAGATTGCGCCCCTGCACTCCAGCCTGGGTGACAAAGCAAGATTCTGTCTCAAAAAAAAAAAAGTTTAGCCTCTTTGTTTAATAAACAAGAAAACAGAGTAAGATAATTCTATTTAACACACTTAGCAGTCTCTGACATAATAGTGCCCAATCAATATTGATTATTTTTATGATTGAAACATAGTAATAGTAATAGAGTATGTTATTTTCCACTTTTAGAACAGAAAAATAATAGAGGAGATAGTATATCTTGACCAGAAATTAATTCAATTAATATCTTGACCAGAAATTCATTGGAAAGCAATTTGGCATTTCTATAACCGTGTTTTTCATTGTACCACACTTTCTGTATATACTTTAGTACAAACATAAAGATAATTTTTTCTAGTATTCTCATACAGTATTAACCTACACTAGCATCTGCCGAGTGGGGTCTGGTTTGGTGGCTTTGAACTAGCACTGCATCCTAGAATTATCTGTGGAGCTTTTAAAAAGAACACATTCCTATCTCTGAGGCAAGACTTACCCAATCAGAATCTCCGGGTCTGGAAACCAGATGTATGTATTTTGAAAAAGCTCCTCAGGTGGTTCAATTGTAAAACGAGGATTGTGAGTCATCGGCCTAGGTCAGTCACTTAGCTCTTCTGTAAATTGGAAGCCAGGCTCCTAGTCTTTTGGTCTAGTTGGGGCTACCCAGAAAATTTGTTAAAAAATAACAAAAGTCGGCCGGGCGTGGTGGCTCATGCCTGTAATCCCAGCACTTTGGGAGGCTGAGGCGGGTGGATCACGAGGTCTGGAGATCGAGACCATCCTGGCTA
>NW_012113141.1:13308471-13313109 GCF_000951035.1 Colobus angolensis palliatus | reverse complement strand
GGTCTCGAACTCCTGACCTCGTGATCCGCCCGTCTCGGCCTCCCAAAGTGCTGGGATTACAGGCTTGAGCCACCGCGCCCGGCCGACTAATTTTTTTTAATTAATTAATTATTTATTTTTTAGACGGAGTTTCACTCTGTCGCTCAGGCTGGAGTGCAGTGGCACGATCTTGGCTCTCTGCAACCTCTGCCTCCTGGGTTCAAGTGATTCTCCCGCTTCAGCCTCCAGAGTAGCTGGGACTACAGGTGCATGCCACCACGCCTGGCTAATTTTTGTATTTTTAGTACAGACGGAGTTTCACTATGTTGGCCAGGCTGGTCTCCAACTCCCGATGTCAGGTGATCCGCCCTCCTCAGCTTCCCAAAGTGCTGGGATTACAGGCGTGAGCCACCGCCCACGGCAAATTTTTTTTTTTTTTTTTGTAGAGATGAGGTTTCGCCATGTTGTCCAGGTTGATCTCGAACTCCTGGACTCCTGGGCTCATGCAATCTGCCCACCTCGGCCTCCCGAAGTGCTGGGATTACAGAACCACCATGCCTGGCTGATTCCTATTAATACATTCCAGCAAAACCATTATTTTATAAAAGATATTAGCAAATTTTGAGTTTATGTGCTTTGGCTAGTGTCTTTACTGCAGAAACTGGCTCCAGCCAAACCTCTGTTTAATTTAGAATTCCTTTCTTGGCTTTCCCTTTTTGTACCTCTAAAACTGAGAATGATCCACTGCAAAGAGATGGAAAATAAGTGAGATAAGGTTTGTGACATTTTAATAGCAACTGCTTAATCAGATAAATTTTTTGTAATCTTAACTTTTTCTCAGCCTCTGTATTGTAACTTCTGCCAGCTTAGACTTTTCTGAGAATGACTGCCAACAGTTTCAAAATGTATTGTCCCATTCAAATCTTTGTAAAGAGCAGTACTATCTCTTTCACGATGTTGTTTCACATCTGAAATTTAAATAATGCACAAATATCACTGCATCCTCCCAAACCAAGGGGAAGGGGGAGCATCTGCCAACTCCAAAAGATCCCAATTTGAAGTCCCCAAAGCTTTCCTCCAACTATATTCTAACTAGTCACAGACACAGAATCGTAGAACAGAAATGCACCTTTGAAAACTTTCAATTCAATTTCAAAACTTTCAAACTTTCAATTTCAAGCCTCCATTGTACATATGATGAAATCAGGACAGAGTCGGTCAGATTTGACACCAACAAACAACACCGTGGACATAATCTCCCATTCCCAATCTCCAGGATCTACTGGTATATCCAAATAGCTTCGCCTTCCTTCAAAATTTTACCACCTTATCACTTGAGGTTAGAAGTTCGAGACTAGCCTGACCAACATGGTGAAACCCCGTCTCTACTAAAAATACAAAAAATTAGCCGGGCGTGGTGTAATCCCAGCTACAGGTTGAGGCATGAGAATCACTTAAATCTGGGAGGCAGAGGTTGCAGTGAGCCGAGATCGCGCCACTGCACTCCAGCCTGGGTGACAGAGCCTCCGTCTCAAACAAAAAAAACAAAATGACCACCTTAGCCCCCAATCTACTTTTCCACGCATCTTTCTCGTTATCCTTTAAACAGACTATTTCTCAGCCAAACAAACGTCGCTCTTTTTCTAGGTACAGCTTTCTTCTTGCTTCCACACCTATGTCATAACAGTGATATCCTCTTTATCCCCCCTTAACACTTAAATCCTACCAATCCTTTAGGTTTACCTTCGTTTTCCAAACAATTCCTATTGGCTCAAACATTCTGCTTCGGAAGCCCTATTCTGACTTGGCAGGCCTATGGCAATCGGTCAACTTGACTTCCCGCTTCGTGAGAGGCTTAAGCTCGGAAAACCCGTTAGTAACCATGCAGAGGTGAGGACCCAAAGACAGGAACACTGGAAAGCAGAAACCATCCTAACAGCCCACCGAACTTCCGCTTACATGAGTAACCTAGACAACCGTCAGAGGCGCCTGCGCACAGGCCTCGTTCCCACAGCGCCTCTCGCCCTACGAGGGCCCGGTGGGCCAAAACGGACGCCCGCCCCGCCCTACGTCTCACCGCGAAGTACCCCAGCCCCAGGACTGTGACCAGAGAGGGCAAGGGTCTGGCTGGACGGAAATAGGCGGTAGCCGCATTGCTAGCCTCCAACTTCGCCATCCTCTTGAAAAACCCAGACACAGAATTAGCCGGGAGCTTTCCAGCCGTCCCCGCCCCCATATAAGAAAAGCCTGACTAGCCAGTTTCTCAGGGCGCTGGGCGCCGGCCCAAGACCCTGGCGGACCGGTATGCCTCCGTCTCATTACGGAGTCTAGTTCCCTTCCCCTCCGCTCCGAGCGCGCGGGAGGAGGGATTGTGCTTGCACGACTTCTCCGGCTCCCAGCCTCTGGGCCTAGGTCCTGGGGTGAACCGAGCGCTCGCTTCCTCGCCAGACCGTAGCCCTCCAGCGGCTGCCCTTACTGTGTAGTAGCCAAAGCTGAGGGTGATGACTGTGAACCAGAACAGACTTCCTCGCTGAAAGTAGGCCGCCGTGTCGGCTGCCGGCGCCATGGCTGCAACACCTCCCTGGGAGCGCGCGTCTGGACACCGTCCAGCGCGAGAGAGGCAGCAGGGCCGGGGCGGGCCCGCGCTCCTCCCGCCATCCCCGCAGGGAGAAGGTGGTGCGGTTTCGGAACTCTCTGAGAGCGAGTCTCCCTGTCTGGCCCCAGTATTGGGGCCTTGGAATCCCACCTGGGCTCAGGTCTGCAGGGCTGGTCATCATCTTGTAGGGGAGACTCTCCTCTTGTCACTTTTCTGGGTTTGAGATAAAGATGTTGGGGCCGGCGCGGTGATGTGTCCCTGTAATCTCAGCGCGTTGGGAGGCTGAGGCGGAAGGATCGCTTGAGCCCTGGAGTTTGAGAACAGCCTGGGCAACACCGCGAGATTCTGTCTCCAGTGAATGAATGAATGAATAACGTGTTGAAATAAATTCCAGCAGTGAGTGAATGAATGAGATGTTGGAATAAATTCCAGCACTTTGGGAGGCCCAGGCTGGTGGATCACTTTAGGTCAGAAGTTTGAGACCAGCGTGGCCAACATGGTGAAACCCCGGCTCTACTAAAAACACAAAAAATTAGGAGGTAGCGGTGGTGTGCACCTGTAGTCCCAGCCACTCCAGAGCCTGCACCTCCTCTTGAACCTGGGAGGTGAAGATTGCAGTGGGCCGAGATCACGTCACTGCACTCCAGCCTGGGCAACAGAGCAAGACCCTGTCTCAAAAAAAAAAAAAAAAAAATAACAAAAGTCATCTGAATTAGATAACTAAGTCATTGGTTAACCAACATAAAATGAATGCATTCATCAAACTTACTGGGTACTCCCTCTGCACCAGGCTCAGTATCAGGCATGGGGATTCTGCTCCACCCTGAGAAAGTTCTCAGCCTACAAGTGTGTGAATTATTTAAATGTGGCTACTCTCAATTTATATTAGCTACTAAGAGAAAGGCAACCAGCAGCTGCTTCAAAGACTTACTTGCACAATACTATGGCATACAAGGACTCTCCCACATGAATCAGCCAGGCAAGCCAATAACTGAAACCAAAAAAAAAGTTAATAGTTTTTAAGGTGACAGTTACCTGCTGATGAAATCTAACATGGCAATCTCAAAAAGAAAAGTGCCTTAATGTGAACTAACACTACTCTTAGATACCAAAAGGCAGCTGCAGGCCTACCAGGTTTCCCATGAGACCAGAGCTCCAGTGTCCACAATCCATTTGTGCAGCTCTCCTTACCCATTGCACAGGAGGGTGTGATGGTAGTCCACCAAGTACTGAGTGAAGGGGCCTAGGGGCCCAAGGCTCTGATAAGGGATACTCTGAGGCCAGAAGACAACCCACTGAAAGAGAACCAGAGACACAGAATACCTATTAGGCCACTTAAAACCTGTTTGTTTTTTTGAGAAAGGTTGTGAAACAATACAAAAATAACTACAGACCAAAGAAACTCTCAACAGTCATTTGCGCCTCCATTCTTGACTTCTATTTTCTTTCTTTTTCTTTTCTTTTCTTTTCTTTTTTTTTGACAGGGTCTCACTCCCCTGCTGGGGCTGGAGTGCAGTGGCATGATCATGACTCACTGCAGCCTCCACCATCTGGGCTCAATCCATCCTCCCACCTCAGCCTCCCAAGTAGTTGGGACTACACATGGGTGCCACCATACCCAGCTACTTTTAAAAATTGTATATAGAGATGGGGTCTCACTGTGTTGCTCAGGATGGTCTCCAACTCCAGGGCTCAAGCAATTCTTCCACCTTGGCCTCCCAAAGTGCTGGGATTACAGGCATGACCCACTGTGCCAGGATGACTTCTGTTTTCTAAAAGCAACTCTACTGGGAGATTTATGCTGAGGAAAGTATGTGGTTATCAGACTCAGTGCCCATGGTGGATGACTCCTAGTCTTTTATTCTTCCTTTTCTTCTTTTGTTTTCTTTGTAAAGAAGGGATCTCGCTTTGTCACCCAGGCTGGAGTATAGTGGCATGATCACGGCTCACTGCAGCCTCAACTTACTGGGCTCAAGTGATCCTCCCAACTCAGCTCCCCCAAGTAGCTGGGAATACAGGCATGGGCTACCACGACTGACTAATTTTTTTTTTTTTTTTTTGAG
>NW_012113141.1:13278994-13308421 GCF_000951035.1 Colobus angolensis palliatus | reverse complement strand
CAAAAAAAAAAAGAATAGTCTTTTACTGAGAGTCTAAGTTTTGAGGTTTTCTGTGCTGTGCACGTTGAGAAATAATGCTGTCCTCATTAGTTAAGATGTTTGGAACTATACAGCACCATGGTTATGAGCAGGGACTGTGAAACAGGCTGCCTAGATTTAAGTCCTGGCTCTGTCTTGGCTTTTTGTGTAAGCTTAGTTTAATTAGCCCGGCTGTGTCTTAGTTTCTGTATCTGTAAAATGAGGATATGCCAGTTTCTGGAACCTTGGGGTTTTTAGGGTGGGTTAAATGAGTTGATATCTGTAAAGAAAGCACAGCAGTGTCTGGCCCACAGTGCTTTGTAAGTGTGGGTCAATATCAATACTGCTGAGCCTTTGGGATGTGTGCCAGGCCCTTTGCGAACTGTTGTATCATCAGTGAGTTGTGGGAGGTATATGGAGCTGAAGTGTCTGATTAAACATGAGAGAAAGACTATTTCACCTGGGCCTTAAAAATGGGTTACTGGCCGAGCACGGTGGCTCACGCCTATAATCCTGGCACTTTTGGAGGCCAAGATGGGTGGATCGCTCAGAAGTTTGAGACCACCCTGGGGAATATAGTGAAACCCCGCCTCTACTAAAATTCAAAAATTAGCCGGCGGTGGTGGCGCGTGCCTGTAGTCCCAACTACTTGGGAGGCTGAGGCACGAGAATTGCTTGAGCCCTGGAGGCAGAGGTTGCAGTGAGCCAAGATCCGTCACTGCACTTCGGCTTGGGCTATAGAGTGAGACTCTCTTAAAAAAAAAAAAGGTTGCTATACTATAGCTGGTATTTATTGAACACCTACTATGTTCAAGGCATTGTTCTAAGTACTATACAAGAATTAATTCATGTAATTCTTAAAACAATCCTAGGCAGTAAACTATTGTCCTTATTTCAAAGAAGAAGAAACAGCACAGGGTCCCGTCATGCCCAAGTAGGTGAGGAATACTGGAAACCAAATGGCAGCTGAGCGTTCCAGTTCCAGAGAGGGCACTCTGAAACCAGCCAAGGTTCTCTTTCCTCATTTTTTACCTAAGTGTCTTGGGATATAAAGTCTTAAAGAATGAATTTCAGAATATGTGAGGAAATCCCTTTCCCAGGTAGACCACAGTGCCCTTGAATATCAAGATTAACAGTAACAATTGCTGTTTTCTTAGTCCTTATCATCCTTGATTACACTACCCTCTTTATTCTTCTCCTCCCTCTGAATAACTCCTTGTTTTCTCAGCTTTCCTTTTATTTCTTCTCTCCTAGAATAAGTTTTGCTTATTATGTTCTTTGTGTTTTCAGTACCTTTCAGATTCAATTTTCACCTTCAGATGACTAAAACAATCTCTTCAGCCCTTACCTCTTCCCAGTTGGTCACCTTTACCAAGGATTACACCTCAAAGACAAGAAGTCCATTATCATTATCCATAGAGTCCATCCTCACCAAGGCTACCCTATGTTTTTGGTTTTTTTTTTGAGACGGAGTTTTGTCTTGTTGCCCAGGCTGGAGTGCAGTGTTGTGATCTCGGCTCTCTGCAACCTCCGTCTTCTGGGTTCAAGTGATTCGCCTGTCTCAGCCTCCTGAGTAGCTTGGATTACAGGCGTGTGCCACCTTGCCTGGCTAATTGTAGAGACGGGGTTTCACCATGTTGGCCAGGCTGATTTTGAACTCCTGACCTGAGGTGATCTGCCCACCTCGGCCTCCCAAAGTGCTGGGATTACAGGCATGAGCCAACTCGCCTGGCCTACCCTGTCTATGTTAACAGTACTTTCCTTCTACCTTGTACCCAGATTCCTTGCTTTGACTTCCCCCATATCATACAAAGATTGCAGACTAATCAGCTGTCAAGAGTTCTACTGATTGGGTAATACAATATCTAATCCTAGATTAAATCATGGTTTAATCCCCACTGTCTCAATGAGTCAGTCACTCCTTCCTATTTTCTGCCACTTCAGCCCACATGCAGTCCCTTTATTGAATCTGTCTGACAGATGACAGGATCTTTTTCAAGTACAGTTCTGATCAAGCCTTTACCATACCAATTTTTTTTTTTTTTTTTTTGAGACGGAGTCTCACTCTATTGCTCAGATTGTAGTGCAATGGTGCAGTCTCAGCTCACTGCAACCTTGGCCTTCTGGGTTCAAGTGATTCTCCTGCCACACCCTCTCTAGTAGCTGGGACTACAGTCGAGCACCACCATGCCTGTCTAATTTTTTGTATTTTTAATAGAGATGGGGTTTCACCATGTTGGCCAGGCTGGTCTCAAACTCCTGACCTCAGGTTATCTGCCCGCCTTGGCTTCCTCAAGTGCTGGGATTACAGGTGTGAGCCACCATGCCCAGCCTACCCTACCAAAACTTTTCAAGAACTTCCTTAATTTTAGGCTATTGTTTTTCATTATTTCCATGTAGGTATTAAATCTGCAATGAGGGAGATATTGGAGAAATAATTCATGCTACAATAAATGTTAGAGAGGCAAAATGGCTTGGGTCAACAGACTACATGGAGCCAGGTTTTAGTTTCATGTCTTCTACAACCCTGCTTGAAGCCCAGCTTGTTACTTAGTGCCCTGTGTCTTCCAACTCCACACTATTTTTTTTTTTTAGATAGAGACAGGGTTTCACTATGTTGCCCAGGCAGATCTCAAACTCCCAGGCTTAAGTAATCCTTCCACCTCAGCCTCCCAAAGTGCTGGGATTATAGTTAGAGGCTGTACCTGGCCACCAACAGCCCAGCACTAAACATCTTACTGTTAGCGCCTCACGCACAGATAAGGAATCCAGAAGACAGTACCAGAAGATCTTTAATCAGATGTGAGTAGTTTATGTCAATTCATGAAGAACTTACAGTCAACTGGATGTTCAGAAGGGATTCCTTTCTTCATTAAAGTCACCTTTCACACATGGCAGGGGTGACTGAATTCTCTAACGTTCCGGCACCCTCCACTGCCATCCCATCTGAATCAGCAGAGAAATATCCCTGGACATTTTTTTCCCCTCTCTAGATGGATTAATGACCTAAATATGAAAAACAATGAAGAAAGTCTGGGAGAATAGTTTTATAGCTTTTGAGAGAGGAGAAAGAAACCTTTTAGTATGTTATTAAAATTAAAAGCCATAGAAGGAAAGATTGAAAATTTAACGCGTCCAAACGAAAAGCTTCATTCATATGAATGACACCGTAAATAAAGTTGAAAGACCTGGAAGAAGGAATTCTCCAATATATGTAATCGACAAATGATTAAAGGATATGAATTGGGCATTCTTAGAAAACTTGAGGCCAAGAAAAATGAAACGATGGTTCAATTTGAATGGCCCTATGGGATACGTAAAATAAAGCAAAAATAACATTGTTTTTCCCCATAAGATTGACCTATTAGATATCCAGACACATTGTAAAGAGCTGTAATAATTTAAAAAATTTGGCATTTGACATGCAGAGATCAACAAATGGATCAATGAAAAAATAATGCAGACTCCAGACATGGATCTGGTATATACATATCCAAGCATTTATTTTATAATAAAGGTAACATTTCAAATTAAGGAAGGAATAATGGATTATTCAGTAAATAATTTTGGGGCAATTAGTTATGTATTCCAGAAAAAATATTTAAAATAATATTCCCCACTCCCAAACACAAATACACAAGTAATACAGTATTGAGAGATACAGCGGTATTAATAAGTAGTCCTCCTTGGGGAGTTATGATGAGATGGCTGTAGGATGGACATGTGCTGAGATACAGCAAAAAACTCCCACACCTTCCCAGGATTATAGGATGGGGGAAGGGCGACCTAAACAAATTTACAGAAATATGAATAGAATGTTGTGTGTCCAGGGAATTAGGAGAAGATTTTTGTTGCTAGAAAAAAAACAATGTGAAGAAATTAAGTGAAGGAAGTTGAGGCTGCAAAGACGGAGTCCTGATCATGAATGGCATTTGTTATCAAACTGAGGGGTTTTGATTTGATCCCTTAGCCAAGGTGAGTCAGCGAAATTGTTTATTTAATTCATGTATTATTTGTAGACACGGGGTCTCTCTATGTTGCCCAGCTGGTCTTGAACTCCTGGACTCAAGTGATCCTCCTGCCTCAGCCTCAAAAATTACTGGGACTACAGGTCAGGCTTGGGCCACCGTGCTGAGCTAATTATTATTATTATTATATTTAATAGAGATGGAGTCTCACTATGTATCCCATGCTGGTTTTGAACTCCTGGGCTCAAGCTATCCTCCCACCTTGGCTTCCCAAAATGCTGGGATTACAGGCATGAGCGACCACACCTGGTCTGTTTGTTTTAATTAGTGGAGTGAAAATATCTTGTGTACATTGAATGGAGGTAAAATTGGAAGCAAGGAAGAAGAGGAAACATCACTGAAACAGTATAATAAGAATGGAGAAGGAAAATGCTACATTTTTTAGGTAGGGAAACCAAGGAATCATTCACTCAAATAGTCAAGAAATATTTCTGAAGACCGGCCAAGTGCAGTGGCTCACTCCTGTAATCCCAGGACTTTGGGAGGCTGAGGCGGGTGAATCATGAAGTCAAGAGATCGAGACCATCCTGACCAAAATTGTGAAACCCTGTCTCTACTAAAAATACAGAAATTAGCACACCCGGCATGATTTTTATATTTTTTGTAGAGATGGGGTTTTGCCATGTTGTCCAGGCTGGACTCAAGCAATCCTCCTGCCTCAGTCTCCCAGACTGCTGAGATTACAGGCGTGAGCCACTGCCCCTGGCCGGGAGAAGTATGTTTTTGTAAGCAAATTTTACCTTTCTATCTAGGTTCTTCAAAATTTGGATTGTAATTTTATTACAGTGTAGTTATTTGGATAAGTTCAGTAAGTCTTTTGAAACAGAACAATTGAAGACACTCATTTTCTTACCAAGACTTTAACTAAAGTAGCTTTTTTTTTTTTGAGACAGAGTCTTGCTCTGTCACCTGGGCTGGAGTGCAGTGGTGCAATCTCAGCTCAGCAACCACAACCTCTGCCTCCCGGGTTCGAGTGATTCTCTTGCCTCAGCCTCCTGAGTAGCTGAGATTACAGGTGTGCACCACCATGCCCGAATAATTTTTGTATTTTTAGCAGAGATGGGGTTTTACCATATTGGCCAGGCTGGTCTCGAACTCCTGATCTCATGATCCACCCACCTTGGCCTCCCAAAGTGCTGGGATTACAGGTGTGAAACACTGTGCCCAATCAAAGTAGCATATTTTTAAATAAATTTCCATCAAAGTGAACTTAAAAGGAGCCTATATGGCCAATCAGTTGTTGCTGCATTTTGTGCAAATAATCAGGCTAGTATAGGGAGCCTAAAACTTACTTTGCACACAAATTTGGTTGTACTATAAATTATTCTTAATAGAAAAAAAGAGGCTGGATAAATTGTTTCAAAGGAAAAGTGTAACAGTTAATACTAGATTTCAGGCCTAACGCCTTGCTTTTTTGAGTCCAGACTGAATTATTATTTATTGGCTACAATAGTCCTCTAGAGAATACCAGATGATAATTTTTCTTCATATTTTTAGCTGGTGTCCTAATGGAATAAGTTTCTTTTTCGGTTCTGACACACAAATACTTTTGATTGTGAAACTGTCTCACGCATCCTTGTGAAGAGACCACCAAACAGGCTCTGTGTGAGCAATATGGCTGTTTATTTCACCTGGGTGCAGGCAGGCTGAGTCCGAAAAGAGAGTCAGCAAAAGATGGTGGGGTTATCATTAGTTCTTGCAGGTTTCGGGATAGGCCAGGTGGAGTTAGGAGCAGTGTTTTGCAGGCAGGGGTTGGATCTCACAAAGTACATTCTCAAGGGTGGGGAGAATTACAAAGAGCCTTCTTAAGGGTGGGGGAGATTACAAAGTACATTGATCAGTTAGGGTGGTGTAGAAACAAATCACAATGGTGGAATGTCATCAGTTAAGACTATTTTCACTTCTTTTGTGGATCTTCAATTGCTTCAGGCCATCTGGATGTATCTGTGCAGGTCACAGGGGATATGATGGCTTAGATTGGGCTCAGAGGCCTGACAGAAACTATAAGCGTTATTTATTTCTCCTTGTTTTATTTCCAAGGAAACCAAAATCATGGTATTCTGAAGACCAGAGGTGTGAATCTCCCTCATTTGGCATCTCACTGGGCCCCGGTGTGTTTTTCGCTGCAAATGCCCTGCTGCTAAAACTGTACAAGCACCCTTCCTCTAGGCCCAGGCTTGTGGAAGAGTTGGGCACATGAGACTGTAAGAGCCGGTTTTGAGGGCTAAAATTAGGTCAAGGTCAAACCCTCCAAATCAAGGAGGGGTACAAAGATGCCTAAACAGCTGGTAAAACAAGGAACTTTGCTTTCTAAACTATTATGTGTCACTGTTGCATCCACCTCAACCATAAATAATGTTTGTTTGTTTGTTTGTTTTGAGACAGAGTTTTGCACTGTCACCTGGGCTGGAGTGCAATGGCGTGATCTTGGCTCAGCATCCTAAGTACCTGGGATTACAGGCATGCAACACCTCACCCAGCTAATTTTGTATTTTTAGTAGAGATGGGGTTACACCATGTTGGTCAGGCTGGTCTCAAACTCCTGACCTCAGATGATCCACCCACCTTGGCCTCCCAAAGTGCTGGGATTACAGGCATGAGCAACCGCACCTGGCCAAGAATTTTTTGCTTCCTGTAAAATTAAAGGAAAATATTTACTAACAGGATAAAGATACCTTATAACAAAGCCTCCTGGGTATACTTATCCCACTCATGAGTTGAGAACATAAATCTCTCTGTCTCTCATATATATATATATATATACACACACACACTATTTAAAATATTTCTTTCAGAACAATACCAATGTTATATATGGTTAATTGCTATAAGTATATGAAACCAAGCTTACAGTAGCTCAACATATAGAAGTTGAAATAAGTCAGTGTTGTAATTTTGCCTTTTGGTTTTTTGTTTGTTGACGTTTTACTTAAAATAATAATTTAAGAGGTAATGAATACCTGTCCACATCCTTCCTATCTGGCCTAGAACAATTAATTGGCTATAAGTCTTTTGACCTTTTTTTTTTTTGAGATGGAGTTTCACTCTTGTTGCCCAGGATGGAATGCAATGGCACAATCTTGGCCCACCACAACCTCCGCCTCCTGGGTTCAAGCGATTCTCCTGCCTCAGCTTCCCAAGTAGCTGGGATTACAGGGATGCACCACCAGGCCCAGTTTATTTTGTATTTTTAGTAGAGACGGGGTTTCTCCATGTTGGTCAGGCTGGTGTCGAACTCCCGACCTCAGTTGATCTGCCCGCCTCATCCTTCCAAAGTGCTGGGATTACAGGTGTGAGCCACCGCGCTTGTGCAGTCTTTTGACTCTTAAGGCCCTCAGCCATAGGAAGTCCCACCAAGGGACAGGATGGATGGGGGGCAGGCAGCCATGCCACCCTGGCAATGCTATGAGACAAAACAAAGATTTGATGGCAGCCGGCGCAGTGGCTCACACCTGTAATCCCAGCACTTTGGGAGGCCGAGGTGGGCAGATCACCTGAGGTTGGGAGTTCAAGATCAGCCTGACCAACATGGAGAAACCCCGTCTCTACTAAAAATACAAAATTAGCCAGGTGTGGTGGCACATGCCTGTAATCCCAGCTGCTCGGGAGGCTGAGGCAGGAGAATTGCTTGAACCCAGCAGGTGGAGGTTGCGGTGAGCCAGAGATCACGCCACTGCACTCCAGCCTGGGCAACAAGAGCGAAACTCTGTCTCAAAAAAAAAAAAAAAAAAAAAAAAGGTTTGATGGCCTTTGATGTTTCCCCTGGTAAATATTGGCCAGAAGGGGGAGACTGTAAACCAAAAATAAAATTCTAAGGCCCTCCAACCATCTGAATGTACTTCCTCCTCAGCCATGGCTCTTTTGAAATTTAACCTGAGAGACTGTTTCAGACCATGATGGGAAGTAGCAGTGAGACATGCCTCTCTATACATCTCTGCCATTAACATCAACACAGACTTTAAGTCTGATAAAAAACATTTTACAACCTATTCTCTCTGAAACCTACTACCTAAGGCTTCCTCTGTAAATAAGAATGTGGGTCTCCACAATCCTTTGTCTTAACCTAGGAATTCCTTTCTGTTGATCCCAGGTTTTTAGATAAACTCAACCAATTGTTAACCAGGAAAATTTTAAATCTACCTATAAGCTGGAAGTGACCGCCTCCCCTCTCCCCCCCCACCACCTGCAGCTTCAAATTGTCTCACCTTTCTGGACCAAACCAACCAATGTATTTTCTTCTTTTTCTTTTTTCTTTTCTTTTCTTTTTTTTTTTTTTGAGCAGAATCTTGCTCTGTCACCCAGGTTGGAGTCCAGTCGCGCAATCTTGGCTCATTGCAACCTCCGCCTCCTAGGTTCAATCAATTCTCGTGCCTCAGCTTCCTGAGTAGCTGGGATCACAGACACATGCCACCATGCCCAGCTAATTTTTGTATTTTTAGGAGAGACAGGGTTTTGCCATGTTGGCCAGGCTGGTCTTGAACTCCTGGTCTTAAGCAAACCTTGGCCTCCCCAAAGTGCCAAGATTACAGACATAAGGCACAGCGCCTGGCCATATTTATTAAATATACTTGATTGAAGTATCATGTCTCCCTAAAATGTATAAAACTAAGCTGCACCCCGACCACCTTGGGCATAGGTTTTCAGGACCTCCTCAGGGCTGTGTCACAGGCCATGGTCACTCATATTTGGCTCAGAATAAATCTCTTCAAATATTTTACAGAGTTTGACTCTTTTCGTCAGCACAACTGTGAACAAGACAAATTCTCTCAGGTTGAGCATACTGTAGTTCATATGACAGACAACGAAATAATCAATAAGGATTTACATGAGGCAGCATAATAATGTTTTAATACAGGTTTCTATTTTGCACTTATAAGATTCTGTATTCAAAGATTGCAAACAGAAATGTTCTCAGGGCGTTGAATTAATGAATGAGGGGGCAGGGATAATCCATCAGGGTGTTGTGGTAGAAGGGAGGAGACCAGGGTGTATTTGCCCTTCCTAAAAATCTTCAAATAATGATAGTGATGATAATTAGGTTTTGTGCAGAAATTTGACCTATATGACACTTTTAAAAAATATATTTATATGTTTGGAAAGCGGTTAGCTTATTTATTGTTTTTAAGGCAGAGTCTCACTCTGTTGCCCAGGCTGGCGTGGGAGTGGCATGATCTCAGCTCACTGCAACTTCTGTCTCCCAGGCTCAAGTGATTCTCGTGCCTCAATCTCCCGAATAGCTGGAATTACTGGCATGTGCCACTACGCCCGGCTAATTTTTGTATTTTGGGTAGATATGGGGTTTTGCCATGTTGGCCAGGCTGGTCTCAAACTCCTGGCCTCAAGTGATCTGCCAGCCTCAGCCTCCCAAAGTGCTGGGATTACAGGTGAGCCACCGGGCCTTGCTAGTGGTTAGTTTAAAAATGGTGCAAAGTAAAAATGTAATAAATGTTAATTATTCTTACTTTTGTTAGAATTTAGTGAAATAAGTTTTGTGATGAAAGAGGCAGACAAGTAGCTGAAATTTAGTTTGAGAAAATGTAAGTTCACTGAATAGGCAATTGACATAAAATCATCAACAAAACTCAGTGTTGAAAGCCAATTTGCTGAATCACTGGTTTGCTAAATTCACTGGTTGTGTCATGCCTTAATAGTAATGTTAAAGAGCTTTATCAAACATGTTCACTTTTGGTCATGAAGAAGGCAAATGCTACATTTTTGAAATAAGGAAAACCAAGGACTAAACATGCTTTTGGACATTTAAGTTAAATGAACTTTTAACATTCCAAAAGCAATAGGTGAAATAAATAATAAATTCATTGTATCCAAAAATGGAGAAAATGTCCCCAAAATCTGGGAATTTCCTGCCCCTAACCCTGAAAAAACAAAACAAAAAAAAAAACAACCAAAAAAAAAAAAAAACCAAAACACTTAAGGAAAACAAAATCATTTTATAGAACACTAGACTCTTAAACTCACCTGTTGTTAATGATGTTTTTTTCATTTTAACCAGATAACCATTTAAATCAAATTGCCATGTTGATAATTTTCTTTTGGTCAAAGTGTTTTTCTTCCAGAGTCATTTGGAACTCTTCTGTGGCACCTGAAGCAGATAGATGAAGCCAGGAGGGCTGAGAGTATCTCAGAACCTGGAGATGGACAAGGCTGGTTAGAACATTTAGAACAAAGATTTCTCAGGTGGTGAGAGTCTCAAAGGCGAAGCTGAATGGTAGTATAATTTAAAAAAATTTTTTTTTAAAAATTTTTTTTGGGGGGAACAGAGTCTTGCTCTGTCACCCAGGCTGGAGTGCAGTGGTACTATCTTGGATCCCTGCAACCTCCGCTTCCCAGGTTCAAGTGATTCTCATGCCTCAGCCTCCCGAGTAGCTGGGATTACAGGCATGCGCCCCCATGCCTGGCTAATTTTTGTGTTTTTAGTAGAGACGTGGTTTCACCATGTTGACCAGGTTGGTCTCGAACTCTTGACCTGAAGTGATCTGCCTGTCTTGGCCTCCCAAAGTTCTGGGATTACGTGTGTGAGCCACCACTCCCGGCCTGAATGGTCACGAAACTCCCTGCCAGTCATTCTAATAAGTTCTGACTTTTCTTTGCAGGTGATAATTGGGAGTTACGTGTTTTTTGTTTTGTTGTTGTTGTTGTTTTAGACAGAGCCTTGCTCTTGTCGCCCCGGCTGGAGTGCAATGGCTGATTTCGGCTTACTGCAACGGCCGCCTCCCAGATTCAAGTGATTCTCCTGCCTCAGCCTCCCAAGTAGCTGGGATTGCAGGCACCCACCACCATGCCTGGCTAATTTTTGCATTTTTAGTAGAGAAGGGGTTTCACCTTGTTGGCCAGGATGGTCTCGAACTCCTGACCTCGTGATCCACCCGCTTTGGCCTCCCAAAATGCTGGGATTACAGGCATAAGCCACCGTGCCTGGTCTGGAAGTTATGTATTTTTAAAAGTTCACCAGAATGTTGATTTTCGGAGACTCCATTTGTGCTATTCACAGCTGCATTGCAGGTCTCAATACACAGCACTCAGTACAACTGGGCCCTTACTGTTACGAGGTATTTTGAAAAAGGATGAAGGACTCAGTGGGCATCCACTGAAGCCGAGCTTAATAAAGAATCTGGGCCAGGCGCTGAGGCTCACGCCTGTAATCCTAGCACTTTGGGAGGCTGAGGCGGGCGCATCACCTGAGGTCAGGAGTTTGAGACCAGCCTGGCCAACATGGTGAAGCCCTGTCTCTAGTAAAAAGACAAAAATTAGTTGGGTGTGGCGACAGGTGCCTGTAATCCCAGCTACTCGGGAGGCTGAGGTAGGAGAATCCCTTGAACCTGGAAGGAGGAGGTTGCAGTGAGCCGAGATGACGCCATTGCACTCCAGCCTGGACAACAGAGCAAGACCCCGTCTCAAAAGAAAAAAAAATATCTGAAGTAGGGGAGTTTTCAAGGAAAACAAAGATTGGCCAACAATGTTCGATGAGGTAGGGAGGAAGATTAACCGTAAGATAGGGCAATTTAGGAGTTGACTTGTTAACTTTTACCAGTGATGTCTAAACAATGCAGTGAGAACAGAGAGACTGGAGTTGAGAAAAGAATGAAAAGCAAGAAAGTGAAGGTCCCTTGTAAAAATGTTTTTCGGAAGCAGCTTGATGAGTGGGGGGACGGGGAAGGTCGCCACCTAGTGTGATTTCAAGGTACTGAGAGTAAAATTAAGCATGGGCCGGGCTTGGTGGCTCAGGCCTGTAATCCCAGCGCTTGGGAAGCCAAGGCGGGCGAATCACCTGAGCTCAGGAGTTTGAGACCAACCTCGGCAAAGTGGCGAAACCCGGTCTTTAAAAAAAAATACAAAAATTAGCCGGGTGGGGTAGCGCGTGCCTGTAATCCCAGCGACTCAGGAGGCTGAAGCAGGAGAATCGCTTGAGCCTGGGAGGCGGAGGTAGCAGTTTGCTGAGATCTCTCCACTGCACTCCAGCCTGGGCGACAGAATGAGACTCGGTCTCAAAAAATAAACAACAACAAATCAACAACCACAAAGCGGGCACGAATTACTAGGAAGACAAAAAAGCAAAACAAATCAGCATAGGCCCAATCTAATTTTGGTTTGCTCTGCTCTCTCAGTCGTTGATATTCTCCAAGACTTCCAGCTACCGAAATATTCCTTCAACTACCCCAAAGCATCTGGCACTGCTCAAAAGGACCTGCTGAAGTCCCAGGATGAAAGGAGATTATGTTAACCACGGAAATGAAGAAAACCATGAGTTGTTCCTCTTGCTTTTTCTTATTTTTCATTGCAGAGGCACGATCCACCCTGGAATGAACTGAGAAACTGAAATCATTTGGGGCTCTTTCCTTCCTGCAAGTCAGCCATGACCTTGCCCAATTAAAACTTTATTTTCACCTGCTTTAATTCCTGCTGGTTATTTTCCTCTTCTTAGTTTGACCTCAGGTAAATTAGCTAATCGCTCTGTGCTTCAGTAGTCATCTATGTAATAATATACATCCCCGTAAGGCACTGTAAGATTTAGGTAAGAGAATGTCTGAAAAATCTGTTCTTTGGGGTGGCCATATAATGAGTCCTCATGAATTGTAGCAATTCGTTTAAGTAGAACGAAGAATATATGTATCGCTCTGAATTAAGAGGGATTAATATAAAACAGTTGTCGAGCGTGAACTGCATTTTCCAAACCTGGAGGACAAAAAATCTTTCAAGTGTTATTACCTTACCCCACACATTTGGGAAAGTACAATGTCCTAGAGTTGCGAAAAAAACAGAAAAACCCACAGTTTCCTTGTCTGTAATATGGAGGTTTTGGCTCATAGGGTGGTTTTTAGAATAGGATGAATTAGCAAATGGTCTAATGTTCATAAAACATTAGTTTTATGTCTTTTAATGTCCTTATTCAGTGTTAATCTGTGGTCACTTCTGCCTCCAATCTCAGTATTCTGTAAGCAATGATATATCAGGTGATGTGGATCTTCTGTGAGTCTGACAAGGCTTCCATCCTCACAGAACGTGCAGTCTATAAACGTGAAAGTGATGGCCACAGGCACGAGGTTCAAGGTCAGACTGCCTGGGTCAGAGGCTCGCTCTGTGGTCTAAATTTTCTGCCCCTGCGGTCGTCGTCAAGTCTAAGTAAGATTAAAATAGTATGTGTCATGCGTGTTCGTGTGAAGAGACCACCAAACAGGCTTTGTGTGAGCAATAAAGCTTTTTAATCACCTGGGTGCAGGCAGGCTGAGTCCGAAAAGGGAGATAAGGGTGGGGCCATTTTATAGGATTTGGGTAGGTAAAGGAAAATTACAGTCAAAGGGGGGTTGTTTTCTGGTGGGCAGGAGTGGGAGTCACAAGGTGCTCAGTGGGGGAGCTTTTTGAGCCAGGATGAGCCAGGAAAAGGACTTTCACTAGGTAATGTCATCACTTAAGGCAAGGACCGGCCATTTTCACTTCTTTTGTGGTGGAATAGCATCAGTTAAGGCAGGGTGGTGCATTTTCACTTCTTTTGTGATTCTTCAGTTACTTCAGGCCATCTGGGTGTAAACGTGCAAGTCACGGGGATGTGATGGCTTGGCTTGGGCTCAGAGATCTGACAGTATGCACTTTATAAGGGTGTTGTAGGGATTAAATAAGCAAATTGTTTTCACTGGGCGCTCATGGAGTGAATGGGATTTGAAAAGTTAGGTAAAGCCATCAAGAGGTGTGCCTAGGGCGGGGCTGTGCCTAGGGTGGGACTGTGTCTGGGGCAGGGCTGTGTCTAGCGTGTGTGTAGGGAGGGCGTCTCAGGATTGTGTTCGATGATTGCTGCTGCAGAGTTAATCACTCTGTCTTTCAGAACCTGGACTGGAGATTCATCTTAACTTCCAATGGGGAGTTTCTTTGGTGGAGACCAAAGTGTGTTTCTTTTGCAAGAGGCTCCTTAGCTGATGTATTCGTGTTTTGTATTAATAGATGTTTGGACTTTTTTTTTTTTTGAGACAGGATCTTACTCTGTCACCCAGACTGGAGTTGGGGAATCTTGGTTCACTGCAACCTCTGTCTCCTGGACTCAAAGCTATATTCTCCAGCCTCAACCTCCCAAGTAGCTGGGACCACAGGCGTGCGCCACCACACCTGGCTAATTTTTGTATTTTTTGTAGAGACAGGGTTTTGCTGTGTTGCCCAGGCTGGTCTCAGACTCTTGAACTCAAAGCAATCTGCTCACCTTGGACTTGCAAAGTGCTGGGATTACAAGCATGAGCTACCGTGCTTGGCCTTTCATCTTTTAAAAGTGCAAGCTTATAGACTGGGAACAGCTCCTGTCATCAGAGTAATTGTGTGTGGTTGCTGTGAGGTAGAATTGAGGATAAGACTTTACAGAGGCTCAGGTATTTAAATCTTAACCCATGATGGCATTAAAAGATACTTTATATTTTAGAGATACATATGGACGCGTATTTTTGGGTGAATGACATATCTGAGATTCACTTCAAAATAATGAAGGTGAGGTGTCAAGGGGATAAAATTGGCCATGTATTGCTATATATTACATTTCAGTGATAAGATCATCAGGCTAATTATACGCTTCCCTCTACTTTCCTGTATGGTTAAACGTTAACAGTATAAATACTGAAGACAAAAACGTCCTCAAAGCAAAAGAGCTATACTGGAAGAATTGTAGAAATGGCCCTGGGCATTTTTTCCCCTTTAGTTCACAGATTTGATATTCCATGAAATTCAGAAATAATTTGGAGCTTTTCAAACCTGAGATATGGAAAAGTGACACTCCTGTTCTCTGGGAAGGTGCACTTGCAAAGTATGAGGATTCTGAATTTATTTTTCTAGATGAACCCTAGTTGAGAGAAGGCTCCGGTTAGTTCTAGTGGTGCCTTGTACCTTAATATGTTGTGTTTTATGAGTAATAACCTAAGTCAAAGCTGCCCCAACTATATACAGTGGGCCCTGAAGTCCACTGGGCCCATCACTATGTTACAGGGTCAATCTGCATCAAAGAGCCCTGGAAGCAATCATGGTTCAGCTGTGATGCCTTTAGAACATGAAGTCCTCCAAGAAGATGCCATAGGAATGGCCTCCATCCCAGGGCCTGGAGAGCAGCCACAGACAAGGAGAGTGGCCCAGGAGGGCAGTGACAGTCAGTGCTACACTGGCCTGTCAGTCTCAGAGCCAGGATTTAAACATAGGTAGAGGGCTGGGCACAGTGGGTCACACTTGTAATCCCAGCACTTTGGGAGGCCGAGGCAGGTGAATCATGAGGTCAGGAGATCAAGACCATCCTGGCTAACACGGTGAAAGCTTGTCTCTACTTAAAAAATACAAAGAAAAAAGTTAGCTGGGCATGGTGGCGGGCGCCTGTAGTCCCAGCTACTCGGGAGGCTGAGTCAGGAGAATGAAGTGAACCCGGGGAGGCAGAGCTTGCAGTGAGCCAAGATCCTGCCACTGCACTCCAGCCTGGAGGACAGAGGGAGACACCATCTCAAACAAACAAACAAACAAACAATACAGGTAGGCAGGCTCCAGAGGCCCTGCTCTATGGGGCTATGGCCCTGTGGGGCTATGGCCATAAAAAGCATGTTGGTTTGGTTGCTGTTTTTACTATAGGTACTGAGTTTTTACTTTAAGAAACTCATGTTTTTTACGAGTGTTAGATGTGCACATTTGCTTTTGAGAAATGTTGGGAACGTTTTATATTGAGTCATGGCTATTGGAAACAATATGCTGCTACAAACACAGGTGTATAAATTGCTGTTCAAGTCCATGCTTTCAATTATTGTGGGTATTTACCCAAAAGTAGAATTGCTGAAGCATATAATAACATTTAATTGTTTGAGAAACCATCAGACTGTTTTTCTTTTTTTTTTTTTTTTTTTAGACAGAGTCTCTGTCACCCAGGTTGGAATGCAGTGGCATGATCTCGGCTCACTGCAACCTCTGCCTCCCAGGTTCAAATGATTCTCTTGCCTCAGCCTCCTGAGTAACTGGGATTACTGGTGTACACCACCATGCCTGGCTACTTTTGCATTTTTAGTAGAGACGGGGTTTTGCCATATTGGCCGGGCTGGTCCTGAACTCCTGACCTCAGGTGATCTGCCCACCTCCGCCTCCCAAAGTACTGGGATTACAATGCAAGCATGAGCCACTGTGCCTTATATGGCCACACCATTTTACATTTCCAGTGTTCAGGGACTCCAATTTCTTTACATCCTTGAGAACACTTACTGGTTTTGTGTGTGTGTGTGTGTGTGGTGTTTTCTCTCTCTCTCTTTTTTTTTTTGACATGAGCCATCCTATCCTAATGGGGTGAGATGATGTATCACTGTGGATTTGATTTTTTTTTTGTTCATTCCCCTAATGATTAGTGATGACGAACATTTTTTATGTGCTTAGTGGCCATTCATATACCTTCTTTGGAGGAATATCTGTTCGAGTCCTTTGCCCATTCTAAAATCAGGTTTTTTTGTTTGTTGTTGGTTTGTAGTTTCTTGATATGTCTTTATATTAACCCCTTGTGAGACATGATGTGCAAATATTTACTTCCATTCCACAGACTGCCTTTTCACTCTGCTCATTGCATCCTTTGCACAGAAGTTTTCAATTTTGGTGCAGTCCTATTCTCTTGTCTGCATTTTTGGTGTCATATCCAAGAACTCATGCCAAATCCAAAGTCAGGTTGCTTTTCCCTTCTGCTTTCTTTTAGAATTTTATACTTTTAGCTCTTGCATTTAGGTCTTTGAGCAATTTCGAGTTAACTTTTGTGTATAGTGTAAGGTTAGGGTACAACCTGATTATATTGCATGTAGATACCCAGTTTCCCCAGCACTGTTTGTTGAAAAGAATATCCTTTCCCCAGTGAATGGTCTTGACACCCTTGTGAATCATTTGACCATGTTTGTGAGGATTTATTTCTGAGCTCTCTAGTCTATCCCACTGTTCTACATGCCTGCCTTTGTGCTAGTATCAAACAGTAATTGCAATGGTAACCTCAAGAAAATATCTACAGAATATATATACACACTTGTACTTCCACTGGTACCACATTGCTTCATTGTAGCTTTGTAGTAAGCTTTGGAATCAGGAGGTGTGAGACCTTCAACTCTGTTCTCCTTTTTAAAGATTCTTTTGTCTATTTAGGATACCTTGAGATTCCATATACCTTTTAGGATTAAATTTTCTGTTCTGCAAAACATATCTTTGGGATTTTAAAAATAGGAATTGCATTAAAGCTGTAGATCACTTTGGGTAGTATAGACATCTTAACAATATTAGTTCTTCTAATCCAGGAACACAGGATAACTTTGTATCTTAATTTAAAAAAATTTTTTTTTTTTTTTTGAGACAGGGTCTCACTCTGTCACCCAGGCTGGAGTGCAGTGGTGTGATCATGGCTCACTGCAGCCTTGACCTCCTGGGCTTGCTCAAATGATCCTCCCACCTCAGCCTCCCAAGCAGCTAGGTTAACAGGCATGTGCCACCATGCCCAGCTAACTTTTAAAAATGTTTATTTTATCTATTTTTTTTTTTGACAGGGCCTTGCTCTGATGCCCAGGCTGGAGTGCAGTGGCACAATCATGACTCACTGCAGTCTTGAACTTCTGGGCTCAAACAATCCTTTCGCCTCTTAGCCTACCAAGTAGCTGGGATTGCAGCATGCACTACTATGCCTGGCTAAGTTTTTATTTTTTAGAGATGGGGTCTTGCTGTCTTGCCTAAGCTGATCTTGAACTCCTGGCCTCAAACAATCCTCCCATCTCAGCCTCCTGAATCAAGGGGATTACAGGCTTGAGTCACTACACTTGGCTAATCTCATTAGTAATTTTATTGTTATGTACGGGTATGAGATTGGGCTCCACTTTTAAAAAATTTTATGAAATAGCCAATGACTGACCTTTTTTTTCCCCCACTCTGGATACTACTAGTATTCTCCAATGCTTTTCTCTTTCTGTTTGTACATTTTTCAGGATCTCCCATTGACTGACAGTCATAATGAAGTAAGAACAAGAAGACGAGGAAGAGGAAGTGTAAAACCATGGCATAAATTTACCAAGGATAAGCTGAGTGTACTTCAGCAGTCATTTGCACAGAATCCTTATCCTAATTTTACAACCAGGGAAAAACTGGCTGGACAATCTCTTGTCCCGTGTTTGTAATTGATGTAAGTAAAATATTAAAAGCTTTGCATGAATGTATCTTTTTATAGATAATATGGAAAATGTAAAGAAGCATGAAAAAGTTTAATAGCATTTTATCATGTAGCACAAAGTGATTTTTTAGGCAGGGTGCAGTGGCTCACGCCTGTAATCCCAGCACATTGGGAGGCTGAGGCGGGCAGATCACTTGAGGCCAGGAATTCAAGATCAGCCTGGCTAACATGGCAAAACCCAGTCTCTACCAAAAATACAAAAATTATCCAGGCATGGGCAGAGGCAGGAGAATCCCTTGAACCTCGGAGGCAGAGGTTGCAGTGGGCCATGGCACCACTGCACTCCAGCCTGGGCCACAGAGTGAGATTTTTTTTTTTTTTTGGTTGTTTTTCATCTCAGTGTAGGTGTGAATATATTATGTATGCATTTTATGGAAAAATAGACTATTGTGAGGCAAATTTGGGAGCAGTGTCCAGTTAAGAAGCTATTGTAGGCTGGCTGTGGTGGCTCACACCTATAGTCCCAGCACCTTGGGAGGCCGCAGTGAGTGGATCACCTGAGGTCAGGAGTTCCAGACCAGCCTGGCCAACATGATGAAACCCGGTCTCTACCAAAAATATAAAATTTAGCCGGGTGTGATGGTACGTGCCTGTAATCCCAGCTACTTGGGAGGCCGAGGTAGAATTTCTTGAACTCAGGAGGTGGAGGTTGCAGTGAGCCAACATCAGGCCACTGCACTCCAGCCTGGACAACAGAGTGATACCCTGTTTCAAAAAAAAGAAAAAGCTATTATTGTAATTCTCCAGGATAGAGACAGTGATGGTTTTGACAAGGGTGCTGGCTGTGGAATTAGAGAACTGGGAAGACCTTTAATTTTTGAAGGTGGAGCTGCTTATAGTTTGCTGAGCTTTTGGGGATGCAGTGAGCAGGCCAGAGGTAAGGATAGCTCCAAAGTTTTAGCTTGAGGAAATGGAAGATTGGAGATGCCTTTAACTAACAGGGGAGCTTGGGAGAAGAGCAGTTTTGTGTCAGACATTTGGAGTTTTACTTTGGACATGTTAAGTTTGGTGTGCCAATTAAACCTCCAAGAGGTTTACTTACTTCAAAGAGTAAGTAAAAAGTTCGGCATGCAAGTCTGAAGTGCAGGAGGAATAAATTGGCTTGATAGTGTCGCAGGACTTGGCATAGAACCCCACAGCATCAGCAGTTGCTTTATAAACATTTATTGCATGAACCAGTATTTTGTTTGGGGATTTTCTGATATGATTGTTGTAAATTGTTAAAGCGCAACATCTTACTGTATTTGAATTTATATTATTTACACACACAATCTTTTCTCTAATCCCCTGACAGATTATATATACACATTTAAGGACACTTTCATATTTCTCTTCTGTGATTATCCATTGACTATTGAATATATTAGTTGCTTGGCAGATGGACAAAATTGTGTTAGTGAAAACAAAGAATATAAGCGGCTTTGGAGAATAAAATAAAAGTATAGGCAAATATTGCGTAATGAAATTTTTATAAAAATTTTGTGAAGTAGGCCAGGCATGGTGGCTCACGCCTGTAATCCCAGCACTTTGGGAGGCCAAGTGGATCACCTGAGGTTAGGAGTTCGAGACCAGCCTGGCCAACATGGCAAAACCCCATCTCTACAAAGATATAAAAATTAGCTGGAAGTGGTGACAGGCACCTGTGATCCCAGTTATTCAGGAGGCGGAGGCAGGAGAATTGCTTGAACCTGGGAGGCAGAGGTTGCAGTGAGCTGAGATGGTGCCACTGTACTTCAGCCTGGGTGACAGAGTGAGACTCCATCTCACTCTGTTCTGTGAACTGAAAACATTTCAAGGGAAATACAAACCAATGCTTTCCTGCAAATAAGTAGAAAATCCAAATAAATAACCAGGATAGAAATGGAAGGACTGGTTGATTTTTTTTTTTTTTTTTTTAAGAGACAGGGTCTCACTCTTGCCCAGGCTGGAGTGCAGTGGTACAATCATGGCTCATTGCAGCATCGACTTCCCAGGCTTAAGTGATCCCACCTCAGCCTCCTGAGTGGTTGGGGCCACAGGCCATGATGCCTGGCTAATTTTTTTTTTTTAATGTAGAAATGGGGTTTTGCCATATGGCCTAGCCTGGGTTCAAACTCCTGGTTTCAAGGAATCCTCCCGCCTCAGCCTCCCAAAGTGCTGGGATTACAGCATAAGCCATTTCTCCTGGACTTGGTCAAACATTTAAGTAAACATTCTTGTACTGTTCATTTATTTACATTTCTAACTTTGTGACAATTGGGTTGCTCATGGTCAAAACTGCTTTTTAATTATTTTTTATGCTTCCTACTTGTCAGAGAGATAGATTCCTAAAAGGCAGTTCATAGATAATGGCTAGTCAAATTACACTGAATTGAACTGACCTGCATGTGCTTAAAGAAAGTGCCTATGATGTAATCAGGAAGCAAGCCTGGTTGAGGGGAGGGCCACAGGAGGCTCTGTCATGAGACAGTGAGCTCTTGTCTTTTGGTTGGGTCCTCACGAGATCTACCTCCTAATGGCTGTATAATGTCTGACTTCTCGAGGCACAAGTTGACTTGCACCTTATCTTTCTGTAAAATATGTATAATTATGTTGTGATGGTGTTGTGAGAAGAAAATGAGTATGTTTGGAGGTGCCAGGTTTATTGTGCATGGTCGCAATTTTATTTATTTATTATTTATTTATTTTGAGATAGAGTCTCACTCTGTTGCCCAGGCTGGAGTGCAGCGGCACAATCTCAGCTCACTGCAGCTTCCGCCTCCCGGGTTCAAGGGATTCTCCTCCCCCACTTCCTGAGTAGATGAGATTACAGGCATGCGCCATGATGCCCAGCTAATTTTTGTATTTTTAGTAGAGATGGGGTTTCCCCATGTTGGCCAGGCTGGTCTCAAACTCCTGACCTCAGGTGATCTGCCCGCCTCAGCCTCCCAAAGTGCTGGGATTACAGGCGTGAGCCACCACGCCTGGCACACAACTTTGTTTTAAGCAGTCATTATAGGTTTGGATCAGAGATCTTTCTACCTTTAAGTGCTATTAACCTAAAGCAATTCTGAACTTGCAGACAGAGGGGTTCCAGGAGGGATCAAATATTAAAAGGCCCCCATGCATCCTTACCTGTATGGTAGGGCTCTAGGTGGCCTACCACAACCAGAGCTTATTAGGATGGAGGGTCTAAAACAATGTTGATCATTTCTCCCTTCCCCAAACCCCTAGGGATTAGGGTTGGCATTATCCTCTCTTTATAGGGGAGGGGAAATAATGAAGACTACAGGTGTCAAATGGAATGTTTAGAGTCACATATAAAATACCTTGTCCAAGTTATTACAAACTCTTGCTTGTTCTTTTTTTTTTTTTTTTTTTTTGAGACAGAGTCTTGCTCTGCCACCCATGCCAGAGTGCAGTGGCACAGTCTCGGCTCACTGCAACCTCTGCTTCGTGGGTTCAAGCAATTCTCCTGCCTCGCCTCCCGAGTAGCTGGGATTACAGGCACATGCCACTATGCCCAGCTAATTTTTGTATTTTTTTAGTGGAGACGGGGTTTCACCATGTTGGCCAGGCTGGTCTTGAACTCCTGATCTTGCGATCCACCTGCCTCGGCCTCCCAAAGAGCGGGGATTACAGGCATGAGCCACTGTGCCTGGCCAACTCTTGCTTGTTCTATGCATAGCATTTGAATACAGTGAATTTAAGAGTATAATTTAGAGGATATTGAATCATAAGTTTATCCTGGTAGGTCAGTTTGAGTAAAATAAGTAAGTTAGGGAAAGGCTGGAAGTCTGTTCTTTCCAAATGCGGAGGATTGCAAACAGGTTGCTGGGAGATTTTGAAAGGTCCGGGTTTGCATGTACAAAAGGGCCACTGCAACTATGGGGCAGTTGAGGTTTTGGGATTGTGCACAATTTATAACCTCCATAATGTGCGGCCCCACAAAGGATTGCCTTCATTATTTGTGTCTTATTCAAGTCAAGAAACAAGCCAGTGATCATCCTGAGACTAAGCTTAACTGTAAAATTCTCCTACATTGTGGAAATGCATTGTACAATATAACTTAACAAACAGATTGAATTAACAAACTGTTCTTTCTCTTTAGAACTGGTTTCAAAATAAAAGAGCCAGACTACGACCTAGAGAGAGACACAGAATGTTCGCTGCCGGGAAACTGCATGATTCCTTTGCCGAAGGCCACCCATTTACAAGAATCCAGGGAAACCAGGTGGAATCTCCCAAAGATGACCCTGAGCAGAACTTCTTGTACCCAGGAAGTTCTACTGGGTGGAACTGGCCACTCTTCCGTGGAGACACAGGGGATTCCCAATTAACATGATGGCTCAAATAATTCTGTAGCCTTATGAATTAAAAGGAAAGTAAGCTGTGATTTGGAGTATCCAGGTGACACAGAAAATGGCCCTTCTAGATGTAGATCAGCGTTATTTCCTCATCCTTCTGTGTCTCCTCCTCAGTATTCTGAAAGGGACAAGCCTGAGATGGGGGAAAGCCAGCATGCAAGGATCTCCCCTTTGCACTGTGTTCGTGGTATGCAGGGAGACAGGCAGCTTAAAAAAAAAGAAAAGCCTAGATCTGTGTAATTGTGAGTGTTCTGGGACATACTGTTTATAAAAAATCAAGTTATTGAATAGTTTGATAATGCGATAATCATGAAAATAAAGGATAAAGCAGCAAGTAATGATTATTCTTCCATGTATACATCCGTTCACATATGGAAAAAATACAAAAACATGAACAGGGTTTACATTCACTAAATTACCAAGAGTTACATTTGGATAAGGAAGAAAAATTTTTTTTCTTTTTTTTTTTTTGAGGCGGAGTCTCGCTCTGTCGCCCAGGCTGCAGTGCAGTGGCCAGATCTCAGCTCACTGCAAGCTCCGCCTCCCGGGTTTACGCCATTCTCCTGCCTCAGCCTCCCGAGTAGCTGGGACTACAGGCGCCCGCCACCTCGCCCGGCTAGTTTTTTGTATTTTTTAATAGAGACGGGGTTTCACCGTGTTAGCCAAGATGGTCTCGATCTCCTAACCTCGTGATCCGCCTGTCTCGGCCTCCCAAAGTGCTGGGATTACAGGCTTGGGCCACTGCGCCCGGCCAATTTTTTTTCTTTAATGTTATGAAACATACCTTGTAAATGTGAATAAAAATTCTAGAACTTTGATTCGTCAGATTTCATATATACCTAATTACCTCAGCTACCAAAGATGGCATTGTTTCTATATGATCCTATTCCTTCATCTTTTTTACTTTACTGTCTTAGCTGAAAACTGCCAGTAACACTCTATATGGAATCAGAACAATGAGAGATGGCGTCATTGTCTGAATTTCCTAAATTCGACGTGATCTTTAGCTTATATTAATAAATTTCTACCAGAAGAGCCCCTTTGGTTCCTAGTGCAGCTTTATATCTCCCCTTTGTATAGGTTTTGAGTTAAGTGCTTTTTTCAGTGATTGCTAGAATCATGACCTTTTTCCTGTCATGTGATTTCAGTGGATTTTTTTCTATTAAAGAATATAAGGCCAGGCCTGGTGGCTCACTTCTGTATTCCCAGCATTTTGAGAGGCCAAGGGGGGGTGAATCACTTGAGGTCAGGAGTTTGAGACCAGCCTGGCCAACATGGTGAAACCTCATCTCTACTAAAAATAATACAAAAATTAGCTGGGCATGGTGGTGGGCACCTGTGGTCCCGGCTACTCAGGCGGTTGAGGCAGGAGAATGGCGTGAACCTAAGAACACAAGACTCCATCTCAAAAAAAGAATATAAGAAAAATCCGCTGAAATCACATGACATGAAAAAATTCTTGGAAAAACCCACTGTAACATGATATATCCTTCTAATGTATTGCTGGGTTAGGGTTGCTCATATTTTGATTAAAATTTTTATATCTGTGTTTCTGAATGAGATTTTGCACATACTGTCTTTAGGGGTTTGGGCCATGTTAGCTTTATTTTACTTATTTTTTTATTTATTTTGAGATGGAGTCTTGCTCTGTTGCCCAGGCTGGAGTACAGTGGTGCAATCTCGGCTCACTGCAACCTCCAGCTCCTGTATTCAAGCGATTCTCATGCCTCAGCCTCCCGAGTAGCTGGGATTACAGGCTCCCGCCACCAGGCCTGGCTAACATTTGTATTTTTAGCAAAGATGGGGTTTCGGCATGTTGGCCAGGCTGATCTTGAACTCCTGGCCTCAGGTGATCCACCTGCCTTGGCCTCCCAAACTGCTGGGATTAGAGGCATGAACCCCCACGCCTGGCCCCATGTTAGCTTTAGTATGAATCAGTTATGGTACCCTCTCTTTATATACCCTGTCTATACACTATACTTTAGAGAATACTAATTTTTAAAATCTTGTGGAAAATGACATTTATTCCTTTTTTAAACATTTGGTTGAATTTTCCAGACTGGTCTGACATTTTCTTGATGGGAAGATTTTTGAGTACTGACTCCATAGTTTAAATGATTATAAATCACAATAGTTTATTTTTGCACGAGTTGTTTTGGGAAGTTAAATTTTAACAAGAATATGCCTATTTCATCAAGATTTTCAAATTTACTGCCATAAAGCCATTTGAAATATCCTCGTAATACTCATTCCTAGAGTACATGTAGTAATGTACTATTTTAATGTTTTTATTTGCACCTTTTGCTTTGTTCTTTGTTAGATTGCTAGAGGTTTCTCTTTTCAAAGAATCAGGGTTTGAAATTGATGCTCAGGTAGTATGGAGGTCATAAAATTTCTTCATGAGCAGTCACTCTGCAGGCCAAACAATGGTGCTGACAGCAGGGCTTCTGCTGGGGTGGGGTCCCAGGTAGGGGCACCCAGAGGAGGCTTGTGGCTCAGTCTTGAGCAGTAGATCTTGCCCCGTCCTGGTAGGGCTCTGTCAAGTGATATCTGCATGCTCCCGGGAAGCCCTGGATGCTGTGCAACTCACTCCTCTCCTCTCTTCGCCTCAACCTGCAACAAGAAGCATCCAAGCAAAACTGGAGGAGGTTTGGCAGCCAGAGTGTGATTGAAGGGATAGAGTCTAGGGGTTTTGGAGACTCTCTGCAAAGACATCTATGCCCAAGGGGAAGGATCCCAGGGACCTGAGAACTGGGGACCAGAAGTGTCCAGGACTGGATCATAGTTCTACATCACGTCCAGACATAGAACTGGACCCTATAGTTGTCAGGCACATGGAGGAAGCCTTAGGAGAAAGAAGTGTAATTACCCCACAGGGTCTTCCTGCCCAAGGCTCAGACAAAATCAATTCAGTGAGATCACAGCATTGCGGTAAAGAGTTGAATTTTGTGAACCTAGCCACACCACACAGGAGATAAGGCTATCACTCAAATCAATCTCTCCAAAGGGTCAAAGGTTAGGGGTCTTTCAAAGATAGTTTGGTGGGCAGGGGACTAGGGTATGGGTGCTGCTGATTAGGGATGGATTCATAGGGGTGTGGAAAATGATTCTCCTGGGCTGAGTCTGCTTCTGGGTAGGGGCCACAGGACTGGACGTGTTACGGGTCCAGGTAGGCCCATTCAATTGTCAGAAATGCAAAAGCCTGAAAAAACATCTCAAAAAGCCAATTTTTTTTTTTTTTTTTTTTTTTGAGATGGAGTTTCACTCTTGTTGCCCAGACTGGATTACAGTAGTGCAGTCTTGGCTCACTGCAACTTCCACCTCCCGGGTTCAAGCAATTCTCCTGCCTCAGCCTCCCGAGTAGCTGGGGTTACAGGCATGCACCACCATGCCCGGCTGATTTTGTACTTTTAGAAGAGATGGGGTTTCTCCATGTTGCTCAGGCTGGTCTGGAACTCCTGACCTCAGGTGATCTGCCTGCCTCGGCCTCCCAAAGTGCTGGGATTACAGGTGTGAGCCACTGTGCCTGGACGAAAGGCCAATTTTAAAAACAACTATAGGGCCGGGCGCAGTGAGTCAAGCCTGTAATCCCAGCACTTTAGAAGGTCGAGGTGGGTGGTTCACGAAGTCAGGAGTTCAAGACCAGCCTGGCCAATATGGTGAATCCCTGTCTCTACTAAAAATACAAAAATTAGCCAAACGTGGTGGCACATGCCTATAGTCCCAGCTACTCGGGAGGCTGAGGAAGGAGAATTGCTTGAACCTGGGAGGTGGAGGTTGCAGTGAGCCGAGTGCACTGCACTCCAGTCTGGGCGACAGAGCGAAACTCCATCTCAATAATAATAATAAAATAATCAAATCAAAAAAACCATAAACTACATTTCTCCCAAAGTCAGCAGCTTGGTCTATGTCCAGGAATGACCGGGGATAGCTTGGAGGACAGAAACAAGATGGAGTCAATTATGTCAGACTAAAATTACTGTTATAATTTTGCAAAGGTGGTTTCAGAAGGTGGCACTGTCTTTGGAGCCAATAATGGGGAGTTAGTGCCTAGAGGCAGAATTGGGATTGACTTGTCATTACTTGAGATTGTATTTTAGCTCTGGAGAGAAAGGTCTGAGCCTGGTTCTGGTGGGAATGTTGGGCCTCATTCCCTGGCAGGGGCAATTGGGACTTTGTGCAAGTTGGGAGTGTGAAATGAAGCTCTAAAGACGACCCCAAGCTCTCCAGAGGAGATGCACCTCTTGTGGCTGAAAGAGACACACAGATTAAGGTGATGGGAGCTAAGTGGCCATGGTGGGGTGAGGGAAGAGCAGTCATGCATTCCTCTTTCCAGGAGAGGGCAGCTCCAGACAAACATAATGTTTGCACCTCTGAGCTAAGATGGCTCCTGAAACCAGAGCCGAGACACATGGCTGGAAATCTCCTGCCAGCTGCCTGAAAGGGGCACCCTACAGAGACCACTGGCTTTGGGCTTAGAAACTACCCAAATGAGATGCAGTTATTTTCAACCAGTCGGGTCTGAACCAGTTTCAATCTCTCATTTGCATGTACAGACCATATTGAGGTCTAGGGCAGGACCTTTCCCTAATGAAGTCAGGACCTCTTTTTGTCATTTGGAGCTCAATCTTTGTCTTACACTGGAGCCTGTGTCTCCCCGATCCATAGATTTTTTATTTATTTATTTTTATAGACAATAAAGCCTTTAGGCCGGGCACAATGGGTCATGCCTGTAATCCCAGCACTTTGGAAGGCTAAGGCAGGCAGACCGCTTGAGCTAGGTAATTCGAGACCAGTCTGGACAACATGGCAAAACCCCATTTCTACAAAAAAATATAAAAATTAGCCTGGTTCGGTGGTCCATGCCTATCATCTCAGCTGCTCAGGAGGCTGAGGCTGGAGAATTGCTTGAGCTCAGGAGCAGAGTTTGCAGTGAACCAAGAACGTGCTGCTGCACTCCAGCCTAGCGGACAGTGTGAGACCTGGTCTCAAAAAAAGGAAAAAAAAAAAAAGGCTTTTTCTTTTTCTTTCACAGACCTCATGGTCTCTTGCTAACAGGAGTGGATAATTTGTGTTTGGTCTCAAACAAAGGACTTTGTGCCCCACACAGAGTATTGAAGGCTCACAGTGTAGTGCCTCCACTCTCCAACCAGCTCCGGCTGCAAACCAAGGTTGGAGAGAAATAGGAGGGTGGCAGGTGGCAGTCCAGGTGCAATGGGGAGCCTGCTGTGGGGATTTAGATAGTTTGGATAGTCCCTGGTCATCTCATGATGTCTCCTTAAAGGAACTAGCCTGCCCCTCTGCAGCCTCCCCTGTCCAGGTGGAGTCCAGGTATGCAGAGCTTTCAGGTGAATAAAATACTCACTTTCTTGAAAAGTGGGTTATAGTTCTTAGCTCAGATATGATGTGGCCAAAAGAAATTCCTATAGGAAATTTCACTGGTGTTTCTATCAACTTGCAGTGTTCCATCTGGATCTTAGCTCTTCTGTCACTTCATGCCCTTGGTAACCCATCACAATAGTTGAAATGTCAGCTGCAGATGTGTTGATTTCCTCAAGAATAGGAGAAGCCACTTTGGGAGGCCGAGTGGGCGGATCATTTGAGGTCAGGAGTTTGCGACCAGCCTGACCAACACGGTGAAACCCCATCTCTACTAAAAATACCAAAAAAATTAGCTGGACGTGGTGGCCTGTGCCTGTAATCCCAGCTACTTGGGAGGCTGAGGCAGGAGGATCGCTTGAACCTGGGAAGTGGAGGTTGCAGTGAGCCGAGGTCATGCCACTACACTCCAGCCTGGGCAACAGAGCAAGACTCAGTCTCAGAAAAAAAAGAATAGAAGAGGCTGAGTCTCATGGAGGAATATCTGCCTATTTGCAAGTCCATTCTATAATTTTTTAAAAAGTCGAGTTGAGTTTTATAAATACCTAGACTCATAGGGGGAAGAAAAAGAAACAATTATGGTTTCTACAAAAGTTTATTTCTTTGTGCATTATATCCCATAATCAAAATCTAATTGCAAAATCATTACTCTCTGAAAAGATTAAGTAAAATTGTGAAATTCTTACCGAGGTGTAATTGACAAAAATGGTGCTGTGATTTTTTTTTGTCCTCTCTGAAATTCATGCTGAAACCTAATCTGCAAAGTAACAGTATTAAGAGGTGGGTCCTTTAAGAGATAATTGGATCATGAAGTCTCTGCCTTCATGAATGGATTAATCCATTCCTAAATGAGTGAGTTAACGGGTGAGTAGGAATAATAGGGAGTGAATTATCATGAGACTGGTACTGTTATAAAAGCCTAGTTGGCTCTCTCTCCTGCAAACCTCTCTCCATGTGATGCTGTCCACCATGTTATGATGCAGGATGAGGCCCTTACCAGAAGCCAACCAGCTGTAGCCCATGGACTGTGGACTTCCCAGCCTCCAGCACTGTAAGAAATAAATTTCATTACATGGATGTATTATATGATGAAAAAAAAAAAAGGCCGGTCTCAGTGGCTCATGCCTATAATTACTGCAGCCCTGACTCTCAGCCTCACATGGTCGTCTCACTTCAGCCTCCTGAGTGGCTGGGACTACAGGTGCCCACCACCACACCAGCTAGTTGTTCTATTTTTTGTAGAGATGGGGTCTTGCTGTGTTGCCAGGGCTGGTCTCAAACTCCTGGGCTCAAGGGATCCTCCCTCCTCTACCTCCCAAAGTGCTGGGATTATAGGTATGAGACACCATGCCCCAACAGATAAACTTTAAGTAGTGATTTGGCGCCGGGCGCGGTGGCTCAAGCCTGTAATCCCAGCACTTTGGGAGGCCGAGACGGGCGGATCACGAGGTCAGGAGATCGAGACCATCCTGGCTAACAC
>NW_012113141.1:13269004-13278354 GCF_000951035.1 Colobus angolensis palliatus | reverse complement strand
GCAATAATATTCTGTTTATGAAAATTAAAGACTTTTCACACATTTATGAAAACTTTCTCACTAACCATAAATACATATATGTATATTTAAAATATTTATATAAAATATGTATATATAATTTTCTGAGATGGAGTCTTGCTCTATCTCCCAGGTTGGAATGCAGTGGCACGATTTTGGTTCACTGCAACCTCCACCTCCTGGGTTCCAGCAATTCTCCTGCCTCAGCCTCCAGAGTAGCTGGGATTACATTATATATATACACACACACCCCATAATATATATGTTACATGTATATACTATATATAGTGTATATATGTAACATATATACACTATATATAGTGTATATATATATATATATAACTCCTAGGTTCAACCAATCTGCTGCCTTGGCCTCCTAAAGTCTCGGGATCACAGGCGTGAGCTACTGCGCCCAGCCTGCGTCTTTATTTATTTAGTTCAATTGTGTCTCCCTCTGTTTCTGCACATCATGTGAGCACCTGAGCAAACATCTCCCCATGATCTTGGATGTTATAATGAATCGTGTCTTACTGGTGTACCTCTTTAGGCTTTGAGCCTGAGAGAATGACAAGCGTCTTAGAATATTTCATTTAAAAAATAAATTTTGTGCTTTTCTAATGTTTCAGGAATTTTACTTCTGTTGAAAAAAGGGCCATAAGATGCAATTATAATAAATGTATTTCTGGGAATGTAGAGAAATATTTTAAAAGACTCAGTTCCAGATCCGGCACATCGTTGACGTCATCGTTGCCCGACTGCTTTCTAGGAGGACTGGAGTCAAAGGTTGTGAGTCAGCCATAATGGCAGCTGAAGAAATTAATGAGGACTATCCAGTAGAAATTCATGAATATTTGTCAGCGTTTGGGAATTCCATTGATGCTGTGGATGAGATGCTGAAGAACATGATGTCTGTTTCTAGAAATGAGTTGTTGCAGAAGTTGGACCCACTTGAACAAGCAAAAGTGGATTTGGTTTCTGCATACACATTAAATTCAATGTTTTGGATTTATTTGGCAACTCAAGGAGTGAATCCTAAGGAACATCCAGTAAAGCAGGAATTGGAAAGAATCAGAGTATATATGAACAGAGTCAAGGAAATGACAGACAAGAAAAAGGCAGGCAGGCTGGACACAGGTGCAGCTTCAAGATTCGTAAAAAATGCCCTCTGGGAACCAAAACCAAAAAATGCATCAAAAGTTGCCAATAAAGAAAAAAGTAAAAGTTAACTTTTTGGTTTTTATGTACACATAGTCAGAAAGTACATCTTTTGTTTTTTTTCCACAAAATAATTCTGTGGTAGTGCAAGGTTTAAATGTATTCCTTATTGAATTAATATGTAAATTTACAGTAAATTTGTAAAGCTAAATATTTTCCTCTCCAAAGGGTGTTATCTTTATTGATTTGCACTATGAGGATTTTAACATTGTGATATATTTCATATTTACAATTTACCATCTCTTTTGATGAGACTCATTTCTTTATATAGGTCAGTCTTGCAAGTACCATTTTCTAAGCAACTGTGAAATTTAAGTGAAATGTTCTTTGTAAATATTTGTACTATTTTAAATGAAATAACACACTTATACCATCCACAGACACATATAAAATACTCAATAAAGGCCAATTAATGTAGTTGATTGAACGTAGCTCCAGATACAGTTACTCCCCCAATTCATTGTCTATTTCTTCTTTCTCTTAATTATTTTGAGCTTATCAGTTGTAGCAAAAGCACACACTATTTTTCCTCTGCAGTAGTGTAGACAACATAAACAATCTCTTGGTAGAAGTTTTAATCCAGTCATTGCTTTATTTTATTTTGTTTTTTTATTTTAGATTCGGAGTTTCATGTGCAGGTTAGTTACATGGATATATTGTGTGGTGCTGAGGTTTGGGCTTTTATTGATCCTGTCACTCAAAAGTGAACCTAGTATCCTATAGATAGTTTTTCAACCCTTCCCCGCTCCCTTCCTCCTCCTCTTTTGGAGTCCCCAGTGTCTTTTGTTCTCATCTTTATGTCTGTATGTACCCATTGTTTAACTCTGAGTTGTAAGTGAAAACGTGCAATACTTAGTTTTCTTTTTCTGCATTAATTTGCTTAGAATAATGGTTTCTAGCTGCATCCATGTTGCTACAAAGTCTGTGATTTCATTCCTTTATGGCTGTGTAGTATTCCATGGTGTATATATACCACATTTTCTTTGTCCAGTAGACCACTGATGGGTACCTAGGTTGGTTTCATGTCTTTACTATTGTGAATAGTGCTGTGATAAGCATACAAATGCAGGTGTCTTTTTGGTAGAATGATTTATTTTCCTTTGGACATATATCTAGTAGTGGGATTGCTGGGTTAAATGGTAATTCTATTTTTAGTTTTCTCGTTTGTTTTAGACCGAGTTTCGCTCTTGTTGCCCAGGCTGGAGTGTAATGGCGCCATCTCGGCTCACTGCAACCTCCGCCTCCTGGGTTCAAGCAATTCTCCTGCTTCAGCCTCCTGAGTAGCTGGGATTACAGGCGTGCACCACCACACCCGGCTAATTTTGTATTTTTAGTAGAGATGGGGTTTCTCCATGTTGGTCAGGCTGGTGTCGAACTCCTGACCTCAGGTGATCTGCCCACCTCTACCTCCCAAAGTGCTGGGATTGCAGGGATGAGCCCCCACGCCTGGCTGGAGCAGCCTCTTTCATCACATGCTTACTGGGTCCCAAGTGGAAGTGCCCCTGCCTCATCTGCAACAGTGCAGTGGGGAGGGGAGGGGAGAGGCAAGAGATGACACCCTCTCCACGTCCATTCCCAGGTTCTTATCTTGACTCCTTCAGTGAGTAGTGCTGTGGCCATGTTTCTTTTCCTCCAATGGGGGCTTTGGTGGGCTGCACTCCCCCAACCTTGAGTGGTCTGCACTGAGGGTTATGACACCAAGGGATCCGCAACTCCCCAGTGACCTCTCTCTGGTCCCCTGTACTTGCTGGAGTCAAGTGGGTTGTGGGGTATGTCTGTGGGCAGTTAGACAATGCAGTGGCACCAGTGGTGTACAATTGTTATGGTACCTGTGGCCTGCGGTTTTCAGTCCTGCAAGTGGCCATGAGGCCTGCCCAGTTCATGCTCTCCTGACCTGGTGCGTCTCTTCTGGCATCCACACTGGCAGCAGGCCCAACTGGCTAGGCTTGTTCTAAGCTGTCTGCATCTAGGTTGCTGAGCCATTCCAGGTATTCTCAGCCATGAGACCCCATGGGGGAGAAGCCTTGGCTATCAGGCCCTGCCCTTCCCGGTCCAGTCTTGCAAAGGGGTGGGGGGCACCCAGATCCCATGCTGGCACATGGACCCGCACAGCACTCTTCTCTGTGCAGTACAGTGGACGTGTGCTGTGGGCATCCTTCTGTGAGACTGGCCAGGTGGGCAGTCTTGGGAGGTGCTGGGAGGTAGTGGGAGTGAGGTGGTAGGGGGAGTGTGGTTCAGATGCACCTCGGTCCCTCGCTCAGTGCGAGACAAAGCGTCTTCAGAAATCAGCGTTTGTGGTTGTGTTTTGCTACCATGGCACAGCACAGTGAAGCCTTCTGGGCTTTGCCCAGATTCAAGCTGTGCCTCTGCTTGTTCTCCAGGCGGCTCTCCCTGGAAGTCCAAGCGTTTATGGGGATCGTGGGAGCTCCTGTAGCTAGGTCCACAGGGGTCCATGGATGGAATGTGATGCCTGAAGTTCTTTCATCACCAGCTCCTTAGATTTGGTCCAGGTCCGGGAACTGTTCCTGGCACCCAGCAATTCCAAGTAGGCTGTGAGCTTCCTCCCTCTAAAACCATGGTGTTTGCGTGGCCTCTCCATTGACCCTCGGTGTTTTCTCAAGAGATGCTTGAAATGTGAAGGCTTCCTCAATACTTTGGTTCCTCTTCGTGGAAGAAGCACCCTCCAGTGGCTTGTAGTTGTCCGTGTTGCCTCTTTTTGCTTTAAACCAATGGTGTGATGGCCATAACCCGGGTTTGAGTATATGTATATATATATATAGTTGTTGTTAGGATGTGGCCTCTAATTTTTTTTTAATTTCCTTATTTAAAATGAGAAAAAGGCCGGGCGCGATGGCTCAAGCCTGTAATCCCAGCACTTTGGGAGGCCGAGACGGGCGGATCACGAGGTCAGGAGATCGAGACCATCCTGGCTAACACGGTGAAACCCCGTCTCTACTAAAAATACAAAAACTAGCCGGGCGAGGTGGCGGGCGCCTGTAGTCCCAGCTACTCCGGAGGCTGAGGCAGGAGAATGGCTTAAACCCGGGAGGCGGAGCTTGCAGTGAGCTGAGATCCGGCCACTGCACTCCAGTCCGGGCGACAGAGCGAGACTCCGCCTCAAAAAAAAAAAAAAAAAAAAAGAGAAAAAAATATCTGTAGGTTTATCTTACCTTTCTGTTCCATTTCCTTCGCCCTCTTAAGCAAAATATTTCTTTCTGAACTCTTTTCTTTCTTCATATACCGTATGTATAATATGTACCCTATGTACAGTACCAGCTAAGAGCAGGTGAGTCATGATAATGATATTCTGCTTTCATTATTTTCCTCACTTCTGCCTTCTAGGTATTCACAACTGACATAGATTTACCAAAAATTTACAGTGGCATAAGATTGTCTGCCATCTTTCTTTTTTCTTTTCTTTTCTTTTAGTTTTTTGGTTGAGACGGAGTCTCTGTTGTCCAGCCTGGAGTGCAGTGGTTCTACCTTGGCTCACTGCGCCCTCCACCTCCCAGGTTCAAGCGATTCTCTGCCTCAGCCTCCTGAGTAGTCGGAACTACAGGCATGTGCCACCACGCCAGGCTAATTTTTGTATTTTTAGTAGAGATGGGGTTTTGTCATGTTGGCTAGGCTGGTCTCAAACTCCTGACCTCAAGTGATTCACCCACCTCGGCCTCCCAAACTGTTGGAATTACAGGCGTGAGCCACTGTGCCCAGCCCGTCTGCCATCTTTCTAGGATTCTAGGAGACAGGCCATGTATCACCCATGGCCTATCTCCAGAGACAAATCTACCCATATAAGGTTTCGTATTATGTCATTTTACCAAAATAAGCAATGGGATGATTGTGTCTGTCATGCGAGTCCGTGTGAAGAGACCACCAAACAGGCTTCGTGTGAGCAATAAAGCTTTTTAATCACCTGGGTGCAGGCAGGCTGAGTCTGAAAAGAGAGACAGCGAAGGGAGATACGGGTGGGGCCGTTTTATAGGATTTGGGTAGGTAAAGGAAAATTACAGTCAAAAGGGGGTTGTTCTCTGGTGGGCAGGAGTGGGAGTCACAAGGTGCTCAGTGGGGGAGCTTTTTGAGCCAGGATGAGCCAGGAAAAGGACTTTCACAAGGTAATGTCATCACTTAAGGCAAGGACCAGCCATTTTCACTTCTTCTGTGGTGGAATAGCATCAGTTAAGGCGGGGCAGGGCATTTTCACCTCTTTTGTGATTCTTCAGTTACTTCAGGCCATCTGAGCATATCCGTGCAAGTCACAGGAGATTCAATGGCTTAGCTTGGGCTCAGAGGCCTGACAGTATCCATCAGCGTATCAACCAAGAAAAAGAACTAGTATATATTTAGAGATGTGTTGCAAGGAACTGGCTTATGTGATTATGGACGATCCCTTGAGAAAGTCCAAAGTCCATAGGAAAGGTTGGGCGAGAGCTGATGCTGTTGTTCACAGGCAGAATTTTTTTTATGGAAGACTCAGTTCTGCTCTGAAGGCCTTTTTTCCAACTGATTATTTCAATAATCAGGACCACTTATTTAAAGTCAGCTGGACCAGGCATGGTGGCTCATGCCTGTAATCCCAGCACTTTGGGAGGCTGAGGCGGGCAGATCACCTGAGGTCAGGTGTTCGAGACCAGCCTGGCCAACGTGACAAAACCCTGTCTCTACTAAAAGTACAAAAATTACAGGCATGTGATGGCACATGCCTGTAATTCCAGCTACTCGGGAGGCTGAGGCAGGAGAATTGCTTGAACCTGGGAGTTGGAGGTTGCAGGGAGCTGAGATCATGCCACTGTACTCCTGCCTGGGCAACACAGTGAGACTGTTAAAAAAAAAAAAAAAAGCCATATGCTTTATTTAGGATGCTGAGGAACATGACAAAACCAATGAATCCATGAGCATGGGCCCACTGCTGTAACTTACTTGCTAGGAAGTGAGCTCCTTGGTTGGAAGCAATGTTGTATGGCGTACTAAGACAGCAGAGAAGGTATTCTGTAAGTTTACAGATAGTTCTTTTGACTGAAGGATTGGGTGCAGGGAAGACAAAAGCATATCCAGCATGTCTATTCCAGTAAGAACAAACTTCATTCCTTCTACAGTGGTAGTGGTTGAATGTAATTATTTTTCCTCTAGTTACAGCTTATCACCCTGGGTGATGGTGCTACACTGGGGACTCAGTGTTAGCCTCTGATGCTTTCTGTAGGTATGATTAAGAGTGTCCAATGGTGATAAATTGCCACATTTAGTCACGAACTCAGTGCTCTCTCTATTACTGGAACTGGTCATTAGGGCTTTTAAAGTTTGGTTTCTTTTTTTTTTTTTGAGATGGAGTCTTGCTGTCACCCAGGCTGGAATGCAGTGGTGTGATCTCAGCTCACTGCAACCTCTGCCTCCGGGCTCAAGCAATTCTCCTGCCTCAGCCTCCTGAGTAGCTGGGCTTACAGGTGCCAGCCACCATGCCTGGCAAATTTTTGTGTTTTTAGTAGAGACGGGGGGTTTCGCCATGTTAGTCAGGCTGGTCTTCAGCTCCTGACCTCGTGATTCACTTGCCTTGGCCTCCCAAAGTGTTAGGATTACAGTCGTGAGCCACTGTGCCTGACCAGTGCCCTTAAAGTTTGTTTGATTAGAGAACCAATCTTAGAAACCCAGAATCAATTCAGAAAACTCATCTATAATATTCTTTGTTATACAGCCACTAACAGTACCAATATCTGTCAGTCAAAATTTGACCAGAGAAACAGAATCAGTTTTCAAGGAAATTGACTTACACAATTGTGGGGACTGACCAGGCAGGAAGGAAATTTGTAGGGAAAGGTGAGCTGACACTCTCAGGCAGGAGCTAAAGTTGTTCTCCAGTCCCACCCACATTATATTGAATAATCGGTTTTAGGTAAAGCCAATTGATTTTATATATTAATCACACGTGCAAAATGCATTTATAGCAACACCTGCATTCATGTTTGATTGATAAACAGCAGAGCTTAGACTAGCTAACTTCACACATGGCCAGACCACCACATTGATGATGGAATAAAACACGTTTCAGGAAAAGCTGAGGAAAATGTGAAAAGTACAAAGTAAGGTGAGATTTTTTTTTTTTTTTTTTTTTTTTTGAGAAGGTGTCTCGCTTGCTCTGCCACCCGGGCTGGAGTGCAGTGGTGCGATCTCAGCTCACTATAAGCTCCACCTCCCGGGTTCACGCCACTATCCTGCCTCAGCCTCCCCAGCAGCTGGTATTACAGGCCCATGCCGCTACTCCTGGCTAATTTTTGTATTTTTAGTAGAGACGGGGTTTCACCGTGTTAGCCAGGGTGATCCACACGCTTTGGCCTCCCAAAGTGCTGGGATTACAGGCATGAACCACCGCGCCCGACCTCCACTTGTTAAATAACATGGCCAAGCCAAAATAATTAAGAGATAAAAGAACCTGAACACAGAGAAGAAAATGCTTAAATATGTGTAAACTAGAGAGCACAGAACCAAAGTCATATTTGGAAAAGTATCATGATAGATGCAAAATTACCTAGTAGAATCTGTACTTCTACTTAAAATTCAACTTACCCTTAATCTAATTACTTCAAAATCCTTTTATAATGGTGTTAAATATTTAATGACGGGATTAAGTAGAAAGGTATTTAACAAATGGGTGTGCCCAGGTTCAGTGGCTCATGCCTGTAATCCCAGCACTTTGGGTGGCCAGGTGGGCGGATCACCTGAGGTCAGGAGTTGGAGAGATGGGTGGGCCATCCTGAGTTTTGTTGTATCTTGTGTCCCTGGCAGTTTTTCAGTGAAGCTACTAGACTCTGGAATGCAGGCCACCCTTCCCAGTATGGATTTGGCCAAAAGTTCAAATGGTAAGTTCCTATCAGCCTGCTCACTGTTCTCTGTGTTGATTCCAAAGGCCTTGTTTGTTTTCCAGAGTTTATGAAAGTTTAAATCATGGCTCAGCATAGTGTCTCATGCCTGTAATCCCATCACTTTGGGAGGCCGAGGTGGGAGGATCACCTGAGGTCAGGAGTTCGAGACCAGCTTGGCCAACATGGTGAAACCTCGTCTCCACTAAAAATACAAAAATTAGCTGGACGTGGTGACGGGCACCTGTAATCCCAGTTACTCGGTAGGTTGAGGCAGGAGAATTGCTTGAACCCAGGAAGTGGAGGTTGCAGTGAATCGAGATGGCGCCATTGCACTCCAGCCTGGGTGATAGAGCGAGACTGTCTCAAAAAAAAAAAAAAAAAAGTTGAAATCAAAACCATGATTAGAAGGATATGCTTTAACTTTTTAGTTTTTTACATGATATTTACTATTTTATTAATTTTATGTATTTTTCTAATTCTGTTGCTTCTTATTTTCTTGCATGTACTGTTGTGGAATTTCTGTAAGCTTTTGCTCTGTATTCTTAGATCATTGCCTATCATATTTCCTAAAATATGAATTTACACCTATATGTATCCTTACTAGCATGACTTAAGATATGTTGCTAAAGTAAAAACATAGAGTCATCATTGGATATATTGGTTTTCCATCTGAAATAAATGTAATGTGCTCATGCCAGTAATTTTAATCTATAAGCACATTCTTCATATTCTTTTATTCCTTTTCATCTTTGCTAGGCTCACTAGAAAGAGAGGCCCGGCGAAAGAGGATTGTTTTGAACCAGCATCAAAAAGATACCCTCCAGGCGTGGTTTGAAAAGAATCCTTATCCTGGTATAGCTGCCAGGGATCAACTGGCCAAAGAAATTGGCATTCCAGAGCCTAGAATTCAGGTAGGCATTTGGTTTCTATTTATTTTCTTTCAAATTTAGGTAAAGAGAAAAGCTAGGTAAGCACTTTCAAACAATTCTCTTAGTTCTTGTATTTTGCCAAGAAGTTTATTCCTGTTATGTAAAGGAAAAAATAAAACAAATCAATAACTCTGTGTTTCTCTCTTTTTTTTTTTTTGAGACAGGATGCCACTCTGTCACTCAGACTGGAGTGTAATGACTCAATCACAGCTCACTGCAGCCTCAACTTCCTTGGCTCAATCAATCCTTCCATTTCACCCTTCCAAGTAGCTGGGACTACAGGCATATGCCACCATGACCGGCTAATTTTTTTTTTTTTTTTGAGACTGAGTCT
>NW_012113141.1:13262374-13268954 GCF_000951035.1 Colobus angolensis palliatus | reverse complement strand
CAGGCTGGAATGCAATGGCACAATCTCGGCTCACTGCAGCCTCCACCTCCTAGGTTCAAACGATTCTGCTGCCTCAGCCTCCCGAGTAGTTGGGACTACAGGCATGCACCACCACACCTGGCTAATTTTAGTATTTTTAGTAGAGACAGGGCTTCGCCATGTTGGCCAGGCTGTTCTGGAACTCCTGACCTCAGGTAATCTGCCTGTCTCGGCCTCCCAAAGTGTTGGGATTACAGGCGTGAGCCACTGCACCCCATCCCAGCTAATTTAAAAAAGTTTTTGTATAGATATGGTCTTGCCATCTTGCCCAGGCTGGTCTGAAACTCCTGGGCTCAAGCAATCTTCCCACCTGTCTCCCAAAGTGCTGAGATTATAGGTGTGAGCCACCACATCTGGCCCTAATTTTTTTTAAGCTAATGTCCTTAATTTGATTCATACACAAGAAATTCTATATTGAATTATTTTAAATAAAATTATTGATGCAATAATTAAACTAAGATAATTTTTTAACTTATTAAAGAGATAAAGTATGTAATTGTCCCAAGTGAGATGGTATTTAAACCAATGAAGACAAGTGAATATGTCTTTTTAGGGGTAAAAATTGAGTTCGGGTTTTAGCATCTAATATATAATCTCTGATTAATTGGTTATAATGACCTTAATTTTTGAAAATGCTCAAGAGAATAAAATTTTCTTATGTTTTTAATTGCCTGATGGGTTCTTCCTGCCTACTGTGCAGATGAAATCAAGTCACTGAGACCAAGGCATTGCAATAAATAATTTAATTGACATGAGGTTGGCCACACCACATGGAGATGTAGTTATTACTTAAATCAACCTCCCTGAAAATTCAGAGGCTAGGATTTTTCAGGGATAGTTTGGCAGGTAAGGGAATGGATGTACTTGATTAGTTGGGAATGTAATCACAGGGGTGTGGAGTATGGTCCTCCTGTGTGGAGTCTGCATCTGGGTGGGCCCACAGGGTGGTCGGCAGTCTGGGTGGAGCTATCAGTTGTCAGAAGGTCAAAAACCTGTAAAGACATCTCAGAAGGCCAATCTTGGTTCTACAATAGTGATGTTATCTCGAGGAATAATTGGGGAAGTTGTGACCTGTGGAATAATGGCTGGTAATCCTTTAGATCTACACGTCAGTAGAATTCAGGCTCCTCTTATCTGCCTATCCTGGTGGTCTTTCATGAGCTTTACAAAGGCGGTTTGGGGGAAGGGCTGTTATCATTTAAACTATAAACTAAATGTTTCCCAAAGTTAGCTTCGCCCAAGCCCAGGAATGCCTAGGGATGGTTTGGAGGCTAAAGGCAAACTGGGCTGGGTGTGGTGGCAAGCATCTGTAGTCTCAGATACTTGGGAGGTTGAGGCAGGAGAATAGCCTGAGCCCAGGAGGTGGAGACTGCAGTGAACCAATATTGCACCATTGCACTCTACACTGGGCCAAAAAACAAGACCCTGTCTCAAAAGTAGATAAATTAATTAATAAAAGCAAGGTGGGTGCTGGTTAGGTCAGATTTCTTCCATTGTCATAATTTTCTCACTGTTACAATTTTTGCAAAGGCAGTTTCATGTTTAGATGATCTATTCTGGGTATGGGAGATAGGGCTTACTCAAATTCCGGTAATAAAATTGCTGCATGTGAGAACAACTGGTGATTGGCTGCCTGAGAGGCACCGAGCTCGTTGGAACCTATGGTGAGAAGGAAAGGCCAGGAAACAACGTAAGGTGCTGTTAGCTCTCATACGGTATTTACAAAGGTATTCATTAGTTTAGATTCCAGCTGTGTGTAAGACTTTTTATCTAAAAATATTTTGATTAATTAATTTAGAGAACAGATATAGCCTTTGAGCACAATGCTTGGGAATTAAGAGCAGATCAATAGTGCCTACGAAAATAGTCAAACTCTATAAAATATTTTGTATTTTTTTGTTTTTTAACTTTTTGGGTCTTTTTTTCTCCTTTTTTCTTTTTCTCTTTCTCTTTTCTTTTTGTTTTTTCTTTTTTTTGAGAAGGAGTTTTTGCTCTGTTGCTCAGGCATCCACCCGCCTCGGCCTCCCAAAGTGCTAGGATTACAAGCGTGAGCCACCGCACCTGGCCCGGCCTGTATTTCTTAAAAGTGTATAATTGAAGTCTCATGTCTCCCTAGAATGTATAAAACCAAGCTGCATCCCGACTACCTGGGGCACATGTTCTTAGGACCTCCTGAGGGCTGCATCGTGGGCCAGGATCACTCATACCTGGCTCAGTGCATTTCTTTAAATATCTGACAGATGTTATGCAGAAGTTAAAAAAACTAAAAGTTAAAAAAGGCCAGGTGCAGTCGCTCACGCATGTAATCCTAGCATTCTGGGAGGACCAAGGCAGCTGGATTACTTGAGGTCAAGAATTCGAGACCAGCCTGGCCAACATGGTGAAACCCCATCTGCACTAAAAATACAAAACAGCCGGGCCTGGTGGTGGGCACCTATAATCCCAGCTACTCAGGAGGCTGAGGCAGGAGAATTACTTGAATCCAGGAGGCAGAGGTTGCAGTGAGCCAAGATCGCACCACTGCACTCCAGCCTGGGAGGTGGAGCAAGACCTTGTCTGAAAAATAAATAATAAATGTGCCCACCTCAGCCTCCTGAGTAGCTGGGACTACAGGTGCATGCCACCACACCTGGCCAATTTTTCTATTTTTTTTTTAATTTGTAGAGATGAGGTTTTGCCATATTACCCAGACTGGTCTCAAACTCCTGAGCTCAAGTGATCAGCCTGCCTTGGCCTCCCAAGGTGCTAGCATTATAGGGATGAGCCACCGCACCCAGGGATAAATGTTTCTTTTCAGACTTTTAAAGGTGTCAGACCCGGTTGGGCACAGTGGCCCACGCCTGTAATTCCAGCACTTTGGGAGGCAGAGGCAGGCGGATCACCTGAGGTCAGGTGTTCGAGACCAGCCTGACCAACATGGAGAAACCCCGTCTCTACTAAAAATAAAAAATTAGCCGGGTATGGTGGCCCTTGCTTGTAATCCCAGCTATTCGGGAGGCTGAGGCAGAAGAATCACTTGAACCCAGGAGGCGGAGGTTGCAGTGAGCCGAGATCAAGCCATTGCACTCCAACCTGGGCAACAAGAGTGAAACTCCGTCTCAAAAAAATAAAATAAAATAAAATAAAAAACGAAGGTATCAGACTCATTCTCCTAGATCTGAGAAAGGCATAGAAAGGGAAGGGGGAATAATTGCATTAATGGACACTCTTTACAGATGAAAATTTTCACCACAGCTTTTCAAGACCCCTTCTGCCTGCTGGCCAAATGGTAGCCATTTAAAAATATGTCAAATAAATATATTTTGGGGTAAAATGGCCACAGAAAACAGTTGGACTAACATACCTTCACACTTATATCTTATTTCATTCCAGGGCCAGATATATATGTGGATATATATGTGGAAATATCTATATGGAATTAATCTTTGAAATATACATATATATACACATATTATGAAATATTATTTCTTATGAAGAGATGACGGGGCCAACAAAAGACATTGAATACCTATTTGACAAAGGAGAGAGAAAGAAAACAGTGTCTTTTTTTTCTTTTTTTGAGACAGGGTCTGCCTATAGGGTTCAAATGATTCTTGTGCCTCAGCCTCCCTAGTAGCTGGGATTACAGGTGCCCACCACCGCACCTGGCTAATTTTTGTATTTTTAGTAGAGACAGGATTTTCACCATGTTGGCCAGGCTGGTCTCAAACTCCTGACCTCAGGTGATCCACCTGTCTTGGTCTCCCAAAGTGCTGAGATTACAGGTGTGAGCCACCATGCCCGGCTGAAAACAGTGTCTTAAATCAAGAAAATTTACTTCACTGGAGAGGCCATTAGAAGACCTGCTAATTTGAGCTCAAACTGATGCTGTCCTGAATTTCATGTTAATAATTTAAGGCAATAGCATCATTGTTAGAATAATACATTGCTTTTTTCTCATGAATATTACCCCAAGGGCAGATGCCAGATCAGTTTTGTTTGACTGGATTGTTGTTTGGAGTGATCTGAGTTACATCTTCTCTCCCCACATCTTCTTGGGCCACTTAGGTTTGGTTTCAGAACCACAGATCGAGACAGAGACGACTGGGGTTAAAATGCTGCTTTGAGGAATATCAAACCCAGGGACAGACTAATCCTCAGTTTGGGACTCAAGGTAAGAACCCACAAGTCCAAATAAAATTCCTCAGTGGATCTCCTTGAGTGTATAAACAACTCTGCATGTTGTGCCCACATTTTCTGCAAAGAATGCTTAGACTAGGGACCAAATAATAGTCCTGGGCATCCTAGTGTCAGAGATATAGACATCATCTCACTATTTGGAGTGGGGGTATTACTGGTTGCCTGGGAGAAGTCCTCAAATGCAGGTGGGACCTTGACCCCAGTTGGTGTCCAGGCTCTTGACACCATTGCATGAAGGAATTCAAGGATGAGTCAGAAAATAGTAAATGTAGGGAGATTCATTGCAAAGTGAAACGTATTGTAACTGCCCAATGGATTCACCTTGCCCACTGGCTAGACAGCCAATTTATCAAGACAGGGGAATTGCAATAGAGAAAGAGTTATTCTCACAGAGCCAGCTGTGTGGGAGACCAGAGTTTTAATATTACTCAAATCAGTCTGCCTCAATCTTCAGGGATCAGAGTTTTTCAGAATAATTTGGTGGGTTGGGGGACTGAATCGGGAATGCTGATTGGTCAGGTCAGTGATGAAATCATAGGGAATTGAAGGTGTCCTTTTATGCTGAGTCAGTTCCTGGGTGGGGGCCACAAGATCAGATAAGTCAGTTTATTGATCTGGGTGGTGCCAGCTGATCCATCAAGTGCAGGGTCAGCAAAGTATCTCAAACACTGATCTTAGGTTTCACAATAGTGATGCTCTTCCCAGGAGGAATTTGGGGGAGGGTCAGAGCCTTGTAGCTTCTAGCTGTGTACCTCCTAAACCATAATTTCTAATCTTGTGGCTAATTTGGCAAGAAGAAGGTTTGTTTTGGGAAAGCGCTGTTACCATCTTTGTTTTAAACTATAAACTAAGCTCCTCCCAAAGTTAGTTTGGCCTACACCCAGGAATGAACAAGGGCAGCTTGGATGTTAGAAGCAAGATAGAGGCCGGGCGCGGTGGCTCAAGCCTGTAATCCCAGTACTTTGGGAGGCCGAGACAGGCGGATCACGAGGTCAGGAGATCGAGACCATCCTGGCTAACACGGTGAAACCCCGTCTCTACTAAAAATACAAAAAATTAGCCAGGCGAGGTGGCCGGTGCCTGTGGTCCCAGCTACTCGGGAGGCTGAGGCAGGAGAATGGCGTGAACCCGGGAGGCGGAGGTTGCAGTGAGCTGAGATCCGGCCACAGCACTCCAGCCTGGGCGACAGAGCAAGACTCCCTCTCAAAAAAAAAAAAAAAAGCAGCAAGATAGAGTTGGTTAGGGCAGGTCTCTTTCACTGTGTCAGTTATAATTCTCCAATGGCAGTTTTGTGACTGGAAGGAAGGTCTTGAATGTTAGATTAAACAAAACGCACAAACAAAGCAACCAGAGAATGAAACAGCAAAAGCAGAGATTTATTGTAACGAGAGTACACTCTACAGGGTGGGAGTGGGCCCCACTGGTTGCAAGAGCCGCGGTTGCGAAGTTTTCTGGGGTTTAAGTACCCTTTAGAGGTTTCCTATCGGTTATCCACTATGTGAATGAAGGATTTGGCCTGTGGCCAATTAGAGGCAGAAGTGAATTGACCAGAGACTGTCAGAGTTGGCACACTATGCAAACTAAGGAGCAGCCCTTGACCAATCAGAGGATTGAGTGAATTGGCGCCTTATGCAAATAAGAGTGACCCACAGCTAATCAGAGGCATTTCTGTTCGTGAGGTAGTGGAGTGGAGAGGTGGGGTATGTCGGGGAAGTGGCTTCTGGTGCCCTATTACTTGGGCATGGAGGTGGGGTTTCCCCTCTGATCTAGTTCCAGGCAGTTGACACAAACTGGTCTTTGGTTTCCTGTCTTCAGACCCTATTCTCCTGCCTCAGTTTCAGTATACACTCAAGAAAGGGGAGTGTGGGTGTACTCAAGAGTTAAGGGGTTTGGGCTGCTACCTTTATGGGTTTCTTTAACCAAGGGGTGGAATATTCATGAAGATTCCTGGAAAAAGGTGGAGATTTCTTAGAACTATGGTGTCACCCCTTTTTACACTAAATATGGGTGTTTCCAGAACTATAATGATGCAGGTGGGTGTGTAATGTAGTATATTAATGAGCATTTAAGGAGGTCCTAGGAGAAACCCAGCTGAAATCCAGCACCATGTTGGGTCCAGTCAGTCTCAGACAGTTTTGTCCACGTCTGTTTTTTTTTTTAATTTATTTTTTGTATATTTGTGTAGAGATGGTGTTTCCCCATGTTGTCCAGGCTGATCTTGAACTCCTGTGCTTACATGATCCACCCACCTTGGGCTCCCAAAGTGCTGGGATTACAGGCATGAACCACTGTGCCCAGCCACAGATCTGGCTTATTTATTTATTTATTTATTTATTTATTTATTTATTTATTTATTTATTTA
>NW_012113141.1:13256903-13261479 GCF_000951035.1 Colobus angolensis palliatus | reverse complement strand
AAATAGGGATCCTCCGCCGAGTGTTGTGGCTCATGCCTATAATCCCAGCACTTTGGGAGGCCAAGGCGGGCGGATCACCTGAGGTTGGGAGTTTGAGACCAGCCTGACCCACATGGAGAAATCCAACCTCTACTAAAAATACAAAATTAGCCAGGCATGGTGGCACATGCCTGTAATCCCAGCTACTCCGGAGGCTGAGGCAGGAGAATCTGGGAGGTGGAGGTTGTGGTGAGCTGCGATGGCACCATTGCACTCCAGCCTGGGCAATAAGAGCGAAACTCTGTCTCAAAGAAAAAAAAAAAGGAAAAATATTGATCCTCCTGCCTTGGTCTCCCAAAATGTTGGGATTATAGGTGTGAGCCACCGTGCCTGGCCAACACCCAGTTTTTTCAGGGTCTTATCAGTCTATAGCCTCTAGTCATGTATAACTGCTGCCTGGAATTTTTTATTCTCCTGTGACCACCCTGTATTATTCTTGTCTCAGGGGAAAGATAGTTTCTTACCAAGAAGGGTTTTGGGCCAGGTGCTGTGGCTCACGCCTGTAATCCAGCACTCTGGGAGGCCGAGGCGGGCAGATCACCTGAGGTCAGGAGTTCGAGACCAGTTTGGCCAATATGCTGAAAACCCTGTCTCTACTAAAAATACAAAAATTAGCTGGGTGTGGTGGCACATGCCTGTAATCCTAGCTACTTGGGAGGCTGAGGCAGGAGAGTGGCTTGGACCCGGGAGGCGGATTGCAGTGAGCCAAGATCTGCGCCATTGCACTCCAGCCTGAGCAAAACTCCATTTCAAAACAAACAAACACACACAAAAAAAAAAAGAAAGAGAGAAGGGTTTGAACCTCCCATTTCTGCTCCTGCTAAGCAGTGCCGTGTCCTGCCCTCCTGTCACCTCTGGGGTTCTATCCCAGGGACGGGACTGGCTGCTGAGTTCCACAGGGAGTGTACAGAGAAAGTAAAGGTTGTCAGAATGGTATTCAAAAATTTGATTTTCAGGTTTGAATGTGAAAACTGGCCTAAAAATCCTATTTTGTGCCCATGTTCTATTTAGCGAAAGAAGCTGGACGAATTCGAACGTCTATCACAAGATCTCAAATTAGTATCCTAGTTCAAGCCTTTGAGAAGAATCAGTTCCCTGGAATTGCTACCAGGGAAGAACTGGCTAAACAAACCGGCCTTCCAGAATCCAGAATTCAGGTAAGTTTTATGTTTTTGGCACCAAATTTGACCTGTCTAGAATTGGTATTGCTTCCTGAGATGTTGCTGGATATATTTGAGCTATTTGGGGTTATCTAGGGCAAAGGCATGGGATAGTAAACATGTGGCACTGCAAGTTAAAGTCTGGTGAAGGGATGTATTTTCTAATCACATTGCATACATCGAGAAGCAATAACAGGACAAAAGTGGGAAAATGTGAAAGTTGACATATTTTGAGAACAGTCTATGTCAGGGTGGCTAAGCCTTGGTGGTGTTGATTCAGCCTGAGTTATTAGGGCTTTGTCCTGTGTGTAGTGGGATATTCATCAGCATCCAGGGTCTACAGAATGCCGGTAGAGACCCTGACCTCACCCCACCCCCTACTGTAATAACCTAAAAAGTCTAGGAATATTTCCAATGACCTGCCATCAGGGTAAGCATAAGATTGCCCCAGTTAAGAATCCCAGTGCTTTGCAAATTATGAGGTGGTGGTGAAGTGTACATTAAATGTTCATAATTTCTGAAGCACTTTTATAAGGTAATCTAGACAGAAACTTTCAAAACCTTCATATGTATTTTTTTTTGTTTTTTGAGACAGAGTCTTGCTCTGTTGCCCAGGCTGGAGTACAATGGCGTGACCTCAGCTGACTGCAACCTCCGCCTCCCAGGTTCAAGCAATTCTCATGCCTCAGCCTCCCAAGTAGCTGGGACTACAGGCTTGCATGACCATGACTGGCTAATTTTTGTATTTTTAGCAGAGATGGGGTTTCACCATGTTGGCCAAGCTGGTCTCGAACTCCTGACCTCAGGTGATCGGCCCACCTTGGTCTCCCAAAGTGTTAGGATTACAAGCGTGAGCCACCACGCCTGGCCTGTATTTTTGAATATCTATGATCATACTTATACCTGTTCAGATGTGTTCTTAATGTGCTCCCTGGTGGAGAAGAGAGATCTTATGCCTTTTTAGCCACAGTATTACTTCATCTACAACTCATGGCTGCATGTGTCATGACTTCCATCCTTGATCGAAGTGTTGGTGTATGTATCAACTGCACATACAGCCCAGATTTATTATTTTGACTTTAAACTTAGAAAGGGGCCAGACATGGTGGCCCACACCTGTAATCCCAGCACTTTGGGAGGCCGAGGCGGGTGGATCACCTGAAGTCAGGAGTTCGAGACCAGTCTGGCCAACGTGGTGAAACCCCGTCTCGACTAAAAATACAAAATTAGCTGTGTTGACACATGCCTGTAATCCCAGCTACTCAGGAGGCTGAGGCAGGAGAATCACTTGAACCCGAGAGATGGAGGTTCCAGTGAGCCGAGAGATTGCCCCATTGCACTCCAACCTGGGCGACAAGAGCAAAACTCTGTCTCAAAAATAAATAAATAAGTAAATAAGTTAAAAAATCAGTAAGGCACATCTCAACTAGAAGAGATGGATTTGGATTACAGGAATTGTCTGTTTTGTTTGTTTGTTGAGACAGAGTCTCGCTCTGTCGCCCAGGCTGGAGTGCAGTGGTGGGATCTTGGCTCACTGCAACCTCCACCTCCCGGGTTCAAGTGATTCTCTGCCTCAGCCTCCCGAGTAGCTGGGACTATAGGTGCCCACCACCACACCTGGCTAATGATTTGCTTTTTTTTTTTTTTTTTTTTTTTTTTTAGTAGAGATGGGGTTTCACTGTGTTAGCCAGGATGGTCTTGATCTCCTGACCTTGTGATCCACCCGCCTCGGCCTCCCAAAGTGCTAGGATTACAGGCGTGAGTCACTGCACCCAGCAGATTACAGGAATTATCAAGAGGGAAAACATTTTGAGAAATGAATGCTTGTGTAAATTCATGCAGATTTCAGTGGTGAGGGTGAAGAATTTACAAGTATATGTTCTACAAGAGTGGTCAGGGACCATTTTTGTGGAAGACAACTTTTCCTTTTCTTTTTTTTTTTTTGAGATGGAGTTTCGCTCTGTTGCTCAGACTAGAGTGCAGTGCAGTGGCACCATGTTGGCTCGCTGCAACCTCTGCCTCCTGGATTCAAGTGATTCTTATGCCTCAGCCTCTCGAGTAGCTGGGACTATAGGCGTGCACCACCATGCCCACCTAATTTTTGTATTTTTAGTAGAGATGGGGTTTCACCATGTTGTCCAGGTTGAACTCCTGACCTGAGGTGATTCGCCCGCCTTAGCCTCCCTAAGTGCTGGGATTACAGGCGTGAGCCACCGTGCCCAGCATGGAAGACAATTTTTCAATGGATGGGGTTGGGGGGAAATAGTTTCAGGATGAAACTGTTCCACCTCAGATCATCAGGCGTTAGTTAGATTATCATAAGGGGCATACAACCTAGATCCTTCAGATGCACAGTTCACAATAGGGTTCACACTCCTTTGAGAATCTAATGCTGCTGCTGATCTGACAGGAGGCAGAGTTCAGGTGGTAATACTTGCTTGCCTACTGCTCACTTCCTACTCTGCAGCCATGGACCAGTACGTGCTCACGGCCTGGGAATTGGGAACCCCCATTCCACAACACAAAATGAGGGCAATATAAAATTACATCATTCTAGTAATATAAAGGGAAAATAATTCATGGATAAAGTTTCACAATTTTGGGATTTCAGAAAATCAGTATAGAATACATCCCAAAGCAGAAGTAAACTGGCTGGGTGGAGTGCCTCATACCTGTCATCCCAGCACTTTGGGAGCTCAAGATCGGTGGATCACCTGAGGTCAGGAATTCGAGACCAGCCTGGCCATCATGGTGAACCCCTGTCTTTATTAAAAATACAAATATTTGCTGGGCGTGGTGGTAGGCACCTGTAATCCCAGTTATTTGGGTGGCTAAGGCAGGAGAATCTCTTGAACCCGGGAGGCTGTGGGTTGCAGTGAGTTGAGATCACCCACTGCACTCCAGCCTGGGTGACAGAGCGAGACTCAGTCTCAAAAAAAAAAAAAAAGAAAAAAAGAAGTAAACAGTGGCCCTTAATTGGGGCATATTTTAAAGAACAATTTACATATCTCAGATAATCCTGAGATTAGGCCTTATGTTGATAGTCTCCTTGCTTAACAGATTTTGAGAAGCAGCTGGAATCTTACATCTGCTGATATCTAGGTATCCCTTTTTCTTTCTTTCTTTCTTTTTTTTAATTATATTTTAAGTTCTAGGGTACATGTGCACAACGTGCAGGTTTGTTACATATGTGTACATGTGCCATGTTGGTGTGCTGCACCCATTAACTCGTCATTTACATTAGGTATATCTCCTAATGCTATCCCTCCCCACAATAGGACCCAGTGTATGATGTTTCCCTTCCTGTGTCCAAGTGATCTCATTGTTCAATTGCCACCTATGAGTGAGAACATGCGGTATTTGGTTTTCTGTTCTTG
>NW_012113141.1:13252901-13255934 GCF_000951035.1 Colobus angolensis palliatus | reverse complement strand
ATCCTTTCCCCATTTCTTGTTTTTGTCAGGTTTGTCAAAGATCAGATGGCTGTAGATGTGTGGTATTATTTCTGAGGGCTCTGTTCTGTTCCATTTTTCTGTCTTAGATATGGTTTCAGAACCGAAGAGCTCGGCACCCTGACTGGAGCAGAGGTGGACCCGTGAATTCCCTGGCAGCGTGTCCAAGTCGGAGACCTCACATGACCATGAAGCTAGAGCAAAGCCACCTGTGCGCTGCCCCATGCAGCTCTGCTCCCGTTCCTCCTTCCAAGTTTTTCAGCAGCAAACAGTCCTTTGTACTGGCTTTTCTCCCATTCTACATGTCCTTGATTCCTTGGGATCCCTCTGGGGGCTGCATGAGCCAGGAACCAGGGGTTATGATGCTTCAGCCTACCCAGGCTGTGCAGAGAGAGAGCTCTCACTCTCCTTTGACACTTAGAAGTCCTGTGTCAGTAGTACCAATTCTATGAGTTGGGCTGTCACACATGCAGACTCCTTTCTGACCCCCATACCAAGGAAGATGCCAAGGTGACAAGGGGAACAAGCACACTGGCCTGGTAGTGCTGCCCTTTAAGAATCTGGCTCAGCCTCAGCCTGGTGACCCTAAATAGCAATGGCAGGGTCTGAGTCAGCAAGACACAGCTCTCTCTATGCAATGCTGTAATGAGTGTCTCCAGTTTCTTATTGCTGATGGGAACCTTGTAAAAGGACCTGCATATCCTGGACAAACTAAGACACCGGTGACAGCGCAAGCCCTACCCCTTGAAAAGCCATCACACTACTTGACTGACCATGCCAGCACTATGGATAAACTTGAAGCTTTTTAGGTTAACTCCTGTCTGCCACAGATTCTCAGGAAAAGATATCATTTTTCTAAGCAGATGACAGTCCATGACCTGAATAACCTTTTAGTGAAGATTTTCAGATTCTGCTGCACATGCTGGGAAGCTCACCAAGGCTTCAGATGTAGGAGGAGGATTATTGTTTTTTTTTATGACCTCTATCCAGGCCTCCTTTCCTTGGATGCAAAATTAGTGTTATAGAAAGGAAAATGAACAACAAGCACATTGTGGTATTAGTGAAAGAAGCGCCTACCATTTGGAAACCCAAAGGGGAGTGTTTACTTTTTTATTTTTAATTGTGAAAATAAAATACTAAATTTACGATCTTGACAATTACTAAGTGTACAGTTTGGTAATGTTAGTTATATTCACATTGTTGTGCAATAGATAGCTATAAGTTTTTTTTTTTTTTAGACAGAGTCTCGCTCTGTCACCCAGGCTGGAGTGCAGTGGTACGATCTTGGCTCGCTGCAATCTCTGCCTCCTGGGTTCAAGCAATTCTCCTGCCTCAGCCGCCCAAGTAGCTGGGACAACAGGCATGCACCACCACGCCCAACTAATTTTTTGTATTTTTAGTAGAGACAGGGTTTTAATAGAGACATGTCAGCCAGGCTGGTCTCGAACTCCTGACCTCAGGTGATCTGTCCATCTCCGCCTCCCAAATTGCTGGGATTACAGGTGTGAGCCACTGCGCCTGGCCAGTTATAGCCTCATTTAATCATAGTTACTTCTTCAAAGGTCTTATCTGCAAATACAATTGTGTTGAGGTTGTGACTTCAACACGTGAATTTGGAGGGACACAATTTGGTCTGTAACGCTCTTATTTACAACTCCTGATTTCCCCTTTTCCTATCCCCTGCCAACCACCATTCTACTGTCTGTTTCGATGAGTTTAATTGCTTTACATACCTCACATAAGTGGAATCATACAGCATTTACTTTATGTAACTGGCTTATTTCACTTAGTATAATATCCTCAAGGTTCTATGTTGTGGCCTGTGGTGGGATTTCCTTTGTTGAAGGCTGAATAATATTCCATTTAATGTATATGCCACATTTTGTTTATCCATTCATGTATCAATGGACATTTGGGTTGCATCTCTTGGCTATCATGAATAATGCTGCAATGAACATGGATGTACAAATATGTCTTTGAGATCCTACTTTTAATTCTATTGGCATATACCCGGAAGTGGGGTTGCTGTACCTGGTAATTCTATTTTTCATTGTTTAAGGAAGCTTCTTACTGTTTTTCATAGCAGCTGTACCATTTTTACACTCCCACAAACAGTGTACAAGAATTCTCATTTATCTACATCCTCATCATCACATGTCATTTTTTGTTGCTTTCATAGTGGCTGTCCTCATGGGTGTCAGGTGATATCTCACTGTGCTTTTGATTTGCACCTCTCTAAAGATTAGTGATGTTGAGCATCATTTCATGTGTATGCCTTTTTTGGATAAATGTCTATTTAAGTTCTTTGTTCATTGTTCAATCAAGTTTTTTGTTGTTGAATTATAGGAATTCTTATATATTATGTTACTTATATTATTTTTTGAGACAGGGTCTCACTCTGTGCCCAGGCTGTAGTGATGTGGTGCGATCTCAGCTCACTGCAGCCTCAACCTCTTTGAGGTCAGGTGACCCTCCCACCTCAGCCTCCCAAGTAGCTGGGACTACAGGTGTGTGTCACCATGCCTGGCTAATTTTTGTATTTTTCACAGAGACAGGGTTTTGTCGTGTTGGCCAGGCTGATCTAGAACTCCTGGGCTCAAGTGATCTCCCCACTTTGGCCTCTCAAAGCGCTGGGACTACAGGTGTGAGCCACGGTGCCCAGTTGGAATTCTTTATATATTCTTGATATTAACCCCTTATCAGATAGAATTGGCAAACATTTTCTCCCATCCCATAGCTCGCCTTTCACTTTGTGTTCTTTGATCCACATAGGTTTTAACATTGGATATAGTCCTATTTGTCTATTTCTGCTTTTGTTGCCTGAGCTTTTAGTGTCAATCCAAGAAATCATGGACAGTTTAACCTTATGAAGCTTTTCCCTTATGATTTCTTTTTATTTATTTATTTATTTTTATTTATAGAGGTGAGGTCTCCCTGTGTTGCTCAGGCTGGTCTTGAACTCCTGGGCTCGAGCAATCCTCCTGCCTCGGCCTCCCAAAATGTTGAGATTATTGG
>NW_012113141.1:13248839-13250676 GCF_000951035.1 Colobus angolensis palliatus | reverse complement strand
CATGTTCAAGTGATTCTCCTGCCTCAGCCTCCTGAATAACTGGGACTATAGGCACACGCCACCACGTCCAGCTAATTTTTTTTTGTATTTTTAGTAGAGACAGGGTTTCACTATGTTGGCCAGGCTGTTCTCGAACTCCTGACCTTGTGATCCACCCACCTCAGTCTCCCAAAGTTTTGGGATTAGAGGTGTGAGCCACCGCGCCGGGCCTAGCTGTGGATTTTTCGTATACAATCTTATGCTGAGATAGTTATTGCCATACTTAGCCATAAAATAGCCTATTTTATTACAAATAAATTATATACAACCTTAAAATCTCTTCAATAATCATCCCTTTTTTCAGTCTTCTACCTTCTTTTGATGTAATAACATGTGAGAATACATCATAGTGTAACAAAGTATGTGTGGCTTTAGTTTTACACAATAAAAATATCTTTGAAAAAATTATTATCCCTTCCCTGTGTTACTTTATCAAATTGCATTATGTCCCCATTATACAAGTTTTCAGTAATTTTCCTTCTTCTTCATTTGCACTTGAAGTGTTGGAATGAGGTAAGTGCACAACATAGATCCAGTTCACAGCTTATGTCTGCAAATGTACCAGTTTTGTACTTCTTACAAGTATGTAGTGGACTTTTTTTTTTTTTTTTTTTGGAGACGGAGTTTCACTCTTGTCGCTCAGTCTGGAGTTCAGTGGTGCCATCTTGGCTCATTGCAACCTCCACCTCCTGGGTTCAAGTGATTCTCATGCCTCAGCCTTCTAATGCCTCAGCCTCCCAAGTAGCTGGGATTACAGGTGCCCGCCACCACGACTGGCTAATTTTTGTATTTTTAATAGAGATGGTGTTTCACCATGTTATCCAGGCTGTTCTTAAACTCCTGATCTCAGGTGATCCACCCACCTCGGTCTCCCAAAGTGCTGGGATTACAGGTGTGAACCACCGCACCCAGCCACGTAGTAGACATTTTTAATGTTGTATCTGGGTACATGTGTATAAGAGTTTACACACAGAAGCACAAGTGCCAGCATATTCTAAACTCTCTTCATTACCAAAGTGTACTCATCAGAAGCTATTGCTCCTAACATGAGCTGTACATTCATTAACCACCTAGGGGATTAATATACGTGTGTGTGTGCACGCATGCCCACACAGATATTTATGGCACGGAACTGTCTGAAGAGAGTCTGATGTAATTATTTTTTAGTTTTAAGTTGTTTTCTGAGATCATTCTGTTCCCGTAAGCGGTTCTCAAGTTTATCCAGAGATGAGAACTCCAAGTATCACTAGTCACATTCCAATATTTGAAACACAAATGTGGAAAGATTTCTCCAAGCTATGAAAACAAATCCAATGTTTGTCAGTTGACATATATTCATTCATATTTGTACAGGTTAAGAATCACTTATTTAAAATGGTTGGGGCCAAAAGTGTTTCAGATTTTGAATTTTTTTTTTTTATTTCCAGATTTTGGAGTATTTGCATTGTATTGGTTGAGCATCCCAAATCTGAAAATCCAAAATCTGAAATGCTCCAATGAGCATTTTCTTTGAGCATCATGTCAGTGTCCAAAACGTTTGAAATTTGGAGCATTTCAGATCTGGGATGTTCAACTTGTATCTGTATGTACTTCTCTCTGTATAAATATATATTCTTTTTATGTATAGTTCTATGTAAATTACACCTGTATCTATATCTATGTTGCATCTACATCTCCCCTGCCTACCTTCTGTCTATTCCTAACCTTCCCTACAAATTTACTTATATCCTCTGAAGGGAGTTATCCAGGTTTGCATTTTCTGGACAAAACAGGTGAATGTCAGCTTTTGAAACAAGAG
>NW_012113141.1:13245980-13247724 GCF_000951035.1 Colobus angolensis palliatus | reverse complement strand
GGCCTCTCAAAGTGCTGGGATTATAGGCATGAGCCATGGTGCCCGGCCAGCATTGAGCACCTTTAAATCTTGTTACATGGATGGTAGAATGTGAGTGAGAAGGTGGGTGAAGTCCTGGGCCCTGTTGGGTTTTTGTTCAAGGCTGAAGAGACTAGAAGAGGCTCTGTACCCAGACCTGGAGGTTCAAGGCATTTGTACTGTTCTGGGAGGCCCTGGCAAATCAGTAAGCCATTCCGCTGCTCCAGGATTCATCCTGCACTGAGTGGTTTCAGAGCAGGAGCAAAAGGGTATCCCACAGTGAGCACACAGTGGAGGTCAATGTTCTTTCTGAGGCTTGGGATCTCCAGTGTTCTGCATCCCTTCCAGAAAGACCTCTGTACCCTCTGGGAAGACCCTCAGGCCCCATCAAGCCTTCCCCATCTTTATCTGAACTTGGGCCTGAGAAACATGAAAGGAAGAGTTACATGAAAGGAAGAGTCAAGGAGAAGTTTGCCCTTCTTGCAGACCACTCCTGGTCAAGTTTTTGTCAGTTTTGAAGAAGTACAAGGTGACCATGTGGGGACTTTGTCTCTGGAGCTGAAATCACTGTTTAGCCTCTGGAGGGGAAATTGTGGATTTGGTAAGTAGTGGCATAGTCAATTATTTAAAAATTGAGCTATAATTTGTATACTATAAAATTTGCCATTTTAAATGCTATATATTTAAACTACTATACAATTCAGCATCTTTAAGTATATTCTAAAGGTTGTACAATCATTACCACTCCCTAAACTCAGAACATATTCTTTACTCCAAAAATAAATCCTGTATCTATTAGCAGCCACTCCACATCCACACTCCTCTCCTTCCCTGGCAACAGCACTCAAGCCATCCTCCCTGGCTTTCTTTATTGTTCTGTAGAGACAAGGTCTCGCTATGTTGCCCAGACTGGTCTCGAACTCCTGGAAGCAAGATATCCCTCTGCCTTGACCTCCCAAAGTGTTGGGATTACAGGCATGGGCTACTGTACCCAGCCTTGGACATTTCATATAAATGGAATAACACAATATGTGGCCTTTTGTTTCTGGCTTCATTCACTTAGCTTGATATTTTCAAAGGTCATCCATATTGTATTTTACTTTATTCCTTTTTTAATTTTTTAATTGCACTTCAAGTTCTGGGAAACATGTGCAGAGTGTACAGGTTTGTTACATAGGTATACATGTGCCATGGTGGTTTGCTGCACCCATCAACCCATCATCTACATTAGGTATTTCTCCTAATGCTATCCCTTTCTGTGTCCCCCACCCCCAATGTACCTTATTCCTTTTAATGTTCTTTTTGTTCATCCGTTCATCAGTTGATCAATATTTGGGTTATTTTCACCTTTTGGCTTTTATGAATAATGTTACTGTGAAGACTAGTGTACAAGCTTTTGTGTCATCATAGGTTTACAGTTCTCTTTTCTTTTTTTTTTTGAGATGGAGTCTCGCTTTATCTCGTCCAAGCTGGAGTGCAGTGGCGCAATCTCGGCTCATGGCAGCCTCCGCCTCCTGGGTTCAAGCGATTCTTCTGCCTCAGCCTCCTGAGTAACTGGGATTACAGGTGCCCGGCACAACACCTGGCTAATTTTGTATTTTTAGAAGAGACGGGATTTCACCATGGTGGCCAGGCTGGTCTCGAACTCCTGACCTCAGGTGATCTGCCTGCCTCAGCCTCCCAAAGTGCTGGGATTATAGGCGTGAGCCACCACACCCAGCTTGTT
>NW_012113141.1:13244462-13245096 GCF_000951035.1 Colobus angolensis palliatus | reverse complement strand
TTCTTTGTATATTCTGCATATTAAATCCATAACAGATAAATGATTTGTCAATATTTTCTCCCATACCGTGTGATGACATTTAACTTTCTTGATAGTGTTCTTTGATGCACAATAGTTTTTAATTCTGGTGAAGCCAATTTATCTAGTTTTTGTTTGGTTACTTGTGCTTTAGGTATCATATCTAAGAAAATGTTGCCTAATCTAAGGTCAGGTAAGCTTACTTCTGGTAGTTTCATAGTTTTGACTTGCATGCTTAGGCCTTTCTTCCCTTTTGAATTAATTTTTATATGTAACTTGAGATAGATATCCAACTTCATTCTTTTCCTTGTGGATAGCCAGTTGTTCTAATACCTTTTGTTGTAAAGACTATACTTTTCCCATTGAATTTGTCTTGGCATTCGTGTTGAACTTAATGGATCATAGATGTGTGGGTTTTTTTCTGGACTCTAAATTCTATTCAACTGATTTATAAGCTTTGTATTACGTCAGTACCACACTTTCTTTTTTTTTTTGAGACAGAGTCTCACTGTGTCACCCAGGCTGGAGTATAGTGGTGCGATCTTGGCTCACTGCAACCTCCATCTCCTGGGTTCACACCATTCTCCTGCCTCAGCCTCCCACGTAGCTGGGACTA
>NW_012113141.1:13239219-13240810 GCF_000951035.1 Colobus angolensis palliatus | reverse complement strand
TCTAAGTATTTTATTCTTTTTGATGATATTGTGTATAGGTTTACTTTCTTATTTTCCATTTTTGAATTGTTCATTGCCAGTATGCAGAAATACAACTGATTGTTTATTTCTTTTTTTAAAATAGAGACAGGGTTTCACCATGTTGCCAAGGCTGATCTCGACCTCCTGGACTCAAGCAATCTGCCCACCTGGGCCTCCCAAAATGCTGGGATTACAGGCGCGAGCTGCCATGCCTGGCCTGATTTTTAGAATTTTTGGTCTTGCATTCTACAACCTCATTTACCTGCTATAATAGTTTTTAGATTCCTTTCATTTCACTGAATGGTGCCTATGTGAGGCCTGGGGGTGGACAGTAGAAAATGATGTCAGAGAGGAAAGGCAGGAGGGGTACAGGTGAGATAAGACATGCAGGCTATTAAAAATAAACTTTATTGAAATATAGTGCACATACCCAAAAGACCATGTATCATACATGGTCAGTTTAATAAATTTTCACAAAACAACCAAAACTCATGGAACAAGCCTTCAGATAAAGAAAGAGAATATTACCAGACTTCAGGAGCCTACTTTTGGTTCCCTTTAAGGCAGGGCGTGGCAGCACATGCCTGTAATCTCAGCTACTGGGGAAGCTGAGGCTGGAGAATTGCTTAAACCTGGGAGGCAGAGGTTGCAGTGAGCCGAGATTGTGCCACTGCACTCCAACCTGGATGACAGAGTGAGACTCCATCTCAAAATAAAATAAAATAAATTAACCACAGCAAAGATTAGTTTTGTCTGTTTTATATAAAATATTAATGGAATTATACAGTATTCTCATTTATTTACTCCTAATTTTAAAGATAAATTCCGTATTCCAGGGCTTGACAAACTTTCTCTACAAACAACAAAAAGTAAACATTTTGGGCATTGGGCAAAGTGGAGTCTCAAGTACTCAACTCTGCCATTTTGACTTAAAAGCAACCATAGACAATAGATAAATAAATGGGTGTGGCTAGTGTCCCAAGAAAACTATTTATAAAAACTGAAACTGGCTGGATAGGGCCCATTCATAATAGTCTGCCAACCCCTGCTTCCATTTGTAACATTGTTATTGTGAATGGCTGTGAGGCTCTAATTTTACCCTATAAATGGGTAGTCAGTTGTACCAGCATTGTTGTGTTTAATCATTTTCTCTCTGAATACTACCAGTATTCAGGTACTAGTTTTTTTTTCTTTTTTAATAGAGAGGCAAATAATTGAATAATATCAAAGAGAAAATGTGGTAGTCAACCAAAATAAAAAATATGAATTTTCTCACATAATAAAAATATCATAATATCTGCATTTTTACAGATGATATAGAAAATGAAAAGAATTATGAAGCAGTGTAATAGCATAAATCACATGGTAAAATGGTATTGATATTTTGCCACATTTCTTGTTTATCTATATGTGATACCAATGTGTGTTGGGAAAACATAAGTACAGTGAGGCTAATTTGTAGGGTGATGGTATCTTGGGATAGATAGGGTGCTGGCTGTGCAGATGGAGAGAACTAGTAAGACTCTGAGTACATTTTGGAGACAGAGTGGACGGTGTTTATTGCTATATT
>NW_012113141.1:13235347-13238519 GCF_000951035.1 Colobus angolensis palliatus | reverse complement strand
AACCAAAAACTAATTGTGTTAGATTTATGCTATTTATAAACAGTATTGCAAATATTTCCCCTGTTCTTTCTGCTCTGTAATTCCTCAAAGATTATTGTAGTTGTTGGTCGGTTGAAAACTGAAAGAATTTAATCATTAATGTAGTCTAGAAAGGGGATTTAAGATCAAGTTTGGGAGGGAAAATATGTAGACAAATATAAGTAACTCTGTTACTAAGTTATAAAATGAATAAAACTATTTCTGGGAAAATCCAAATGATCGATGACTTCTTAAAAACTAGAAGGAAAGGAGGGGTCAAGATGGCAGACTAGAAGCAGCTCATATGTGCCTCTCCCATGCAGAGGAAACAAAAGTGCTAGTGAATACTGACCCTACAAGTTGATCATTGAACAGACCATGTTGGGATCCACCAAGGCAGCAAGGGGACGAAGAGGGCAGAGAGGACTGAAGCTACGCAGCTGCCATCCGGGATCAATGTGGAACCAGGAGAAGCTCCCCAAACCTGGAAAGAGTGAGTGAGAGCGCCCTAGGGAATTCACACCCTCCAGGGCGCCCCGTGCAAGCCTGGGAATGGAAGAATCCCTCTGGTACCTCCCCCTTCCATATGCTCCCCAACCTTGATTCTAAACTGTGGCAGAGAGCTAGCCACCTGGAGTTTTTGTAAAGGCAACTCTCAAGTTCATGGGAACCTCTATAAGCTTTGGACCCCAAAACAAACCTGTACCAGTGTCACAGCCCCAATAGAGGCTGCAGATCTGGTGCCTGGGAGCAGTAAGATGACACCCTGCTTTGCCAGACAAGGTTTGGTGCCGGCTTCAGCAGTCCTGCTTCTGCCTGAACTCAGCCAGCAGTCGCAGCCTCCCGTTGCCCTAGGAGACACCCTGATGGCAGGGTGTGCAACTCTACCCACCCCTGTTGCTGATAACCAGGCAGGAGATGCCTGCTAGAGTTTCCAGCCCCATGGTCCCACTTCTGTCTGAGGTCAGCCGACAGGTACAGTCTCCTGTTGTCCTGGGAAACACCTGGACAGCAGGGTGGACAACTCTACCCACCCCCACTGCTTGTAGCCAAATGGCCAGTCTTGCTTCTGCCTGAATTTTGCCAGTGAGTGCAGCTTCCTGTTGTCTCGGGAAATATACTGATGACAGGACTCCACCCACCCCTGCCCTCTTATCTCCAGGCAGGCCACACCTGCTAGAGCTTCCAGCCCAGCAGTTCTGCTTTCTGGAATTCTCTCAGTGATCCAAAAGTGGAGAGAGGTGAGATGCCCAGGTTCACAGGCTGATGGAGTGGGCTGTGCCTCCTTCTGCAGGGCTGACTTTGGCAAAGATATGGACTGTCTGCCAATTGTGGTTCCTGCTTGAGGGAGCCTCGTGGACCAGACACCTAACAAAAGAAACACTGGCATGGGGCCAGTATCAGAGGGACACCTCCAAGGCCCACTAGCAGACTAGGTGAGGGAGTCATCTCTCTCCCCTACCACCATAGAGCACTACTGTTAAATGTGCCAAAACACAAACAGCCAAGCAACAGAGCCACAGCCTATCTGCTGGCTAACACTCTTAGGTGTTACCTACTGGATTGCAGCCCAAAATGCAACATCAAAATATTTAGCCAGTTACAGCATCTGTGAAAAATAAGGCAAAGGCTAGGGCCAGCACCCTGCTGCAGCTGATGCATGTGCACCTTGCTGTGCTGCTGCAGCTGCTGGTGCACACAAGTGAGCATGGACCCTGCTGACACTGCCCCAGTGGAGTACTTTGGCCAGCAACCCTCAATGGAGTGTTGTGGCCAGCAGCCTGGAAACACCTCGGCCCATCCAGTGCCAGAGGTTTCTAATCTAAAGGGCCAGAGACAAACTCAGGGACCTGGTACCAGTCCCCCAAAGCTAGAGTGCACAGCCCAGGAGTACTGAGCTGAGTCTTGGTCCTCTGAAATATAGAATTGAATCCAGTTGACTGAACCCATCTTATACCACAATCAAAACCCTAAGGGCCTCAAAAAAGATAAAGGAAAAGACAGCAACATCAAAGATTAAAGGGACATGAGCCCACACAGATTAAAAAGAACCAGCACGGCCGGGCACGGTGGCTCACGCCTGTAATCCCAGCACTTTGGGAGGCTGAGGCGGGCGGATCACCTGAGGTCAGGAGTTTGAGACCAGCCTGACCAACATGGAGAAACCCCATCTCTACTAAAAATACAAAATTAGCCAGGCATGGTGGTACAGGCCTGTAATGCCAGCTACTCAGGAGGCTGAGGCAGGAGAATTGCTTGAACCCAGGAGGTGGAGGTTGCGGTGAGCTGAGATCGCACCATTGCACTCTGGCAACTTAAAAAGCCAGAGTGTCTTTTAACTTCCAAATGATCACACTGCCCTAACAATGGTTCTTAACCAGTCTGAAATGGCTGAAATGTCAGACATAGATTCCAGAATATAGATAGGAATGAAGATACTTGAGATTCAGGAGAAAGTCAAAACCCAATCCAAGGAATCTAAGGAACAGAACAAAATGATAGAGGAGCCAAAAGACAAAACAGTCATTTTAAGAAAGAACCAAACTGATATGATATAACTGTAAAGCTTACTATAAGAATTTCATAATATAATTGCATGTATTAATAGCATAAAAGACCAAATGGGGAAAGAATCTCAGAGCTTAAAGACTGGTACTCCAAATTATCTCAATCAGACAAAACAAGAAAAAAAGAATAAAAAAGAATGAACAGCTAGGTGCGGTGGCTCACACCTGTAATCCAGCACTTTGGCATTTCTGAAATAGAGGGAGAGAAAGCAAGCAACTTGGAAAACATATTTGAGGGTATTATCCATGAAAATTTCCCCAAGTTTGCTAGAGAGGCCAACATTCAAATTCAGGAAATGCAGAGAACCCCTGCAAGGTACTATCCAAGGCAACCATCCCCAAGACACATAATCATCAGATTCTCCAAGGTTGACATGAAATAAAAAAATATTAAAGGCAGCTAGAGAGAAGGGGCAGGTCACCTACAAAGGGAACCTCATCAGGATAACAGCAGACTTTTCAGCAGAAATCCTACAAGCCAAAGAGATTGGAGGCCTATATTCAGCATTCTTTTTTTTTTTTTTTCTGACACAAGAGTCTCACTCTGTTGCCCAGGCTGGAGTGCAGTGGCACGATTTCCGCTCACT
>NW_012113141.1:13223320-13229957 GCF_000951035.1 Colobus angolensis palliatus | reverse complement strand
GCCTCATGAGTAGCTGGGATTACAGGCACCCACCACCACACCTGGCTAATTTTTGTAGTTTTAGTAGAGACAGGGTTTCACCATCCTGGCCAGGCTGCTCTTGAACTCCTGACCTTGTGATCCACCTGCCTCAGCCTCCCAAAGGGCTGGGATTACAGGCATAAACCACCATGCCCAGCCAGATTTCTTGTTGCTTGTTAACATCCTTTCTTTTTTCAGATCAAAGAACTCCCTTTAACATTTCCTGTAGGACAAGTCTGGTGTTGATAAAATCCCTAAGATTTTGTTTGTCTGGGAAAGTCTTCATTTCTCCTTCATGTTTGAAGAATATTTTCACTGGATTTAATATTCTAGAATAAAAGTTTTTCCTTCAGCACTTCACATATATAATGCCACTCTCTCTTGGCCTGTAAGGGTTCCACTGAGAAATCTAAAGCGAGATGTGCTGGAGCGCCTTTATGTTATCTTTTTCTTATATCTTGCTGCTTTTAGGATCCTTTCTTCATCTCTTCATCTTTGACATTTGGAAGTCTGATTATTAAATATCTTGAGGTAGTCTTATTTGGGTTAAATCTGCTTGGTATTCTATAAGTTTCTTATACTTGAATATTAATATCTTTCTCTAGGTTTGGGAAGTTATCTGTTATTATCTCCTTGAATAAACTTTCTACTCTGATCTCCCTCTCTACCTCCACTTTAAGGCCAATAACTTAGATTTGCCTTTTTGAAGCTATTTCATAAATTTCATTATTTTTATTCTTTTTTCTTTGACTCCCCTGACTGTGTATTTTCAAACAGCCTGTCTTCAAGCTGACTAATTCTTTCTTCTGCTTGATTAATTCTGCTGTTGAGAGACTCTAATGCATTCTTCAGTGTGTCAATTGAATTTTTCAGTTGCAGAATCTCTGCTTGATTCTTTTAAATTATTTCAATCTTTTTGTTAAATGTATCTAACAGGATTCTGAATTCCTTCTCTGTATTATCTTGGATTTCATTGAGATTTCTTAAAACAGCTATCTTGAATTCTCTGTATTTAACAGGTCACATATCTCTGTAACTCTGGAGTTGGTCACTGATGCCTTATTTAGTTTGTTTGGTGAGGTCACGTTCTCCTTGGTGGTCTTGATGCTTGTGGATATTTGCCAGTGTCTGGGCATTAAAGAGTTAGGTATGTATTCTAATCTTTTCAGTCTGGGCTGGTTTGTACCTGTCCTTCTTGAGAAGGCTTTTCAAGTATTCAAAGGGAATTGAATGTTGTAATCGAATCATTTGATCACTGCAGCCAAATACACAATAGGGGGAACCCCAAGTTCAGTAGTGCTGTGATTCTTGCAGACCCATAAATGTATCACCTTAGTGGTCTTGGGTTAAATCTGAGATAATTCCCTGGATTACCAGACAGAGTCTCTTGTCCTCTTCCCATACTTTCTTCCAAACAGACAAAGTCTCTCTCTCCATGCTGAGATGCCTGGAGTTGAGGAAGGGGTGACACAAGCACTCCCATGGCCATCACTGCTGGGATTCTGCTGGGTCACAGCTGAAGCCAGCAGAGTACTGGGTCCCACTTAAGGCCTCTGGTGGCAATTTCCTGGCTACCACTGATGTTTATTCAATGTTCAAGGGCTTTGTAGTCAGCAGGTGATGAATCCTGGCCAGGACTGAATTTTTCTCTTCAGTGCAGCAGTTCCCCTTCTGCCTCAAGGTGAGTCTATAAATGCCATCTCAGAGCTAGGGCCTGGGATTGGGGATTTTAGGAATCTACTTGGTGCTTTATTTTACTGAGCTGGTACCCAAGTTACAAGACAAAGTCCTTTTAACTTTTTCCTTTCCTTTCTTCAAGCAGAAGGAGTCCCTTCCTGTGGCCACCACAGCTGGGAATGTGCTGGGTGGCACATGAAACCACAAATGTCCTGGGTCTCATCGAAACCCCATGGTACTTACTGCCTGGTTACCACTGATGTTCATTCAGGGCCCAAGGGCTCTTTATTTATTCAGGGCCCAAGGGCTCTTTAGTTAGCAGGGGGTGAATTCTGCAAGGACTGGGTTCTTTCCTTGAGGGCAGTGGGTTTCCTTCTGGCCCAGGACAAGTCTAAAAATTTCATCTGGAAGCTGTGGCTTAGAATTAGGGCTTCAGAACTCTGCCTGGTGTTTTATTTTACTGTGGTAGAGCTGGTATGAAGTTGCAAGACAAAGTCGTCTTTACTTTTTTTTCTCCCAGAGCTGTGAGCTGCACTGCCTGGAGTTGGAGGAGGAGTGATGCAAGCACTTTCTTGGCCACTCCAGCTGATATCTCACTGGGTCACATACACCTCAAGCAAGTCCATGGGCTCTGAGCCCAGCATAGCACAGGGACTTGCCCAGGAATTTCAGTCCTTGTGGTCTAGACTGCCTTTCAAGTTTATTTAGGACCCCAGAGTACTTTATCCCATGGTGGTGGGTCTATCCAGGTTCTGACCCCTGGAATGGACAATTCCCCTTTGGCTAGGGCAGGTCTAAATGCTCCCTCTGTGAGTGCTGGCCGAACTCTGTCCTGTGTTGCTTTCTGCTGTGAAGGCATTCCAGTGTAAAGTTGCATAATCACTTTGTGCTCTCTCTCCCAAATACACAGGTTCTCTCTCCCCATACCAGTTGATGCTGCCAGTGAATGGGGATAGTGTAGGCAATTCAAGACTGTCTTTCCTACCCTCTTCACTGCTGCTGTCCTTAATATGATGTTAAAACCATGTACTGTGATTGCTCACCCGATTTTTGGTTCTTATGAAGGCGTTTTTTTGTGTGGATAGTTGTCCAGTTTGGTGTTCCAGCAGGGCATGGGGAATGATCACTGGAGGGCTCTGTTTGGTCGTCTTGGTCTGCTTCCTGATTCAATGTTTTATCAATGTTTTATTGTTTTTCAGTTGACAGATCATTCACCTACTTGGTTAAATTTATTCCTAGATAATTTATTTATATATTTTTTATTTTCTGGTTTATGTTTTCTCATGATATTTTTAGATATTTTAATAATTTGATGTTATTTAAATAAGATTGTTTTCTTAATTTTTGTTTCTGAGAGTTTGTTGATAGTATTTAAAATGCAACCTATTTTTGCATGTTGGTTTTGTATCCTGCAACTTTACTGAATTTATTTATTCTAACAGTTTTTTGGTGGCGTCTTCAGGGTTTTCTAAATATAAGATAATGTAATCTGCAGACAGATAATTTTAGTTCTTTCTTCCTTTCATTCTGATTTGGGTACCTTTTATTTGTTTTTATTGCCTAATTGAGCTGGCTAGGATTTCCAGTATTTTGATAAATAGAAGTAACCAGCGTGTACATCTTTGTCTTGTTTCTAATCTTCAAGGAAAACACTTTAGAATTTCAGCATTGAGAATGATGTTACCTGTAGATACCTGTGGATTTGTCATATAAGGCCTTCATTTTGTTGAGGTACGTTCATTCTATACCTTTTTTTTTTTTTTTTTGGAGTCTTGCTGTGTCACCCAGGCTGGAGTGTAGTGGCGCGATCTTGGCTCACTGCAAGCTCCGCCTCCTGGGTTCATGCCATTCTCCTACCTCAGCCTCCTGAGTAGTTGGGACTACAGGTGCCCGCCACCACACCCGGCTAATTTTTTGTATTTTTAGTAGAGACGGGGTTTCACCGTGTTAGCCAGGATGGTCTCGATCTCCTGACCTCGTGATCCACCCGCCTTGGTCTCCCAAAGTGCTAGGATTACAGGCAAGAGCCACTATACCCAGCATATACCTAATTTGTTATGATGAAAATAACAAATTCATCTCTTATGACGAAAGAATGTTTAATTGTATCAAATACTTTTTCTGCATCTATTGAGATGATCATATGGATTTTTCCTTCACTCTGTTGTTATGATGTATTACATTTATTGATTTGCATATGTTGAACCATCCTTGCACCCCTATGATAGGTCCCATAGATTATACCAAACAGCATTGCATCTTGGACAGATGGTAACTAATCTACTGTAACTACAAATTATGGCGAAGCTATATCATCTGATAAAAACCAAAAGGCAAAAAATGGGACATCCTCCTTTTCACTTTAAAGGAAAGGTAAACAGACTGCAAGTGGTTAGGTTCACCTGTTCTTGAGTGCTACTGTCAGGGTAAGTCAAGAAATTGTTGAGCTCAGAAAAGGATTGCACTGCTTAACAAGCTGGCAGAAGGGTGGTGCTGGAGAACAGGTTAAAGGAAAGATTTGAAGTATCATGCAAGATCTCTTTAGTGAAAAATAAAACTTTCCTCAAAATTGAAGATAATGAAAGGGAGGAGGAAAGAAAGGTGGAAAAGAAAGAAGAAAAAAGGAAGTAAATCTGAAGACCTACTTCATGTATAAATAGAAAAAACTTGTAACAACTCCTTAGTGGGCTGTGGATATCACATCTGTGTTGTAAAGCCATGACTGGATGCAAACTGCAACATTTAAATAATTCCAACTGGCAAGAGGGCTCTAGATAATGAAAAATAATGGGGTGTGTACTTTCACCACAGATACCTGAAAAACTCAAGTTCCTTATATTATCATGAGGACAAGAAAAACTAGCCAGATTGATTTGTAAATGAGACTGATTACCTGTGAAACCAGATACATTAAATAGATTACAACGTTGCTTTGTGCATGTGTGAGCACTATATGTGTGTGTGTGTGTTGTTGTTGTTGTTTGTTTATGATTGAGTACCAGAAAAGCTGCTTGCTTGAACTAAATGAAACACTATGAGTATTAATAAAAGTAATGTCCTGTGGAACTCTAGGATTCTTCACAGCTAGTAGGTTGCTCTCTGACCTCAAGTTTCAGCTGGGACTTGTTTGTGAGCAGAGCACCAATACTGTGAGTCCTGTGGTTGGGAAGGATTCCACAGGGTAAAAACATCTTGATTGAGGGTCACTAATTGCAGAGACTTTTGCTAAAGAATAAATCCCTGGCACCCAGCCAGGAACTATGCTGAGTTTGACTCCAGAAGTGAAATGGCCACGTCTCACTCCTATAGTTTCTTCCCCACTGTACAGACTGTTTTCATGCTGCTGATAAAGACATATGCAAGACTGGGAAGAAAAATAGGTTTAGTTGGACTTACAGTTCCACATGGCTGGGGAGGCCTCAGAATCATGATGGGAGGAGAAAGGCACTTCTTACATGGCTGCTATCAAGAGAAAACGAGGAAGAAGCAAAAGCAGAACCCCGTGATAAACCCACCAGATCTCATGAGACTTATACACTATCATGAGAATAGCATGGGAAAGACCAGCTCTCATGATTCAATTACCTCCCCCTGGGTCCCTCCCACAACATGTGGGAATTCTGGGAGATGCAATTCGACTTGAGATTTGGGTGGGGACACAGTCAAACCATATCACCTACTCTGAGAGGGTGGTTGCCAGGCAGCACCCAATGACCCATGCCACTTGAACTAGAAGTGGCCTGCTACTACCATAACTTGGTCTTGAAGACTTCTTGTCCCCAGTTCTCAGAAGGGGAAGGTGGGAAAGCTTCATTATGCTCTTGTTGAATCCCCAGGGTTTTTCCCTTTAGGTGCAGAAGGCTTTACTGAGAAAAGCCCTTCTTTTTCAGTCTGGACTTGGACTCTGGCAGCAGTGGCAGTGGTAGTGCCATCACTCTTCTGGCACCAGACTTCCTTCAGCAGCCATTTTATCACTTACCCTCCCAAACTCTGTGGTTTCCCAGAGCAGTAGATATGATTGACTCAGTAGCCAGGGCCTTCTGGGAGCATGCAGATGTGTTTTTGCACAGGCTGTCAGGTGATGGGATGGGATCCACTGTGCAAGCCTGGATCTCAGGCTTCTTTGGGTTGGCTGGCCAGGACCACAAAACCAGGTGAACTCCAGCTTTCAGCACCATTTATTGCCTTTGGCAATTCAAGTTCCCCCAAATCTTAAAGTCCCCATGCTACTGGAGTCACTCTTTCCTTTCAGAACCAATGGCCGTCACTTTGATTCTTTTGCCAAAAGAGAAACTCTTATTTTTCTTAAGGCCACTGCCTAAAACTTGTTTCACAAGGTATAGTCCACCACTTCTGCCAAAGAAAAGACTCTTCTCCTCTCTCAACATTAGCTGTAGGCACATCTGTATATATACAAATAAGAATAGAAGGATGTGATGAGGAGAGAGGTGAAGGGATTTTTGAAGTATATATAGACACAGAGAGATACATTTTATATGCATTTAGAGGTAGATGGAGAGGTATACATATATATAGATATATTTTGTATATATCTTACAATTGGCCAGTATCAGATTTTTTTAATGAACCAGAGAACTATGATCATATCACTCTTGAAAATATAGGCATGACTAGAAATACTAGACTGTCTCATCTCTGATGGCATATAAGAAATATCTGGGGGCACAATTGAGCATAAAACAACTAATGGCATAGTCCTAATGCTGTCAAATAAATTTATCAGTTTATTTAAGGGGAATCTGTGATGCTACTGTTTGTGTGTGTGGATGTCTGTTTGTCTGCGAAACAAACAGAGAGAGTTAATTTCACAGTTAACATAATCAGCATTATGAGGAAAAGTATCCTCTATTTGGAGTAATCCGCCAGTAAAGAATGAGTTTGGGATTTTCTGGCACTTGTGTTCCGCATACACAAACCA
>NW_012113141.1:13198414-13222195 GCF_000951035.1 Colobus angolensis palliatus | reverse complement strand
TGGGATTACAGGCTTGAGCCACCGCGCCCGGCCTCCTGTCATTTTCTTTCTGTTTCAATGTTCAAATGGAAAATCACACATGAAAACAGCTCAGTATTATGGATAGATATAAGCTCATTGAATCAATCCTTGAGAGATGGAGAGTGAAGTAACTTCCAGTTCCCATTTGGAACTCTCAGAGCTAGGATAAAAACTCCTTGTCATGAACTCACAGGATGAGAAAATCTAGCATCCTCCCCATGTTCTACCCATTTACCTGCCTTCAGGTTTGACTTTTGAACTTGCCAAAAGGGAGAAAAGTCTGGACAAGTCCCCTTTTCACCTATTCTCATCACCTTTGTTTGGTTTCAGTTTGTACATGGTACAGACTTCCCAGGAAGCGATGGTCATGGAGAGGAGATCATATTTGCCATGAAAATGCTTTGGTTATTCAGGATTCAGGGAAGTCATTCACAGCCTGGTTCCCATGCTTTCTCTAGGGGCAATATGGAGCTTGGAAATGATTATCATGAAGTGAGGATGGAAGTTAGGTGCTATCCATAGGACTGAGTCAAAATGCTCCCTTTGTGTGTGTGTGTGTGTGTGTGTTTGGAACAGAGTCTCACACTGTCGCCCAGGCTGGAGTACAGTGGTGCGATCTCCACTCACTGCAACCTCCGCCTCCTGGGTTCAAGCGATTCTCCTGCTTCAGCATCCTGAGTAGCTGGGATTACAGGTGCCCGCCATCATGCCTGGCTAATTTTTTGTATTTTTAGTAGAGATGGGGTTTCACTATGTTGGTCAGGCTGGTCTTGAACTCCTGACCTTCTGATCCACCCACCTTGGCCTCCCAAAGGGCTGGGATTATAGGCGTGAACCACAGTGCCCAGCTCCCTTTGTGTATTAAAGTAGCTGAGGCTTCTTCTTGCCTTAGTTTTGCTCCCCAATTTATTGTGTTTCTTGTTTCCCCATCCTTTGCATCATACTAAATTTGAATCCAAGGAGGGGAGGCCTGAATTGGTGTAATAAGACTGATACCTTTCTCCTAAAGATGATGCCCTGGTGAGCTTTGCAGCATGTCAAACAGAGTCTGAAATTATTCCTCATTGAGAGGGCGTTTGGGTAGTGGAGAATCATCTTCCTATGGATTCCAGAAGGAAAAAAAGATGAACAAAGGCATAGAAAACCTATTTAACAAAATAATAGCTAAAAACTTCTTAAGTCTTCCAAGAGATATAGACATCCAGGTACATGAAGGTCAAAGATTTCCAAATAGATTCAACCTAAAATGGTCAATTCCAAGGCACCTTATATTCAAACTGTTAAAAGTCAAAGACAAAGAGGGAATCTAAAAACAGCAAGAGAAAAGCATAAAGTCACTTATAAGAGCATTCTCGCAAATGAACAGGGACGTTACAATTGATACCATAGAAATAGAAGAGATCATTAAAGATGATTATGAGCAACCATATGCCAATAAATTGGAAAGCCTAATGGAAATGGAAAAATTCCTGGACACATGCAACCACCAAGATTGAACCAAGAAGTAATAGAAAATCTGAACAGACCAATTACGAGCTACAAGATTGAATCAGTAATAAAAACTATCCCATCAAAGAAAAACCAAGGACCTGATGGCTTTATTGTTGAATTATGCCAGATATTTAAGAAAGGACTAATACCAATTCTTCTCAAAATTTTCCAGAAAATTGAAGTGGAGGAAATTCTTTTATACTCATTCTATGATGACAACATTACCTTGATACCAAAATATGAAAAGGGCACAACAAAAAAAGAAAACTATAGGCTAATATTTCTGATGAGCAGAGATGCAAAATTCCTCAAAATAAATACAGGCAAACAGAATTCAACAATACATCAAAAATATCATTCACAATAATCAATTGGGATTTATCACAGGGATGGTTTGACATATGCAAACCAATCAACATGATACATAACATTTACAAAATGATGGACATAAACAAAATGACAGTCTCAATAGACACAGAAAAAGCATTTGATAAAATTTAATACCCTTTCATGATAAAAATCTTCAACAAACTAGATATGAAAGAAGCATACATGAACCCAATAAAGACCACATATAACAAACCCACAGGTAGCATTATGCTGAACAGGGAAAAGCTCAAGTATTTTCCTCTAGAAACTGGAACGAGACAAGGATGCCCACTCTCACCACTTTAATACAACCCAGTATTGGATGATGTTCTAGCCAGAGGAATTAGGTAAGAGAAATAATTAAAGGACATCCAAATTGGAAAGGAGGAAGTCAAATTTTATGTGTTTGCAGATGACATTTGATCTTATAAATAGAAAAACCTAAAGAATTTCCAAAAAACTCTTAGAACTGATAAATTCAGTGAAGTTGTAGGATGCAAAATTAGCAAACAAAAATCAGCAGCATTTCCATATGCCAACATTGAACTAGTTGAAAAAGAAATAAAAAAGCAATCCTATTTACAATAGCTACAAAATAAATAAAATACATAGTAATACATTTAAACAAGGAGATAACAGATCTCTACAAGGCAAACTGTAAAACACTAATGAAAAAAATTGAAGAGATTGCAAAAATGGAAAGATATCCCATGTTCACAGTTTGAAAAAATTAATATTGTTAAAATGACCATACTACCAAAAATGATCTACGGATTCAATATAATTCCTATAAAAATATGAGGTATTCTTCACAGAAGTAGAAAAAATAATCCTAAAATTCATATGGAACCCACAGGAGACATCAAATAACCAATGAAATCTGGAGCTAAAAGAATGCAGCTGGAAGCATCATACTACCTGATTTCAAAACACACTACAAAGCTGTAGTAACCAAAACAGCATGGTACTGGCATAAAACCAGACACATAAACAGAACAGAATAGAGAACCCAAAAATAAATTCATGCATTCTCAGCCAACTGATTTTTGACAAAGATGCCAAGAACACTCAATGGGGAAACAACAGTCTCTTCAACAAATGATGTTGGGAAAACTGGATGTCCACATGCAGAAGATTGAAATTAGACCCTTATTTCATACCATATACTAAAATCAATTGAAAATGAGTTAAAGAGTAAAGAGAAAATGAGAAAAGAGTAAAAGACCTGAAAAAACTACTAGAAGAAAACATGGGGGACACTCCATGACATTGGTCTGGGCAATTCTTTTTTGGATGTGACCCCAAAAGCAAGGGCAATCAAAGCAAAAATAGACAAATATGATTACCTCAAATTAAAAGCCTTCTGTATAGCAAAGAAAAACATCAGAGTTAAAAGAACCTATAGAATGGGAGAAAATATTTGTAAACTCTACATCTGATAAAGGATTACTATATAAGGAACTCAAACACTCCATAGCCAGAAAACAAATAGCCTGATTTAAAATGTGCAAGTGATTTGAGCAGACATTTCTCAAAAGAAGACATACAGAGGCCAAGAGGTATATGAAAAAATACTCAATATCAGTAATCATTGAGGAAATGCAAATTAAAACTGCTATGAGATATAACCTCATTCCTTTTAAAATGGCAATTATAAAAAAAGACAAAGATAATAAATGTCATTGAGGATGTGGAGAAAATGAAAATATTCACAAACTATGCATCTGACAAAGGTCTAATAGCCAGATTTTTTTTTTTTTTTTTTAGACAGAGTTTCGCTCTTTCGCCTAGGCTGGAGTTCAGTGGCGCGATCTCAGCTCACTGCAACCTTCTGCTTCCAGTTTCAAGTGATTTCCCTGCCTCAGCCTCTCAAATAGCTGGGATTATAGGCACCCACCACCACGCCCAGCTAATTTTTGCATTTTTAGTAGAGACGGCACTTCACCATGTTGGTCAGGCTGGTCTCTAACTCCTGACCTCGTGATCCACCTGCCTTGGCCTCCCAAAGTGCTGGGATTACAGGCTTGAGCCACCATACCTGGCCTTTATTTTTTATTTTTTATTAGAGATGGCATTCCACTATGTTGGCCACGCTGGTCTTGAACTCCTGACCTCAGGTGATCTGCCCACCCCAGCCTCCTAAAGTGCTGGAATTACAGGCATGAGCCACTGCGCCTGGCCTAATATCCAGAAGTTATAAGGAAATTAAATTAACAGGCAAAAAACAACCCCATTAAAAAGTGGGCAAAGGACATGAGCAAACACTTTTCAAAATAAGTGTGGCCAAAAAACATATGAAAAAATGCTCAATACCACTAATCATCAGAGTTATAAGAACCATGAGATACCATCTTACACCAGTCAGAATGACTATCATGAAAAAGTAAAAACAAACAAACAAACAAACAAAAAAACCTATGTTGGCAAGGCTGCAGAGAAAAGGGAATGCCTACACACTGTTGATGGGAATGTAAATTAGTTCAGCCACTGTGAAAAGCAGTCTGGATGTTTTTCAAAGAACTTAAAACAGAGCTACCTTTTGACCCAGTAATCTTGTTACTGGGTATATATCGAAAAGAAAATAAATAATTCCACTGAAAAGACACATGCACTCTTATATTCATCGTAACACTATTCACAATAGCAAAGACATGAAATCAGCCTAGGTGCCCATCAACAGTGGATTGGATAAAAAAAAAAAAAAATGTGGTATATATACATCACGGAATACCACACAGCTATAAAAAAGAACAAAATGTCCTTTGGAGCAGCATGAATAGAACTGGAGGCCATTATCCTAAGAGAATTAATGTAGCAATAGAAAACCAAATACCATGTTCTCACTGGTAAATAGGAGCTAAACACTGGATACTCATGTACATAAAGATGGCAGCAATAGACACTGGGGATGGGGAAAGTGCTGAAAAACTATTGGGTACCATGCCAACTACATGGGTAGTGGGCTCTAGTACCATAAACCTCAGCCTCATACATATACCCATGTAACAAACCTGCACAGGTACCCCCTAAATCTAAAATAAAAGTTGAAATTATTTTTAAAAATTCCCAACAAAAAGAAATCATTACTATTTGAGGTTATAGATATCCCAATTATCCTGACTTGACCATTATACATTGTATGCATGAGTCAAGATATCACATATACTCCGTAACTATGTACAACTATTATGTATCAATAACATTTTAAAGAAAATAAAACATATAAAAGAAAACGGGATACATATGCACTATGGAATACTACACAGCAACAAAAAAGAATGAAATGTCCTTTTTAGCAACATGGGTGCAACTGGAGGCCGTTATCCTAGAGTGAGCTAACATGAGAACAGAAAAACAAATGCCACATGTTCTCCTTTATAAGTGGGAGTTAAACACAAGCTCACTCTATATAACAAGCTCCTAAAATGTGCAAATAATCAAATAGAAACAGGGACAAAGGAGATTATGTAAATGTTGTTTTAGAGAAGTGAAAATCCAAATGGTCATAAATACATGACAGAATATTCAACCTCACTAATAATCATAGAAATACAAACTAAAATAGCAATAAGATTTCAATCCTCATTCATCATATTCACAAAAATGACAAAGCAAGAATACTTTAGAATTAGCAGTAATGATAGGGATAAGTACTCTGACGTTCTTGGTTGAAATAGATACCACACTCGGTTTTTGAAAGTTTCTGGCAATATTTGTTAAAATGAAACTGCATATACATTCCAATCCAGTAGTCTCACTCCTAGATTTTTTTTTTTTTTTTTAAGGAGACGTGGTCTCACTCTGTCACTCAGGCTAGAGTGCAGTGTTGGTCATAGCTCATTGCAGCCTGGAACTCCTGGGTTCAACTGATCCTCTAGCCTCTCAGGTTCAGCCTGCCAAGTAGCTAGGACTGCAGAAATGTACCACCATGCTCAGCTAATTTTTAAATTTTTTGCAGAGACAAGGTCTCTCTATGTTGCCAAGGCTTATGTTAAACTCCCAGCCTCAAATGATTCTCTCACTTCAGCCTCCCAAAATGCTAGGATTATAGATGTGAACCACTATGCCCAGTTGGAAATCTTTTTAATAGAAACAAAGACACCAGTAATAAGGAAAGGTAGGTAGATAGATGGCAGATTGATAGATAAATGACAGATAGATACATACACAGATAGAATAGAGACAAAGAAGTTTATTGTAATAATTTTCGTGGTTATAAAACCTGAAAAAGTCAACTTTAATAGAAATATCATTTAAAAAGTTTTGATAAATTTACACCATACAAAATTATACTGCTTTAAAAAAGAGTGGGTTAAATTTATATGAATGGAGTTGAATAAATTTTTACAATGTATTGTTAAAAAGAAAAATTTAACAAATAGAAGCAAGTTTAATATGATCCTTAAAAAATGGAAACTCTCCCAACACACTTACAAGCATAAATATGTGCATATATGCTGGCTTAGAAGCATAGACAAGTGAATGTGAAAAGGTCCACACGGAAAATGTTACTTACTTGGTTGGGGGGACAGTGGAGTTAAAACACATAAGACAGGCCGTGCGCAGTGGCTCATGCCTGTAATCCCAGCACTTTGGGAGGCTGAGATAGGTGGATCATGAGGTCAGGAGATCGAGACCATCCTGGCTAACACGGTGAAACCCCATCTCTACTAAAAATACAAAAAAAAATCAGCCAGGCATGGTGGCAGTTTCCTGTAGTCCCAGCTACTCAGGAGGCTGAGGCAGGAGAATGGCTTGAACCCAGCAGGCAGAGCTTGCAGTGAGCCAAGATCGCGCCACTGCATTCCAGCCTGGGCAGCAGAGCAAGACTCCATCTCAAAAAAACAAAACAAAACAAAAAAAAACAAAAACAAACAAAACAAAACATAAAAACATAAGACAGTTGAATGGAGGAGAGGAAGACAGGAGAAAAACTAAAAAATAACTTTAGAAAATTAAAAAGCTATTAAGGTAAAAAATAACATGCATTACATGATTTTCATCATATAATGTATATTTTTGGATGTAAGTATATATAAAAATATTCATTTGTGTGTGTATTTACATACACAGAGCACAGATTCACATATACATAGAGAAAATAATACAGATATGGTCACCAAAATGTTAAAATTGGTTGTCTAAGGAAGGTGGAGTTTTGGTGATTTTAAACTTTTTTCTCACAATGTTAAATTTTCACAGTAAATATATAAATCATTTTCATATAAAATCAGATGGATTCTATAACTTTTTTTAAGTCATGCTTTTAGATGAAAATTGTTTTTTTCTGAAACGAATATGGTTGTGTCTCTTTACTTCCCACCAACATTTGCCTCATATTTCTTTTTCTGCCTCTTTGTCTTTGACTTAGTTATCAATAGTAAGATTAAGACACACTCTTTTTCAGTAGTTTCAAATGATGCAGGAGACAGAAGTAATACCAGTCAGGATGCAGTAGAGATTTCCCTTTAACCACTCCTTTTTCTAGTGAATGATAGAGCTACACAGTGAAGTGTTTTTCCTTTATTGAATGTGTTAATATTTAAAGAAACAAAGGGTAAAGTGTCTAGAATTCTCATCCAAAAAGGTAGTTTCAAGCTCTCTCACTTTGTCATTTTTATTAGGTTAGGCATTCATAGAACATGCATATGCATGTGAGTTGTATTCAGCCCATTGACAATTGTTGCAGGAATCTAGTGAACAGATTAGATCGCATCAATAGACTAGCACCTAAGTGTAAGCAATCCTACCTTTTCTGTGAGGTTGTGGTGGAGAGAGAGGGTGGAGGATTACAGGTTTAGATTATCAAGCTTCAAGATTTTATAGAACATAAAGTATGACAGGTTTTTATTGTTTGTTTTGTTTTGTTTTACTTCAGGATCCCTATATTTGTCTTTCTTTGCAATTTAGTTGCAAAGCAAGGTGGTAAATATTTTAAGATAAAACCTTACCCTTCAAAACTTTATAATTATAGCCTCATGACATCAACAAGATAGCAGCATAGTAGATCCCCGGCTTTCCTTCCTGCTCAGAAATACCCATTTAATAATGATTCATGGACAAAATGCCTTTATAAAACCTCTGGGATCCAAGTAAAAGGTTGAAGTTCCTTGGTGTTGGGGTGATCAGACCCAAAACCAGGCTGTGGGGGCTATGAAGTCCAGTGGAAATCTGGAGCTAAAAGAATGCAGCTGGAAGCATCATACTACCTGATTTCAAAACATACTACAAAGCTGTAGTAACCAAAACAGCATGGTACTGGCATAAAACCAGACACATAAACAGAACAGAATAGAGAACCCAAAATAAATTCATGCATTTCATGCATTCTCAGCCAACTGATTTTTGACAAAGATGCCAAGAACACTCAATGGGGAAACAACAGTCTCTTCAACAAATGATGTTGGGAAAACTGGATGTCCACATGCAGAAGATTGAAATTAGACCCTTATTTCATACCATATACTAAAATCAATTGAAAATGAGTTAAAGAGTAAAGAGAAAATGAGAAAAGAGTAAAAGACCTGAAAAAACTACTAGAAGAAAACATGGGGGACACTCCATGACATTGGTCTGGGCAATTCTTTTTTGGATGTGACCCCAAAAGCAAGGGCAATCAAAGCAAAAATAGACAAATATGATTACCATATGCACTGTGACATCTTTTAAATTTAGACTAGATCTTCCAAGTAATAGACCAACTGTTCCTGAGGGTAAGGGTCCCCTAATTCCTATGAGGACCTTCTTTGGTGGCTCCCCAGACAGGGGAATTGTGGCAGGGGACAATTGTTGTACATTTGTAAGGGCACTGGCTGTGCTGGATATGCCTCAGTTTATTGAGGGGCCTGAGGTGGGCCTGTCTTCCTATTTCCTGAAAGAGGTTGTCCATCTTTGCAAAATTTAGAATGACACTGATTTGCCCAGTGATTGCTTGTCTTACACCAGGGACATACACTGGGACTCTTCTGTTGGTTGATGGTAGTAGTTTTTGCCTTTTGATTTCCTTTTCTACGTTCCTTTTTTGTGTGCCCAAATTGCCCACAATTAAAGCAAGAGCCTGAGAAATGGGGCATATTTTTTCCTACTTTCGATCCAGTCATAGCCTGAGCTAAAAGAGTAGCCTTAGGTAAGTTACCTCTAATGCCATCGCAAGCCTTAATATATTCAGCTCAATGAGCCTGCCTTCTCAGGGGTCTAATAGCAACTTGACACTCCGCATTAGCATTATCATATGCAAGAAACTGTATTACAACGTCCTGAGCTGTTTTATCAGTTATGGCTTTATACACAGCTTCTTGGAGCTGAGCAATAAAATCAATATATGGTCCTTTAGGTCCTTGTCAGACAGAACTGGAAGAAGGATATTTTTCCCCTATAACATTTATCGTTTCCCACATCCATAAGCACATGGAGCACAGCTGAACAATGAGGAACAATCCTCCATTACTGCTTGATTCTCTAATCGACCCCAATTAGGTCCAACTCCCATGAACTGTTCAAAGGAAACAGGCACAGGTGGCTGCACTTGTGTGTTTTCCCTTGCCTGAATTTGAGCTTCATCAGCCCAGCAGGTTTTAAACTGTAAATACTGAGATGGAGTGAGAACAGATTTTGTTAAAGTATCCCAATCATATGGTATTAACCTATGATCAAGAGCCACAGTTTTCAACAAAGTTTGCACAAAAGGAGAGTTTGGTCCATATTGACTAATGGCTTGCTTAAATTCCTTTAATAGCTTAAAAGAAAAGGTGGCCCAATTAGCTGTATTTTGCCCTCCTTGCTGGGTTATAGTAACTGGAAATTGCCATGCTTCAAGGTCTCCCTCAGTTCTAGCTTTTTGAATAGAATTTTGTATAGCACCACCAATTGCTCCAGGTTTTAATGTTGCAACTACAGGAGCAGTAAATTTTTCAGCCAATTGATTTTCTCACCCATTAAGGGGAGAGAGAGGAGGTGGCCATTCACTTAATTCAGCAGGTAGAGCCGATGGGCTAGTAAAACATACTTTTTTCAGTTTTCTTTCTTTTCTATAATCTTTTCTTGTAGCTATTCCTCACACTCAGAATCTGAAGTTATTTTTTTACACTCATACTCCTCTTCCTCACCTGAATCTGCCTCATCATCTGTTTGAAATGGCTGAAGAGCTGTCTTTATTAGCACTCACATTGACCAAATGGAAACTGGAATTTTTGCTCCATTTTTACATGCCTTTTTAAAATCTCTTCCAGTTCTCTCTTATTCATCCAACTCCATAGTCCCTTGTTCTGGAAACCATGGGCAAAACTGCTTTACTGTACTAAAGAGTGATATGATAACAAATTCTGAGTACTAACTTTTACTCCCCCTCTTCCTAATAAATGTCTTAAGAAATTCAAATAAGCAGAATGTTTACTTTCACTTTGTCCCATTGTTACCCTGGTTCTTCCAAGTGCTCAGCTTTCCTACAAAGCTTCTTTCAGTCGTCCTCGGTTGTCCTCTGATGATCCTCTGCTTTCACACACTCTAGCATTCCTTCACTGGGGTCTTCATTGCCCTGCATTGGGTGCCAGGAATGTTGGGGTGATCAGACCCAACACCAGGCCATGGGGGCTACAAAGTCTGGTGGAGTCAAAGGAATGAGAAAAGACAAGTTAAATGAGAAAGTGGGACCAGGGGGCCAATGCCGGCATGGAGGCCGTGAAGGCCACAAGCTCTGGGAGCCCATGCTATCTACTGGTGATCAAACAAAGAAACAGGTGGTGAAGATGTGGGGGTGAAAGGAAGTGGTGTATCAAGTGAATGAGCTATAACTGTGATGGTTTAGCATTTTCTCTGAAACATATGGCTACTTAAGATAATGGGAGTGCTAGAAGCAAGGAGCCAGCAAGTCTAGACACATTCCAAAGGTCATGAGGGGTTTTAGACTCTGGACCCCGTACCTGTTTCAAGTCCTGCCTCAGCTTCTATTTCAACACTAGCTTTTCTCCCAACACTTGGGGGACCTAAGACTGCAAAAAGCCTCATTGAGAAGGAAACCCTATGCTCTTAGTAACAGGCCTGTCCATCCAAGACCCCAATAGAAGGCTAATCAACAGAACTCAAAGCAGCTCCACCTCCTTCAAACCAGCAGTGACCATGCACACTAGCAGACCTGGTAGTGATCCTCTCCACCAACAAACTCCAAGGCAACCTGCCCACCTGCAGACCCCTACTGCAGCACCGCCCCCCCCACCACAACCATTAGCCAAATATACCTGCAGATACTGACAGCAGGCAGACCCCATCTGCAGACCATGGCAATAGGCCTGCTCAAATATGGACCCCAGCAGCAGGTCCTCCCATGTGTGGACACGTGCAGCAAGCACACACATGGATCACAGCAGCAAACCTACTCACAAATTTCAGCAATAGGCCCAACTGTGGTCACCAACAGCTGGTTGTCTGCTGACCCTATCAGCCAACCCACCCAGAATCTCTGATCTGGCTGCTTCTACAAATGCAGACTCACCAATGCAAGCATACAAGTATCATAAAGAATCAGGCAAACATGACACCATGAAATAAATCTAACAAAACTCCAGTAACCAAACCAAAAGAGATGAAGATCTACAAACCACTTGACAGATAATTTCAGATAATCATCTTAAAGAAGCTCAACAAGATACAAGAGAACACAGAAAGGCAATGAAAAAATAACAGGAAAACCATACATAAACAAAATTAGAAGTTTAACAAAGAAATAAAAACTATTAAAAGAAACACAAAAAAATCCTGGAACTGAAGACTACAATGACTGAATTGAAAATTGAATAGAGCACTTCAACAGCAGATTCAATCAAGTGGAAGAAAGAATTAGCAAATTCCTAGACAGTTCATTTGAAATTATCCAGTCAGAGGAACAAAGAGAAAAAAAGAATTAAAAAGAGTAAAGAAAGTCTATGGGACTTATGAGACACCATGAAACAAATTTTTCTATGTATTATGGGTGTCACAGAAGTAGAAGACAGAGAAAAGGGGTTAGAACTTAAAGTAATTTAAAGAATTTAAATTTAAAGAAATAGTAACTTTAAACTTCCCAAATTTAGGGAAGGAAATAGATATCTAGATTCATGAAGCCCAAAATTTCCCAAATAGGACAAACCCAAAGAGGTCTATACTGAACACTTTATAATTAGTTTGTCCAAAGTCAAATACAAAGAAAATAAACTGAAAACAGCAGGAGAAAACTGACTTGTCACATAAAAGGGAACCTCCAAAAGACTATCACAAGATTTCTCAGTGGAAACCCTGCAGACCAGGAGAGAATGAAATGATACATTAAAAGTACTGAAAGAAAAAAACCCAACTGGCAAACAAAAAATCCAAAACCAACAAAAGGGCCTTTAATAAGGAAAGAAAAAAAAAAACTATCCCAGATAAACACATGCTGAGGGAGTTTGTCACCACTAGGTCCACCTTGCAAGAAGTGCTAAGGGAAGTTCTTGAAGTTTAAATAAAAAGAGGTTAAACAGAAACACAAATGTATACAAAAGTATAAGTTTCACTGGTAAAAGTAATTATAAAGACAAGTAGAGTTTTCCTTTCCCCAAGACGGCTGTCTAGAGACATTGGACACCAGTTCTCCTCAGAACAAAGAACCAAAATTGCAGTTGAATAATCATGATCTGAGTAGAATACTGAGAAAGGAGTGACTTGACCTACTGAAGAACCCACAGGAAAAAGCTGTGGTGCAGAAAAAGAAGACAGCAAGAGTTTTGCAGAGATTGACTGCCAAGGAACATAGAGTCCCATGGAGAGGGTAGGTGGGGGAGTTGCCTCCCTTACTCCTGTGGCAGACTACGGATGGCTGAACTTGTTGGAGAATGCCTCTGCACCTGTGAGCCCAGGCACTGCTGTCAGTGGCAATTTGGGAACTTCTTGAGGGCAGAGCATTGGGTGGCCAGCTCATGCAGGCTCGCTCACTCTCCCACAAAACCTGAGTTGAAGTGGCAGGTGCCATACTGGTTATGCACCCATTATGGGTCTCTATTCTTCCCAGGGAATCTCAGCCCTTGTGTTTTTGCATCACTAGATCCTCCAAAAACATTCCCCAGAACCCACTTAGACTGCAGCAACCACAAGGGATAGGTGGGACCCTGGGGAGCTATGGGATTCCTAAGTCTAGCCCTCAGGAGAAGGGAGAGTGTGTGTGTCAATGTACCCCTTCGAATAAAAGAACTCAGTTAATTTGCTCTCCTCTGCCTGAGAGCTCCCCACTTGTGAAAGGAGTCTGGCCATGCCCCTCCCAGCAGAGACACAGCCATGGTGCTGGGGTTGGAAGGGGAGGAGTGTGGTTCTGCACCAGTAGGCAGGTGACACTGGTGCCTGGGAATAAACATGGAAAGGGAGTCTTCTCCTACCTCCTCACTCACTGCTCCAGATAGACCCTTGGCTGTCCCTACTGGGAGTTGGCACAAGTGCACCTGGGGATGGCTTTTCAGGGGTACTGGGGGCAGCTGCACTCCCATTGATGGGGTGCCTGCTGGCCAAGTCTTGCACGAAGGGCAGAGTTTATCCTCCTCCCCATATGGAGCAGTAGAGTTCCCACAGCAGAATGCAGATGAGTATCAGAGCTGCTGAGGGAAGAGGTTCTATCCCAAGGCCATTTTGGTGGTAGCCCCAGGATGGGTGTTTTCTGCAGACCTCCATTGCATTGCAGACTGGAGATGAAGGACAATATCTATCTGAACTGAAGGTCACAAGCTCTGGGACAAGGGTGTGATAAGAAAGTGGATTGCTTTCCTGCCTGCCCAGGGTGTGGAGCTGGTAACTCCTTACCACTGTGGTGGAGACATCAGTGCATTTCACCATGAGCTCCCCTTTCCATCCCCATCAGGGCAGGTGCTTCTGCTCATAATTGGGGTTTCCCAGGGGGAGCTTGGTCATTTAGTTCTACTCAGTTTTGTGTCCCCCTCCAAAGCTTTGTGTTCCCTTCAGGGAATCAGGCCATCCACAGTCCAGCCAACTGCCTGTGTCAACAGGGATTTCTGGGAGATCCCCTCCCAGAAAACAAAGACCAAGTACCCCTCAGCTTCTGCCACAGCCAGCTTTTATTGGGATGCAGATTGAATTGCACAACCAAATAAAAAACAGACTGACAGAGGGCATAGTGCTAGGGAATGAGATAAACTTCCAGAGACTTCCACATTCCCAGACCCTCAGAAGGTAGTATTCCTGCTCATATGCCCAATACATTGCTACTACAATGAGCATAATAAAGCCGCCACACAAAAGCTATCTATACAGCATAATAAAGCCACCACACAAAAGCTGTCTATATCCAAGGAACTCATACAGAGCTGTGACCCACAGAAGGCACCCAAAATTGAAGCCAAATGATCATACACAACATACAGTCACACCTTCAAAGAGGGGAAAATCCCATTCAAATGAGAGTAAGTTCAAAAGTAAGAAGTAACAACTTCTCTAGATGAGAAGAAATCAGCATAAGCACTCTGTAAGTATGAAAAACCAGTATTTTGACATTCCTAAAGGATCACACCAGCTCCTGAGCAATGGATTCTAACCAGTATAAAAATTTTGAAATAACAAATAAAAAAATTAAACTATGAATTGTAAGGAAGCTCAAGGAGATACAAGAGAAAGTTGAAAACTAACATAAGGAAATCAGAAAAATAATTCAGGATATGAATGAAAAATTTACTAAAGAGACAGATATTAAAAAACAAAATAGAATTTCTAGAAATAAAAATTTATTGAAGGAACTATAAAATATAGTTGAAACCTTTACCAAAAGACTAGACAAAGCAGAAGAAATAATTTCAGAACCTGAAAGCCAGTCATTTGAATTAACCTAGTCAGACAGAAATGAAAAAAAATAAATTTTTAAAAATGAACAAAGACTTTGAAAAATATAGAATTATATAAAGTTATCGAACATACAATATATAGACATTCCTGAGGGAGAAGAAAAAAAAATTAAAAGCCTGGAAAATCTATTTGAGGGAATAATTCAGGAAAATTTCCCTGGTCTTGCTAGCGAATTAGACATCCAGATAGAAGACACTCAGAGAACATCTGGAAGATGCTCTATAAGAGAAACCTGATAAAGGCATATTGTCATCAGACTATCCAAAGTCAATGTGAAGGAAAATATCCTAAAAGCAGCACCAGGGAAATGTCTAATCTATAAAGGAAAACCCAACTGACTAACAATGGACTTCTTAGCAGAAACCTTGCAAGCCAGAAGAGATTGAGGTCTTATATTTAATCTTCTTAAACAAAAATCCTTCCAGCCAAGAATTTTGTATCCTGCTAAACTAAGCTGCATAAGTGAAGGAGAAATAAAGTTTTTCCCATACAAACAAATGCAAAGGGAATTTGTCACCACTAGACCAGCACTACAAGAAATGCTTAAAGTTCTAAACATGGAAATGAATGGATAATACTCCCCATCAAAAAAGCACATTAAAGTGAAAAACTCACAGATTATATAAAGCAATTACACAATTGAGACTAAAAAGCAACTGGGTAACAATGATCATGACAGGAACAAAACATCACATATCAATATTAACCTTGATCATAAATGGAGTAAATGTTCCACTTAAAAGACACAGATTGGAGATGGGTGTGACGGCTTACACGTGTAATCTCAGAACTTCAGTAGGCTGAGGCAGGAGAATTGCTTGAGACCAGGAGTTTGAGACCAGCGTGGGCAACATAGCGAGACCCCATCTCTGTAAAAAATTAAAAAGAAAAATTAGCCAGGTGTGATCATGCTCACCTGTAGTCCCAGCTACTTAGGAGGCTGAGGCAGGACAATCACTTGAGCCCAGGAGTTTGAGGCTGCAGTGAGCTATAAATGCATTGTGGCACTGTAGTCTGGGTGACAGAGTGAGACTATCTCAAAAAAAAAAAAAATAGATGTAGACTAGAAGATTGGATAAGAGTAGCATCAGCTCAGGGGTCCTAACTAGTCACGAGAGCAGTGCATAAGACAAACACTAGCTAAGAGTTCAGGGAGAACAAGCCTGAATGAGGCAAGGCAGAGGTCCTTAGGCAAGGCTAAGGGAAATCCATCCCATAAAAGACAAGTGAGGCAGGGGCTCTCTGAGGCCTAGAGCAGCATGCAAAAGAGCAAGTCTTTCCAGGTGGCAGCTGTCTAGCTGCTGCCACTGCATGCTGCTGCCTCTGTAGCCACTCTACCTGCCCCACCCCTGCCCAGGTATTCCAAGCAGCTCTCAGCTCTTTCCCAATATCTGAGCAGTGCTGTTGAGATAAAGGAAGAGGAGAAGTGGACACAGTGGGTCTTTACTCTTAAGATCTGCAGTTGTGAGTTCCTTTTGCAATCACTGTAGGTCATTGTGCAACTTGCTGGTTTCTGGACTCCTGATTTCTAGAGATCTATAAAATACAGATACTAATGATGCCACTTAACTCACAGAGCTGCAGTGAGAAGGGTGCAGATGAGATCAAGGCCTGATAGTGCTCTGCAAACTATAGTGATGGATGTGCATAGTGTTGTGAATATCAGTGGCAGGTTTCCAGAACGCAGGTGGGGATAAGAGTGAGTGAGTCAATAAAGAAGAAAATTGCCCCACTTCTTGAAGGGAGTTTTTGGGGCTGGGCAGCTCAGGGTACAGGGCAGGCATAAATAGTGAGTGCCTGCCAAGCAAAGCCTAGTTTGCTTGAAGCTCCTGGGGCCTAAGAAAAAGAAACCTGTAAGTGTCTCTGTTCTTGCCTTTTTGTTTTCTCCACATCCTGCAAATATCCCCCTGCCAATCTGGGCAGTTTGACCTATTGGTGTGGAGGGTCCGTGTAGCTGTTCTGGTCTAGGAGGCATGGGTGTGGGAGGTGGGGAGCACAGGAGGTCTTATGGTGCTCTTCTGTACCTTATTCAGTGGCCTCAGCCCAGGGGAGGATTTGCTTTCTGAGCTGGGGAGCACAAGGTGGAAGAGTGGGTGTGATACCATCTAGACCTGGGATGCCACAGTGTGGAAGCGTCGGGTGGAAAAATGCAATTCTAATTTCTCTCTAGGTTCTTTTCTGTCCTGATTTCTTCAGAAAGGACAGTGGAAGAGAGACAAACCCAGGGGCCTACAGGCCTGGGTTCGAAACCCATCTTGGTGCCAACTGCCCGTGGAAAAGCAGGGCAAACATGTTTTTCTCATAGCTTCAGGTCTTTACTTTAAAAAATATACTTACTGGAGTAGGTCTCTGATTTTCCAACCCATGTTCAGAGGAGAGACCCTTTTCAATGAAATAGTACTCTGAAAGCTTAGGATAAAACTGGGCACTGCAGGGGATGAAGGGGACCACAACTCTGCCTACTCCATCTGCTGCCCCAGCTAAGATGCCTCATCTAAGATGCCTCATCTGAATCTTGGGTCTGAAAACCCGGGTCTGCCCTCTCCAAGGGTCCTTCAAGCCACAGTGGCTACTGGTGCCTTCTGTGCTATCTTGAGCCTGTAGGCAGAATGCCTATTGCCTTTCATTCTTCCCCAGAATCAGACATAAGGCCCCAGGGTTGAGGCAGCTGCAGGGCACAGAACACTGCCCTTGCTCTGGCCTGGGTCTGGCCCTTGGTGCTCATGATTGAGTCTCCGCCAGAACAGGGGCAACCAGGTAGCTGCTGCTGGCAGTGAACTCACCCAGGTGTTTCCAGAGACTACCAGGATACCCGAGGAAGTGGTGAATTCAAAATGGAAAGAGGCTAGTGAGAAATAGGGGTCATCCACAGCCCAGAATCACCAGCAGTCAGAGAAGAAAGCACTCTCTGGGCAGGAAGCCCCCCACTTGCCACCACCCCAGTTGGCCTGGTGACCCCTTTCTTTGCACAAGTCCCTCTGGCTTTGTTCCCAGCCTCTGCAAATCTGATCAGCTCTTTTCACTCCCATAACTTTATGGGTTCTCACTGAGAGAAAAGATATGCAAAACAGGGAATGTCCCAGGTCCTGCTTTTATCCTGATCTCAATTCCTGACTATCTTAGATAATAAATGAGTGCCCTGTTGGATAGCTGCTCTTGCTTACCTGCAGCCTGACTCAGCCTGACTGAGCCTATCTGGCATGTCCTCTTTCCATATAAGACTCCTTTTTTTTTTTGAGATGGAGTCTCACTCTCCTGCCCAGGCTAGAGTGCAGTGGCACGATCTCGGCTCACTGCAACCTCCACCTCCCAGGTTCAAGTGATTCTCTGCCTCAGCATCCTGAGTACCTGGGATTACAGCACACACCACCACATCCAGCTAATTTTTTATATTTTTGGTAAAGATGGGGTATTGCCACGTTGGCCAGGCTGGTCTCAAACTCCTGACTTCAAGTGATCCGCCTGCCTTGGCCTCCCAAAGTGCTGGGATTACAGGTATGAACCACCGTGCCTGGCCTCCACATAAGACTTATTTTCCAAACCCTCTCAGGTCTGGGAAGAACTCTAGGTGTCTCAGGATTTCTTCCACTGCTAGTTTAGTGTCTCTGAAAACTTTCACCTGGGTTCCCTCGGGGACTTTTCTCTAGAGACAGCACCTGCTTGAGGAATGGCAAATAGCCAGGCAAATGTGCATCACACTCCCAGCCTGTGCTCAGGAAGGCCATCACTAAGCACTCAGAACTCTGGCTCATTTTCATACCAGCACCGTCAATGACAGTACTAGTCCATGCAAGGCAGCAAGAGAGAAGAAACAGGCTTGCCTTGTCTGAGCTAAGCCAATTGCCTCAGTGGTACAGACAGGTCTAGGGAGTGGTGGGAGGTCCTGCCCAGAGGCACTCAATGAATCTTTCTTAATGTGACAGATGGCCCCAGTGAGGAATGCTACATCCTAGCCACTGTGCCAAACTTAGTGCCCAAGGGAAGGCACAAGAAGGGAAGACATGAGCACCTGGGAATGGGGGAGGCTGCTGTCAACCTATGTCAGAGTTCCAGCTGGGTAACTCTTGCCCTCCACCCAGACCACGTGCCCACCTTGTCCTTAAACTGCTTTTGGATTCCTGCTGCTCTAGGCCCCATAGCAGAGGAGAGAAGGTGGGAATGAGGGCTTCTCGTCACCTCTTGAAGCTGAGCCAAGCCCTAAACCATGTTCACGAAGCATAAGCATGTCATTTCTCTTTCTGTTCACCTCTCCAGGCCATGCTTCTCTTCCTCCTCTCTGCACTGGTCCTGTTCACACAGTCCCTGGGCTACCTGGAAGCAGACATGAAGACCTACTCCCAAAGAACAGCGCCCAGTGCTTGCACCCTGGTCATGTGTAGCTCAGTGGAGAGTGGCCTGCCTGGTCGTGATGGACGGGATGGGAGAGAGGGCCCTCGGGGCGAGAAGGGGGACCCAGGTACTGTGGGGCCCTGGGCTTATCCTGCTGGGGAGGAATGGTCATTGGAGTTGTAACCAGCCCAGCAACTCTGGGTACTTTCTTATGCAAGTTTGGAGATGTGTTTCTTCCTCCCAAGAAGGTGAGTTCCACACTGCTCCACCAGCTGGCAAACAAGTGGCTGTGCTGAGCCCCCATGTGCCTCCTCCAGTACCCAACTGCCCTAGCTCCTCCTCTAGGATCCCCAGATCCTTCCCATCCCAAGAGCAAGCAAACAGTGGTAAATTACTGATATTTGGGGCCTTCTAGAGCCCTGTACCAGCAGTTAGCAGTTGTTCATTCCAATTAAATGATGCATGTGCAGGGCATTAAATATTTTAAATATTTAACTAGACACCACTGCATGAAGGGTGGGAAAAAAATGGGGCTCCATGGCTCCATTCTCAAGCCTAATCGAGAGGATTTGCTCTAATACATTACAGGGAGAGAAAAGGAACTCACATTTCTTTGTCCACCCCCGTGCTTGGGCATTCACTTGAGTAGTTCATTTAATCCTCCCAAGAGTCTTACAGGGGACATATTAATCTCCTTCAACAGGTAAGAAAATGATGATGCAGAGAGGCTAAGTAACAACCATTCTAGAGGTGGAAAGGATGAAGGCTCTGTATCAGGCTGGCCTGGGCTTTACTGCTGGCTCCATCTCTACACCTGGGCGAGCCCCTCAGTGTCACTGAGTCTGTTTTTTTATCTGGTAATGGGAATGATGTCTACCACCCAGTGATGAATAACTGAGCCAAAGGCTTTATTTTTTATTGAGTCTTTGGGATAAAGTTGCATTTCCTGCTGTACCAAATAGGTGAATTATCTTGAGCTTAGCAGAGGTACTGATAAGTAAGGGAATTGTCCCTGGAAATACTGCTCCCTACTTGTAGGGAAGGATCTGGGTCTTACTGGCAAGAAAAGAGAATTCCATGAGCCAGCAGCATGAACCAAGGGACCTCTGTGACACTGGGCAGGGCTTCAAAGGGATCACATACAGCCTTTAACTTTCTGGAAAGAATCCCCAGGCTTTGTGGGGTAAGGGGCAAGTGAGCATCTGCTTGTCCCTTACAGACAGAAAGTGGCTCCTTGGCAGCTCTTTCTCAGAGACTCGCAACTCAGTCTGGCTTCTAGTGGGGCCCCGGATTTGAATCTCAGGGATCTTTCCCACAATGGACTTGGGAGCTTACTGCCTGAAGCACGGTCAAGGCCTCCCTTCCCCACATACGTTCCTCAACCCATGCACATTCCAGGCCTGGCTTTGGGTCAGTACTTGGACAGAGGACAGTGCACAGTGGGGCTGCACGATGAGGCTCCACTCTGGTTCCTCAATTGCAGTCTCTCCAGTCACTCCACTGTTATAGGTCTGAGGGCTGGGTTCCCTCAGAACCCTCAGGATTCCCAGAATCCACCCAGAATGAGTCTGTGTGGGACCAAAGTCTGTGCTCGTGACCAACACCCCTGCAGAGTTGGAAGCATGTGGTCCCCAGAACCTACTACGAGGAAAATTGGGACTTGAAAGAAGAGATCTTTGAGCAGAGGTGGAGGGTGGAGCTTGAGTCACTCTAGTAACACCCCCGACATATCATGGAGGGCAAATATGACCCAGATCCTACCTTCGGGGGGAACAATTTCTTATTCCTCAGCACCTCCAGCATTCCTGCTCAGCAATATTCCATGGGGGAGTCCCTCCAGGGATGCTCATTTCCCCTGGACAAATCACACACCTCACAGCAGCCCATGAGTCCCGGCAGGACCACCTGTACCCCTGCTGCTCCTCTGACTTTGGTGCCCCCACCCCTACTCAGCTCCAACTACATAGCTCCTTTCTGGCCCCCGGGCCATGCTCAGCCTCCTCCCTCCTTGGGTGCTTGCCATTTGCTCTTCTCATAGCTGTCCCTGCGGCTCACACTTCACCTCCTTCAGGGCTTTACTCCCCGATCACCCTCGCAGTGAGGTGCTCCCCGACCACCCTACCAAAAACAGACCCTACCCCAACACACCCCATGCTTTACTTTTCCCTGTGGCATTATATCTAACATACCATATGTTGTACATTTTAAATGTTTTATTATCTGTCTCTTTGAGATAGAGTTGAAGCTCCCCAGATAAGGGCTGTTTATCCCCAGTATTTAGGACAGTGCCTGGCATGTATTAGAGGCTCCAGAGATATTTATGGAATGAGTGAATGGAAGATGGAAGGGGAGGAGGAATTTTAGGAGTCAAAACAGCCAAAAGGCTGGGCCATAAAGCTCCATTCAGGTGGCACTCGGGTGCAGGGCTAGGTCTCTGGGGACACTAAGATACACAGTGAGTGTTTTGAAAGGCACGGGAAAGCATTTGGGGAGGTGTCCCTCCTCCATCCCAGTGCTCTCATGGCCTCCATAGTTTGTGTACCAAGAACAAGTGGGCTCTAACGCTCCCTTCTGGAGAGTGGTGTTTTTCTCTTGGTCCATCTACCTGCTGCCAGCTTGGCCAGGGTGAAGCCCAAGCGAGGCTCCACCTGGGGTCAGGACATCCTGCCTTGAGCACAATGTGCTGTTGGGTGTCGGGGTTGGGGCCCATCCTATAACCCTCTGTGCTTCCATTTCGTCCCTAATAAGGATTGTAACCAACGGACGGACCCAGGGCATGGAATTCCACTGGGCGTGGAATTCAGATGTTTCCAGGTGGTGATGCTGCTGGGATACGCCAGCACGTACTCTTCCACCCATCCAGCAAATTCACCCACGACCATATGCTTGCTCGCCACGGAGCCCCGGCCTCCTCTGCCATGGGAGCATGGCTTCCAACTCTGAAATGTCACTTCCTCTCTGCAAATCTCCCTCAATTCTCCTTGCCCTTAAAATCCCACTTTCTCCTTGAGGAAGACAGCTCTGAGTGTGTGAGTGCTGGGGTGGGGACGCTGGGATGAGATAAGGGACACTTCATGCATTGTCTTTCCTCTTGCTTGTCTCACAGTGTATTATGAACCCCCTGCTGAACAGGACCTGAGGCTAAGCTCAGATTTACATGTGGTCTAGTGCTAGGTATAAAGTAGGTACTGCATAGATGGCTCTTAGTGAACAAATAAATGAGCAAATGGACCAATAACTGAATGAACATGTTAGCACCACCTGTTTGGTGCCATTTTTGGTAGGTTTCCCTGGTGTATATATATATATATGGGGAATGCAAGAAATCCATGATCACAGGTAAGAGCTGACAGATTGCCTGCCATCAATACAATGGCCTTGGGGCAGGGGAAGGAGCACAGCATAGAAGGTCAGACAGGTCTTGGCTTTAATCCACCTCCAACTCTGGAAGGCTTCTTCCTCATCTATAAAATGGGGATGTTGATACCCATTTCCTGGATCACCACTGGACCTGGGTGTGTGACGGTGGAAGTCTCACGCTCTGCAGAATCCTGAAGGAATGCTGGGGGCTGATCCCGCAGGCAGCTGGCCCTTTCTGGGTCTAGGGCCAGGTCTTTGTCCATTTCTTCTGCCGCTACAGGTTTGCCAGGAGCTGCAGGGAAAGCAGGGACGCCTGGAGAAGCTGGCCCAGTTGGGCCCAAAGGGGACAACGGCTCCATTGGAGAACCTGGACCAAAGGGAGACGCCGGGCCAAGTGGTCAGTGTCGACTTCTGGTGTTTCCAGGTGGTGGTGCAGCTGCAAGGATATGCCAGTGGGCACGCATAGAGCCCATCCCAGGAAGAAGGCACTGGGTCATTTCAGGACAGATAGGGCCTGCTCTTGGGAGAATAACAATGCTGCCTCCCTGACCTCTGTTATTACCCTCACCTTACTACACTCCTCCTGCCAAGAGGCTTCATTATTACTGACCGGGCTGGTGCTTTTCCTCAGGACCTCCAGGACCTCCCGGTGTGCCTGGTCCAGCTGGAAGAGAAGGTCCCCTGGGGAAGCAGGGGAACATAGGACCTCAGGGCAAGCCAGGCCCAAAAGGAGAAGCTGGGCCCAAAGGTAGGTGGCTGGTCTGTGGCTGATCTAAGACGGGAAAGGAGGAAGGCCAAAGGTCCATGATGTGACCTGAGGTGTGCTCAGAGTGCCAGGGAGAGCCCAGACCCTTGATGCTGCAAAGACCTTGCCATGCAACCTCCCAATGCCCACAATTGCAATATTTTCCTCTCACCCTCCACAGAGGAGCCCCAGAAAGCAAGGAGAGTCTCCCCACTTTTCTCTCTGACCCTAAAGTTGTGGGCAAAAAGCTCCATTGCTAAGAAAACCACACCTGCTGAACGTACTCTTAGCTGTGTTTGTTCCTGTGTGTTCCTTCCTCAGGAGAAGGAGGTGCCCCCGGCATGCAGGGCACGGCAGGGGCAAGAGGCCCCGCAGGCCCTAAGGGAGATCGTGGCATCCCTGGTGAGCGTGGAGCCCCTGGAAACGCAGGAGCAGCAGGTGAGCAGTGGAAAGAGCTGGACTGAGCTGGGTCCAGTTCTCCTGTGCCTGCTTGGAGCTGTCAATGCCTACCCCCCACCCCCCAACCACACCTGCTGAACGTACTCTTAGCTGTGTTTGTTCCTGTGTGTTCCTTCCTCAGGAGAAGGAGGTGCCCCCGGCATGCAGGGCACGGCAGG
>NW_012113141.1:13172592-13198139 GCF_000951035.1 Colobus angolensis palliatus | reverse complement strand
GTGCCCCCGGCATGCAGGGCACGGCAGGGGCAAGAGGCCCCGCAGGCCCTAAGGGAGATCGTGGCATCCCTGGTGAGCGTGGAGCCCCTGGAAACACAGGGGCAGCAGGTGAGCAGTGGAAAGAGCTGGGCTGAGCTGGGTCCAGTTCTCCTGTGCCTGCTTGGAGCTGTCAATGCCTATCCCCCACCCCCCAACCACCTGTAAAGGCAAAGGTGGCATTGCCGGATCACGGGGAGAATCTGTATCCAAGAAGGGTGCATGAGGGGGCTCTGGGGACGGTTCCTATCTAGGGAGATTGGGGTCCTCAGCAACGGCGAAGTGTGTTCAGGGAAGGTTAGTTGTTGGGTGGCGGGGCAGTTTTACACAGCGGGGTTGATTGCTGGGTGACAGGGACAGTCAGTGTACAGAGAGCTGCATGGCTGGGTATTGGGGACCGCCTATCTATTTCTGGGCAATAAAGATAGTTAATCCACGTACAGGAAGGTAAAAATGCTAAAAAAAAAAAAAAAAAAAAAAAAAAAAGATGGGTACATAGCTCACCCAGTTCTTCTTTCACCCCAGGGTCTGCTGGAGTCATGGGTCCTCAGGGAAGTCCAGGTGCCAGGGGACCCCCAGGATTGAAGGGGGACAAAGGCGCTCCTGGAGACAAAGGAGCAAAGGGAGAAAGTGGGCTTCCAGGTAAGGTAGCAGCTCCCGGCTCAGGGAAGCCCCACTGGGACATGGGTGTGCAGAGAGGAAGCCCTCCCCATCCCAGAGGAGGGGTTCTGGGATGTGTGCCCCATCAAAGGCAGCTGGTGGGTGGAACTCAGGAAAGGTGGACAGGCTGGAAGGCAGGAGCACTGGGCTCTGGTCTTAGCCGCTTAGTACTCATGGGAAAGCAACCTGGACAGCTTCTCGCTCTGACTACCGGGAAAACTACAGCTTTCTTCCCAATTCATAGGACAGATTTGGGCATTAAAAATCTGGTGAATAGGAAACACATGAGTGTGTATTCCTGCCCAGCACCCACTCCCCGCCCCACCCAATGGAGATGCCATTATATTCCAAGACTTTAAAGTCACAATGCCATCTGGTTCAGTGTTAGTGAAGTACAGGGAACAATTTGTCCATAGCCGAACCATAAGACATCCTTGCATAGCAGGGGCCAGCTGTGTCAGCAGATGTGGGCTTGCTGTGGGTCAGTCCCACAATATGTGCCCACAACTAGATACCCTTCCCTTGGAGCCCAGACTCTGAGCTCTACCTTCGCTCTCTGGACAAGTCTTTACTTGGCCATTTTCTCCCCTCCAGATGTCGCTTCTCTGAGGCAGCAGGTTGAGGCCTTACAGAAACAAGTACAGCACCTCCAGGCTGCTTTCTCTCAGTACAAGAAAGGTGAGTTCCTGGATCTGAACCTGGGCCCAGCACTGGCATTGGGCCCCACGCTAGATCTCGACCTTGGTTTGGACTTGGGCTGGGGCTAGACCTTTAGCTGGGCCTGAGGCAGTGCCTGCCCTGGGTCTAGGATGGGAATGAGCTGGGACCTGTGTAGGGCTGGACCTGGGACTGTGGCAGGGAGTAGGGCTCAGGCTGGGATGGGGCTAGAACAAGGCAGCCACCTGCTCCTGGAGCTGGAAGTAGACCCAAGGGGGCAAAGGAGGAGGATATGGCCCCTATCACCAGCTCACCAGGCCGGCAGTAGCATAGTCAAGGCCATCAGGCTCCTGAACCACCCACCAACCTCAATGCCACCTGTGTCCTGAGACGAACTGTTGTCCTGAGTCCAGTGCAATTCACTAGAGCCTCTCTCCTGCCTACTCTGTGCTGGTGCCTTTGATAGGCAAGGGGCTACCCAAGACCGGTTGCATTTCTTACCTCAGAGGGGCCAGGTATGGGAGTGCCCAGTGATGCTGCTGCACATCCCAAGGCAGCACAGAAACCAGATACTGTTCTGGGAGCTAGGACTGGGGTTCTGCTCTGGGGGTCCAAGGCAGGTGGAGACCTGACCTTGGTATGTGGCCATCAGATATCTCACCTTAGACATGCTCCTGGTTCAAACAGCGGGTAGGCTGCTTCTGGGCTCCAGCCACTGCTGGGCTCTGCCTACAGCTCTGGAGGTGTTTTATAGCAGAGTGTTTGCCCTGACCCTGGAATCCTGAAGAGTCAGAAGCCTCCAGGGGCACACACCTGAGGGCCTGGTGCCTTTTTGAACCTCCACATCAGTGCCCAACAGTCCCTCCTCTCCTCTGCCCTTCCTGACATCAGCTTTGAGTTCAGAATCTCATTGAGCCAAAAAATAAAAGATAAAAGTTTTCTGAAGTAGTAGAGCATAAAGGGCTGACTGGGTGCAACATAGGTTTGGCTTCTAAGTACCCAAGCTCTGAGATGAGAGTTTCAAGCATTTGGTATATCTCTCTTTCTACATATGCTCTAATTCACTCAGAGGCACAGTGACAGAAACACACAGAGGAACACGTCCATATGTACCCGCCGCATGTGTGTGCACTTAAACACCATCACTCACTCCACCTTCATCTACATACGTGAGCTCATATGTTATCTATAAAGCACATGCAAATATGCACACACATCCAGATGAACCTTACATACTCCCATGTACCTTTGGATAGATGCACATGTATTCAAAGGCATGCCCACATATGTGCATGGCACATAAACCTAGTAATGGTACATGAACTCTTATGCTGACTTTGTTCAGGGCTGCTCTGGGTGCCACCCTGAGCCCATGGAGAATCTAAAGGACAATGAGTCAGGGTGCAGCCTGCATTCTGAGCAGCCCAACAAAGCCAGGGGCACAGCCTTCCCTGGAGCTTCCAGTCCTTTGCAGAATATTTCCATGCATGGGCCCAGGAGCCACAAGGACAGACCAAAAAGAGATACTTGACATGTCACACAGGCAATGCTTTTGTGAAGTGAGCCCTCATTTTAGAGACGAGGAAATGGAAACCCTGAAAAGGAAAGTGACTTTCTCTTGCCCACGCAACAGCCGTTGCCAGGGTGGATCTGAATGCCCAGTCTTCCAGTTCCCACCCAGGGCTGACTCTAGCACTAACACCATTCCCCTGTGCCTCACTCACACATGCCCTTCAGATGCCCTCCTCCACTCCCTCAGCACCTCCCAGGCAGGCTGACTGGCTGGGGCATCACCCACGTGCATACTAAGAGGCTGACATGAGGCCAGACCCAGAGCAGAGATTAGCATCTGGCAGCTTTCAGATGTCCTCTCCTCTTCCTGTCTCTCCCCTTTCCTCACCCCATCACACAGCACAGACTCTCTCCAACAACCCCACATCCCCCACTGTTGTACAGGGTGACAGTGGGCTCGTTGCAGGTGTTTTCTGTACTCTCAGAAACTGGCCTGGTCTACACCGTGATCAACTTGGGAAAAGCTGTTCAATTCTACACAGTAATTGAGAAATTGATTCTGGTATATAGCATGTGCCGAAATAGAAACAGCATGTCTGAGCTTTGGTGTCAGACTGAGTGAGGTTGAATCCCTAACTGCACATTTGCTGCTTGTGTGACTTTGGGCCTCTTAGCTTCTCTCATCTCCAGTGCTCTCATCTGTAAGTGGTGAATCATGGTGTCACCTCACAGGGTAGGTCATGGGACGGAGACTGTTCGGGAACAGTCTGTCTTGCATTCTCTCTGGCATCCTGATGTGGTGCCTGTTTGGGAGGTCTGAGAGGCTCAGGTTGGAGCACAGAGGTCTCAGAGCCCCTGAGCTTTGGCCAGGTGATATCACAACCCCAACGTGACTCTCTTCTTCTCCTAGTTGAGCTCTTCCCAAATGGCCAAAGTGTCGGGGAGAAGATTTTCAAGACAGCAGGCTTTGTCAAACCGTTTACGGAGGCACAGCTGGTGTGCACACAGGCTGGTGGGCAGTTGGCCTCTCCACGCTCTGCTGCTGAGAATGCCGCCTTGCAACAGCTGGTGATAGCTCAGAACGAGGCTGCTTTCCTGAGCATGACTGACTCCAAGACGGAAGGCAAGTTCACCTACCCTACAGGAGAGTCCCTGGTCTATTCCAACTGGGCCCCAGGGGAGCCCAACGATGACGGCGGGTCAGAGGACTGTGTGGAGATCTTCACCAATGGCAAGTGGAATGACAGGGCTTGTGGAGAAAAGCGTCTCGTGGTCTGCGAGTTCTGAGTCAACTGGGGTGGGTAGGGCAGTGCTTGGCCCAGGAGTTTGGCCAGGAAGTCAAAGCTTAGACCCTCATGCTGCCAATATCCTAATAAAAAGCTGACCATCTGTGCCGGGAAGGACTTCTCTACAAAACATGGCCAAAAGGCAGCGCTGCTGCAGGACACCGCAGAGTGAAATGTGAGGCTGCCTTCACACTAAAACTCCATTCAGGGGAAGAAGGGGCCAGCCTGCTTTCCCTATAAGTGATAAAAGTGGGTCTCCAATGACCTTCCTGTCCCCAAACCCGATGACTCCCTTTCAGCCCCTTTTCTCAAACCATCAGCTGCATTTGACCCTGCCGATCTCTCCCTCCTCTTTCAAGCACTTCCTCCTCCCAGCTTCATGGATACCCCTCTTGCCTGCTCTGACTTTTTTTTTTTTTTTAGACTAGGTCTTACTCTGTCACCAAGATTGGAGTGCAGTGGTGTGATCTGGGCTCACTGCAAGCTCTGCCTCCCAAGTAGTTGAGACCACAGGCATGAGCCACCAAGTTCAGCTAATTTTTTGTATTTTTGGTAGAGATGATGTTTTGCCACGTTGCTCAGGCTGGTCTTGAACTCCTGGGCTCAAGTAATCTGCCTGCCTTGGGCTCCCAAAGTGCTGGGATTACAGGCATAGGCCACCGCCCCTGGTCCCTTATTAGTCTCTTTAGCTTGTCCCTCTTTCTCTCCTTGACCACTTAATGGTGTAGTGCCGAAGTCGCAGCTCTCAGCTGTCTTCTTTTCTTACACTCACTCCAGAGATGAGCTCATCCTGTCTCCTGCTTCAAATTCCTTCTACAGGCTGGTGGCTCCCCCAGGTATATCCCTATTCAGCACCTCTTCCTGAACCCCAGATTCCTCTAGCCAGCTCAGACTGGAACCCAGGGATAAAAGGAGGCTCCCAGCCTCCATGACTGCCTCTTATTTCAAGGTCTGAGCCCAGGAAGATGCACAGCATAGCAGGGTGACCTGGAAGAGAATGTCTGCCTCCCCAGCAAGGCCACATGGCCCTGCACTCAGTAGGCCCTTCCTCACCCCTGCACTGCCCAGGATCTCTCTCCATCCCTGCCAACATGACTGCCTCTTGACTAATGGGAGGAGTACCAGTTGCATAATCCTAAAGCCGTCTGAAATCTTAGGGAACTTTGGAACAAAGGGTCTCTGGCCAAGCTCGGATTTACCTCCAATCCTCTTCTTGCCTGGTGATTCCAGCAATGTTCTTTCCCCACTCAACCTTAGAGATAATCTAGTTAAATCCTCCTCCTCATTTTCCAAATATGAAAACCAAGGCACAGAGAGGGATGAAACTGCAGGGACAAAAGGGGGTGTCAGTGTTACAGCTGGGTCATTAGCAAGGTCATTTTGACCCTAAAGCCTATACATTTAGGCCATAAATATATAGGCCAAAGATCATGCATATTTAGCTGATTTGACATATTGTCGCACCTAATGATTTAAATGACACCTGTGTTCAAAAGATGGCAATGACACCTGGATGAACCATGGCCCCATAAAAGGGGCAAACAAATAACCTCTCTCCCGATAGAAAACCAGCCACTCTCTCCTTAGTTCACACAAACCAGGGGGACTTCTCTTTCTGGATGGGACTCCCTCTGGTCCCATCCCTCTTCCTAGCACTCCTACAAGTATATCTCATATATAGGACAGCATGTCTATAAAACAAAAGCCACACTTCAAGACAGCATGCAGCCCAGGTTCTCTGCTAAGATCTTTCTCCAGTTACTAAAAAAAAAAAAAAAAAAAAATCCCCAAATTTCTGGCAGCTTCTGAAATGTAGGTCAATTACACAATAATGACCAAACTACTCAGAGATGACACCTAAACACATTCATCGAGGGAGCTCAGAATGGCTTTTTCATTACAAGTAAGAGAAAACACTTGGATCTAGCATAAACCAAGAGAAGTGTTTTTTTTGAACCATATGGGCTCAAAAAGGACTAGGGGGACTCAGGTAACGGCATGCTGTCTCCCTGGCTTTTGCTTCTCTCTGTGCATCTTTGCATCTTTCCCTCTTTTGCACACCAGCTTCCTCTGCTTACTGGTCTCTTGACTACCCAAGCATTAAGAATCATGTGTCCTAAAGACTGCTGCACAGAAATCAGAAACTCTCTAATGGAATCAATCGGAAACTCCTGTGGAAATGAGTCTTTCTGTCTCAGATGCCCCCCTCTAGTCCAATCAACTAAACTTGGGGAGTGGGACCACATGGTACGATATGGCCACTGGGATAGATGCAAGATCATGATGGTCTGGGAAGACCCCCTGAAAGTTACCACTACCCACACCAATACTTAAGCCAAACCTACTTCTTGCTAAGGGAAAAGTCAGCGTAGTTGAAGTGTGTGGAGAGAAAAAAATTTCCTATGATGATGAAGGCCTGGAATGTGGATACTTCAAAACTCAAGAAGAATCTTCAGATGCATCAGTGCCATGGGCCACAGGGGTCTGGTTTGCTCTCCAGCACAGAGAACAAGCAGGGAGGGCCACTTGAGATCTGTAGGCATAGGCTGATTAGAGTAGAGGACTGAAGCAGTTATTTCAGAAATTCAGGTCCTAACCCATTCCTGAGCACAGAGGTCTCCCCTGCACTAACACACATGGGCCAAGGTCAACACAGACCTCAGTGTCTGCCCTGCCTCAACTGTAGCAGTCAGGGTCCCTTGTTTAGTAGCCTGTGTGTCAAGAGATTTACACTCTCAGGTGATGTTGTGACTCTCATCATGGACACCCTGAGAGCAGGCTGGGACCCATCCATGTCTGAAGTGGGGACTTTCACAGCAGTTTCATAGAGAAACCCCTGTTCAGTTGAAAAGTATATTCTCAAGTCCCATCCTGGTTTTCAACCTTCTGTCACCAACCCAGCCTACATTCCATAATGAGCAGCTGATGTGGAGCGCTTTGATGTTAGCTTTTCTAGGATCCTGTCAATGTTCTGAATGCCCTTGATACACATCAGTGAAACTTGAGTTGCGTAAGTTCAGGGCATTCTCAACCACTCTTTCTTTCCAGATATTCACCTTAAAATTCAAGTTTAATGATGTGCTTGACCTTTTCAAGTTACCTACCTAGAGCAAAGAAACTAGTTATCTATTAGAGAAATATGGTCTTAATTTGTATGTCAAATATTTATCCAGGCATTGGATATGACGATAGACATGGTTAGTCATGCCCTCATGATCCTGCACTTTCCTAACATAACAAGATGAATAAGCTGCAGGATTGTTCTGGCAATGGACAATAGCGGCGCTTAGCAAGTGGATTTAGAATTAATGGATGGATGATAAGAGTTTTAACGGTGAGAATAGAGAAGATACCTCTCTTTGTGCAATTACCAAGCCACTCAGAGACCAAGGCAGTCTTCATTACTGTCCACTCTAATTGCCTGTGACTATTAGGCTTCTCTATGGCTAACAGCAGGCCTGGCATCTTATGGTAGGTTTTACCGCTTCTCGCCAGTCTTTCACTGAGAAGACTTTTGAAGGCAGGCATGAACCGGTGATGTGGGTCACTCCTGGGGAGAAGCAGAAAAGAGTGGGTATACGCTTCTGAAATGCCCTCTCGTCTGCTGCCATGTCTTCTGTGATTACAGACAGATTGGTAGATATAAAGTTCTTATACAAGGCCAGGCGTGGTGGCTCACATCTATAATCCCAGCACTTTGGGAGGCCGAGGTAGGCGAATCACTTTGAGGTCAGGAATTCAAGACCAGCCTGACTAAAGTGGGCAAAACCCTGTCTCTACTGAAAATACAAAAATTAGTTGGGAGTGCTGGCATGTGCCGGTAATCCCAGCTACTTGGGAAGCTGAGGCAGGAGAATCACTTGAATCCGGGAGGTGGAGATTGTAGTAGGCAGAGATTGCGCCACTGCACTCCAGCCTGGGCGACAGAGTGAGACCCTGTCTCAATAATAATAATAATAATAATAATAATAATAATAATAATAAATTGTACAATCAAACATTCTGGAACCTGAGTAAATGCATGGAAAGCAACTGCCCTTGGGGGTTGCCTGGATCTAGGCAATGGACTTGTACTCTGAGTGATATTTGGGGGTTGTTACTGCAGTGTCCATCCTTCCTGGATACATTTGAATATTAACATACTTGCCCTCTATTTACTTAAAAGTCTGTAGGCAATCTCAGACTACTTGGCTGAAACACCTTTGAGCCACAGAGAGGGACTTATGAGCACCCTGCCTGAGCAGAATGGTCCTTATGTAAGTCCTGTTTGTAGGGCTAAATAAAGTGTTTTTAAGATGTCTCTAGGCCCTTTGATCTGAGGAAATTGCAGAGTGGCCTCATTGCCAGCCCTTCTACATATTTATTTTAAAATTCCCTTAATACTTCATTTGAGGGGTAAGTGCCTGGGGCCAGGCCAGGGCCGAAAGGTCAGATGGCAACTTCAAGCCAAGCAAATGCATTCTGTGACCAGAGGGAAGGATCAGGACAGGAAGGGGATGCTTGGCCCCCAGCTAGAGAGACGGCCTGAGAGAACAGAGAGAGGATGAGAGGGATGGGGATCCTGCAGAGAACCTAGACACTTGGTGCACCCCTATAAATGTTCACAGGAAAGAAAAGAGGGAGTGGAGGAAGGTGTGAGGACTTCATGAAGTGATTCTAAAGCTCATGAAAGAATGACTCTCAAGGGTTAGGAAAATCGCTTAAAATAGGATAATTAGAATGGATTTGACCCGTCTATGTTAGAGGGTTTTATAAAACTAGCATAATTGAAGTTGTATATTAATGACACAGAAATAGACAGAATAATGAAAAAGAACAGAAAGGCTAAAAATGGACTCAAGTATGTATATATACATGTATGTATCCTATACGCACGATAAAGGGAGAATGCCAAAATTATAGGAATACAATGACTTACCAATGAATCATTCCGTGTTAAATAGTTAAACATTTAGAGAAAGGGTAAAATCAGATTATTTTATTACATATACAAATTAAAATTGGAAGAAAATATAAGTAACGATTTATGTAGGAAGGAAAAGGATCTATCTAAGAATGCTATCAGACAGAGGAACCCAAAGTGATAATATTGACATATCTGACTACATAAGAAATACATAAAACTTTTCTACTGAAAAGTAAAACACAACATAAAAGAAAAATGGTTATGTATTTGCAATGTACATAATAGATACATCAATAAGAAAATTATGAATATCTAAATAGGAAAATGGCATAAGAATGAGAAAAGGAAATTAATAAAGGAAGAAATACTAATGGCCAATAGTACTGATACGTGAAAAATGCATAAGCTTAGTAGTAATTTTTAACCTTAATGAAACAGTAATATGCATCCGAAAATCTATAAGATAGGGTTACAGCTATACTCAGAGGAAATAAGTAACTTTGCTTTCATTATTAAAAATTAAAAAACAAAGAAAATGGACTGAAAATAGTTGAACTAAGTGTTCATTTTTTAAAACAAATTTTTAAAACAACAACAAAAAAAGGAAGGACAAAACAAATAAATATAAAAGTGAAATTAATGAAATATAAAATAACAATAATAGAAATAAATTGGGCATGGTGGCTCAGACCTGTAATTCCAGCACTTTGGGAGGCTGAGGAGGGGAGGATCACTTGCAGTCAGGAGTTCAAGACCAGCCTGGACCACATAGGGAGATCCTGTCTCTGCCAAAAAAAAAAAAATTAAAAAATAGCCAGGTGTGGTGGTGTGCACTTGTCCCAGATACTTGTGAGGCTGAGGCAGGAGGATCACTTGAGCCCAGGAAGTTGAGGCTGCAGTGAGCCATGATTACACCACTGCACTTCAGCCTGGAAGACAGAGCAAGATCCTGTGTCAAAACAGCAACAACAACAACAAAACAATAGTAGATATGACAAATTATCTCAGAAACTAGACTTTTTAAGAGTTGGATTAGACAAATACATGTTGATAAATTTGTATAAGAAGAAAAAAACCAACATACAGAGTAGTGGCGATAAGAAAAGAATAGAGATATGAAAAAAATAAAAAGAATTTTGAGATAATGTATTCACTTCCTTTTAGGCATTGATCAGAATTGAAAGCAGCAAGAACTCAGGGAATTTGGCATCCCTCCCCATCCTTCTCTTGCTTTTGCTCTGTGGCCTGGGGTCAGATACTATACTCCTTGCCCTGAAGCTCCAGGTGGTTTATAGCTCCTGGCTAAGGAGGAGGAAAGTGGCACTGCTTTTTATCTGACGTTGAATTTAACTCATAACATTGGTGCATTAGGCAAGCATGACCATATAACAGTGAGTGTGATGTTAAACCATCTCTCGCCACCTTCCATCTCAGGCATGGTTGGGAGCTTCTACCTCTGGACTCCCCAGACCCTTTTCACATAGGGAATCCAAAATGTTCATGACCTTTTCTGATTCCTGCCCTTGGGGTGCTTGGGAACCAGACCCCATCAGTGTAGGAGAGATGACCACCCAGGAACTGCTTGCAGACAGCACAGGAAAGGGTCAGCACTGCTGGGCAAGGTGAGGTCTCCAGAGGATGCTTTCACTGGGGAAAAGAGTCTCACATGCAACTTGGCATATAGCTTCTGGTAGTACTTCTGTGATTGTCAAGGCCATAAATTCTCGTGGGGATAGGAAGCTGGACACATCAGGAGCTCTGGGCAGGGCTAGAGGGCTGGACAATGAGTCCTTTTCCCCACACCATCTGACATCCCTTGGTAATGACTGTGGGGTTAAATGGCTTTCAGGGTCTTTTCCAGGCTGTGTAGGAGACAGTTGATTAGCTGTCTGGCACAGATAAGGGGGAGGAGAGGGTCAGTATGTGTGCTAATGTTTGTCATCCTTGGCTTAAGAGGGCACTGCCCTGCAGGTCCAGAGGGAACCCAACAAGGGGGTTGCCCTGAGCTTCATCATGCGCCCAGTGAAGGCACCTTCTGGGACTTCTGCAAGAATACTGTGCTTCCACCAGTTGGCTTCCCAGGAAGCTCAAGAACAAGAAACAAGGACAGTGCTGAATCTGGTGGAACAACAATGTCATTTCCATTTGAGACCCCCTAGGAGATCCCCACCATCCCTCTGTGCACCAGACCCTCTGCTGGTGGCCTAATGGGTCCCAGGCAGAGTCCCTAAAGTGTCCTGAGTTGCAGGTTCCCAGCCTGAACCCCTTTGTCCTTTTGAAATGATGTGGGGTCATCACAGAAAAATCACAAGCAAATACTTAGTAGTGTTCTCCAAAAGAACCTGATTCAGAGAAAAGTCCAGATTCTTTCCCTGCTGATGCTGACGAAAGAAAAAAGTGACTGCGTTTGAGAGAGACACCCAAAAAGTCCACAAAGGGAACCCAGAGAGCAACCCACAAATCCAGCCCCAACATGACTCAGGCAAGAGCAGCAGCAAAGTCCTGTCTTGAGGGGATTCTGAAATTGCTTTGGACACAGACGGGTGGAGGGGCAGGCAAGGAGAGTGTGGGGGTGGCCTGTGGGTCCTGCCCTAAAGAGATCACATTCTAGGCTTGGAAAGGAGACAGATGCATAGACAAGGAGCAGAGCATCCCGCCAGTCCCTGGGGCTTGCTGTGCCCTGAGGGTGTCGGGATCCAGCATACTGAAGACCTGCAGTCATGCAGTAGGAGCGTGTGTCTGGCCCTGACCCTGCAGGGTGGGAACACGACCCAAGTGAGCAAAGCAACCAGGACAATCGTGGAGAGGAGGAAAGCAGGAGCATCCGAAGTTGCAGACAAGGTGTTCATGTGATCCCACCACTCACCTGGCTGGGCTTGCATCTCTCTGGATTTGCTGGCCTTGTCTTGGAGGCAACCAGCAGGGGACAGCACGAGGCCACAGCACTGGCTGCGCATGGCCACTGCTGCTGGGGCCAGGGATACTCAATTGTCAGAGAAAGGAGGCTGTGCCCATAACCATATTCCAAAATGAGTTTTGCTGTTTCTCTCTTGGATCCAGCTTAGAGCTGAGTTAAGCTCCAGAGACGGGAATTGGGTCACACATCTTGGTGGAGGACTCAGATTCATTAATTTATTATTCATTCACTCACTTATTCACTCAACAGTTATTGATTGAGTGTGTATGTGGTTCCCAGCCCTTTTCAAGGACTGCAGAGGTGAGTGATACGGTCTTGTACTAATCACAACAGCAGGAGCTAATGTTGGCATGGCCTTTATTGCAGGCCAGTGCTGTCCTAATCGCCTTGCTTATATCAGTTCATCGATTCCTTCAACAACCCTCTGAGGTGGACTCTGTCATGATCCGAATTTTACCAAGAAGGGAAGTAACACATAGAGAGTGTATTATGTGACTTGCTCAGGGTCACACAGGTGCAAACTGGTAGAACCAGGATTTGAATCCAGGTAGTCTGACTCCAGAATCCTCACTCTTTTTTTTTTTTTTTTTTTGAGACAGAGTCTCACTCCATTGCCCCGACTGGGGCACAGTGGCACGATCTCTGCTCACTGAAACCTGTGCTTCCTGGGCTCAAGTAATCCTCTTGCTTCAGCCTCCTGAGTAGGTAGGGTTACAGGCATGCGCCACCATGCTCGCCTAAGTTTTTGTATTTTTAGTAGAGGTGGGGTTTGGCCATGTTGCCCAGCCTGGTCTCGAAATCCTGAGCTCAGATGATCTGCCCACCTCGGCCTCCCAAACTGCTGGGGTTACAGGCGTGAGCCACTGACCCTGGCTAGATTCCTTATTCTTAATGACTTTGCAACACTGACATAACTTGAGCAGATGGCCACGACGACGTCAGATAACCATAATTCTTAGAAGAAAATAAAAAGGAGTGTTGTAATGGTGACTGGGGTTGGAGCAACCTTAGCTTCAGTGGTCAGGCAGGGACACGGGTGGTGGGGGAATGGTGACATACAATCTAAGACCTGGCAGGGGAAGAGGATCATATTAGTGCTCAATCTCTGTGGACCCCCCAGTGTCTGAGAATGCAGCTTATGACCTCTTATGGAGGACCTTTTGTCTATGACCAAGCACCCCAACTCACCCAGAGTCTCTGGGGTCAGCTCGAGCCAATGTTCTTCAGTGGGGAGTATGCAGATGTGGACCTGGAGACAGGCTTGGGTAGGTAGGGGCTGAGCCCCCCAGTGGCAGGATGCTGAGAACCTCAAGCACTGGGCCTGCTGCTGCTGGTTTCCATACAGGCACTCAACACACACTCACACATGCACAACAACACACACAAACAGCCCCAAGCCCATGTGTACACAATTCCCCCCTCAAGGTCTCACACATCCAGTGCCTCATGTGCTCTGAAGCTCCTCAGAGCTGTCCAAGCCCCAGATCTCCTCCCTAAAGTCACAGGAAGCAGTGAGACCCTGGAAATAGGAAGGTTTGGGTCTGCAGTTGGTTTTCACTACTGGGGCGCTAGTCCGTTGAGGGAGATTGTTTAGGGTCTGACACTATACAGTTAAGCAGCACCCCCTTATAGGGGGTGCTATAAGGAATGGGAAATGGGAAAATGCTGGCTTCCGGGCTCCAGGGCCGCCCTGTATGGTGAGAGGCAGGCAGAAAGCCACTGTGGTGTCTGTATTTCTTGGGGCAGGGGTTTCAAAACTGGCCAAACATCCGGATCACCTGAGAAACCCATGAAGATGACAGATTTCTAAGGTTTTCACTCACTGGGTCCAGAATGATGCCAAGAGCCTATGATTTTGCCAAGCATGCCAGTCAATTCTGCTGGTCACTACTCAGAAGAGATGTACAAGGTGGCACAAGCACAAGTCAGGGTAGGGCAGACTGGGCTGTGGGTTGGCAATGGCTAGCCTCGCCCAAGGCATTTGCTTGGTTAATGAATGGCTGCTTGCACCTCACTGCTTTGAAACATGCACCTGTGTTTGCTGGACAAACCACAGGTTCATAGTTGGGGACACTGTCTACTCCCCACACAGTGGCCACCAGGGTTGTGAGCACCCTTTCCCAGATGGCCCACTGCCCTGGTCTCCTCCTCTCTTCCCAGCAGCACACCAGCCACTCAGGGTTACCAGGACAACATTGCTTTACAAAATCCTCTTCCCGACATCTCCAGCCCAGGCCCTCTGATAACATCCAATCCCTTTTCAGTTAATAGAAAAACCCTGAGCTTTGGCAGGCTCAAAAGCACAGATCAGTTACATAATGACAAGCAAACAGCCTTCCAGGTCAGAGGCTCTGCTGTGACACAGAGGGCAAGTCCGGGGACTGACTGTGACCCCTGGCACTAGTCCCCCTCTGACAGCCACAGAGAAGGGAGGCTGGCTGGCACCAGCAGGAAGAAGATTTGACAGATGTGAACACTGGGCCCTCAGCTGGTACCCCAAGCCCCTATCTTTTGGCTTGGACATGGCTAAAGTGAAGCAGCAGAGCTGTAGGACTCTGAGGAAACAGTGTCCTGCAAGCACAAGGCCCTACAATTCCAGGATTCAGACCCAGGCAGGAGCCTGGGCCTCGAGTGTCACAGGCTTCGGTAGCCCCTTTCATTCAAACACAGGAGGGAAATTGAGATTATACTTGCTGTGCCTCTACTTCTGCAGACATAATTTAAATCCGAAGTTCCCATCTTGAGGCCAAGGTATATTTGTCATTCTAATTTACCCAGACTGTCTTCTGTAGAATTCAGAAATAGCTGATAAATATTTAGCCCACAATACTTTGGACAGAATTGCCAGGCAACAAAAACTGAAAACCGGGCTGGGCACAGTGGCTCATACCTGTAATTCCAACCCTTTAGGAGGCCAAGGTAGGGGGATCTCCTGGGCTCAGGAGTTTGAGACCAGCCTAGACAACATGGTGAAACCTCATCTCTACAAAATACTAAAACTAGCTGGGCATGATGGTGCATGCCTGTAATCCCAGCTCCTCAGGAGGCTGAGGTGGGAGGATCGCTTGAGCCCAGGAAGTCAAGGTTGCGGTGAGCTGTGATCATGTGACAGCACTTCAACCTGGGTGACAGAGTAAGATCTTGTCTCAAAACAAAACAAAACAAAAAACAACACACACACACACACACACACACAAAATACAACTGAAAACATTTCTTAGATCCTGCTGCTTTGCTCCTGAATTGGCTCCTACAGTCTGGGTTTGTGTGTGACAATTGATTCATTAAGTTTTAGAAGAAAGAAGTCTTTAGTACCTATTTATAGACAGGGAAATTGAAGCCCAGGAAACTGACATGCCGCTCAGTACATTAGTCATGGAGCTCACCTGAAACCCCTGTCTCCTGCTCCCAAAATCTGAACTTCCCACCCGCCAAGCCGTCTGTCCTTCAGCCCTAACATAGTGCACAGAGACCCGGGCCTTATTCTCCCCTGGGCATGGCCCAGAGCCAGAGCCCAGGCTGCACAGAGTTCTGAATACCAGCTTCCCTTCCAGGAATGCTCTGAGCATGGCCTTCAGGTTTTTACTCCACACAAGAGGCAGCAAAGGAAGACTGCAGCTAGGAGATGTCTTTCAGCTCCTGGTCCAAAAACCAACGTGAGAAATGAATGGCAGAGACATCTACTCCATTAGAATAAATGGCAGGGCTCAAGAGGTTGCTCACAGCCATCCCCACTCCTGCAATCTCAGGGGAATGAGCTGCCTGGGGCCCCTTAGGCCTGTCCGTGGAGTGCGTGGCTTTATTGGGTTCCCTGTGCAAGAGATGTCAACCATTGTCTATTCCTTAGTAAAGGAAGCTGCCTGTCCTCAGTCCTTCAGACAGAGAAAGAGGGAACGAGAAGGGAAGGAGAGAAGTAGGGAAGGGAGGAAGGGAGGAAGAAAGGAAGGGAGGAGGGGAGGGAGAAAGGAAGAAAGGAAGGAAGGGAAGGAGGGAGGGAGGAAGGAAGAAATGGAAGGAGGAAGGAAGGATGGGTAGAAGGGAGGGAGACTGTTTGGAAGGTCATCTTAAATCCAAAATGTTCCTCTTGTCCCAGGTCCTGGAAGGCCTGGATGAACTGAAGTTTCTCATGAGAATCCTGTATCTTTTTTTAAAAAATTGTTTTTCTTGGCATCTTTCTTGCAGAAAAAGAAATCTGTATCTTCAGATTAACTCCTCCTCCCCAGCTAACACACATCAGGCTCCCATTGCTTGCAGATAAAAACTGAGAAATGAATACAGAGAGGCAGTCTGTCTCAATTCCAGACTGAAGGAAGAATAATGTGGCTGTAGATACATTTAGAGAAAGGAGCTCAAAAGAGATGGTCAGGTGCTGGATCAGGGAGAGAACAAAGCCCGACCCATCCAGAAGCACTGGCCATGGCAATCTTCCTTACTATCAAATAGAAATAGGAGCCTTCATGCCCTGCCAGGTGAGCCGAGAGAAGAGAGAATCTGCAAGGAACCTCAAAGTGCCAGGGGGTAGGAGAGGAGGCTTATGAGCTGGGGAGAAGGACAGGGCATCGGTGGCATAAAAAGCTCTTAGAGCAGGAACGTGAGGCTGTAGTGATTGAGGGAGAGAGAGGAGGAAAAGAGCCCCGTAGAAGGAACTAAGAGAAGCTGTCTGAAAGGAGGATGGAAGAATTGGAGCTTGCCCTGCAAGATTTTTTGCATTTCCCTGACTGAGGGGCAATCATTGCATGCTGGGAAACCACCCCTTTGGAGTACATAACTGCATGTTTTACAGTTTCACGGCTGAAGATACTGTCCTTTATGCCCAGTGTGGAAAAGGAGACATTCATCTCAGCACTGACCATGACAACCCTCCTTAGCATAACATAGGAAGAACGATATAACCATCACCGGCCAGTTTTCTCATTTTCATCTTGGCTGTGAGAACATTCAGGTGTAACATTCATGCTTGGTTCTGGTCATTCTTTTTTTCTGCGTCACTGTATATGTGTGTCTTTTCTCCCACTAAAAAGTTTCTGGTCCTTCCTTTCTCTATTTGCCATAAACTGTGGCTTCACATGTGCTTCTAAAGCTTAACCAGTTTCCTGTTCCCTTGGTAAGCAGTCTGGATTGCCCTGGAAGCAAGTAATTATTTTGCTCAACATCACAAAAATACTCCTCCCATTGACCCCAATTGTGTCAATATACCCTATAGAAGGGTTTTTTTTGGAATTGAAAATTCAGTGATATGCCTGTCTACATAGGCCAGAGGCCAAGGACACAGGTCCTGCCACCCTCACCCTGATGGTCCCAATGCCCTTGGCACGTCCCAGCCCTGCCCGGGTAGTCCTTCAGAAGAAGGACTCCTGGGAGAAAGCGTGCTTGACATTCAGTCCCTGGGTTCCTACCCATGCGTCGCTGTGTAATTTTTTGATGCACCCATTTGACAAATATTCATCAAGCACTTACCAACCATAGGTTATTTTCCTGGTAGTTCAGATACAAAGAGAAGTAAAATAGAAAACTAAGATTAACTAAAACTTTTCACAGAGTTAAAGTGGCCCTTAGCCTATTTATGAAATATTTTCCCATCTCATTGTGTGATAATGGGCCCATTGACCTATAATGGGAAGAGGATGTTACAGGGAAAGGAGGGACTGCTGAGCAGGTGGGGGACTGGAGTAGGGGTTGGGGCTAAGACTCATGAGACTCAGGAGGTCTGCGGAGAAGGGCACACCCTGCGTGACAATTTGCCTCCTCACACGCAGCTGACACACCTCAACATCGAGTCAGCCTCCTAAAATGATGCAGGAGGAAAATCTGTTCTTTGGCTTTAAGGTCATCCTAGTGACTAAAGGGTGACCACGGCTGTGTGGGCATGATGAGAGGATTCCTGGGACTAACAACTGTTGCCCATGCAGGAGATTGCCAGGTGTTACAGTCAGACAGTGAGAGGTTGTCTGGCGCAGCTCATGAACAGCTAGAAACAATACCTGTGTCCTAGAGAGTTCTGGGCTTGCCATGGAAGGAGTTTAGGCATCCAGTAGTGGCGACTCTTGGAGAAAAGGAATAAGATCGCTCAGTGGCTGGAATCTACAGCCTACTCTGACCCAGGTGTGGCCCCACTGGGTCCTTCTAGTGGGCTTCAGTGTCTTCACCATGAAGTGAGAGGGTCAGATGTGGCCCTTTCCAGGGTGGACTCCGACCCAGGGCTGTGCTCCTAGTGGGATGGGGGTGTCCTTTGCCATGTGCTGAACCAGAACCCTTGTGCCCCACAGCCATCCTCTTCTTCTGTTCTCACCCCACAATCAAATATATCCCCCTCATTTTCCTCCCATCCACATGAAGGAAAGACTCAACACAGGGCAGAAGAAAACCAGCATTGAATTCTCTTCCGAAGCAGCAGAGAGTTCAATAAGGAGCCAAGAAGGGGGTTGAGGAACGTGCCTCTTCAGGCAGGAAACTCACAGACGGCGATGAAGGAGGCCGTGCAGGAGATGTCATTCCAGAGCCCATTGATCAGGAGAATCACGCAGTCCTCCCCTGAACCGTGGTCATTTGGCTCATCCTTCTTCCAGTTGCTGTAGGTCAGCCTCCCGCCCGTCACGTACATGAACTGGCCTTCGGTTGCCTCATCTGTGATGCCCAGGAAGGCAGTGTCTTTGGCCACATCCTGGATGGCCTTATTCTCCTCGGCATTCTTGGGGGCAGCCACCGTGGCCTGGAGCCCAGCACACAGATCCTTCACTTTGGAGAAAGGCATCCGCTCACCGTTGGTCACGAAGAGCTTCTTCCCAGACATTTTCCCCAAGGAGAAGGCTTGCACTGAAACCACAAATGGTGAGTGAGGCTGGCTGGGTTTGGAGCCCAGCCCAGGACAGTAGGCAAGTAGTCTGAGTTCCCTGGGAAGTCAGGCCTCTGAAAAATTGCCCTATGCCCAGCAGCTCAGGCCAGAGCCTGGTCAGGAAGCAGATCTCAGCTGCAGAGCCTGGGAAGGGGCGTCCAGAACCCTGCAGACAGCCCAGACTCCCCTGGGATATCCCACCTTGAAAAAGCATCTGCTAAAACCTGCCCCAGCACAGGTGCACATAGGGAGACAGTCTTGGGCCCCATCGCAGGCTTGGGCACCAGGATAAGCAAGAGGCAGGGATAGACATCCGAGCTAGTGGATGCCGAGGAAGGGGCATAGACTTTGGAGACAACAGACCTCCATCCAAACCTTCCCCTGCCACTTCCCGGCTGTGTGACCTGAAATGAGTCACCAACACTTCCTGCACCTCGGTTTCCTCACCTGTCAATAAAGCAAGTTCAACAACCACAGCTGAGGTTGCTGAGAGGATTGAATGGAACCATCTTACGGGAAAATGCCACCCAGCACAGGCCCTGGTGTAGGACAAGTGTTCATGAATTAGTTCCCCTCCCACCTCCTCCAAACCTAGAGTGCGCTGAAGAAAAGAGTGAGAGCCAAGAACACATTATGGGCAGAGAGAAAGCTCACACTTCTTCATGTGGTCCAGTTCTGATCTCAGGCTCTGTAGCTGTCTCTCTAAGTTGGCCAGTTTAGCTTCAGCAACTGCAAAGCAACAGGGAGAAGGTATTTATGGAGAAGACCTTAACTTGGAGAGTGGAGCATTTTGAAAAAAACAAAGTGGCTTACTAAGAAGAACGCTTATTCGAGGAAAATAAGAAAGCAAAAGAAATAAAAGGGGAAAAATGACTACATTCCTGCTTCCCAGCCTATATCTCTGCATCCCTTCACAACCTGGAACTTCAGGCCTGGACCTCTGTCTCCACAAACAGCTTGCATATTGTCATATTGCAAGAATTCATAAGAAAATACTCAACTCATTACTCTTCTTTCTGAAAACATTTCTTTGTCATTCATTTTCATTTCTCATTCCAGATACACTTTTTAATACCTTTATTATTTTGACAGACTGGTAGACAAATATGAATAAGTAGGTTGTCATTGTTCTTTTGTTCTTACTGAATTTGCTCCATTTTTCTCTGAACTAAGTTGCTGTGATGTTCCCCGTCACCCAGGGTTCGAAAAAGGCAGAACGTTTTCACGCCACTCTTGTGACAATAGACATAAACCCAACCCCCTAAAGGGCCTATTTCCTCCCTGGCACCCCGGAGGTGCACACTGGACTGTTTCCACTGAAGAAAAGACAGAGTCCATCTGCTAAGGGGCCTGATGAGGGAATGGCCTTACATGGCTTGAACGTCTGCATCTGGGCACCTATGGGAGTCCCCTCAGGCCCCAAGTAAAGCTGAGAGGACCGGGGGCGCTGGGCCAGGATGCAAAGTTGTACATCTTCCCATGAGGCAGCAGGAGAAGGGGACCTCCCCGCTGGCCCTCCAGCTCCCCAGGCCCGGGACCCCCAGGCCACCATGCTGAGGTATGCCCCTTACCTGAATTGTCCCCACGATCTCCTTTTTGTCCCCTTGGTCCTGGAATTCCAGGAGCCCCTGTGTTTCCTGGAGGCCCCAACTTCCCAGGAGGGCCCTGCAAACCTCTGAGCCCTTGACCTGTTGCAAGACAAAGGGAAGATGACCCAGTGACTATCATTCTTTTTTTTTTTTCCAAAAAGCTCAATACTCCATTCATGTTTACCTCCTGAACAGCCAGTGAGCTAGCAATGTAACCCAAAAAAGAAAGACCCTCCTGCATCCCAGTGGAAGGCCTGCACCAAGGCCAGCTACTTAAGCAGGAGGGACACCCCTCTTCAGGGACAACCACACACCCCCAGTTCCTATGTGGAAATATGGGATCCCAGAGAGTCAGTGAGCAGCTTTGTTTTGGAGACAATGGTATTTTACAGGGATTGTTCTGAGTGTAGCTTGGGTCCTGATGAAAGGGGAACCTTAAGCTGGGTGTGGTGGCTCATGCCTGTAATCCCAGCACTTTGGGAGGCTGAGGCAGGTGGATCACGAGGTCAGGAGATCAAGACCATCCTGGCTAACACGGTAAAACCCCGTCTCTACTAAACATATAAAAAAAAATCAGCAGGGCGTGGTGGTGGGCGCCTGTAGTCCCAACTACTCAGGAAACTGAGGCAGGAGAATGGCGTGAACCCGGAGGCGGAGGTTGCAGTGAGCTAAGAGTGCGCCACTGCACTCCAGCCTGGGCGACAGAGCGAGACTCCGTCTCAAAAAAAAAAAAAAAAAAAAAAAAAAAAAAAGGGGAGCCTCCCCAAGTCTGTGCTTTAACCCTTGTGTGGCAGGCTCAAGCACAGATTTGCTTGAACACCTGCTGGAGGTGGAGATTTAGGAAGCCACAGAAACTTGTCCCAGACCTGGCTCTCCCTTTTCCCCCTTGGGTCCGTCTCGCCCATCTCTGCCTGGGGTGCCATTGGTGATGGGGATGCCACAGGTAATCACGGAGCAGGTCTTCTGGGCATCCTCACAGGCTTTTGTTTCGGAGCAGGAAGCTGTCACCACAGACAGGAGAAGGACAGGGAATGACGGAAACAGGAACATGGTCCTTACCTTGAAGTGAAGAAAGTGAAGGAAGGGAATTTCATCCCATCTGATTTAAATAGCATTTGCTACCCATGTGGTGGGCTGGACCCTGTGCTGGGGACAGTGGACACAGAGGGGACCATCACAACCCCTGGCTGTGAATGACTTTCAGGCTACTAGGGAGACGGGTGGGTAAAAAATGTGAGAGTTAGATCAGTGCTAAAACAAAGGCAGGTGCAAGATGAAAATGAGCCCATTCTCCCTGGGGTCCCAGAGCTCCTGCCAGCACAAATCTTAACAGGTAGGGACCTCCTACTTGACAGCCCACAGGGCTTGAGGATTATCCATGAGCCCTGTGTCCAGTGGTCCAGACAAAGGTGAAGAGAGCTCATTGCCTGTGTGAGCTTTGGTCCCTGGATTGCTCGGATTTCTTTCTAAAGTGCTAAAGGAGCCATGGTTTCCTTCTTCCTTTCCTATGGAAGGAAAGAGCTGTACTCAGACTGGGGCAGGAGACCTGAGGTCCCACAAGGTCCGTCTCTTGGCTGGACTTGGTTGATGATATCCACTCTCTCATTTCCTATAAAACTTCTGATTGACATGGTGGGGCTCCAGCTGTCCTCAGAGCAGCCCCTGTTCCACCAGCTGCTTCTTGACCATCTTGCATAATGTCTATTTTGTGAAAGGCACTTGCTGTGGGATTGGGACCTAGAGTGCCCTGAGGCAGGATTCTGACCTTCAAAATGGGAACTTTTTTGGTGATTGATCCTGTCCAGATGAGACTTCTCTTGGTTTGAGATCTTCCACTGAGAGGCCATTTCACCACCAGGCTCTGAAATTTCTGCTCAGCCTGAGTCTGGAGGGATTCAGCTCCTGCTCCCCATCCTGCAGGTTGCCCAGATGCCCCCCCAGCTCTGTGCTCCTACCCAGCCATCAGAGTCTCTTCGAGCCTTTGTCAAGGTTGGCCTGTCCTCCAGGACACTTGGCAGCCGGGACCCCATGGGACTCTCCCTCTGCTCTGCTCCAGCCTCAAATCCCAACATCCTGACTCTTGCTGCCCAACACTGCATCTGCCTTTGCTATCCCAGCCACAGTCCCTTAACCCTTCCCTTCCTCCAGGACACAGTGAGAGATGCCCAGTTGGAAGGGAACTTTCGTGGTTATGTCCTTCTCCAACTTTCCTCTTTCTATCATTTTTGTCTTTTTTTAAAAATCTCTCCTGTTGGTGCTGAATTGGCACTGGATGCCACAGTCAAGGCTTGTATCTGTCACTGGCACCCACATGCCACTTCTATTCTTCACTTTGACAAAGACCACCCTTTAGTTTGCTGATGGCCAAGTGGATACAGGAAGCTCCCAGCTGCTTGGGCCAGAGGGAAAGAGAGGCCCCAGGTGGACCTGATGACACCCCCAACCCCTACCTCACCAGGATTCAGTCAAGAAGCCAGTCTCTTGGCCCAGGCCCCTACTTCTTTCCTCCAGAAATGACTTACTAGGGCTTCCTCGGAGCCTGGAGTTAGTGGCAGGGAAGCTGATCCTCCAGCCCAGGCCTCTGACAGGTGCCTCAGCGACATCCAATCCAATCAGTGTGGTGACCAGGGACAGAGCTGGATTGGCCTTCAACCCCAGATTAATAATCAACCATCCCTAGAACTACTGTGTCCTGGGCAGCTCTCCAGGGCTGCTGGCAGGGTCTCTAGCACAGCGCTGGGCAGCTCTCTACATTAGTGCCGTAACCCCCTCCTCTACTACCTCCTCGCAGGCATCCTTCTCTATGACTCAGCGCCTCTGAGCTTCCAGAGTCACAGGTTCCCAGGGTAGTTTTCTTCAGATATTTATTTTCAGAAGAAGAATGCATAGATTTTCCACCAGACAAATGCATGCACACACACATGCACACAAACACCCACATGTATACACATCTTTCTATCAGTTGATTGAACTACTTCCATTTGTGTTTTGTTTATTGTAGGGCTAGGGTGGAGAGACTAAACACCCCTAGCACTGAGTCACCTCCTTCCTCTCTTCTCATTTCGAATGTTTGTCAAATGTCTTCTTTGGGCATCTAGGCACACAGGGCCAGGCACAAGGGGAAGGGGTATTTGCAGCTGACTTCAATCCAAAGCCGCATGTGGGTGTTGGCACTCACTGCTCCCTCTGTCCAAATATCTCCTTGTATCTTTGCTTATTGGTGGCATGTTGATTGACCACCAACCACTCCTTATTCCTGTAGAATGAGCAGCTCATGAGAACAGGGGTCTTGTTCCCTAGCTGTTGTTTCTCCACTGAGAAGAGTGCCTGGAAACAGAATCAATGCTCAATAAACATTTGTGGAACAAATGAATCCTCCAGCAGCGTGTCCTCAAATTCCCCCTCTTCTCTCTGACTGGAGCTACAATCTGTGCCCCCTTTACCTATGACCTCACTTTTCTAGGGCAGGAGCTGTACTCAGTTCACATCTCTGTCCCCAGGGTGCAATCCAAGGCTGGGCACAGAGGAGGATTGGGTACAAGGATGAAGATAGAGGCAGAGACTTCGAGCAGACACCAGACCGTCTGTGCTCATCCAGGCCTGAATTTCCAGAAGTGTCCAGTTCTTGTCACCAGAGGCTGGTCAAGCCGTTTAGGTCCCGGATGTGAGCTTTAATGCTTGCCTTCCTCCAAACTCACACCCATTCTTTGAAACACTTCATGTCACCAAATAACTTCAGAGGTTTGTTTTTCCCAGGTGGGGAGTGAGGTGGGTCACTTCCCTGTGACTCTGCCTGGTGATGGGGGTTTTGGTTTCTCAAGTGTCCTCACCCTGTGTACTCATGTCATCAGGCCCCATCCAGTGGCCCTCTGGTTCCCATTCAGGGGGCCTGCCAGGCACCAAGAGGGGCCCCCAAGGTAAAGAAGATCACTCTCAGAGCTGGGTTTCCTGATGCCATTGACACAATGTTGAAGGGCCCATAGGCCCAGAAGACAAAGGACTTTCAATTCACACAGCAAATAGGCAGATCTCCCAGGAAGGTGGGAAAGTGGAACTGACAGATTTGCATTGAGCCGGGATCCTAACTGTGCTGCAGACTTAGAGAAAGGGTGGTTCTGAGTGGGCAGAGGGTAGGCAGGAGGTAAATACACCTAGGAGCAAAGAAACCTGAGAAAACCTGGATTCTGGAGGGGACGAGTTTCTCCCGCAAGGATGTGCAACCCATAGGTCTGTCCTCTCATAGACTCCAAGGTGAATTTATGCTGCTCTTATGACTATTACTGAGTTTTGTTATTTATGTCAAGATGAAAAATTGTGTTTCCAGTGTCTCAGCGCAGCATGATCTCCTGCATTGTGGAGACATAAACTCAGTGGAGAACCACACCCACAGCCCAGGCACCTCAGTGGTGTCTCAGATGGAGGCCAGGCAGATTTGAGTTCATCATGGGACAATTATCAAATACAGCAGGGGATAAGCAGAGTGAAAGCTGATAGAAATGACAGGCCTCAGAAATAGCCCTCCAAAGAGTGTGGATCCTACATGACAGATAAATTAATATGCACTTCAAAAGAGGGTATAATGAAGGAATAAATGAAAATTATATAATTAAATTAATAGACTAGAATTAAAAATAATATAGAGCTAATAAAATTGAATACTGGTTCTTTGTCAGAGATATAAACTTAACAAATATGGTTGTGGTCTTTTGGGTTGTTTCCGCCTTGTTGTAAAATTGCATCTCAGGCCCTTTGCCATAGGACTTCATAAAGGCTCCCACTAGAGTGTGAGAAGTAAATACTTCAGTCCCTTTGCTGTTTGGTGTGGCCATGTGACCATGAGCTATGATGAAACTTTATGTGTGCTTACAGGTTTGATATGGCTTTTGTGTTTCTTTCCCAATCATGGGTAGTGTATATCCTGGAAAGTTACATGGAACAGACATGAACTCATCTGAAAGTCTGGAGTCCAGCTGACTGCTGCTGAGTCTAGGCTTGCTCAGCAGAAACCAGCCAAAACTCAACAAACTGGAAGATACAGAGCAGGAAATAAAAACGTTTATTGTTGCAAGCCCTGAGAGGGAGATTTACTATTGTGTTAGCTGACTGATACAATATCAATGATTAATAGAAAAGGTATAAGAAATTAACAAAT
>NW_012113141.1:13162546-13164127 GCF_000951035.1 Colobus angolensis palliatus | reverse complement strand
CATACAACTTTCTTATTAACTGATAGACCAAGCTGACACAAAAATCAGTAGATGATAAAATATTGGGATGATACATTAAAAAGCCTGAATTACTTGACATACATAGAACACTGCACCCCAAAATTCAAGAGCAGATACTATTTTTATGAAACATTAATAAAAATTGAGCATATGCTGGGATATTAAAGCAAATTTCAACAAATTTCAAAAAACGTTCCCTTACCCAGAACAATTATTCTGTATAGCAATGATAAAAGGATACTTTGAAAATCTTTCTATATTTAAGAGGAAAATTAGGAAATATGCTTCTAAATAACCTGTAGGCCAAAAAAAGCCATTCTGATAGAAATTAGAAAATACTGTAACTGAATAATCATGAATAATTAAGTATCAAAACATATAAGATCAGCTAGGGCTGCATTTGGAGGAAAATTTATAATCTTTCTACATTTTAGAAAAGAAGAATGCTGAAAATCATTAATCTAATGCCCATTTCAAAATATTAGAAAAATAAGGCAAGTTAAGCCCAAAGAAAACAGAAGAAAATAATGAAGAGCATGCAGCCATAAAAAATAACCAAATCACATCCTTAGCAGCAACATGGATGTAGCTGGAGGCCATTATCCTAAGCAAATTAAGGCAGAGATGGAAAACCAAATACTGCATGTTCTCACTCAGAAATGGGAACTAAACACTGGATGACAGGAGCAATAAACACTGTGGATTCCAAAAGTGGGGAAGGAGGGAGGAATGCAAGGGTTGAAGAACCACCTATTGAGTATTATGTTTATTTCCTGGGTGATGGGATCACTAGGAGCCCCAACCTCAGCATCATACAATATACTTGTGTAACAAACCTGCACATGTACTTCCTGAATCTCAACTAATAATAAGCAGAAATTAATGAAATAAAATAAAATGCAACAGAAGGGATAAACCTACAAGTTTATTCTTAGAAAAGACCAAAAGAACGGATACGTTTTGATGAGATTGATAAAGAGGAAAAAAGAGAAGTCACAAATAACCAGTATCACGAATGATGGGGAGTCCACAACTACATATCATATAGACATAAAGATCATAAAGTGATAATACAAATAACTTTATGCCAGTAAATTTGAAAATGTATAGGAACTGGATAAACTAGAAAAATATCAATTCCAAAACTTACACAAGAAGATGTACAAAAATCTAAATAGTTTTCTATATGGATTTATAAATTCAATCTATAATTATGTCTTCATCAGTGAATTTTACAAATAATTTAAGAAATTGTTCTAATCTCACGAAAAATCCTCCAGAAAATAGAAAAAACTTTTAAAATTTTAATTTTTTGAGACCAAAATGATCTCAATACAAAAATGTGACAAGGAAAATACAAAAAAGGAATATCACAGGTCAGTCTCACTCATAATGCAAAAATCCTATGGTGTACATAGATAAAAATTTCCTAAGCAAATTATTTGTTTTTTTGCATATATTTCTAAATTATACTTTAAGTTCTGGGATACATGTGCAGATCATGCAGATTTGTTATGTAGGTATACACAGGCTATTGTGGTTTGGTGCACCCATCAACTC
>NW_012113141.1:13156740-13161674 GCF_000951035.1 Colobus angolensis palliatus | reverse complement strand
TTCCAAAAAGATGGTAGGGTATAAGATCAACAAATAATATATCAAGAGTTTTTCTTACAAACCAGCAATAATTAATTTAGAATATAATAAAATAGTATAGTAACAATAGAAAATTAAACCATAAAGTAAGTAAAAAATAAATCTAAAAAGAAATGATAAGATGGCTAATTAGAAGGAGCTGGTTCTCAGCACTCACAGAGAGGAATGAAAAGGGTGAGTGAATACAGCACCTGAAATTGAAATATCCAGATAGCCACATTGGGACTGTTCAGGAAAATAACTTGACCCACAGACAAGGAAGGAAAGCAGTGTGGGACAATGGCCCACCCAGGAGTGACACAGAGCCAAGGGAACCCCCACCCCCAGCCAAGGGAAGTGGTATGTGATTGTATGACCCCAGGAAACCACTGTTCTCCCACAGATCTCTGTAACCCACTGATCAGGAGATCCCTTCGTGAGCCCATGCCAGGTCTGACACACAGAGCTGTGTGCAGTCTTGGTAGAGCAGCTAGTCTTGCACACACAAAGACCCAGGAGTTTTATATGCCATAGCCTCAGGATCTCCAACAAATGTGTCTGCAACTCAGAGGTACAAAGGTGGAAGGTCCACACATACCCCTAGGAAGGGGGCAAAATCCAGGGAGCCTGAGCAGCCTCATTCCATGGGCTCCACTCCCATGGTACCTGCAAGACAATACCCACTGGCTTGGAATTCCAGACAACCACCAGTAACAGGGTGGAGCCTGCCTGAGACAGAATGGAGCCCCGGGGAGGAGGGTTGACTCAGCCCTTTCAGTCTATGGGCTTTGGAGAGTCCAAACAGTCCAGACGAGAAAGAATCCCCCCAGTAGCACAACATAGTAGCTTTGACAGATAGTGGCCAGACTGCTTATTTTAGAGGGGGACCCGATCCATTTCTCCTTACTTGGTGGGACCTCCCAGCCAGGCCCTCCAGCCACTCCCGCTGGCACATATTATGGACAGAGCTCTGATCTCTCCCTGGGACCACCTTCACTGGTGATACCTCCAGGTATGGGAAGAACTGAGGCAACTAGGGTCTGGAGCAGCCTCCTGGCAAACCACAGCAACCCTATGGAAGGGTGGGCAGACTGTTAAAAGAAATACAAACAGGAAACAACAACAACAACAACAAAGAAAAACAACAAATCCCCATCCAAAGGTCAGCAACCTCAAAGATCAAAGGTAGGTAAGCCAACAAAGTTTAGAAAGAATCAATGCAGAAATGCTGAAAACTCAAAAAGCCAGAGTGCCCCTTTTTCTCCAAATGACTGCAACACCTCCCAGCAAGGGCTCAGAACTGGGCTGAGGCTGAGATGTCTGAAATGACAGAAGTAGGCCTCAAAAGGTAGGTAATAACAAACTTTGCAGAGCTAAAGGAGCATGTTGCAATCCAATGCAAAGAAGCTAAGAATCTTGATAAACCCATGTGGGAACTGACAGCCAAAACAGTCAATTTTGAGAGGAACATAACCAACTTGTTAGAGTTGAAAAATACACTGCAAGAACTTCACAGTGCAATTACAAGTATTAATAGCAGAAAAGACCAAACAGAGGAAAGAATCTCAGAACTGGAAAACTGGCTCTCTGAAATAAGACAGGCAGACAAAAATAGAGACAAAAGAATGAAAAGAAATGAACAAAGCCTACAAGAAATATGGAATTATGTAAAGAGACTGAATTTATCACTAGTTGGGGTACCTGAAAGTGATGGGGAAAATGGAACCAAGTTGGAAAACATGCTTCAGGATATCATCCAGGAGAAATTCCCCAACCTAGCAAGACAGGCTAATATTCAAATTAAGGAAATACAGAGAACCCCAGTAAGATACTCCATGAGAAGATCATTTCCAAGATATAATAATCAGATTCTCCAAGTCCATAATGAAAGAAAAAATGTTAAGAGCAGCCTGAGAGAAAGGCCATGTCACTTGCAAAGGGAAGTCCATCAGACTAACTGTGAATCTCTTAGTGGGAACACTACAGGTCAGAAAAGATTGAGGGCCAACAGTCAACTTTCTTAAAAAAAAGAATTTCCAACCCAGAATTTCGTATCTGGCCAAACTAAGCTTCATAAGCAAAGGAGAAATAAAATCCTTTTCAGACAAGAAAATGCTGAGGGAATTCATCATGACCAGACCTGCCTTGCAAGAGCTCCTGAAGGAAGCACCAAATATGGAAAGGAAAACTGTTATCAGCCACTGCAAAAACACACTGAAGTACACAGAGCAGAGACATTATGAAGCAACTACATAAACAAGTCTGCAAAATAAGCAGCTAGCATTATCATGACAGAATCAGATCCACACATACCAATACTATTCTTAAATGTAAATGGAGTAAATGGCCCCAATTAAAAGACACAGAATGGCAAGCTGGATAAAGAATTAAGAGCAGTCAGTATGTTGTCTTCAAGAGACCCATCTCACATGCAAAGACACACATAGGCTCAAGATAAAGGGATGGAGGAAAATTAACCAAGCAAATGAAAAACAGAAAAAAGCAGGGGCTGCAATCGTAGTTTCTGACAAAACAGACTTTAAACCTGCAAAGATAAAAAAAGACAAAGAAGGGCCTTACATAGTGGTAAAGAGTTCAATTCAACAAGAAGAGATAACTATTCTAAATATATATGTGCCCAATACAGGAGCACTCAGATTCATAAAGCAAGCTCTTGGAGACATTCAAAGAGACTTAAACTCCCACACATAATAGAGTGGGAGGCTTTAACATCCCATTGACAATATTAGATAGATCATTGAGACAGAAAATTAACAAAGATATTCAGGATCTGAACTCATCCCTGGATGAAGTGGACCTGTAAGATGTCTACAGAACTCTCCACCCCAAAACAACAGAATATACATTCTTCTCATTAACACATCATACTCCCTCTAAAATTGATCATATAATTGGAAGTAAAACACTCCTCAACAAATGAAAAAGAACTGACATAATAACAAACAATCTCTCAGACAATAATACAATCAAATTAGAACTCGAGATGAAGAAATTCACTCAAAACCACACAACTACATAGAAATTGAAAAACTTGCTCTTGTATGACTCTTGGATAAATAATGAAATTAAGACAGACATCAAGAACTTCTTTGAAACTAATGAAAACAAAGATACAATGTACCAGAATCCCTGGGACACAGCTAAAGCAGTGTTAAGAGGGAAATTTATAGCATTAAATGCCCACATTAAAAAGCTAGAAAGTTAACAATCTAACATCACAACTAAAAGAACTAGAGAACTAAGAGCAAATAAACCCCAAAGCTAGCAGAAGACAAGAAATGACCAAGATCAGAGCAGAACCGAAGGACACAGAGACACAAAAAACCTTAAAAATATAAACAAATCCAGGAGGTAGATTTTTGAAAAAATTTATAAAATAGATAGATCACTAGCTAGACTGATAAAGAAGAAAAGAGAAGATTCAAATAGACACAATCAGAAATGATAAGGCGGATATCACCACTGACCCCACAGAAATACAAACAACCATCAGAGATCTATGCACCTCTATGCACATAAACTAGAACATCTAGAAGAAATGGATAAATACGTCCTGAACGTATATGCCCTCCCAAGAGTGAACCAGGAAGAAAGGGAATCCCTGAATAGACCAATAATGAGTTCTAAAGTTGAGGCAGTAATAAATAACCTACCAACCAAAAAAATCCCAGGACCAGATGGAGTCACAGCTTAATTCTACCAGAAGTACAAAAAAGAGCTGGTACCATTCCTACTGAAACTATTCCAAAATATTGAAAGAAGGAACTCTTCTCTAACTCATTCTGTGAGGCCAGCATCATGTTGATACCAAAACCTGGCAGAGATACAACAAAAAAGAAAACTTCAGACCAATATTCTTGATGAACACTGATGCAAAATTCCTTAACAAAATGCTGGCAAACTGAATCAAGCAACACATCAAAAAGATTATCCACCACAACCAAGTAAACTTCATCCCTAGGATGCAAGGTTGGTTCCACATACGCAAATCAATAAAAGTGATTCATCACATAAACAAAAACTGAAGACAAAAACTGCATGATTATCTCAATAGATGCAAAAAAAAAGAGCCTTTGATAAAATTCAACATCCCTTCATGTTAAAAACTCTCAGGAAACTAGGTATTGAAGGAACATACCTCAATATAATAAGAGCCATATATGACAAACCCACAGCCAATATTATACTGAATAGGCAAAAGCTGGAAGCATTCCCCTTGAATACCAGCAAAGACGAAGATGCCCTTTCTCACCACCCATATTTGTAGTATTGGAAGTTCTGGCAGGGCAATCAGGAAAGACAAATAAATAAAGAATATTCAAATAGGAAGAAAGGAAGTCAAACTATCTTTGTTTGCAGATGACATGATCCTGTACCTAGAAAACCCCATGGTCTCAGCCCAAAAACTTCTTGAGCTGATAAGCAACTTCAGCAAAGACTCAGGATACAAAATCAATGTGCAAAAATCACTAGCATTCCTATACACCAATAACAGGCAAGCTAAGAACCAAATCATGAATGAACTCCCATTCACAATTGCCACGAAAAGAATAAAATACTTAGAATACAGCTGACAAGGGAAGTGAAGAATCTCTTCAAGGAGAACAACAAACCACTGCTCAAAGAAATAAGAGATGACACAAACAAATGGAAAAACATTCCCTGCTGATGGATAGAAAGAATCAATATCATGAAAATGGCCATATTGCCCAAAGCAATTTATAGGTTCAATGCTATTCCCATTAAACTACCATTGACAAGCTTCACAAAATTAGAGAAAACTATTTTAAAACTCATATGGAACCAAGAAAGAGCATGAATAGCTAAGACAATCCTAAACAAAAAGAACAAAGCTGGAGGCATCATGCTACCTAACTTCAAACTATACTACAAGG
>NW_012113141.1:13156110-13156440 GCF_000951035.1 Colobus angolensis palliatus | reverse complement strand
CAAATAGGATCTAATTCGACTAAAGAGCACAGCAAAAGAAACTATCAACAGAGTAAACAGACAACTACAGAATGAGAGAAAATTTTTGCAAGCTATACATTTGGCAAAGTTCTAGTATCCAGCATCTACAAGGAACTAAAACAAATTTACAAGGAAAGAAACACATTAGAAAGTGGGCAAATGACATGAACAGACACTCCTCAAAAGAAGACATACATGTGTCCAACAATCATATAAAAAAGCTCAACATCACTGATCATTGGAGAAATGCAAATCAAAACCACAATGAACTACCATCTCATACCAGTCAGAATAGCTATTATTAAAAAG
>NW_012113141.1:13154622-13156060 GCF_000951035.1 Colobus angolensis palliatus | reverse complement strand
AAAAAAGCTCAACATCACTGATCATTGGAGAAATGCAAATCAAAACCACAATGAACTACCATCTCATACCAGTCAGAATAGCTATTATTAAAAAGTAAAAAAAATAACAGGTGTTGGTGAGATTGAAGAGAAAAGGGAATGCTTATACACTGTTGGGTAAAGTGTAAATTAGTTGAATCATTGTGAAAAATAGTGTGGCAATTCCTTAAAGAGCTAAAAATAGAACTACCATCTGACCCTGCAATCTCATAACTGGGTATATACCCAAAGGAATATAAATCATTCTACCATAAAGACACATGCATGCAAATGTTCATTGCGGCACTGCTCACAATAGCAAAGCCATGGAATCAACCTAAATGCCCATCAATGACAGATGGGATAAAGAATATGTGGTACATATGCATCATGGAATACCATGCAGCTGTAAAAAGGAACAAGATGATGTCCTTTTGCAGGGACACAGGTGGAGCTGGAAGCCATTATCCTCAGCAAACTAACACAGGAACAGAAAACTAAATACTTCATGTTCTCACTTAAAAGTGGGAGCTGAATGATAAGAACACATGGACACATGGGGGAGAACAACACACACTGGGGCCTGTTGGAGGTGGGGAGTGGGAGGAGGGAGAGTCTCAGGAAGAACAGCTAGCAGATGCTGGGCTAGGTGATGAGATGATCTGTACAGGTAATCACCATGGCACACGTTTAACTGTGTAACAAACCTGCACATCCTGCATATGTACCCCTGAACTTAAAATAAAAGTTGGAAATTAAAAAAAAAAAGAAATGAGAAGATATCAATTTTCAGAGGCCTAAAGTATTTATCTATAAAATTGGGAATACAGACTGTCCTAGATTTGCAATTGTTCGACTTAAAATTTTTCCACTTTACAATGACTTCAAAGCAATGCAAATCCAGTAGAAGCCATACATCAAGTGCACATATAACTGAATTATTCATTCAGTTTCAGTCCAGCATTCCATAAATTTCATAAGACAGTCAACACCTCATTATAAAATAGGCCTTGTGTTAGATGATTTTGCCCAACAGCATGCTAACATAAGTTTTCTGGGCGTGTTTTAGTTACTCCAGGCTCAGCTATGATGTTTGGTAGGTTAGGTGTATTAAATGCATTTTCCACTTAATATGTTTTTATCCTGCAATGTTTTTATTGGGATGTCACCCCGTCATAAGTCGAGATACATCTGTACATGCTTCTACTTGTTTTTTTTCTTAATTTTGAAGAAGGCTCAACAATTTGTGTGCTGGGTCTTAGGCACAAGTGGAATGGTGACCAGAATAAAAATTATCACTCATGAAAGACTGACAAATTGTTCCCCTCATTTTCATTGGTTTTCTGAGTGTTGATCCAGAGCTTCCTTCCACCAAAGAACAGCAATACATGCACTGAGGAAGAGTGTTCACAGGTGTTAC
>NW_012113141.1:13152799-13154352 GCF_000951035.1 Colobus angolensis palliatus | reverse complement strand
CATTGTGTGAAGATTCAATAGGACATAATAAGCTGTATTAGAAGTGCTTGTCAAGGTGCTTGGCAAATGATAGGTGCTCGGTCAATAGCCTCTGTGTGTAGTAACAGTTCTGGTAGTAATTTTGGTAGCCGGGGGGACGGTAATAACTGTGATGGCAACAAGATTCTTATTCCCATTTCACAGATGAAGACATAGACTCAGGGAAAGAAAAATCTTCAACTGTCACTGGGTACCTAGCCCACGCCACGACACATCCTAAGACCTGGCACATGATAATTTTAATGAAATATCTGGGTGAATGGATTAATGAAAGGAGAAAGCAGAGCCAGGGGTGTGGGGGGTGGTGTGAATGCCCACTGAAGTCTGAAGTTGGGTGCAGATTTGTTCATCAGTTGAAAGCTAATCTGGTCACATCTGGAGGTGGCTCTAGGTCACCCTAGAGGTCTAGACAGGATGTCTTCAGGTCAGGGGGCTGAGTTGCCATCCAAAGACTCAAAGGAGTGAATTGTACACATCAGTCATGGGGTTGGCCTGGCCACCACCCTTCTGGAACACCACCTGGCCTTCTGACCTCATAGAGAGCCTGACCAGGCGTGCCCTGGAGACCTCAGAGTGCCAGAGAATCTCCACTGCGGCCTTGGCTCTGCACAGTCAGGGCTTCCCTGAAGTCTGCCTCTCTCTGTCATTATGCTTGGCCAGGACTGCTCATCCTGATGGCACTGGGCAGGCAGTGGGCTGCAGAGGAAGAGCAGAGGGGACCAGGAGGCAGGCACTCTGTGTGACTTCAGAGGGTCCATCTACTCCAAGACCCCACTGCTGCCATCTGTAAGTGGAAGAACTGGACCAGATGGGGAATAAGGAGGGCTCCATCTCATGCCGAAGGCCAAGGCTAGGAATGGCTGCCTGGGGTGCAGTGCTGGGAGGGTTTGCAAGGGGAGTGTCAAGGCTGGCCAGGGAAGAGTCAGGGCCCATTAGCAGAATGAAGTGGCTAAGGATGCCTTCAGCCCTAATAGCCACAAGTGAATTCTATTGAAAGGGAGTTCCAGCATCTCACAGACCAAGTGGAGCCTCAGGATGGAGGCTGAAGGCCAGACAGGATCCTCCCTGTCCCGTGCTTCTCAGAACTCACAGATTGTCAGTCGGTTGTACAGGCAGTTCCTGTCATTCCACCGCCCATCTGTGTACATCTCCACACACTGCTCTGTTCCCCGACCCGCGGGCTCCCCTGGGTACCAGTTGGTGTAGTTTACAGGGGTCCCATCTGAGTAGCGGAAGTCTCCAGGGCTTGGACCTTCAATCAGGCCCACATAGGCATATGTGTTGTACTTCTTCACGAAGCTTGCAATGGCCTCGTTTTCCTCTGGACTCCTCGGGACAGCAACGCGGCCGCCTGCACTGGCACATGCCTCCTGAATGGCATCAAAAGTGGCAGACTGCCCATTGGTGGAGAAGACCTTCTCTCCTACTGCCAGTATGGACCCCTGTAGACTGAGAGCTGGGAGCAGAGGAGTCTGGGTCAGGCCACTGACTGCTTTGTCTCTAAGCCACCTCCC
>NW_012113141.1:13129580-13150959 GCF_000951035.1 Colobus angolensis palliatus | reverse complement strand
GAAGCACCCAGGAAAATTCCCAGCATCATCTGGCACCTGGCGTGGTCTCCCGCTTCAGGCCTCCGGCTGGAGGTTGTGGGGTGTCCAGGCTGCTGAGGAGGAGGAAGAGTAAGGAGCTCTGGGGAGCCCAGGGACCTGGGGTCCATTGCAGTCTCCTCTCTGTCAGTGCCTCACTGTTACCCTGGAAAACTGGCTTCACCTCTCTGACTTCAGCCGAATCTTCCATGCTCTGCAGAAAACCTGCCCTGTCCCTCCCAGTCTATTAGGAGCAAGGATGAGGTCACTCACTCACTGACTCACTCCATCTGTCCCTCATATGCTCAGTTACCTTCTTTTCAGGCTCTAATAAATCAGCAACCTGAGAATGAAAAGAGATGAATGGGGCCTGCAGCCTGGCCCCTTTCAAGGTGGTCAGGATGGAGTCCCCTTTCTTTTTGGGGTCTGTTCTCTCACTGCCCCTCCTGTAGACCCTGCTGAACCCTGCAGGGATGGATCTGGCCAAAGAAGATAACAAACATGAGGATCTTTGCAGGTCACCTGTGCTGACTGTGCTGTGAAACACCTCCCAGTGGGGGATGGGGAGTCACTCTTCTTCCCAGCCTGGGCCTTGGTCAGGCCTGTGGCTGCTGGCTGGTCCTCTCTGCCTGTGATCCTCAAGCTGGAGAACACCCAGGGGATGGGGCTAAACTCACCCACACACAGAGCCTCCAGCTGCCTGGGTCTCTGCCTCCAAGTCGGAAGGCAAGGTAGACAGCAGCGTTTATAGGTGTGGGGGCTGCCAGGCTTCCTCCCACCCCTGAGAGCCCTACCACAAAACCTGTGCTCCAGGCAGGAAATGGGCATGGTGTTTACACAGCACATTTCTCCAAGAGCACTCAGGCTGGAGGATCTCCAAGGACCCTTGAGGGGAGCACAGAACCTGCCAAAGAGGAACTCCAGGTCTGTAAGAAGAGAAATCCGCCCGTGGCTGAGGTCACCCACCCTGTCCCTAGCAAGCTCCTTAGCAATGAAAGCCGAGAGCCCTTACACAGGCACTAATGAAGCCCCATTGAGTTCCTGGTTTAGATTCAGACAATGAAGAAGTCACTGTTCCAGCTGAGCATGGTCAGGTTGATCCAGGCCAACCTGTCTGCCCTGTGACTTGGCTCAGCCCGAGCCCCAAGCTCCCCTAGCCCATGTCCCTGGAGCTTGTAGCTGGATTGGTGGGCACATGGGCAGAATGACAGGCAAACATGCTTCAAGTTCTGCTTCCCTCTGCTCTGGGGGGTTCAGCTAGAGGAATTAGGGCAGCACCTGGAAAGTCATGGCAGATCTGCAGTTTCTGTCTTTCCGTCTTTGGCAGAACTATCTTTGGGTGATATCTGGCAACCTGCAACGGTGATTATGCTAAGTGTCCCAGTGATATATGAAGTCCTAGTCCTGGTTCAAGCATCTGGATTAGGAGGGAATCTCCAACTGTGGAAGTGGTGACAATGGGAACCAAGACGGGAAAACCTCCCCTGGTTTATTTGGAATTGGTTTGATGAATCTCAAACCTGTGAGGAGTCTGGAGCTCTTCTGGGCAGCAGGAGATCAGCCAATGGACTCCACTCCTGGGAGCAGGAAGCCGGCCAGTGCCAATTTGCAGCATGGACTCTTTCTGCTTCCCCAGTGCTGCCTGCTACAAGGTGAGATGAGTGCTGGGCCAGGTGTGGGATGGGGGAGCCAGGTCAGAGCAGGGCAGGGGCAGATGGGGAACAGCTCCAGCAACTCGGCTGTTGGGGGGCAAGGCTGTTTTGCAGGTGATGAGCAGGAACAGAGGCCAACTCGGATGTGCAGGGCCTTGTGGTTGGCAGGGCAGGGCGTGGCTTTAGGGAAAAGGCACACCTGAGTTTTGACCCAGAACTGTCACTTATTACCCATGTGGACTTGGTCAGGTTATGTAACATTTTGAGGCTCAGTTTCCTTTTAGTTTTTATTATCTTGAAACATCAAATTTACAGAACAATTGCAGGCATGGTACAAATATTTTTTCCTGAACTTATGAGAGTAGGTTGTCAACATGAAACCCCAACACCCCCATACTTTAATGTGTTTCTCACGCAAAGACATTTTCACATTATAACCATAATCAAGAAATTAACACTGATACAATAACTCCACATAGCCTTCAGGCCCTATGCAAAATGTACCCAATGCCCCAATAGTGTCCTTTATAGCAAACGATCCATTTACGAGCCATGTACCGTATTCCTTTGTCATGCTTCTCCAGTGTCCTGAAACCCACAAAGTCCCTCTGTCTTCCCTTCACCTTCATGACCTGAACACAGTGTGAAGATCACAGGAGACTGACTGTGTAGAATGCCCCCACTTTGTTTTTTGTTTTGTTTTTTTTTTGCTTTGTTGCTGTTGTTCTTTTTTTCGATGTATTGGCTCACAATTAGATTCAGGTTCTGTAACTTTGGCAGAAATACCATAGACACCCGCTGCATTCCTCCCATTCTATCGGGCAGCATGGGACTTTAGTTTGCCCCAAGACTGATGATGTTTGTGTTGATCATTGAATTAAGGTGGTGGCTTTGCCACCATAAATACGTTCTTTTTCTAGTTTCAATCAGTGACTATGTTGTGAGGACACACTTTGGGACTATTGTAAAGATCCCATTCCTCATCACACTGTCTCTGTTGCCCATTGATTGCTTTGTAGCAATGTGGACTCATGCATGAGGCCTACCACCAGCCGTCAGGGAGTGCCAAGCACTCACCTGTGGGCTGCAGGGGGCACTACGCGTGTTTGATGTTGAAACAGCTACAGTTTACCAGCACATGGCACCAGTGAATCTAAAGAATGTCGTTAAGAAGATGGTTCTCCTCCCAATACAAATTTGTCACTCTTAGCTCTAAGAATTGCTGTAGTTCCTGCTGAGTTCCGAGTGCCCATGCCAGGCCACTCAGCTGTGTCCATAGCCTCCTCCCCCTGCTTAGGCTCCACTGCCCCCGCCGGTCTGCTCTCCTTCAGTATCTTTCTCACTCTCCTAGGGGCTTCATCCTCCATGTTGGGCTTCCTCCCTCTGCAGGGACATCCTCTTCACACAGCCAGTCCTTGGGCGCCCATGCCAAGCCACCTCAGAGTCCACAGTCTCATTGCACTTGGAGTCCCACTCCCTGTGGCAGGACTCCCGCCTCATCCAGTATGACTGAAACCAGGAAGATAATGCTTTCCCACGTGGGCAAGGTAAGACTGAAGGTGATATGGACAGGAGACAGGGAAACACTGGGTAGAAGTGTGGTTCCCAGCAAAGGCCCCACCCTCAAGCCTGAAGACCCATGGTCCTAAATGGGAACAGACATTTCTGTTTTTGTGAGCAAAAAGTTGCCTTTTGGCCCCCCACACTTCCTGTCCTGCACTCATATAAACCCTGAACCCCAGGCACCAGAAGCAGACCAGCAGACCAGCAGACAAGCAGACGTACAGCGAAATGATGTGGCAGAGAGAGAGAGAGGAAAAAAAAGGAGGGACAGCTGAACACTGAGAAGAGTTTGACTGGGGCGATTGGAGAAGAGTCCAGCTACCGGGAGGCCCAACTCCAGGGAAAGATCACCTTCTACTCCATTCCTCCTTCCAGTTCCCTATCCATCTCCCTGAGAGCCGCCTTCACCACTCAATAAAACCTTGCACTCATCTTCTGAGCCCGTGTGTGATCTGATTCTTCTGGGATGCTGGGGGTGAGAGCTCAGGTTACAGAAAGCTGTCACACTGGCCCCCTGCCTTTGTGATACAGCAGAGGGTCCACTGAGCTGATTAACACTCAAGATGTCTGTGGACGGGAAAGCTGAAAGAGCTTGTAACACGGGGATTGCAGGCACCCACCCCTAGATACTACCACAGGGCCGAAGCCCAAAGCACTCACCCTGGCCTCTGTAACCTGCCCATCTGCATGCTCCCCTGGGGGTTTGAGCAGTAGGGTGACTGAATAGGCAAGCCACACCCCTATTGCGTGTCCTGCAAGAGGGATAAGGGAGCTCTTCCATTTCAGCTGGAGCCCTGTCTGGGATATTCATTGGGAGGGTGAGTACAGATGTGAAACTGTCAGATCTGTATCTTTTCCAGGGCCCTGCCACCTCTCTCTTTCCTGCTCTGTTTCCCTTCACAGGGGTCTGGCTGCCACATTGGACTGGAATAAAACCCTCAGACAACCAAAGGCATTTTTGCTGGAAGGCCCCAAGACTGAACTCCGTTGGCCGAGACCCACAGACTTCACTTGGTGTCTTTATTTCTTTCACAGTTTGAAATGGCTCATATTTCTTCCTTTATAATGTTAAGAGTTTTGCTACAGGCTGTGGCTATACTATTAAACAGAATGAGTGTTTGGCTTAGCCATCAAAGGTGCAAATCAGAACAATGTGGTTTTTGTTTTTTCTCGAATGTGCCGATGCCCACATCCACCCTGACAGCCGCAGTTGCTCGTGGTACACTGCCCCCCTTCTCATACTCGTTCCCCTCCTGGCTCGGGCACATAGGAATGTCCACAGCATGCAAAAGCCATGCCCAGCGGCCACAAGGGGTGGGAGAAACAGTGGCTCCTGCCAGGGGCCCTGCTGGAAAGGCCAGCCAGCACTTCTTGGCTGCCACGCCAATGGAACTTTCCCTCCTCTGGCCAAGGAGTTCAGCCTGGTTCGATCCTCGGGAAAGATACAATGATTAAAGGAAAAAATTTGTGCTGAGCAAGGGGTTCTTCCCTGTTAAATACAGTAGGAAATTCTTCTTCGAAGGTTTAGCTTGCTTAAATTTCCTTGTTCTTTGCTCCCTGCTTTCAAGGCCAGACTTCTTTACTCTCTGTGTTCCCCCGGCCCTGGTAAACAACTTTCCCACCAGTCCTTATCTATAGAGTGCACATTTAACATCTGCTACCCACTCTGTGAATTATCCCTCCCATCGCAAAGGCTTCTCCTGCTGAAACTGATCTGCCTGCCTACCCACCAGGGTAACCGCATTCCTGCACTTTTCAAGTTAGCCAACCGGGTTCAGCTTAGATTGTGCAGTCCAACTCCAGCCAGTGGAGGCAGGGTACAGTTACAGGGACAAGCTGCATTAAGAGATAATAAAAACCCCTTCTTTCCTTTGTTCTGGGTGCTCTCACCATTGCTCCACATGCGAGACACACCCTCCTGCAGAAGCAAATTTGCCTTGCTGAGAAAATTTGTGTTCGAGTGCTATTTCTTTAGCGGCATTGAAAATTTGTTTCTAACATTCCCCCAGTACCTTCCCCTCTCTCCCCTTACACTGTTTTGGGGTTTTGGTTTTTTTCTTTTCCTTTTCTAAGTGAGAGGGTTCCCCCTCCCAGCACTCTGCTGCTGAAAGGGAATATAACAGATGAGCAGGCCCTGCTGGATGATACCAGCACACTTGGCAGAGCTCATTTGAAACAATCTAAACAGATACGTGCAGCCTCTTGAAATACTTTTTAGTCCCAAACTTGATTCCAAACTTCAGGCTGAAGCCTTAGAAAGGAAAACCAGATCTGAGGGACCCAAAGCCAGGCATCAGGCACAATGTAAATGGGCAGGACCAATTCCTGCACACTAAATCCCCACCCATGGAAGGAGGCCATGCTTCACGGCATAAATGAGTCCCAGGGAACTCAAAGGTTGTTGACAGCAGGGGAAGATGGAGGCATAGGTGAGGGCGAATAATTCCTATTATCTAGGCCTTTTCTGCTTCACGGGTGCATGCCGCATTGGTAATCATGAGTGGCACCTGCCAAGGTCACCAGGGCTCAGGAATAAAAAGATGGAAGAGAAAGGAAGGACACTCACTTTCTCTATCCATCACACCCTGAGTTTTCACTGAAAGAAAGAAGGGAATGAGGGATGCCTCTATTCTCTGTCTTTCAGAATAGGCATCCATCTCTCTTCACCATCCCCAGCTTATACCCCTCTGGAGTGTATCCAGAATCAATGGGACTGCTTTGACTCTCTTAATCTGGAAGAAAAATGCCTCATAGCCCTCTATACAAAGGTTTGGCCAAATTATGAAGGACTGGGTGGGCCTCAGGAAGGAACCATACATTTCAATACTATCCAGCAGTCAGACTTTTTCTGTACACATGAGGATAGATGGTCTGAGGTCCCACATGTGTAGGCTTTCTATACCTTGCAAAGCAATCTAGACCTTTGCTGACAATGTAGGATTGATCCAGCCCTCCTGTTTGCCATCTCAGGGAAGACTGCAAGGGGCAAGCCTAGGAAACTAAAGATATGAATCCCAGAGGCACCCCAAGCAGTGAAGCCACCCACCACTCCCAGCTCTTCCCCTCTGGGTTCACCTCGACCTTCCTATTCAGCTTCAGCCTCTCACTTGACCCCTCCTAAAATTCCTCACCCTACACAAGCCCCAACCTCACTCTTGCCCATTAAACCAATGCCTGGTGAATTTGGGCCCAGTAAGGTCCAGGTCCCCTCCTCCCTACAGGACTTAAAGTGAATTAAGGGGGATTTTGGGAAGTTTTAAGATGACCCCAACAGATATATAGAGACCTTCCAGAATTTCACCCAAATATTTGATCTCTCCTGGAGAGACGTTATGGTGCTTTTGAACCAGACCTTGACAGGCACTAAGAAGCAGCCTGCTCTGCAAGCAGCAGAGAGATTTGGGGATGAGCTTAGTATCCCATACAGTGTCAGGGAAGGGGGCAAACATTATCCAACTGGAAGAGAAGCAGTATCAATAGATTACCGTAAATGGGATCCCAATGACAAAATGGAAGACTGGAAGAGGAGACACTTTCAGAGGTCCATAATGGTGGGCTTATGTACGACCAGGACCAAGTCTCTCAATTATATTAAATTATCCATGATTGACAAGGGATTAGATGAAAATCCCACTGCCTTCCTGGAAAGGCCAAGGGAGGCCTTATAGTAAAGCAGACCTCTCTATCCCCTGATTCATTTGAGGGACAACTAATCCGAAAGGATAAATTTATTACTCAGGCAGCCCCTGATATCAGAAGGAAGCTACAAAGAAGGAAGCTATAAAGAAGCTACAAAGCTAGAGATAGGTAGGCACAAGCGAGAGAGGAAATACAGGAAAGAAACAGAGACTTTAATGACCAACAGACAAGCCCACAAACCCCAGAACTCCCAGGGTGCACTTGTTGATTGCTACAGATGTGACAAACCAGGGCATTTTAAGAAGAATTGCTCAGGCAGCATGAAGAAGCCACCTCAACCCTGTCCAATCTGCAATGGGGACCATTGGAGGGTGGACTGTTTCTGGCATGCTAGTCACCAGGTCTGGAGCTAGTCTTCCAAATGGTCCAGCAACAGGACTGACAGGTCCCAGGGCTCCTCTCCTGACTCCCGTGGTCCAGACCACCATTACCATCCAGGTGCCCCGGGTAATCATGGAAATTGAAGGGAGGAAAGTGGACCTCCTTTTGGACACTGGGGCTGGTCTCTCAGTTCTCTTGAATCCAGGCCCCCTCTCCTCTCTTAGAGTGACTGTGAAGGACATCTCAGGAAGGTCTTTAACCCAATATTTTTTTCCCACCCCTTAGCTGTAGCTGGGGTTGTTCACTAAAGCTTTTCTAATTATGCCTGAAAGCCCAACTTCTCTGTTGGGTAGGTATATTCTGGCCCACATGGGGACCATCATGCTGATGGCCCCTAGGGAAACTCTTTGTCTAATCCTAGTAGAGGCCAATATTAAACCAGAAGTTTGGGCAACTCAAGAGACGATTGGCAGAGCCACAACTACCATACCAGTCTGGTTCCATCTTAACGATCCCACCTCCTTTCCTAACCAGAAACATTATCCCCTGAAACTAGAGATTAGGAAAGGACTAGAAGTCATTATTGATAACTTGAAGATGGAGGGCCCACTCAAACCCTGCAATAGCTCTTGTAATACCTCAATATTGGGGGTACTAAAACCCAAATAGAAATAGAGACTAGTTCAGGGCCACCTCCTTGGTAATGAGGCTGTGGTTCCAATACACCCAACAGTTCCCAATCCATATACCCTGTTAGCTCAAATACCTGAGGAAACTAAATGTTTCCTGGACCTAAAGGATGCCTTCTTCTGCATACAATTACACCCCAACTCCCAGTATTTGTTTGCATTGAGGATCCAATGCAAACAAATTTGTTTGAGGATCCCTCTAACCAAACCACCCTGTTAACCTGTACAGTGTTACCTCAGGGATTCCAAGACAGCCCCCACTTGTTTGGGCAGGCATTATGGAGAAATCTCTCCAAGTTCCTTTATCCTCAGGTCAAAGTTTTGCAATACATGGATGACCTTCTTTTCTGCATTCCAAGTGAGGAAATCTCTCAGGAGGGAAGTAAGGCTCCTCTTAATTTCCTGGCTAACAGAGGATATAATGTTTCAAAATGTGAAGTTCAGCTCTGTCAGACTTCAGTGAAGTACCCAAGCCTGGTCTTGTCAGAGGGGACCAGGGCATTGGGCAAAGAAAGGATTAAATCTATCTCCTCCTTTCTCCTCCCCTAACACTCAAGCAACTGAGGGGATTCTTACACATTACAGGATTCTGCAGACTATGGATATCTGGGTACAGTGAAATAGCACATCCCTTCTATCACCTAATAAAGGAGACTCAAGCAGCTGATACTCACTGCCTAATTTGGGAACTGGAGGCTAAAGAGGCCTTTGACCAACTAAAACAAGCCTTGCTTAAGGCACCAGCCCTTAGTCCCCCCCCATAGGAAAAATGTTTAATCTTTATATATCAGAAAGAAAGAGAATGGCACTGGGAGTCCTAACACAGGCCCAGGGTCCAGCCCAGCAGCCTGTGGGCTAACTGAGTAAAGAGCTAGATTTGGTAGCCAAAGGATGACTGGCCTGTCTCTGGTCAATTGCAGCAGTAGCCTTGCTGGTACCAGAGGCTACTAAGTTAACAACAGGTAATAACTTATCATTTATACCCCACATAATGTGGCAGAAATACTTTTAAGGGGAATCTCTGGCTAACAGGCAACCACCTCCTCAGGTATCAAGCTCTGTTATTAGAAGGATCTTCAGTCCAATTAAGAACCTGTCCCTCCCTAAATCCAGCCACCTTCCTCCCAGAGGAAGCTGGGGAACTTAACATGACTGTGAATAAATAGTAGTACAAACTTATGCGGCCAGAGGAGACCTCAAGAAAACCCCCTTAAAAATCCAGACTGGTTTATTTTTATGGACAGATGTCCTTTTGTTGAAAAAGGAAATCATAAAGCAGGGTATGCAATAGTTACTCTGAACTATATTGTTGAGAGCACACCTCTCTCCTCTGGCACAAATGCTCAACTGGTCAAACTAATCACCCTCATGAGAGCACTCGAATTAAGCAAAGGAAAAACAGTTAACATTTATACTGATTCTAAGTATCCTTTCCTAGTTCTCCTTACCCATGCCACTATCTGGAAAGAGAGGAACTTCCTCACAGCTAATGGGTATCATTAAATGCCATGAGGAAATTAACAGACTATTTTGCTCAGTTTCCCTCCCACGGGAAGTGGCAGTAATACATTTTAAAGGCCACCAAAGAGGGACGGATGAAATAGCTGAGAGAAACAGGCTGGCAGACTGAGCAGCTAAATCAGCAGCAAGGGGGCCCCAGGTCTCTGACCCACTTGAAGCCCCACTGATCTGGGATGGCCCCATCAGAGAAATAAAATCTCAATACTCTCCTGTGGAAATAGAATGGGCCACCTCTTGGGATGGTATGTTTTATCTACCAGCTGGCAACCAATGAAAAGTTCTTAAAAGCCTTCTCCAGGCCTTCCACCTAGGTAAAGATAAAACCTATCAACTGGCTCAAGTTGTTCTCAGATAAAAACCTGATGCACGACCTGCCTTAGAAACAATCCCCTTAATTAACAGCATCTTCTCCAAGGCTACCTGGGGGAAGACTGGCAAATGGATTTCACCCATATGCCAAAGGCAAGGGGCATCCTGTACCTCCTAGTATGGATAGATACCTTCACTAACTGAGTAGAAGCATTTCCACGTCAGACAGAGAAAACCTCTGAGGTGATAATAGTACTAATCAATGAGATAATTCCTCACTTTGGACTCCCTAAGTACCTCCAGAGCAATACTGGCCCCTCATTCAAGGCAGCTGTCACCCAGGGGGGTCTCAAAGGCACTAGGCATACAATACAGTTCCCGAGGAGACCACAATCCTCAGGAAAGGTGGAAAAGACAAATTATATTATCAAAAGCACCTGAAGAAACTGTCTCAGGAGACTCATCTCCCCTGGGCTACTCTTCTTTCCATAGGCCTGCTATGTATCAGAAACACTTTTTCAAGGCTGGGTTTGAGTCCCTTTGAGACTATGTATGGATGGTCTTTTCTCATGAATGATTTCTTGCTAGACCAAGAAACCTCTGATTTAATTAAGCACAAACCTCTTTGGTGCATTTCCAACAGAAACTGAAACAACTGTTGAAAGCCCAGTCCCATGAACCAGGTCAACCTCTATTCAACCCAGGGGACCTAGTACTGGTAAAGGTACTTCTTTACCTTTCTCCCTCAATATGCCCTGGTTGGGAGGGACCTTGCACTGTACTTCTTTCCACTCCTACAGCAGTGAAGGTCAAGGTCACCAGAATAGACTCTTGGATTCAGTATACTAGGAAAGGCCTGGGAAGCCAACAGAGTCACCTCTTTCAACCTAGAAGAGCACCCAAAATACCATTGTGAAGAGATCAGGAAATTCAAGCTAAAAATCACAAAAGATAAGTGTTAATTAACATTCCATCTATGTTCTCTTTATAGTCTTGCCTATGCTTGCTGTTCCTACCTTTGTTCTCTTCTATACCATGGGGTACAATAGTGTTTTCAGGGTAATTAGTACATTTTACTTCTTATTTCTGTGTCTTTGGCACTGGATTCTTTCCTTGTATAATACACACTTTTAACCCATGCCTATTTAACCTTATAAAACTTTTTTTTCCTCTCTCACTTAGAGGTCATCAAACTCAGGATGTTCAGGCAATCAGAGCCTCAGATGATGGCTCCCCTTTGCCAGGGACCCTTAGATAGACCTCTGGGAGGAATCTGACTGACATTTTCCCCAAAACAACTCCCCCTGTCAGCAGGAAGTGGCTAAGACTGCTCATCGTCCATATCCTAATAGCAGTCAGATGTGCCTCTTCAGAGTGGAGAAATGATAGTGATGGGAGACAGTGAAACACTGGGTAGAAAAAGGGTGGTTCCCCAACAAAGGCCCCACCCTCAAGCCTGAAGACCCGTGGCCCTAAATGGGAAAAGATATTTCTGTTTTATGACCAAAAAGTTGCCTTTTGGCCTGCCACAACCCCTATCCTGCAACCACATAAACCCTGAACCCCAGGCTCCAGAAGCAGACCAGCAGACCAGCAGACCAGCAGGCAAGCAAATGGACAGTGGAACGATGTGGCAGAGAGAGACAGAGAGAAGAGGAGGAACATCTGAACACTGAGGGGAGTTTGCACAGAGGTGATCAGGGAAGATACTAGTTACTGGGTGGCCCGCCTCCAAGGGAAGATCACCTTCCCACTCCATTCCCCTTTCCAGCCCCCAATCCATTTCACTGAGAGCCACCTCCACCACTCAATAAAATCTTACACTCATCCTTCAAGCCCACATGTGATCTGATTCTTCCAGGATGCTGGGTGAAAGCTTGGGATACAGAAAGCTGTCACACTGGCCCTCTGCCCTTATGATAAGGCAGAGGGTCCATTGAGCTGATTAACACTTAAGCCACCTGTGTATGCAAAGCTGAAAGAGCTTTGTAACACAAGGGTTACAGGCACCCATCCCTGGACACTACCGTGGGGCCGGACCACAAAGCACTCACCCCAGCCTCTGCACCTGCCCATCTGCATGCTCCCCCTAGGAGTTTGAGCAGTGGGGCAACCAAACAGGTGAGCCACACCCCTGCCATGCATCCTGTGAGGGGGATCAGGGGACTCTCCTGTTTCAAAGGGGTACAGAGTGGAGGCCATGCACATGCCCTAAGGACAGTGCATGGGCTTCTCTGCATATTTGAGGCCTCTCTCTTAGTGCTGAGGGGACCCTTCCCCTGACGCCTTTTCCAGCTGCCCTGGGTGCTAGCAGTAGGAGGAGGCTGTTTGTGACTGCTGGTCCTTTCTGTCACTTTGGATCATCACAGCACTCTATGAGCTGTACAGAGAGTAAATCCCCATTCCATACTTCAGTCAACTGAGGCTGACAGGGATTAGATGGATTGCCAAAATTGTCTAGAAATCCTTTTTCCAGCTCAGTCCTCTGCTAGAACCTTCCCAGAGTCAGAGGAACATGCTTATTCTACCTGTACCTGAAGACAAGGGAATGCACAAATTAATTTACTAATCATGGATATATTTCAAGATCACTTATAATGTCAGAATCTAAGGGACAGCTCAGTCACATGAAGGGGATGGAAGTTGAGGCTTTTCTTTCCTGAGGCTGCCAGTAAACTAAGCAAATATGTGTGTATGCATTATATACATATGTACACACACATATGTTGTGTGCTGTATATTTACACACATATATATTACATTGATGCCTCTCTAATAATGCCATTTTATTCATAAAAAGAATAACACAATAAATATGTTTCTGTTGCCTAGAAATAGCATCCAATTTGCCTTAAAAATCACGTTACTTGTTTTTATTTTCATTTTTGCCAATGCAGCCCGGTCACCCTTCTTTCTGCCCTGAACATTTTGAACTTTCCAAACCCTAGAGAAACACATCATGTTTTACTGAGGTTTTGAGGAGAGGGAAAGAGGTTTTCCCATTCTGCACCTTGGAGGAATTGAAACTGGCAAGTAGCAGCAACTGTCTTCAAAGAAATAGGCTAAGGAACACACACGTGCAGACACACAAACACACATTCTCTTACTTTGCACCAATAAGATCATACTACATATACTCTTCTACAATTAGTGTTTTCTTTTATATACCCCAGCCATCTTTTCAGATTGACACATAGGGATATAATCGTAACTATAGTCTTTTCAGTCTTTTCTTGGAGTTTGTTTGTTTTTACTTCTGGTAATGTATTCTTTACTCTCTTTTTAATTTAAAAAATGTTATTTTTGACACAATTATTTTGCATATGTATGGGCACAGTGGACTATTTTGATACATGTATGTAATGCGCAATGATGAAATCAAGGTAAGCAGCATATCCATCACCTCAAAAACTTATCATTGTTTTGTGTTGATAACATTCAAAATCCTCTCAAGTATACAATACTTTTTTGGTTGGCTATGGTCACCCTACAGTGCTAAAGAAGGCTACAACTCATTTCTCCTATCTAGCTGTAATTTTATACCCATTGCCCCACCTTTCCCATTTCTCATTCCCCTTAATCTTCCCAGCCTCTAATACTTTCTGTTCTACTGTTTGCTTACTGTTCTATGTTTACTTCTACGATATTAGCTAAGTTTTCTTAGCATCCACAAATGAGTGAGAACATGCTGTGTTTAATTTTCTTTTCCTGGCTGTATTTCACTTAACATAATGGTTCATCCATGTTGCCATGAATGGCAGAATTTTATTCTTTCCTATGGATGAACTGTATTCCATTGCGTTTAGTTACTACATTTTTAAAAAATCCATTCATTCACTGATAGACACTTAGGTTGATTCCATATCTTGGCTATTATGAATAGCTCTGCAATAAACACAGGAAGGTAGATACCTCTTTAACATACTGGATTCCTTTTCTTTGAATACCCAGTAGTGGGATTGCTAGATCATATGATAGTTCTAGTTTTAGGTTTTCGAGAAAGCTTCATTTTGTTCTCCACAATGGCTGTAGTACTTTCCATTTCCACCAAAATGTGTAAGAGTTCCCTTTTCTCTGTACCCGCACCAGTATTTATTCTTTTTTGTCTTATTGATAAAAGGCAGTCTAGCTGGGGTGAGATAATTTGTTTTTGTTTATAAACAGTTGTTTATAAAGGTCTTTAATGATCCTTTGTCTTTCTGTGATATCAGTTATATAATGTCTCCTTTCTTGTTTCTGATTTTTATATAGGTCTTCTCTTTTTTTCTTACTTTTCTAGCTAGTGGTTTGTCAATTATGTTTATTTGTTCAAAAACCCAACTTTTCAGCTGGGCATGGTGGCTCATACATGTAATTCCAGCACTGAGGCTGAAACGGAAGGGTCACTTGAGGCCAGGAGTTTGAAACGAGCCTGGGAAATACAGCAAAAACTCATCTTTGAAAAGCTGAAAAAAAAAAATCTTAGCCTAGTGTGATGACACATGCCTGTAGTCCCAGCTACTCAGAATTACTGAGTCAAGAGGATCACTTGAACACAGGAGTCGAAGGCTGCAGTTAGCCATGATCATGCTGAGAGGTGACAATGTGTTAGCAGCCCTCGCTCGCTCTCGCCACCTCCTCAGCCTCGGCGTCTGCCCTAACCGCGCTCCAGGAGCCTTTCAGCCCACCGCTGCGCTGTGGGGGCCCCTCTCTGGGGCTGGTCAAGGCCAGAGCTGGCTTCCTCTGTTCGTGTGGAGGTGTGGAGGGAGAGGCACAGGCGGGAGCCCGGGCTGCGCGCCGCGCGTGCGGGCAGGCGCAGGTTCCGGGTGGGCATGGGCTGGGCTTGATGGAGGGACGAGCTCCCTCTGGGCTGCCAGTGTGCCCGGGCTAGGTGCCACAAAGTCCTGGGAAGAGTGCCAGTGAGAGGTGAAGCTGGCTGGGCTTCTGGGATGGGTAGGGGCTCCTAGAACTTCTCTGTCTAGCTAAAGGTTTGTAAACGCACTAGTCAGCACTCTTGTGTCTAGCTAAAAGTTTGTAAATGCACCAGTCAGCACTCTGTGTCTAGCTAAAGGTTTGTAAATGCACCAATCACCCTGTGTCTAGCTAATCCGGAGACTTGGAGAACTTTTGTGTCTAACTAAAGGATTATAAACTCACCAGTCAGCACTCTGCCAAAACAGACCAGTCAGCTGTCTGTAAAACGGACAAATCAGCTCTCTGTAAAATGGACCAATCAGCAGGATGTGGGTGGGGCCAGATAAGGGAATACAAGCAGGCTGCGGGAGCCAGCAGCGGCAATTCAGGCCCCCTTCCACACTGTGGAAGGTGTGTTCTTTAGCTCTTCACAATAAATCTTGTTGCTGCTCACTCTTTGGGTCCGTGCGGCCTTTATGAGCTGTAACACTCACTGCAAAGGTCTGCAGCCTCACTCCTGAGGCCAGCGAGACTGCGAACCCACCTGAAGGAACCAACAACTCCAGACACTGCCTTTAAGAGCTGTAACACTCACCTCGGAGGTCTGCAGCTTCACTCCTGAAGTCAGTGAGACCACGAACCCACCAGAAGGAAGGAACTCTGGGCACATCTGAACATCTGAAGGAACAAACTCTGGACACACCATCTTTAAAAGCTGTAACACTCACCGTGAGGGTTCATGGCTTCGTTCTTGAAGTCAGCGAGACCAAGAACCCACCAATTCCGGACACAATGCCACTGCACTCCATCCTGGGTGACAGAGCAAAATCTTGTCTCAAACAAACAAACAAAAAATTCCCCAACTTTTCATTTTGTTGGCATTTTGTGCTGCTTTTTTAGTCTACTTTTTGCTTATTTCCACACATTTTTTTTTTTTTTGAGACAGAGTCTCACTCTGTTGCCCAGACTAGAGTACAATGGTGCGATCTTGGCTCACAGTAACCTCTGCTTACCGTGTTCAAGCAATTCTCCTGCCTCAGCCTCCCAAGTAGCTGGGATTACAGGCGTCCACCACCATGTCCAGCTAATTTTTTTGTATTTTTAGTAGCTGTGGGGTTTCAACATGGTCAGACTGGTCTCAAACTCCTGACGTCAGGTGATCCACTCACCTCTGCCTCCCAAAGTGCTGGGATTACTGGTGTGAGCAACTGCACCCAGCATCTGCTCCATATTAAAAAATTTCTCTCTTTCTACTAATTTGGGGTTTGGCTTTTTTCTTGCTTTTCTAGTTTCTTAAGATGAATTTTAGGTTTTTATCTGAAATCTTTCTACTTTTCTGATGTAGGCATGTAATGTTATAAATTTCCCTGTTACTACTGCTTTTGTTGTCTACTACAGGTTTTGGTACGTTGTGTTTCTATTTTCATTTCTTTCGAGAAATTTTTAAATTTCCTTCCTACTCCATTGTGGTCAGAAAAGGTTCTTGATATCATTTTAATATTTTTATTCATTGATACTTACTTTGTATCCTAAAACAGTGTATCCTAGATAATGTTCCATGTGCTGATAAGAAGAATGGGTATTCTGTAGCTGTCAGATGAAATGTTCTGCAAATGTCTATTAGGTCCATTTGGTCTGCAACACAATTTAAACCAAATTTTTTTGGTTGATGTTCTGTCTAAATGATCTAACAATGCAGACAGTAAACTGTTGAAGTCCCCAACTATTATTGTATTGGAGTCTGTCTCTCCTTTTACATCGAATAATATTTGCTTTTATCTTGGTGTTCTGGCATTGGGTACATATATATTTACAATTGTCATATCCTTTTGATGCAGAGAAGTGTGTGGACATTCAGGTCTTCAGAAAGGAATGATGATTTCTGATATTTTGGAATGGCCCAGAGGTGACAGAAGTGTACACAATCCATTCCTAATGACTTAGGAAAGCAAGGTCTTTGCCTATTCTTGCTTTCTATTGAATCCCAGAAAATTGCACCATTTCTGGCAATAAGTAATTGTTAAATAGATGAATGAGTACATGGATGAGAGCCTAGAAGAGAATTTAGAAAATTGCAATTGGAAGAGGAAGAGAAGACACAGAGAGGCAGAGATGGAGAGGCTGGGGAAAGTCCGATGGCAGAGAGGGCCGGTGAGAGAGGTGGCTAAGAGACAAAGCAGTCAATGGCCTGACCCGGACTCCTCTGCTCCCAGCCCTCAGTCTACAGGGGTCCATACTGGCAGTAGGAGACAAGGTCTTCTCCACCAATGGACGGTCCATCACTTTTGATGCCATTCAGAAGGCATGGCCCAAAGCAGGCGGCCGCATTGCTGTCCCAAGTAGTCCAGAGGAAAACGAGGCCGTTGCAAGCTTCATGAAGAAGTACAACACGTATGCCTATGTGGGCCTGGCTGAGGGTCCAAGCCCTGGAGACTTCCGCTACTCAGACGGGACCCCTGTAAACTACACCAACTGGTACCCAGGGAAGCCCGCGGGTCGGGGAACAGAGCAGTGTGTGGAGATGTACACAGACGGGCGGTAGAATGACAGGAACTGCCTGTACAACCGACTGACAATCTGTGAGTTCTAAGAAGCATTTATGCCACCGGACAGGGAGGATCCTGTATGGCCTTCAGTTTCCATCTCCAGGATCCACTTGGTCTGTGAGATGCTGGAACTCCCTTTCAACAGAATTCACTTGTGCCTATTAGGGCTGAAGGCATCCTTAACCACTTCATTCCCCTGATGGGCCCTGACTATTCCCCAGAATCACTGGCCATCCTTGACACTCCCCTTACAAACCCTTCCAGCACTGCACCCCAGGCAGCCATTCCTAGGCTTGGCCTTCAGCATGAGATGGAGCCCTCCTTATTCCCCATCTGGTCCAGTTCCTTCACTTACAGATGGCAGCAGTGAGGTCTTGGAGTAGAAGGACCCTTTGACGTCACACAGAGTGCCTGCCTCCTGATGCCCTTAGCTCTCCCTCTGCAGCCCACTGCCTGCCAGTGCCATCAGGATGAGCAACTCCTGGCCAAGTATAATGACAGAGAGAGGCAGACTTCAAAGAAGCCCTGACTGTACAGAGGTAAGGCTGCAGTGGAGATTCTCTGGCACTCTGAGGTCTCTGTGGCAGGCCTGGTCAGGTTCTCCAGGCGTTCAGAGGGCCCAGTGGTGCCCCAGTATGGTGGTGTCCAAGCCAACCCTGTGACTGACATGTACAACTCATTCCTTTGAGTCTTTGGGTGCCAACTCAGCCCCCTGACCTGAAGACAGCCGGCCTAGGCCTCTAGGGAAGAGCCCCCCACTGCAGATGTAATCCAAGTAACTTTCTGCTGATGAACGACTCTGCACCCCACTTCAGACTTAAGTAGGCATTCACACCACCCCCTCCCCCCACACCACCGGCTCCACTTTTCCCTTTCATTAATCCATTCACCCAGATAATCATTAAAATTAACATGGGTCAGGTCTTAGGATGTGTCATGGGGTAGGCAAGGTAACTGGTGACTCTTGGGGATTTTTTTCCTTGAGCTTATGTGTTCATCTATAAAATGGGGATGAAATACTTGTTGCTGTCACAATTATTACCATCCCCCCAGCTAGCAAAATTACTACCAGAGCTGTTACTACACACAGAGGCTATTGACCGAGCACATATCATGCACCACACACCTTGACAAGCAATTCTAATATGGCTTGTTACATATTATTCAATCTTCACACAATGTCATGGGACCAGTATTGTTTTCTCCATTTTTTTATAAGGACACTGAAGCTTGGAGGAGTGAAATGTTTTGATTATTATTCTAGAGAGCAAATGGCAGAGGCTGGATCCAAACCCATCTTCCTGGATCTGAAGTTCATGCTCCCAGCCACCCCACCCCTGAGCTGAACAAAGATGATTTAAGTGTATGTAATAAATCGTGAATGTGTTTATATGTGTTTCCTCTGCTCTGGTTCCAAGAAATATCACATTTCTGTATTTTTGTAAATCAAATGAACTCTGGCTCTGAGCCCCCACTTGCCTGAATATTGGAAAATTCAATCTCAAGATGTGCTTTCTTTGTTTGATGGGAGGGGCCACCTGCTCTCCTCCCTGAGATGGTGCAGGGGGATGGGGAGCTACAGACACCATTTGGAAGAACACATGGGCATCATGAATCCACATGGTCCATTTGTGGGTGGGGATACCATGCCTTCTGTCCTCCATGCAGCCACCTGAATGATTTCTGCAGCCCAGCAGAGGTGGTGGCACTCAGGGCTCAGTCCCAGGCCTCAGTGATTCATCCTAATCTCAGGTCCGCATGGAATGGGACCACGCTCCCATACCCCAGGGCTGCGCAGGAATGAGACCATGTCCTTACTTGCTTGAGGAGGCAGCCACATGTGTGTCCCACCTCCCACTTCTCCCCTGTAACACGCTCCCAGAAAGGCTCCCACTTCTCCACCCCAATACCTGTGAACACTCTTCTTCGGCATTTATTGCTTTTCTTGGGTGCAAGGAAGTTCTGAATCTACACTCAGAAAACCAATGAGTATGAGGGGAACAATTTCTCAGTCTTTTATGAAGGAAGCATTTTAATTTGATCACCATTCCGCATGCACTTCGGATGCAGCACACAAATTATTGAGTCCTCCTCCAAATTATTTTAAAAAGAAGGAGAAGGATATACAGATATTCCTTGACTTATGATGGGGTTATATCATGATAAATACATTGCAAGATGAAAATATCATAAGTTGGGAATGCACTTAATTACATGTAACCTACCAAAAATCATAGCTTAACTTAAACTACCTTAAAAATGCCCAGAACACTACATTAGCCTGTAGTTGGGCAAAATCATCTAATATATGGCCTTTTTTATAATAAGGTATTGACTATCTCATGGACTTTTTTGAATACTGTACTGGAAGTGAATGAAGGATTGTATGTGTACTCAAAGTATGGCTTCTACTGAATTCACATCACTTTTAAATCATTGTAAAGTTGATAAATTGTAAGTTAAACCATCAAAAATCCAGGACCATGTGTATTCCCAATTTTATAGATAAATACTTCAAGCCTCTGAAAATTGATATCTTCTTGTTTCTTATTAGGATTATTTTTACTTTCTTTATGCTTTCATTTGCTATTGTTACTATTTTTATAAGATTTTAAATTAATTATTGCTGATTTGTTAAAAAAAAAAACTCTTAATTTCTGTTGATCTTATACCCAACCATCTTTTGGATTCTCATTTTCCCACTAATACTTCTAATATAACTGATTCTGTTATATATATATATATTTTTTTATTATACTTTAAGTTCTAGGGTACATGTGCACAACATACAGGTTTGTTACATTGTTATACATGTACCATGTTGGTTTGCTGCATCCTTCAAATTTCATTTACATTAGATATTTCTCCTAATGCTATCCCTCTACCTGGCCCCCACCCCCAAACCGGACCCAGCGTGTGATGTTCCCCACCCTGTGTCCATGTGTTCTCATTGGTCAACCCCCACCTATGAGTGAGAACATGCGGTGTTTGATTTTCTGTCCTTGTGATAGTTTGCTTAGAATGATGGTTTCCAGCTTTATCCATGTCCCTGCAAAGGAAATGAACTCATTCTTTTTTATGGCTGCATAGTGTTCCATGGGGCATATGTGCCACATTTTCTTAATCCATTCTATCATTGATTGACATTTGGGTTGGTTCCAAGTCTTTGCTATTGTGGATAGTGCCGCAATAAACATATGTGTGCACATGTCTTTGTAGTAGCATGATTTATAATCCTTTGGGTATATACCCAGTAATGGGATTGCTAGGTCAAATGGTATTTCTAGTTCTAGATCCTTGAGGAATCACCACACTGTCTTCCACAATGTTTGAACTAATTTACACTTCCACCAACAGTGTAAAAGCATTCCCGTTTCTCCACATCCTCTCCAACATCTATTGTTTCCTGACTTTTTAATGATCGCCATTCTAACTGGTGTGAGATGGTATCTCATTGTGGTTTTGACTTGCATTTCTCTGATGACCAGTGATAATGAGCATTTTTTCATGTCTGTTGGCTGCATAAATGTCTTCTTTTGAAAAGCATCTGTTCATATCCTTTGCCCACTTTTTGATGGGGTTGTTTGATTTTTTTTTTTCTTGTAAACTTGTTTAAGTTCTTTGCTGATTCTGGATACCAGCCCTTTGTCAGATGGGTAGATTGCAAAAATTTTCTCCCATTCTGTAGGTTGCCTGTTCGCTCTGATGATAGTTTCTTTTGCCATGCAGAAGCTTTTTAGTTTAATTAGATTCCATTTGTCTATTTTGGTTTTTGTTGCCATTGCTTTTGGTGTTTTAGTCATGAAGTCTTTGTCCACGCCTATGTCCTGAATGGTATTGCCTAGGATTTCTTCTGGGGTTGTTATAGTGTAAAGTCTTACATTAAGCCTTTAATCCATCTTGAGTTAATTTTTGTATACGGTGTAAGGAAGGGATCCAGTTTCAGCTTTCTACATATGGCTAGCCAGTTTTCCCAGCACCATTTATTAAATAGGGAATCCTCTCTCCATTGCTTGTTTTTGTCAGGTTTGTCAAAGATCAGACAGTTGTAGATGTGTGGTGTTATTTCTGAGGTTGTTGTTCTGTTCCATTGGTCGATATCTCAGTTTTGTACAAATACCATGCTGTTTTGGTTACTGTAGCCTTGTAGTATAGTTTGAAGTCAGGTAGC
>NW_012113141.1:13118573-13129221 GCF_000951035.1 Colobus angolensis palliatus | reverse complement strand
TTTGCTGAAGTTGCTTATCAACTTAGGGAGATTTTGGGCTGAGACGATGGGGTTTTCTAAATATGCAATCATGTCATCTGCAAACAGAGACAATTTGACTTCCTCTTTTCCTAATTGAATATCTTTTATTTCTTCCTCTTGCCTGATTGCCCTAGCCAGAACTTCCAACACTATGTTGAATGGGAGTGGTGAGAGAAGACATGCTTGTCTTGTGCCAGTTTTCAAAGGGAAAGCTTCCAGTTTTTGCCCATTCAGTATGATATTGGCTGTAAGTTTGTCATAAACAGCTCTTATTATTTTGGGATACATTCCATCTATACCTAGTTTAATGAGAGTTTTTAGCATGAAGGGCTGTTGAATTTTCTTGAAGGCTTTTTCTGAATCTATTGTGATAATCATATAATTTTTGTCATTGGTTCTGTTTATGTGATGGATTATGTTTATTGATTTGCATATGTTGCACCAGCCTTGCATCCCAGGGATGAAGCCCACTTAATCATGATGGATAAGCTTTTTGATGTGCTGCTGGATTCGGTTTGCCAGTATTTTATGGAGGATTTCATATCAATTTCATCGAGGATTTTCACATCAATGTTCATCAGGATATTGGCCCAAAATTCTCTTTTTTTGTGTGTGTCTCTACCAGGCTTTGGTATCAGGATGATGCTAACCTCATAAAATGAGTTAGAGAGGATTCCCTTTTTCTATTGATAGAAATAGTTTCAGAAGCAATGGTACCAGCTCCTCTTTGTACCTCTGGTAGAATTCGGCTGTGAATCTCTCTGGCCCTGGACTTTTTTTGGTTGGTAGGCTATTAATTATTGCCTCAATTTCAGAGCCTGTTACTGGTCTATTTAGAGATTCAACTTCTTCCTGGTTTAGTCTTGGGAGTGTGTATGTGTCCAGGAATTTATCCATTTCTTCTAGATTTTCTAGTTTATTTGCATAGAGGTGTTTACAGTATTCTCTAATGGTAGTTTGTATTTCTGTGGGACTGGTGGTGATATCCCTTTTATCATTTTTTATTGCATCTATTTGATTCTTCTCTCTTTTCTTCTTTAGCAGTCTTGCTAGTGGTCTACCTATTTTGTTGATCTTTTCAAAAACCAGCTCCTGGATTCATTGATTTTTTGAAGGGTTTATTTTGTGTCTCTATCGCCTTCAGTTCTGCTCTGATCTTAGTTATTTCTTGCCTTCTGCTAGCTTTTAAATTTGTTTGCTTTTGCTTCTCTGGTTCTTTTAATTGTGATGTTAGGGTGTCCATTTTAGATCTTTCCTGCTTTCTCTTGTGGGCATTTAGTGCTATAGATTTCCCTCCACACACTGCTTTAAATGTGTCCCAGAGATTCTGGTTCATTGTGTCTTTATTCTCATTGGTTTCAAAGAACATCTTTATTTCTGCCTTCATTTCGTTATTTACCCAGTAGACATTCAGGAGCAAGTTGTTCAGTTTTTCATGTAGTTCTGTGGTTTTGAGTGAGTTTATTAATCCTGAGTTCTAATTTGATTGCATTGTGGTCTGAGAGACAGTTTGTTGTGATTTCTGTTCTTTTATATCTGCTGAGGAGTGTTTTACTACCATTTATGTGATCAGTTTTAGAATATGTGTGATGTGGTGCTGAGAAGAATGTATATTCTATTGATTTGGGGTGTAGAGTTCTGTAGATGTCTATTGGGTCTGCTTGGTCCAGAGCTGAGTTCAAATCCTGGACATCCTTCTTAACCTTCTGTCTTGTTGATTTGTCTAATATTGACAGTGGGATGTTTAAGTCTCCCATTATTAGTGTGTGGGAGTATAAGTCTCCTTGTAGGTCTTTAAGGAATTGCTTTATAAATCTGTATGCTCCTGTATTTGGTGCATATATATTTAGTATAGTATATCTTCTTGGTGAATTGATTCCTTTACCATTATGTAGTGGCCTTCTTTGTCTCTTTTGATTGTTATTGGTTTAAAGTCTGTTTTATCAGAGACTAGGATTACAACCCCTGTTTTTTTTTTTCCTCTCCATTTGCTTGGTAGATATTCCTCCATCTTTTTATTTTGAATATATGTGTGTCTTTGCACATGAAATGGGTCTCCTGAATATAGCACACTGATGAGTTTTGACTCTTTATCCATTTTGCCAGTCTGTGTCTTTTAATTGGGGCATTTAGAACATTTGCATTTAAGGTTAATATTGTTATGTTTGAATTTGATCCTGTCATTATGATGTTAGCTGGTTATTTTGCCCATTAATTGACGCAGTTTCTTCATAGCATGAATGGTCTTTACCATTTGGCATGTTTTTGTAGTGGCTGGTACCAGTTATCCTTTTCCATCTTTAGTGCTGCCTTCAGAAGCTCTTATAAGGCAGGCGTGGTGGTGACAAAATCTCTCAGTATTTGCTTGTCTGTAAAGGATTTTATTTCTCCTTCACTTATGAAGCTTAATTTGGCTGCATATGAGATTCTGGGTTGAAAATTCTTTTCTTTAAGAATGTAGAATATTGGCCCCTACTCTCTTCTGGCTTGTTGGGTTTCTACTGAGTGATCCGCTATTAGTCTGATGGGCTTCCTTTTGTGGGTAACCCAACCTTTCTCTCTGGCTGCCCTTAACATTTTTGCCTTCATTTCAACCTTGGTGACTCTGACAATTATGTGTCTTGGGGTTGCTCTTCTCGAGGAGTATCTTTGTGGTGTTTTCTGTATTTCCTGAATTTGAATATTGGCCTGCCTTGCTAGGTTAGGGAAGTTCTCTCAGATAATATCCTGAAGAGTGTTTTCTAACTTGGCTCCATTCTTCCTGTCACTTTCCAGTACACTAATCAAATGTATATTTGGTCTTTTCACATAGTCCCGTATTTCTTGGAGGCTTTATTCATTTCTTTTCACTCTTTTTTTCTCTAATTTTGTCTTCTCATTTTATTTCATTAATTTGATCTTCAATCACTGATATCCTTTGTTTGACTTGATCAAATCGGCTATTGAAACTTGTGCATGCATCAGAAGTTCTTGTGCCATGGTTTTCAGCTCCATCAGGTCATTTAAGGTCTTCTGTACACTGTTTATTCTAGTTAGCCATTTATCTAACCTTTTTTCAAGGTTTTTAGCTTCCTTGCAATGGGTTAGAACATGCTCCTTTAGCTTGGACAAATTTGTTATTACCAACCTTCTGAAGCCTACTTCTGTCAACTCATTAAACTCATTCTCCATCCAGTTTTGTTCCCTTGCTGGCGAGGAGCTGAGATCCTTTGAAGGAGAAGAGGCACTCTTTTTTTCGGAATTTTCAGCTTTTCTACTCTGGTTTCTCCCCATCTTTGTGGTTTTATCTATCTTTGATCTTTGATGTGACCTACAGATGGGGTTTTGGTGTGGATGTCCTTTTCGTTGATGTTGATGCTATTCCTTTCTGTTTGTTAGTTTTCCTTCTAACAGGCAGACCCCTCAGCTGCAGGTCTGTTGGAGTTTGCCGGAGGTTCGCTCCAGACCCTGTTTGCCTGGGTATCACCAGAGGAGGCTACAGAATGGCAAGTATTGCTACCTGATCCTTCCTCTGGAAGCTTCATCCCAGAGGGGCACCGCCTGTTTGAGGTGTCTATCGGCCCCTCCTGGGAGGTTTTTCCCAGCCAGGCTACATGGGGGTCAGGGACCCACTTGAGGAGGCAGTCTGTCTGTTCACGGAGCTCAAACACCATGCTGAGAAAACCACTGCTGTCTTCAGAGCTGTTAGACAGGGACATTTAAGTCTGCAGAAGATGCCTGTTGCCTTTTGTTCTACTATGCCCTGCCCCAAGAGGTGGAATCTATAGAGGCAGTAGGCCTTGATGAGCTGCAGTGGGCTCTGCCCAGTTTGTGCTTCCAGGCCTCTTTCTTTACACTGTGAGCTGCTCAAGCCTCAGTAATGGCAGACACCCCTCCCCCTATCCAGCTGCAGCATCCAGTCCATCTCAGACTGCTGCGCTAGCAGTGAGCAAAGCTCCGTGGGCATGGGACCTGCTGACCCAGGTATGGGAGGGTATCTCCTGGTCTACTGATTGCTAAGACAGTGGGAATAGTGCAGTATTTGGTCAGGAGTGTACCGTTTCTCCAGATACAGTCTGTCACGGCTTCCCTTGGCTAGGAAAGGGAAATCCCCCAACCCCTTGTGCTTCGTGGGTGAGGCGATGCCTTACCCTGCTTCAGTTTGCCCTCTGTGGGCTGTACCCACTGTCCAACCAGTCCTAGTGAAATGAACCAGTTACCTCAGTTGGAAATGCAGAAGTCACCTGTCTTCTGCGTCAGTCTTGCTGGGAGCCACACACTGGAGCTATTCCTATTCGGCCATCTTCGATTCTATTTCAAAAATATTGTTTGTATTTACAAGTGATGGAAATTTTTCCTGTTCCTATATGACATTTATATTTTAATGTCTCAATTCTTATCTTTATATAGGGGACAGAAACCTCTATAGCTTTTGAAGAGACACAATGAAAATGGACTCTTTGTGTATAATGTGAAGTTGGCCCTGATTATGTAACAGGAACATTTTCAATATGTCACCATTGAAAATGTTGCCGTTTTAAGTGTCTAGTAAATACCTTGTGTCAAGGTAAAAAAGTTTCCTCTTTTTTTCTAGTTAGCTAAGATTGTTTTCATTATGAAAGTGTGCTGCACTTTATCAGATGAATTTTCAGCATTTTCTTTAGTCTGTTAACATCAAGGCAAGAGTGTTAAGCAAGTAGTACTGGCATCCAGAGGATGCCACTGAGCATAAAAGGCTCTAAGTGCTTCATTATTTAAGTTTGGAGAAATGCCCCAGCGACTCCACCATAGGCCCTGCAAGGAGTGGGCTGTTCAGCAGAAGTGGTTTAATAATCCCCATTCCCTTGTCAGTAAAAGGAGGCCTGGAGAGAACTGAAGGTTGCTGACCCACCTTGGGTGACATTTGTGCTCTCACAGTGGAAATCATCCCTTCCTGTCCTCTACTTTTGGGGTATGGGAAGTGACTGTCTTAAGCCCCTCCTAATCTTTGTGAGTAGGGATGCTCAGGTTACCTCAACGTCTCTGATTAAGTCATGTAAGGCAGGGATGGGGAATCATTTCCTCTTGTAAAATTCTGACATTTGGAACCAGCAGATGGACTGATTTTATGGAGCATGGGGAGAAGAAGAGGAAGGACAAAGCTGTGAGCAGGAGTGTTTTGGGGCAATGTGGATTGCAACACCATGGATTGAGTTTCCTAGGGGGCTATGTGAATGCCAGTATCACAGAAGCTGCCTGGGGTTCACACCCTACTCATGAACAAGTTGCTTCCTGAAACTCAGGGATCCCAGCAACAAGACATTATGGACTGAAATGTGTAGTGGTGCAAAGGTGAGGGTAAAGGACATGTAGCTAGAGGCAATTATAGAGTCTCTTTCCTGAAGAACCAGCTGCTGAAAGGAGCTGTCATTTGTAATCAGTCACACAACCAGTCAGTGTGGGCTGAGAGGCAGTAGTGTACCTGCTGACATATGGTTCCTCCTATGAGCAGGTATTGCCCACCATTGGCACCAACAGCATTCTCTCTACCCTCTGCACATGCAAAGAAATAAGACAGTAGGCCACTGCCCACCCTTCACTTCAAGAAGCAACAGCTTCAAGCTGAGCTACCACTCTATGGCCTGAGTGGGGAAATGACAAAACTGGAGGACAATGTCATTTGTTTGGACTGTGTTTGAAATCAACCCTAGAAAGTTTGCATTACAGGAGTCTGGGAAAAAATGTATGAAGAATTTTCAGACCACGTATTAGTTTTGGGAACAGGCTTCAAGCTTCAAGATTGCACGGATCTGAATTAGGTTCTTAATAAAACCTGCTCTTTACTAAACTAGTGATTTGCATTGATTTACTTTTTGATGTTGAGCCATCCTTGCATTCCTTGGTTATATCCTACTCGGTCTGATGCTATATATGCTCATCACACATCCTATGGGGTAGGCACTATACTAGTTAAACTTATTAACCCTATATTATAGGTGCTATTATTTTCCCCTATTTACAAATAAGAATGTCAAGGGATATAGAGGTTCCAGTGATTTTCCAAATATTATGCAGCTAGTTCATGGGCTAATGAATGTAGGAAGTCAGATTCCAGAGACTGCTATTAACCATGAATACAGGGCTGGACTTTAATAGTTATTTTTTAAACTGTATTTTTGCCTCTCTGCTTATAAATTAGATTTTCTGAAAGTTTCCTTCTTTTGTTCAATCCTTATCCATTCTGAATTACATGTTCAGCTAATCATCTCAGCTAAGTAGTTTTTTAGATATAAACCATTTCTCTACGAGAGTAGTCTCTTCTCTGAAGATTTTATACAACTCACCTTAAAACCATTTTGTTGATGGAGGGATGGTTGTTAATTTTTGACTTCCATTTCTATATTTTATGATTAGTCATATATCAATTACCATAATATATCAGTCATTCTTGGGCCAACTTAAATAATTCTAAACTTTCTTATAATATTATATATTTTACCTAATTTTCCAGTGTGTTGCTATAAAATTAACTGTACATAGTGTGATTTTATAATGTCAGCACCATCTGTACTAGTATAATAATCCCTTTTCTTCCTGATTTGTTTGTTGTTGTTTGTTTGTTTGTTTGTTTGAGATGGAGTCTCGCTTTGTAGTCCAGGCTGGAGTGCAGCGGCACATACTCAGCTCACTGCAACCTCTGCCTTCCGGATTCAAGCGATTCTCCTGCCTCAGCCTCCCAAGTAGCTGGGATTACAGGCAGGCACCACCACGTCCAGTTAATTTTTGTATTTTTAGTAGAGATGGGGTTTTACCATGTTTGCCAGGCTGGTCTTGAACTCCTGACCTCAGGCGATCTGCCTGCCTTGGCCTCCCAAAGTGCTGGGATTACAGGCGTGAGCCACTGTGCCTGGGCTGGTTTGTTAATTCCTTATACCTTTTCTATCAATCATTGATACTGTATCAGTCAGCTAACACAACAGTAAATTTCCCTCTCAAGGCTAAACGGTTTATTTCCTGCTCTGGATCTTCCAGTTTGTTGAGCTTTGGCTGATTACAGCTGAGTGGGCCTGGACTCAGCAGTAGTCAGCTGGACAGACTTTCAGGTGAGTTCGTGACTGTTCCATATCACTTTCCAGGGATGCATACTTCCCATGATTGGGAAAGAAACACAAAGGCCATAGCAAACCTGTAAGCACTCGTTAAGCTGCTACTCCCTTTGTCTCAGCTCAGGGTCACATGGCCACACCAAACAACAAAGGGGCTGGAGTGTTTACTCCTCACACTCTAGTGGGAGCCTTTGTGAACTCCTATGGCAAAGGGCCTGAGATGCAATTTTACAACAAGGAGGAAACAACTTCAAAACTACTACAGCCATATTTGTTAAGTTTATGTCTCTGACAAAGAACCAGTATTCAATTTTATTAGCTCTATAGTATTTTTAATTCAAGTTTATTAATTTAATTATATAATTTTCATTTATTCCTTCATTATACCCTCTTTTGAAGTGCATATTAATTTATCTGTCATGTAGGGTCCACACTCCCTGGAGGGCTATTTCTGAGGCTTGTCATTTCTATCAGCTCTCACTCTGCTTGTCCCCTACTGTATTTGATAATTGTCCCATGATGAACTCAAATCTGCCTGGCCTCCATCTGAGACACCACTGAGGTGCCTGGGCTGTGGTGTCGCCACTGCATTTAAGTCTCCACAGTGCGGGAGATCATGCCATGCTGAGACACTGGAAACACAATTTTTCATCTTGGCATAAATAGCAAAATTCAGTAATAGTCATAAGAACAGCATAAATTCACCTCTGAGTCTATGAGAAGACAGACCTATGGGTACACATCCTTGGGGGAGAAACTCGTGCCCTCCAGAATCCAGGCTTTCTGAGGTTCCTTTGCTCCTAGGTGTATTTACCTCCTGCCTACCCTCTGCCCACTCAAAACCACCCTTTCTCTAAGTCTGTAGCACAGTTAGGATCCTGGCTCAATGCAAATCTGTCAGTTTCACATTCCCACCTTCCTGGGGGGTCTGCCTATTTGCTAAGCGAATTGAAATTCCTTTGTCCTCTGGGCCTATGGGCCCTTCAACATTGTGTCAATGGCATCAGGAGACACAGCCTTGAGAGGGATCTTATTTACCATGGAAGCACCTCTTGATGCCTGGAAGGCCCCCTGAATGGGAACCAGAGGGCCGCTGGACAGGGCCTGATGACATGAGTACACAAGGGGGAGGACCCTTGAGAAGCCAAAACTCCCATCACAAGGCAGAGTCACAGGGAAGTGACCCACCCCACTCACCACCTGGGAAAAACAAACCTCTCAAGCTGTTTGGTGACATGAAGTGTTTCAAAGAATGGGTGTGAGTTTGGAGGAAGGCAAGCATCAAAGCTCACATCCGGGATCTGGGCAGCTTGACTAGGCTCTGGCGACAAGAACTGGACACTTCTGGAAACTCAGGCCTGGACGAGCACAGAAGATCTGGTGTCTGCTCGAGGTCTCTGCCTCTCTCCTCTCCCTCGCGCCCAGTCCTCCTGTGTGCCCAGCCCTGGTTTGCACCCTGGGGACAGAGATGTGAACTGAGAATAGAAAAGTGAGGTCACTGGTAAAGGGGGCACAGATGGTAGCTCCAGCCAGAGAAAAGAGGGCTGATTTGAGGACACGCTGCTGGAGGATTCATTTGTTCCATAAATGTTTATTGAGCATTACTCTGTTTCCAGGCACTCTTCTTGGTGGAGAAACAACAGCTGGGGAACAAGACCCCTGTTCTCATGAGCTTCTCGTTCTATAGAAGTGGGGTGGGTGATCAATCGATATGCAACCAAATAAACAAAACAGCCCCATGTGGAAGCTATAATTGGCAGAAAATTAGAACAGAGAATTACAACTGAGTGACTACTTAAAATTACAGGGTTAGCAAAGACCTTTCTCCAGAGATAATATTTAAGCTGAAAGCTGAGTGACAACAAATAAGCAGGCAGAGATGCAGGGAAATGTCCAGGCAGAGGGAGCAGCAGGTGCCAATGCCCACATTCAGTTGTGGATTGAAGTCATCTGCAAATACCTCTTCTCCTTGTGCCTGGCCTGGTGAGATGTCCAAACAAGACATTTGACAAAGGTTCTAAACAAGAAGAGGTGAAGGAGGTGACTCAGTGCTGGGGATTTTTAGTCTCTCCACTCTGGTCCTGCAATGAACGAAACATAAATGGAAGTAGTCAATTGTGTGCATGCATGTGTGTGTGTCCGTGTGTCTGCGTGTGTGTGTGTGTGTGTGTGTGTGTGCATGTGTTTGTCTGGTGGAAGATCTATGCATGCTTTTTCTGGAAATAAATATTTGGAGAAAGCTACCCTGAGAACCTGTCACTCTGGAGGCTCAGAGGTGCTTAGCTGTGGAGACAGATGCCTGGGAGGGAGCAGTGCAGGATGGGGTGAGGGCACAAATGTAGAGAGCTGCCTAGCTTTGTGCTGGAGACCCAATGGCATCCCAGGCAGAGATGGGTGAGATGGACCCAATAGGGAAAAGGGAGATCCAGGTCCGACCTGTGTCTTTCTGAATCTCCACCTCCAGCAGGCATTTCCTCCACATGAGGGTTCGAGCACAGACTTGGGGAGGCTCCCGTTTCATCAGGACCCATGCTACACTCAGGACAATCCCTGTAAAATGCCATTGTCTCCAAAACAAAGCTGCTTGCTGACTCTCCGGGATCCCACATTTTCACACAGGAATTAGGGATGTGTGGTTGTCCCTACAGAGGGTTGTCGCGCCTGGTTAGGGAGCTGGCCTTGGTGCAGGCCCTCCCCTGGGATGCAGGAGTCGGGGTCTTTTTTCTTTGGGTCACCATTAGCTCGCTGGCTGTTCCGGGGGTGAACATGAATGGAATATTGAGATTTTTGGGAAAAAAATGAATGATAGCCACTGGGTCCCTTTGTCTTGCAACAGATCATGGATTCAGAGGTTTGCAGGGCCTTTCTGGGAAGTTGGGGCCCCCAGGAAACACAGGGGCTCCTGGAATTCCAGGACCAAGGGGACAAAAAGGAGATCGTGGGGACAATTCAGGTAAGGGGCATACCTCAGCAGGGTGGCCTGAGGGTCCCAGGTGCTGGGGAGCTGGAGGGCCTCTAGAAGGTCCCCTTCTCTTGCTTCTCCTGCTGCCTCATCGGAAGATGCTCAATTCTACTTCCTGGCCCAGCGCCGCCAGCCCTCTCGGCTTTACTTGGGGCCTGAGGGGACTTCCATAGGTGCCCAGATGCAGACGTTTAAGCTACGTAGGGCCATTCCCTTGTCAGGCCCCTTAGCAGATGGGCCCTGGCTTTTCTTCAGTGGAAATAGTCCAGTGTGTCCCTCCGGGGTGCCAGGGAGGAAATAGGCCCTTTAAGGGTTGGGTTTGTGTCCATTGTCACAAGAGTGGCATGAAAACGTTCTGCCTCTTAGGACCCCTGGGTGAGGGGGAACATCACAGCAACTTAGTTCAGAGAAAAATAGAGCAAACTCAGTAAGAACAAAAGAACAATGACAACCTACTTATTCATATTTGTCTACCAGTCTGTCAAAACAATAAACGTATTAAAAAGTGTATCTGGAATGAGAAATGAAAATGAATGACAAAGAAAAGTTTTCAGGCCAGACGCAGTGACTCACGCCTGTAATCCCAACACTTTGGGAGGCC
>NW_012113141.1:13115328-13117880 GCF_000951035.1 Colobus angolensis palliatus | reverse complement strand
GCCACTGCACTCCAACCCGGGCGACAGAGCAGGACTCCACCTCAAAAAAAAAAAAGAAAAGAAAAGTTTTCAGAAAGAAGAGTAACGAGTTGAGTATTTTCTTATGAATTCTTACAATGTGACAATATGCAAGCTGTATGTGGAGACAGAGGTCCAGGCCTGAAGTTCCAGATTGTGAAGGGATGCAGAGGTATAGCTGGGAAGCAGGAATGTAGTCATTTTTCCCCTTTTATTTCTTTTGCTTTCTTATTTTTCTAGAATAAGCGTTTTTCTTAGTAAGCCACTTTGTTTTTTTTCAAAATGCTCCAGTCTCCAACTTAAGGTCTTCTCCATAAATACCTTCTCCCTGTTGCTTTGCAGTTGCTGAGGCTAAGCTGGCCAACTTAGAGAGACAGCTACAGAGCCTGAGATCAGAACTGGACCACATAAAGAAGCGTGAGCTTTCTCTCTGCCCATAATGTGTTCTTGGCTCTCACTCTTTTCTTCAGCACACTCTAGGTTTGGAGGAGGTGGGAGGGGAACTAACTCATGAACACTTGTCCTACACCAGGGCCTGTGCTGGGTGGCATTTTCCCATAAGATGGTTCCATTCAATCCTCTCAGCAACCTCAGCTGTGGTTGTTGAACTTGCTTTATTGACAGGTAAGGAAACCGAGGTGCAGGAAGTGTTGGTGACTCATTTCAGATCACACAGCCGGGAAGTGGCAGGGGAGGGTTTGGATGGAGGTCTGTCCTCTCCAAAGTCTGTGCTCCTTCCTTGTTATCTACTGTGCTCTGATGTCTGTCCCTGCCTCTTCCTTATCCTGGTGCCCAAGCCTACAGTGGGGCCCAAGACTGTCTCCCTATGTGCACCTGTGCTGGGGCAGGTTTTAGCAGATGCTTTTTCAAGGTGGGATATCCCAGGGGAGTCTGGGCTGTCTGCAGGGGTCTGGACGCCCCTTCCCAGGCTCTGCAGCTGAGGTCTGCTTCCTGACCAGGATCTGGACTGAGCTACTGGGCATAGGGTGAGTTTTCAGAGGTCTGACTTCCCAGAGAACTCAGACTACTTGCCTACTGTCCTGGACTGGGCTCCAAACCCAGCCAGCCTCACTCACCCTTTGTGATCTATCTTCCTTCTTCCCTTCTTTCCTTCCTTCCTTCCTTCCTTCCTTCCTTCCTTCCTTCCTTCCTTCCTTCCTTCCTTTCTGGAAAATGTCTGGGAAGAAGCTCTTCGTGACCAAAGGTGAGGGGATGCCTTTCTCCAAAGTGAAGAATCTATGTACTGGGCTCCAGGCCACAGTGGCTGCTCACAAGAATGCCGAGGAGAATAAGGCCATCCAGGACGTGACCAAAGACAGTGCTTTCCTGGGCATCACAGATGAGGCCACCAAAGGCCAGTTCATGTACGTGATGGGCAGGAGACTGACCTACAGCAACTGGAAGAAGGATGAGCCACACGACCACAGCTCGGGGAGGACTGTGTGGTTCTCCTGAAGGACAGGCTGTGGAATGACATCTCGTGCATGTCCTGCTTCCTGGCCATCTATGAGTTTCCCACCTAAAGAGGCACGTTCCTCAGCCTCCTCCTTGGCTCCCAGCTGAAATCTCTGCTGTCCCTCCAAATTAATATGTTGAAATCCTAACTCTCAAGGTGACAGCATTAGGAGATGGGGATTTGGGGAGTAATTAGCCACAAGAGCAGAGGCTAATGATTGGGATTAGTGTCCTTAGTGCCCCAGAAGAGACTTCAGAGAGCTAGTTAGCCCCCTTACACCCTATGAGGACAGCCAGAAGGTGCCACCTATGAACCAGAGAGCAGACCCTCACAAGACATCACATCTGTTGGTGTTTTGCTCTTGGACTTTCCAGCCTCCAGAGCTGTAAGAAATACATTTCTGTTGTTTATAAGCCCTTCAGTTTGCAGTATTTTTTTATGGCAGCCTGAGGGGATTAAGACAGCACCAAGAACCAAAACCACACAATATTATAAAATACTAATAATGCAATGGCTGCACATAAGATCTATTCAAAATTTTTATACTATGTTATACTGCACAAATTAAAACTGATTTTTTGCCCATTTTCTAATTAGATTGTTTGTTTTTTGACTGTTAAGTTTTGAGGGTTCATTATACATACTAGATACGAGTCCTTCATTGGATATGTGATCTGTAAATATTTTCTTCCAGTCTGTAGCTTATCTCTTCATACTCTTAACAGGGTCTTTCACTGAGCAAAATTTTCCATTTTGGTGAAGTCCAGTTTATCATTCTTCTTTTAATATATTGTGTTTTGGTGTCAAGTATATGGACTTTTTGCCTAGTCCAAGATTGCAAACATTTCTTCTATTTTTTTCTAAAATTTTATAGTTTTACACTTTAATTCAAGTCTATCATCCATTTTGAGTTAATTTTTGTATAAGATGTGAACCTTGGATTGACGTCCCCCTCTCTCCTTGTCTTTCTCCCTCTGTTTCTCCCTCCATCCCTCCTTCACCTCTTTCTTTCTCTCTTTCTTTCCTTCCTTTCTTTTCTTTTCTTTCTTTCTTTCTTTCTTTCTTTCTTTCTTTCTTT
>NW_012113141.1:13097311-13115278 GCF_000951035.1 Colobus angolensis palliatus | reverse complement strand
TTTCTTTCTTTCTTTTTTTTTTTTTGGCAGAGTCTCACTCTGTTGCCCACACCCAGGTTGGAGTGCAGTGATGCAGTCGTAGCTCATTGCAACCTCTGCCTCCTGGGTTGAAGTCATTCTCATGTCTCAGCCTCCCAAGTAGCTGGGATTACAGGAACGCACCACCATGCCCGGCTAATTTTTGTATTTTGTAGTAGAGACAGGGTTTTCTTGGTCAGGCTAGTCTCAAACTTCTGGCCTCAAGTGATTCACCCACCTCGGCTTCCCAAAGTGCTAACATTACAGGCACTAGCCACCACACTGGGCCCCCTTCCTTCCTCCCTCCCTCCTTTCCTTCCTTCCTTCCTTCCTTCCTTCCTTCCTTCCTTCCTTCCTTCCTTCCTTCCTTTTTATTCCTATGGATGTCCAATCACTTTAGTACCATTTGTTGAAAAAGTTGTCTTCCCTCCATTGCATTGCTTTTGCTGTTTTGTTAAAAATGTTGGACATATTTGTGTGGGTCTGTTTCTGGGTTCTCCATTCTGTCATAGTGATATAAGTGTCCATCTTGCAACCAATATCACAGTCTTTTTTTCCCCATCTCTCTAATAAAAGATTACTGGAACTGTCTCTCAGTGAGGTGGAGAACTTGATTTCAGGGAAACTGGTGTTCTATTCAGAGTACAAGGAAATATGTTAAGTTCTTAGCACCCTTCCTTTGTTTAATCTATACTCCTCAATCTTTGTTCAGTGTGCCTTCACACAGGGGATATGGAGGTTGAGGAGAGTTTGTTTTTTTCACTGAACATGGGACAGTTTTTGGTCTTTTTGTATTCTTTTGTATAATTTTGATACATTTTTGTGGTTGTATGAAATCTGTAATGTATTTTTATTTGGTTTTTAACATTATTTTAATTGACAAAAATTGTATGTATTTATCTTGTACAACATGTTGTTTTGAAATATATCTACATTGTGGAATGGCTAAACGGAGTTAACTGCTACAGGTATTACCTACATACCCATCAGTCTTTTCTGGTGAGCATACTTACAATCTAGTCTCTTAGCAATTTTCAGGAATACAATACATTCTTATTCTTGTAGTCACAATGTTGTACAATACAACACACTCTGGATTGCTGTAGCTCTATAATAAATCTTAAAATTGGGTGGATTAATTCTCCTTACTTTATTAATCATTTTGAAGATTGTTTTAGTTATTGTAGTTCTCTTGCCTTTCCATATGCTTTTTAGAATAATCTTGTCAATACCTACAATCATGTTTGGATTTTGATAGCAATTGTATTGAACCTGTGTAACAACTTGAGGAAATTAACATATTTACTGTGCTTGTTTACAATCCATGAATACATTATGTCTCTCCATTTACTTCGATCTTTGATTTCTTGCATCAGCACTTTTCAGCATACATACCTCTGTTTTGTTGTTACACCTAGATATTTCATTTTTAAAGTGATTGTAAATGGTATCTTATTTTTATTTTGTTGTTCATGTGTTTGTCACTACTAAATAGAAATACAAGTGATATTATTTTATTTGTTATTTATTTATTTATTTTTAAAAGACTTTACTTTTTAGAGCAAAGAGGATTTCTGGGTAATTTTGGCAATCCACGCAATGCCTGTCAGCCTCAGTTGACTGAGGCATGGAATGGGGATTTACTCTCAGTATGCCTCATAGAGTGCTGCGATGACTCAAAGTGACGGGAAAGCTCCAGCAGCGACAGGCAGCTTCTTCCCAATGCTAGCACCCAGTGCAGCTGGAGAAAGTGGAAGGAAAGGGTCCCTTGAGCACTAAGATAGAGGCCTCGAATCTGCAGAGATGCCTGTGGGCTGTCCTTAGGGCGGTGCATGCCTCCCACTCTGCGCCCCTCAGTCTTACTTTGCCCACTTGGGAAAGTGTCATCTTCCTTGTTTCAGTCACACTGGGTGAGGAGGGAGTCCTGCCACAGGGAGTAGGACTCAGAGTGCAGTGAGACTGTGGACTCTAAGGTGGCTTTGCGTGGGCACCCAGGGCCTGGCATTGTGAAGAGGATGTCCCCGCAGAGGGAGGTGGCCCAGCATGGGGGATGAAGCCCGAGGAGAGTGAGAAGGGCAGTGAAGGAAAGCGGATCGGCGGGGGCCTTGGGGCCTGAGCAGGGGTAGGAGGCTGTGGACGCGGCTGAGTGGCCTGGCATGGGCACTTGGAACTCAGCAGGGACAGGAGCAATTCTTAGGGCCAAGAGTGACAAGCTTGTGCTTCTTAACGACATTCTTTAGGTTTGCTGGTGCCATTAGCTGTTTCTACATCAAACACGCATAGGGCCCCACTGCAGCCCGCAGGCGAGTGCTCGGCACTCCCTGACGGCCGGTGGTAGCCCTCACATACGAGTCCACATTGCTACAAAGTAATCAATGGGCAACAAAGACAGTATGAGGAGGAATGGGATCTTTACAATAGTCCCAAAGTGCGTCCTCACAACATAGTCACTGATTAAAACCAGAAAAATAACGTAGTCGTGGTAGCGAAGCGTGACACCCATCACTTTATTCAATGATCAACGTAAACATCATTATTCTTGGGGCAAACTAAAGTCCCATGGCCCTGGCAGAATGGGGGAGGAGCACAGCGGGTGTCTATGGTGTTTCTGCCGAAGTTACAGAACCTGAATCTAATTGTGAGACAATACTTCAGAAAAAACAAAGTGAGGGGCATTCTACACAGTCAGTCTCCTGTGATCTTCACACTGTGGTCAGGTCATGAAGGTGAAGGGAAGACAAAGGGACTTTGTGGGTTTCAGGACACTGGAGAAGCATGACAACTGAATAAGGCACATGACTCAGAAACGGATCCTTTGCTATAAAGGACACTACTGGGGCGTTGGGTACATTTTGCATAGGGCCTGAAGGCTATGTGGAGTTATTGTATCAGTGTTAATTTCTTGATTATGATTATAATGTGAAAATGCCTTCGTATGAAAAACACACTAAAGTATTGGGGTGTTGGCGTTTCATGTTGACAACCTACTCTCAAAGGTTCAGGAAAAAAAGTCGTAGTATACTGGCAATTTTTCTGTAATTTTGATGTTGTTTCAGAATAATAAAATGAACAATGAAACTGACCAAGTCCACCTGGTTGATAAGTGACAGCTGTGGGTCAAAACTCAGGTGTGCCTTTCCCCTAAAGCCATGCCCTGCCCTGCCAACCACAAGGCCCTGCACATCCGAGTTGGCCTCTGTCCCTGCTCATCACCTACAAAACAGCCCTGCCTCTCCGCAGCCGGGTTGCTGGAACTGCGCCCCACCTGCCGCCACCCTGCACTGGCCTGACTCCCCCATTCCACACCTGGCCCAGCACTTACCACATAGTGTGGCAGGCAACACTGGGACAGCTGAAAGACCCTGTGCTACAAATTGGCACTGCCCAGCTTCCTGCTCCTGGGAGTGGGGTCCATTGCTGAGCTTCTGCTCCCTGGAAGAGCTCCACACTCCTCAAGGGTTTGAGATTTTTCAAACCAATTCCAAATAAGCCAGGGGAGGTTTTCCTGTCTTGGTTTCCATCATTACCACCTCCACAGTTGGAGGTTCCCTCCTAATCCAGATGCTTGAACCAGGACCTCACCAACTAGGACTTCATGTATCACTGGGACACTTAGCATAATCACCACTGCAGGTTGCCAGATATCACCCAAAGTGATGTTCTACCAAAGACAGAAACTGCAGCTCTCCCGCGACCTTCCAGGTGCTGCCCTGACTCCTCCAGCTGAACCTGCTAGGGCAGACGGAAGTGGGACATGCAGCGTATTTGCCTGCCACTCTGTCCGTGTGCCCACCAACTCGGCTGCACGCTCCAGTGACACCAGCTGGGGGGCCTGGGGCTCAGAGCTGAGCAAGGTTACAGGGCAGATAGGTTGGCCTCGATCAACCTGACCACACTCAGCTGGAGGAGTGACTTCTTCATTGTCTGACACTAAACCAGGAACCAAGTGGATCTCCCTGAGTGCAGGGTGGGTGACCTTAACCAGTGGGGGCATTTCTCTTCTTACAGACCTCGTGTTTTTCTTTACTAGGTTCTGTGCTCCCCTCAAGGGTCCTAAGTGTTCCTCCAACCTGAGTGTTCTGCAGGGAAACGTGCTGTGTAAACATCATGCCTATTTCCTGCTTGGAGCACAGGTTTTGTAGTAGAGCTCTCAGGGGTGTGGAAGAAGCCTGGCAGCCCACACCCTATAAATGCTGTTGTCCACCTTTATGCTCTGACTTGGAGGCAGAGACCCAAGCAGCTAGAGGCTCTGTGTGTGGGTGAGTTTAGCCCCATCTCCTGCATGTTCTCCAGCTTGAGGATCGCAGACAGAGAGGACCAGCCCAGCAGCCATAGGCCTGACCAAGGCCCAGGCTGGGAAGGAGGGCGACTCCCTGTTTTCCACTGAGAGGTGTTTCACAGCACGGTCAACATGGATGACCTGCAAAGGCCCTCATGCTTTGATATCTTCTTTGGCCAGGTCCATCCCTACCAGGGGCTCAGCAGGGCCTAAGTCGAGGGAGTGGGAGAACAGACCCCAACAGGAAGGAAGACCTAATTACTGACTGTGAGAGGGTCATCACCCCCCTGATCATCACCTTGAGGGGCCTAGGTTGTGTTCATCTCTTTTCATTCTCAGGTCGTTGATTTCTTAGAGCCTGAAAAGAAGGTAACTGCACATATGAGGGACAGATGGAGTGAGTCAGTGAGTGAGTGACCTCATCCTTGCTCCTAACAGCCTGGGAGGGACAGGGCAGCTTTTCTGTAGAGCATAGAAGATTTGGCTGAAGTCAGGGAGGTGAAACCAGTTTCCCAGGGTAACGGTGAGGCACTGACAGAAAGGAGACTACAGTGGAGCCCAGGCCCCCGGGCTCCCCAGAGCTCCTTACTCTTCCTCCTCCTCAGCAGTCTGGAGACCCCACAGCTCCAGCTGGGGACCTGAAGCGGGAGACCACGCCAGGTGCCAGATGATGCTGGGAATTTTCCTGGGTGCTTCGGGTCTTCCCAGCACTCTGGTCTCGCCTGCCCTGCCTCTCGGGCTCTGCCCAGCTTCCTGAGTCCTGACAGAGCACAGTGGGGGAGATGTTGGCAGAGGTGGCAGATGGGCTCACAGCCATCCCTCCTGCAGGAGCAGCAGCTGGAGCCGGAGCCATGTGGCTGTGCCCTCTGGCCCTCACTCTCACCTTAATGACAGCCTCTGGCGCTGCGTGCGAAGTGAAGGACATTTGTGTTGGAAGCCCTGGTATCCCCGGCACTCCTGGATCCCATGGCCTGCCAGGCAGGGATGGGAGAGATGGTGTCAAAGGAGACCCTGGCCCTCCAGGTACTGTGCTGGAGACTCCACCCTCTGCTGAGGGACACAGACCCCTTTTCAGAAAGCCTGTCTGTCTAGGCCCCTAGGCTGTGGGCCATAGTGAGCTGGGTGGGACCTGGTGGGCTCCTGGGGCCCTTAGGACGGCGCATCCTGGAGAGTCTGTCCTCATAGTGCCCATGGAGTGATAACTGGGACAGCCCCAGTGATAATGAGGGTCGAGTCTCACTAGCTCCAACCAGTTGCGGGTGACGGATCCCACATATCCACGTCCTGTTTCTCTGCAGGCCCCATGGGTCCACCTGGAGATATGCCATGTGCTCCTGGGAATGATGGGCTGCCTGGAGCCCCTGGTATCCCTGGACAGCGTGGAGAGAAGGGGGAGCCTGGGGAGAGGGGCCCTCCAGGTGAGCAGGGTGGGGCAGGTGGGCAGTGGGAACACGGGCACAGCAACCCTGAAGTCCGTTACACAGGGCTGATGGGGATCAAACAAACCCTGCAGGTTCCCCAAGGGCATTTGGCTCAACCTAAGTAAGAGAATGTGAACTTGAGGGAGAAAGCCGAAGTGTCTGGGGAGTGTGGTCACAAGTCAGGGAAGGGCAGGTGTGGGAGGTCCTCCATGCCTCGTGACCGCCGATGGGGAGACACGGAGTCAGGTGTGGGACGAGGGACGGCGCTGGGAGGCGGGGGAGTCACGTCCTGGGATGCAGCGCTGGGGGCAGTCTGAAGGGTGAATGCGGACCAGACATCCAGGCAGATGGTGTGATCAGGACCCCGCAGGCAGACGGGAATTTGAAGCTCAGAGCGGTGAGCAAGGCCATCAGGGCAGTGCAGAGAGCATCATGCTTGCCCTTGGTGGAGGGTGCGGGAGAGGGACTTGCCCCACAGAGGTGGGCAGACAGCCACTCGAGGGACAGAGCAGGAAAGAGGACAAGGGGTGGGGGTCTCAGCAGGGGCAAGGCTTTGCTAAAGAATAGGGGACCGGGGGTGTGGAGACACACTGGAGTCTTGTGGACCCTCTGAGCCTGGGTCCTGGGCGATGCCTAGCAGCAATGAAAGGGGAGAGTTCCAGGACTGCAGATGGCAAAATGCCTGTGTGGCAGCAAGTGGGAGTCTTCACTGTCCTGCCCCTCCTTCTGTGTGGGGCGCTCTCCACAGGGCTTCCAGCTCATCTAGATGAGGAGCTCCAAGCCACACTCCACGACTTCAGACATCAAATCCTGCAGACAAGGGGAGGTAAGGGGACCCCCTGGGCCTCACAGGGTAGGAGTTTCCCACAAATTACCCTCATTCTCAGCAGCAGCTTCTAGAACATAGAGATGACAAACAGGCACGCACGTGTCAGGTCTTGGGGAAAGGAATGATGCTTGCTTTTCTGATGTCTTTGAATGGCCCAGAGGCGACAGAACCTGACACAATTCACTCCCCATTTCATAGGAAAGCAAGTTCTCCACCTGTCTTGCTTTCCACTGAATCCCAGCAAATGGCACCATTTCTGGCAATAAGTAATTGTTACTTAGATGAATGAATAAATGGAGGAGAGTCTAAAAGTGAATTTAGGAAACTGCAATTGGAAGAGGAAGAGCAGTCACAGAGAGGCAGAGATGGAGAGGCTGGGGAAAGTCTGGTGGCAGAGAGTCCATGTGAGGGAGGTGGCTTAGAGACAAAGCAGTCAGTGGCCTGACCCAGTCTCCTCTGCTCCCAGCCCTCAGTCTACAGGGGTCCATACTGGCAGTAGGAGACAAGGTCTTCTCCACCAATGGACAGTCCGTCACTTTTGATGCCATTCAGGAGGCATGCGCCAGAGCAGGCGGCCGCATTGCTGTCCCGAGGGGTCCAGAGGAAAACGAGGCCATTGCAAGCTTTGTGAAGAAGTACAACACATATGCCTATGTGGGCCTGACTGAGGGTCCAAGCCCTGGAGACTTCCGCTACTCAGACGGGACCCCTGTAAACTACACCAACTGGTACCCAGGGGAGCCCGCGGGTCAGGGAACAGAGCAGTGTGTGGAGATGTACACAGACGGGCGGTGGAATGACAGGAACTGCCTGTATAACCGACTGACCATCTGTGAGTTCTGAGAGGCATTTAGGCCACAGGACAGGGAGGATCCTGTCTGGCCTTCGGTTTCCATCCCCAGGATCCTCTTGGTCTGTGAGATGCTGGAACTCCCTTTCAACAGAATTCACTTGTGGCTATTAGGGCTGAAGGCATCCTTAACCACTTTATTCCCCTGACGGGCCCTGACTGTTCCCCCAAATCACTGGCCAGCCTTGACGCTCCCCTTGCAAACCCTCCCAGCACTGTCTCCCAGGCAGCCACTCCTAGCCTTGGCCTTCGGCATGAGATGGAGCCCTCCTTATTCCCCATCTGGTCCAGTTCCTTCACTTACAGATGGCAGCAGTGAGGTTTTGGGGTAGAAGGACCCTCTGAAGTCACACAGAGTGCCTGCCTCCTGGTCCCCTCTGCTCTCCCTCTGCAGCCCACTGCGTGCCCAGTGCCATCAGGATGTGCAGTCCTGGCCAAGCACAATGGCAGAAAGAGGTGGACTTCAGGGAAACCCTATGTGGAGCCAAGGCCGCAGTGGAGATTTTCTGGCACTCTGAGGTCTCCAGGGCAGGCCTGGTCAGGTTCTCCAGGTGGTCAGAGGGCCCAGTGGTGTCCCAGAACAGTGGTGTCCAAGCCAACCCCATGACTGACATGTATGATTTACTCCTTTGAGTCTTTGGATGCCAACTCAGCCCCCTGACCTGAAGACAGCTGGGCTAGGCCTCTAGGGTAGAGCCCCCCACTGCAAACGTGATCCAAGTAATTTTCTGCTGATGAACGGCTCTGCAGCCCACTTCAGACCTCAGTGGGCATTCACACCACCCCCCATACCACCGGCTCCACTTTCCCCTTTTATTAATCCATTCACCCAGATAATCATTAAAATTAACATGTGCCAGGTCTTAGGATATGTCTTGGGGTAGGCAGGGTACCCAGTGACTCTCGGGGATATTTATTCTCCCTGAGTCTATGTCTTCATCTGTGAAATGGGGATAAAATACTTGTTGCTGTCACAATTATTACCATCTCTCCAGCTAGCAAAATTACTACCAGAGCTGTTACTACACACAGAGGTTATTGACCGAGCACATACCACGTGCCACACACCTTGACAAGCAATTCTAATACAGCTTATTATTTAGTATTCAATCTTCACACAATGTCACGGGACCAGTATTGTTTACTCCATTTTCTATAAGGACACTGAAGCTTGGAGAAGTTAAATGTTTTGAGTATTATTCCAGAGAGCAAGTGGCAGAGGCTGGACCCAAACGCATCTTCCTGCACTTGAAGCTCATGCTCCCAGCCACCCCACCCCTGAGCTGAACAAAGATGATTTAAGTGTATGTAATAAATCGTGAATGTGTTTATATGTGTTTCCTCTGCTCTGGTTCCAAGAAACATCACATTTCTGTATTTTTGTAAGTCAAATGAACTCTGGCTCTGAGCTCCCACTTTCCTCAAGATTGGAAAATTCAGTCTCAGGATGTGCTTGCTTTGTTTGATGGGAGGGGCGACCTGCTCTCCTCTCTATGATGCTGCAGGGGGATGGGGAGCTACAGACACCATTCAGAAGAACATATGGGCATCATGAATCCACATGGTCCATTTGTTGGTGGGAATACCATGCCTTCTATCCTCCATGCAGCCACCTGAATGATTTCTGCAGCCCAGCAGTGATGGTGGCACTCAGGGCTCAGTCCCAGGCCTCAGTGAGCCATCCTAGTCTCATGTCGGCTTGGAATGGGACCACTCTCCCATGACCCAGGGCTGTGCAGGAATGAGACAACATCCCCAATTGCTTGAGGAGCCAGCCACATATATGTCCCACCTCCAGAAAGGCTCCCACTCCTCCCACCCTCACATCTGAGAACGCTCTGTCTCATGGATTTACTGCTTTTCTTGGGCAGAGTGAAGCTCTGGGTCAAAACCCACAAAACCAGATGAGAAATAGGGGAACAATTTATGATTCTTTTCTGAATGATAATTTTTAATCCGGTCACCATTCCACATGTGCTTGGGACCCAGCACAGAAATTATTGAGCCTTCCCCTAAATTAAGAGAAAACCAAGGAGAAGCATGTACAAATGTTCCTCGACTTATAAGGTGGTTAGGTCCTGATAAACACATGCAAAATGATATCTTAAATGGAAAACGCATTTAATACATCTAACCTACCAAACATCATAGCTGAGCCTAGACTACTTTAACTATGTCCAGAACCCTATGTTAGCCTGCAGTTGGGCAAAATTATCTAACACAAGCTCTATTTTATAATAGGGTGCTGACTATCTCATAGAATTTATTGACTACTATACAGGAAGTGAATGAATGGTTGTATGTGTACTTGAAGTGTGGCTTCTGCTGAATTCACATCGCTTTTGGACCAATGTAAAGTCCATAAATTATAAGTCAAACCACCATAAGTCCAGGACCGTGTGTACTCCCAACTTTATAAGTAAATACGCCAAGCCAATGAAAATTGATGTCTTCTCATTTCTTGTTAGGATTATTTTTACTTTCTTTATGCTTTTATTTGCTATTGTTACTATTTTATCATATTTTAAATTAATTATTGCTCTTTTATGAGAAAAACTCTTGATTTACTTTTTATTCATCTTATACCCAACCATCTTTTTGGATTCTCATTTTTTTCCCTAATATTAATACTTCTAAGATAATTGATTCTTTTTGTTTGTTTGTTTTTATTTTTGAGACAGAGTCTCTCTTTGTTGCCCAAGCTGGAGTGCAGTGGCACAATCTTGGCTCACTGCAACCTCTGCTTCTCAGGTTCAAGTGATTCTCCTGCCTCAGCCTCCCAAGTAGCTGAGATTACAGGCGGGTGCCACCACGCCTGGCTAATTTTTGTATTTTTAGCAGAGACAGGGTTTCACCATGTTGGCCTGGCTTGTCTTGAACTCCTGACCTTAAGTGATCCTCCCGCCTCGGCCTCCCTAAGTGTGGGAATTACAGGCATAAGTCACCTTGCCCAGCCAATGATTCTTTTATATTTTATAGACAGATAGTTACATTTACAAAGGACGGAAATTTGATCTGTCCTTTTATGACATTTATATTTTTTCCATCTCATTTCTTAGCTCCACCACAGGAACTCAGCTAAGGGGGGAGTAGAAGGGACTGAGCGGGGCACCCCTTCCCTCCTCCCATCTTGGACCTGGCATGTGAACGCACACTGATCTTCTCTGGTTCACTCTCTCTCTTCTGCCATGAAGCCTACAATGAACCATGGTGAGGCAGGAGGGCTATGGAGGGCTCCAGGGACAAAGCCTTTGTGAACACAGTAAGGTTTTCTTTTTGTTTTTCATGAGAGACACAGGAAACTGTAAAGGAATACTTGAATTTGGGCCTGACCTTGTCATATTTTTCTCATAGAAAGATCATTCTGGCTGATACACCAAAGATGTGCCTGAGATCTGCAGGAGTAGATGCTGGGGGACTTCCCTGACCAACTGTAATTATGTAATAGTCCAGGTAAGACTTTTTTTTTGTTCTTAGTTAGAAGCCTACAGAACCAAAGAATGAGTCATGGACAATAGCTATTAGTTATTCCTCAATTATCTGCCCCGGTGATGGCTTAGTAATGGTAGGGTTGCTGGGTTTAGAAAATAAAAATATAGGCCAGGCATGGTGGCTCACGCCTGTAACCCCAGCACTTTGGGAGGCCTAGGCAGATGGATCACGAGGTCAGGAGTTTGAGACCAGCCTGGCCAACAGAGTGAAACTCCGTCTCTACTAAAAATACAAAAAAATTAGCAGGGCATGGTAGCAGATGCCTGTAATCCCAGCTACTTGGGAAGTGGAGGCAAGGAGAATCGCTTGAACCTGGGAGACGGCGGTTGCAATGAGCCGTGATGGCGCCACTGCACTCCAGCCCAGGCGACAGAGCGAGATTCTGTCCCCCCGCAAAAAAAAGAAAAATATAGGATACCCAGTTAATTTGAATATCAGATACATAGGTAATTTATTCGGTGTGTTGTATGCAATATTTGGGGCACACTTATTCCAAAAATTTATTCAATGTTTATATGAAGTTCACATTCTACAGATTCCAAAATGCTTTGCATTTTACCTGGTAACCCTACCTGTAGGGGCCTGGACAAGCAAAGGCTTTGGGTGAGGCAGGAGACACTTCCTGTGGTTAGTGGTATGTGACGATGTGACTTGGGACCATACCATCAGACTTGTACCCCAGTGCCTTTTGGCTCAGGAATGAATGTGAAGTCTTTCCTGAGCTCTGTACATGGTGAGCAGGGCCACTGAAGCATGGTGTGTATGAGCACAAATAAGGCTGGTATTTCCAACACACTCTGGCTCTCCCCTCGGCAGGACATCCAGGAGCCTGGGGTAGGAATCCTCTGGGTTTGCCTCATTTCTACCCACTGCAGCTGCCCGGCAGCCACCTAGCCTAGCGTGAGTCTTCTCCTGGAGGCTTCCAGAGGTGTTTCCATGAATAAATAGGAAAGATGGCAAGGTACGACAAAGGGACCGGAGCAAAGGAAAGGACTGAATGTGGATGGCATGCCTCCGACAAGCCTTCTGGAGTGTGAGTATCTGTCAAAGCAGAAATGAAGACTTGGGAAGAGGAGCTTCTTATGGTGTCTAACTGTCTCTTTCTCTGGGGCAGTGGGCTCCAGACACTTTTAGAACCACACATACAAAGCCCCCCGGGGCTTAGGCTCTCCAGGCAAAGCTGTGCTCGGGCAGGGGCATAGGACAGGCAGGCAGCAGGGGCAGGAAGGGCTAGCAGCTCTTCCCTGGCTAACAGGTGGGGTTCTGCCTCCAGCTGCCTCCCCAGGACAGAAGCCAGATGAGCTGCTCCGAAGTCACCTTGGGGAGTTAGGGAATGCATCTGCCACATACGCTGTGTTGGGAGAGAACTTTCAGCTGACTGCAAGCTTCCCAGGCTGCTCCCAGTGGAAAGTCTGACTCCTGGGCTGGGAGGTTCCTTCTCTGCCAACACCCTGCTCTGAGCCTACAGACAGGCAGTGAACAGTGCGGTTGGCATCTCCCTGCAGCTCCGGCTGAGTCTTCAGGGTCATATCTCAAGGGGTTATTAAGGGAAATCATCACCTCAGGAATGGTCATCTTTTTTTTTTTTTTTTTTTTTTTTTTTTTTGCTATAGTCACAATTTAAGGAATTGTGTGAAACAGTCAAGTGGGGGCAGACATTAGATTTCAAGAGGTCTCAACCACTCCAAAATATGGCCTGAGTCTGTGCCACCCAACCTCCTCAACCACGTAGACTTCATTCCTTCATTCATTCACTTGTTCCAACTTTCGCCAGTATTTCCCAAGTACCTACCTTGTGCCAGCCTGAAGGCGGGAATCACACAGTGAGGAGGGGACAGAACCCCCCTGCTAGCCAGGGAAGAACTGCTAGCCCTTCCTGCCCCTGCTGCCTTCCTGTTCTGTGCCCCTGCCTGACCTTCATGGTCTCATATGGTCTTTCATTACTGAAAAGTCCTCATGCACCACTTGAATGTAGTTAAGATGGCTGGCTCTTTCCACTCTGATTTCCCCTCCATCTCACTGCTCCTCACGCCCCTCATGTTGGAGTGGTCATAGACATTTTTAGGCTCTGGCTAGGGATGAGACAGCTTTATGTAGTTTACGGTCACTTCTATGTGTGGTTGCATTACTGCTAGTCTTCCAGCACAGGAATGGCTTCCAGCAATATTCCTGATTCAGCCAGCAGAGTCAGAGATGATATCTAAATAATAAACATTTCCCCAGCACCTGTTTTCAGAAATATGTCAGCAGTGGAGGAGAAACAAGTGTGGATCCAGAAACTAGACTATGGAAAACTTTCTCCCCTATCATATGTGTGGAGTTGTAAGCTTGTAAGGCTGTTCACATCCATGCCTATTTAAAATGGAAGTTCTCTCCTGCAGATAATATACTTAATAGTGCAATATATACACTTATAACACAGACATGTAAATACGTCTCTTTTGAGCAATTTCCATAAATGTATTTTGCTAGAGCTCCTGTGTAGTAAGGCAGAACTAGAGGAGTACTGCAAATAGAAGCATGCTTTTGTGTGAAATGAGATGTCTTATGCATCTCACTGTATCTGATTACATCTTAGCTTGTCTGATATATTTTGTCCCAGTGAAGTCCACAAGTTCTAGATGTGCACACTAAGAAAGATTACATTTTATAACTCGATATGAAATATTAACATCTACAAAGACAACGTAAAACTCAATCTACTATTACAAGAAGACCGTCCATGACAAGCTGGGGAAGAGTTAAGTAGCAGCCACACCCCAAAGACCAGCTGTGAGAGCACAGAGGCACCTGATGGTGCCTCTGCCTGTTCTGCACTCTCCTTGAAAGCAACATGAAGCACAAGCTCAACCAGTGATTTCCAGCCCTCCCTCACAGCAAGTTAAGCCAGCAGATTTCTTGCAGAAAATCTCATGGGCAAAGATGAGCTCGCTGTCAAAAAATTTAATTTGAGAAGCACCACCATGAAAGGGAGACTTCCACTTGAGGAAACATAATAACCATAGCTAATATTTACTGAGCATTTATATGTCAGGTACTATTGCAAACAGAAAGTGGAACTATTTTATGTTTGCAATAGACACATGAATACCTTATAAGAGTCCTACCTTATAAGAGTTTAAGGTAGGACTATTTTTATTGTCATTTTACAAATGAAGAGACTAAAGTGTCAAGTGATTAAGTAACTTCGTCCAAAGTCACATAGCTTAACATGAGAAGCCACAGACTAACCTCAGCTGTCTGGCTCCAGATCTGAAGATTAAACAGAACAAATAGACAACCAGTAATGTGCTTTGAAGTAAGTATAACGAGAATAATTTCTTATTCTCAAATAATAAAGGATGGAAAAGAATCAATTGGGGATGTTAGAGATGAACAATGTGTTCATTTTGTATTACTGATCATGGGAATAAAAACCAAAAAATATATTCGTAGTCTAAACAAAACCACCTGAGTGAAAGAGCTATGTAGTGCAATGTATGCAGCTGAAGAGCTAATTAGTGAACTAAAAGATTGGAATCCTCCCTGAAAACAGCAGACTTGGATAAATAAATAGAAAGTAGAAAAGAAAAGATAATAGACATGGAAGATAGTTCCAGAAGTGCCAATATCCACCCACTGGGTGTTACCAAAAGAGAGACTGCTAGAGAAATGGATGTCCAATGAAACATGGTTGGTTTGCAACACAAGTTTATTTCCTCTCCCTCCCCAAATCCTAATAAAATGGCAGTAGAGGAAGAGCACAGGTAAAATCCTTCAAGGACAATCGGAACAAGAGAGGAGAAAACAGCAACCAAGAATTTCAACATGTATTTTGGAGATAATATACAAAGGAGTGGTAATTTGGCAGAATGGTGCATGTTCTGACTTGGGTGCCCCAGAGGGCGAAAATAAGAAGAATCCAAAAGATTCTCCCTACTCCACCCCCAGGGTCTCAGAAAGGATCCACACTTGAAGAGGTGAGGTACAGTGTGAGGCTGTAAATAGGAAAACAGGGGCATAAGTGGAAACCCTAGGCCACTTTCTCTACCCTCTTTGGCCAGGGGTCCCCTCCACCCAGAGGAGAAAGGAGAGTTATTTGTCATATAAATTGAACTGAAGAAACTGTAGAATGGGAGGTCTGAGCCACACAGATTTGAGAGGAGGAGGTAAGGTATTGGAGGAACCCGCCCTCAATATTTCAACATTAGGTTCTTTCTATTTTCCATAAGTGTCAGCCAGCTGAGAAATAAAGAGAAAGAGTACAAAGATTGGAATTTTACAGCTGGGCCGCCGGGGGTGTCATCACATATTGGTAGGACCGTGATGTCCACCTGAGCTGCAAAACCAGCAGGGTTTTATTAAGGATTTCAAAAGGGGAGGGTGTGTAAGAACAGGGATTAGGTCACAAAGATCACATGCATCAGAGGGCAAAAAGGAGAACACAGATCACGTGCTTCTGAGGAAACAGGACAAGGGCAAAATCAGAAACTTTTAATAAGGGTCTATATTCAGCAGTGCATGTATTGTCTTGATAAATATCTTAACAGAAAATGGGGTTTGAGAGCAGAGAACCAATCTGACCAAAAATTTACCAGGCTGGAGTTTCCCAATCCTGGTAAGCCTGAGGGTACTGCAGGAGACCAGGGCATATCTCAGTCCTTATCTCAACTGCATAGGACAGATATTCCCAGAGCAGCCATTTATAGACCTCCCCCCAGGAATGCAATTATTTTCCCAGACTATTAATATCAATATTCCTTGCTAGGAAAAGAATTTAGCGATATCTTCCCTACTTGCACGTCTGTTTATAGTCTCTCTGCAAGAAGAAAAATATGGCTCTTTTGGCTCAACCCCACAGGCAATCAGACCTTATGGTTGTCTTCCCTTGTTCCCTAAAATTGCTGTTATTCTGTTCTTTTTCAAGGTTTCATATTGTTCAAACACACATTTTACAATCAATTTGTACTGTTAACACAACAGTGGTCCTGAGGTGATGTACATCCTCAGCTTATGAAGATAACAGGATTAAGAGATTAAAGTAAGACAGGCCTAAGAAATTATGAGTATTATTTGGGAACTGATAAATGTCCATGAAATCTTCACAATTTATGTTCCTCTGTCGCGGTTCCAGCCAGTCCCTCTGTTCAGGATCCCTGACTTCCCACAACAGTAAAGTCGAGTTTAAACATAAGGATTAAGCCACAATCTACATATTGAATGATGGGACCCCAGTCCCCAGAGAGTGAGCAACCTAATTTACAATCTACAGTCCAGGGTCCGGAGGATTCATTTGTGGAGAAAAGGAACGTCCCAGACAAAGGGCCTCCAGTGGCTGATGTGTGCTGGTTCCCTCAATGAAGAGCTGACCCGATGCTCAGACACTCTGTGGCGAGCTCCATCAGTCAACAAGCTCTGCTCCCCCACAGAGACTGCAGTCAGTGTTTAGTGCTTCACCCCCAAATGTGAATACACAGCTAGGAGTAACCACCTGGGAGGAAGGCCTCCAGCAAGGGTGACCAACCTTCCTGGCTTGCCAGGGACTAAGGCGTTTCACAGGACATGGGACAGTCAGTACTACTATGGTTTGAGTTTGTTCCCACCAAAACTCATGTTGAACTTTGATCCCCAATGTGGCAGTGCTGGGAGGTGTGCCTGGCGGGAGGTGTTTGGGTCATGGGGGCGGATCCCTCATGAATGACTTGTTGAACTCCAGCTCTCTCATGAGACTGGATTTCGTTCTCCTGGGAATGTTTCTGCAGGAGTGGGTTGTAAAGCCAGGATGCCCCTTGGGTTTTGTCTCTTCCCACACGTCCACTCACCATTGAACTTTTCCACCATGTTATGACATAGCACAAAAAGCCCCCACCAGAATCTGAGCAGATGCTGACACCATACTTTTTGAACTTCTCAGCCTGCAGAACTGTGAGCCAAATAAACCTCTTTTCTTTATAAATTCCCCAGCCTCAGGTATTCTTCTATAGCAACACTTAATGGATTAAGACAAGTACTAAAATAAGAGAAATCTCTGCCAAACCAGAACGAGTTAGTCGTCCTATTCTAGCATGTGCAAGCAATGTCCATTTGCATGGCTTTGCTTAATAATTTGCATGCCTGACCTACACGCACAGCTCACAGGCTGGGAACACAGTCATCTGCTATAATTTATATGATCTTGTGACAATACCTGCCAAAAATCATATTAAATGGTTTGTGACTTTTGTTGATCCTCTTCCAGCCTTTGACACAATATATAAACAAAAATATGAACTATCCTGCTTGTAATTTCCAGTTGGGTAAAACAAAAATGTGTCCTGGATCCTTTTATTTTTAACTTGAAACCACATTGAGATAGCCCATTAATTTGCTTTCCTACTGACCCATACAACTGTTAGGCCTGTTAGGCACAATGCAGGCCACTGACCAGCATCAGCTCCAAAGGGTCAGTGTCTGTGCCCTGCAGGTTGTTGCATATGGTAGGGCCCTGCCACCCTGCTCTGGAATGGAGCACAGAAGGCCAAGCATTCTCTCAGATGCAAATGCTATCTAATGACCTCCAGAAACAAGGGCTACCAAATCTGGATCTGAAATAATCATTTTAATGGAAATCCTCCAACTTTAGGGAGATTAATAGGAAATAATAATAAACAATAAATCATCTTATTTAGTTACTTTGGGTGTACAATTCACAGCCAGTTTTAATAGGGCTTATTGCTCAAAATTAGATGTGCCACAGGTGTGTGTGTGTGTGTGTGTACATGCATATGTATATATGTAGTCAAACAGGATATATGGTTACATGCCTGCTTTACATTTTTTCCAGGCTAATTTTTATTGCCATTGCATTTTATGATGTGGAATTGTGGGGAATCAGTTACCCATTCATTGCCTTGTTAGGGAACTCTCACATTTCCTCCTGAAGAGAACCTTGGCTCTGCCTGCAGGGACTCCCTTGATGCACTTTGGAGGGGATGTGGATTATCCTCTTCAGAAACATTTTCTTTCTTTCTTTCCTTCTTTCTTTTCTTTCTTTCTTTCTTTCTTTCTTTCTTTCTTTCTTTCTTTCTTTCTTTCTTTCTTTCTTTCTTTCTTTCTTTCT
>NW_012113141.1:13092551-13097249 GCF_000951035.1 Colobus angolensis palliatus | reverse complement strand
TTTCTTTCTTTCTTTCTTTCTTTCTTTCTTTCACTTTTTCTTTTCTTTCCATGTGTGAGTCAAAGATTTATTTCTTCATTTCTTGCATTTGAAGTACTCTTTGATGACATCCTCAGCCTGAGACTCCTTCCATAGTCCTTAACTACTGCACAACTGCAAGCAACCACTTTACAGGGTTTCCCCTCTCTGTCAATTGTACAGGGGCCTTCCCATTCCCCTAGTTTCTTGTTGTTGTCACCCTTGATTAGGTTGATTTGGTGTTCAGCACAAAGGGCCTCCACTAACTTGACATACATAGGCTTATCACAGTTGGATACAAGCACACAAAGGTGGGCTTGGCGCTTGTCTAAGGCTTTGGCACTTTGCGAATTCCATATGCTAGGCCATCATGGATGAGGGCGGTCTTCAGCACCTCCTGTAAAGTAGTATTAACGTCCACGACACCTCCAGCAGCAATGTCTTCCTGGGCCATGATGGTGGGTTATAGGTGAAGCCCAATCTCAAGCCTCTGCCTCCACACGACTTGGCAGCGGCAGGGAAAGAGAGGAATGTTCTGTCTGGTGCATGAGTTTTCATAACAGAATCTATTCCAAGCCCCAGTTCAGTTTGTTATTAAGATATATGGCTCATCTCTTCACTGGCAATGGAAAGTTCCAGCATTTCAAGTAGAATCTCAACCTCAGAGCCACACTATACTTTTCAAAAGCTTGGCTAAGAGAAATGCTACTTGTGGATAAGTGCCTGCAGAGTACATGTATTCGATCCTCTAGACAAATATTCTTAAATCTAGTCCCAATTTAGCCAGAGTCATGGACTTGTGAGCTTGACTACTTCCCACTGACTCCTTGAAGAATGACTTTTAATGCTTTGTGCTTTGGTTGAGGGGCATGATACACATTATGCAAAGTATGGTTTTGAACACTGATTCCTATCTGTTGCAGGGATATTGTTCAGGATGTGGCTTCTCTATGAAGCCTCTCTATGAAGACCTGGAGGAGAATATGCTCTTTGGTCCTCAGTATGTGGAATAGTTGTGCTTTTTCTTAGCAACCTGCAAATATTCTGGATCTCATAATGTGTCGTATATCCCTCTCCCCATCAGCAGGTAGGGTCTTAGAGCCAAATGAGTGAACAACCATGAGCCCACACAAGAGAACTAATCACTCGGTTTGGCATAGTTGGTGAGGTGGAATCAGAGCCTGTGGTATAGGCAAGACGCTGTAGTGGCTCAATCTGCCATGGGCAGATCCAGATGTTGAGTGTCAGGGAATCCCCTCCCTAGGGGAGGGTTGGTGATGAACATGGATCCTCCAAACCAGCTTAATGCAGGTGCCTGTAGGCCATTACTGCTCCTGAGGGTTAGGGTTGGGGTTAGGGTTAGGTATGTTAGGGTGATGACGTTGCACACCTGGTCCTATACCTATACCCTTCTCCTCACCAGCTCTGTATCCTTTATTAACACACGTGAATGGCATTGTTTGAGCAGCAGCAACTGCATGTGAGTCAAATGCCATGTGCTTTCCATTGTTTCACCCATCACAGTCCCCAGGGGTAGGTACATTCACACCCCAAAGTTCACTTCTATTATGTGAGCCAGGGAAGCAGTATACTAGACATTAGCAGTGTGGGCTATGGAGTCAGGGGACCAGTTTCAAATCCTGCCTCCACCTCTCACTAATTGAGAGGCCTTGGATGAGACATTTAGTCTATTTATCTATAAAACAGGAACAAAACACTGCTTACAAACACAGCTGTGACAGGAAACACATTACATAACCACTGTGAACCATTTAGCACAGAGCTTGACCCAGTAATAAATGCTATGAAGAAATATATTGTGGTAGTGAAGACTTTGGTTTTTGGAATTGGATACACCTGGGTTCAAATTCCAGCTCTTCCAGGGTCAACTGTGAAAACTTGGGCAAGTTTCCAACTTCATTAATCCTCACCTTTTTCCAACTGCGAAATGGGGCAAATAGTGCATATAAAACTCATGGCCCACTGCTTGAGATGAAGTGTGTGCTCCATAAGTGATAGCTTTAGCTACTTGTTATTTTACTGCTATACCAGAAAGAATGCAGCTCAAGCTAAACAGGCAAGATGGAACACCTAAGGCAATTCTGCAGAGCTGCCGACCCTATGCGGCAACTGACCTCCATCTCCAACACATGGTAGCAACAGTTACTTAGATGGATTGTGTTCTATGTACTCGGCAATGAGCTGAGAGTTTTATATCTTTGTTTTACCTGGGACTAGGTATGGCGGATCTTAATATTTTGGGGGCCACAAGTACTGTATCAGCCTGGTTCCAATCAAGAGATAGAAACCACAAGTGGTTTATGCAGTGGAAGTTTAATATAAAGAATTATTCAGCTATGATAAATGAGCAACTATATGATGTAAAGAGAACCTTATAGGGCTACTCTCCCTACAAGTGGGGAAGAGTATCCAAGAAGGACAATCTAGGATTGGGGTCCCCTCCCCAGGCTGGAGATCACATATTGTTGGAGAAGGTATCACTGCATCCCCCTACATGGCAGAGAGATTTGCTGGGTTGCATGGTCTAGAGCTGGTTGCAATTATTGGACAAGCAGGAAACAAACCTCCACAGCCCATGTCCACACTGCTGGGTTGAGTGTATGAGCATGTAGAATGATTGGGTCTCCAGTATGGACAGAAGGCATGGATTGCATGGTGCCTGTGCTGGGAGGATACTAAGTGGGTGATCACCATACCAGGCCAAGACTAGTTGCCTGGGACCTTCTGGGCACATGGCTGGAGCAGAGCACCACTGGATCTCCTCACAGCAGCCAGACCCAGGAAGAGAAGCTCCTTTCACCTGTGCTGTTCTCTCGGCACCCGCCACTGAGAAAGCATCATGTTAAGCTCACCGTAGAGGAGAAATGCTCATGGGAATCCTGTCCATTGTCACAGAGCAGGTATTAGTGGGTACATATGGAGTTGAGAAGTCATAAGTTGTAACTGGCATAGATATTATGGGGCATTTGAAGAACGCTGTGAACACATATGCATGGGTCCATATATTCATGCGTGTGCACGTATGTGTAATTATTCACACAATTCATGGTGGATACTACTTCTAGGGTGTTCACAGACCCCAGGTAGAGAGTGCCTGGAGGGAAAATTATCCAAGGCAGGCCCATTCATTGTTCCAGGGCAGCCACAAGAAAGCCTCCGTTAAGCAGCAGAAGTCTCCGGGGCAGGTGGGGCTAGGCAGCATGAAAGAATTGGCCGCAAGAGTTCCCAGCCCTGTCCCAATTATGCAAGGTGACTTTTCTTTCTCTTCCTTCTCCATTCCCTTCCATATTGCTCATGCACCCAAAGGGAGACTTGAAGACTCTCTAGCAGGACAAGGCCATTTTCTTTCGGCATTTTTCTCTCCCTAAAATCTAGCCGATTATCAGCTTAGACACACAGTAGGCTATGTGCTATGAAAAACAGGCATCCTGGGTTATTTTACAAACTCATGGATAGTCATTTTGAAATCGCCTTCACGTTTGCAAAATTAGGACTGAGACAGTGAAAGAAAGCTAACTTAACCGACTCCATCTTGCTTCTAACCTCCAAGCTGTCTTTGTTCATTCCTGGGCATAGGCTGAACTAACTTTGGGAGAAACTTAGTTTGTAGTTATAGTTTAAATAAAGATGGTAACAGCCCTTCCCCAAAGCAGACCTCCTTCTTGTCTGGGGACTAGACTAACATTAGCCACAGGATTAGAAATTATGGTTTCGGAGTCACGCAGCTGGAGGCTGCAAGATTCTGACCCTCCCTAAACTGCTCCTGAGATCAGTGTTTGAGATATTTTGCAGACCCTGCACTTGATGGATCAGCTGGCACCATCCAGATGGAGAAACTGGCTCGTCTGATCTTGCGGCCCCCACCCAGGAGCTGACTCAGCACAAGAAGACAGCTTCGACTCCCTATGATTTCATCTCTGACCAATCAACACCCCTGGCTCACTGGCTTCCCCCCACCAAGTTATGTTTAAAAATTCGGCTCCCTGAATTCTCGAGGAGACTGATTTGAGTGATAATAAGACTCTAGTCTCCCCCACAGCCGGCTCTACATGAATTACTCTTTTTCTACTGCAATTCCTTGTCTTGATCAATCGGCTCTGTCAAGGCAGCGGGCAAGGTGAACCCCTCGGGTGGTTACAATCTTCCTCCTTCAGCGAAACTCCAAGTTCCTCGTTGATAGTGGCAAACACCAGTTGCCATATTTTCTATTGTTCCTGGCACAGAAAGTCCCTGTTCGTGGTCCTGCTGAACGTAAGGGCCCAGGTGCTGAAAAGTTACCTCCCACCTCACCCCAACCTCATCAGTGGGGCTGGATACTGGCAGTGGGCAGAGGAATGAAATTTATTTATTTATTTATTTATCTGTTTGTTTTTGAGACGGAGTTTTGCTCTTGTCGCCCAGGCTGCAGTACGATGGCACCATCTCAACTCACTGCAACTTCCGCCTCCTGGGTTCAAGCAATTCTCTTGCCTCAGCCTCCTGAGTAGCTGGGATTACAGGCGCCTGCCACCACACCCAGCTAATTTTTATATTTTTGGTAGAGATAAGGTTTCACCATGTAGGTCAGGCTGGTCTCGAACTCCTGACCTCAGGTGATCCACCTGCCTTGGCCTCCAAAAGTGCTGGGATTACAGGCATGAGCCACCATGCCTGGTCCTT
>NW_012113141.1:13075784-13092431 GCF_000951035.1 Colobus angolensis palliatus | reverse complement strand
AACCTCTGCCTCCCAGAGTCAAGCAATTCTCCTGCCTCACGCTCCTGAGTAGCTAGGATCACAGGCCACGCCCTGCTAATTTTTGTATTTTTAGTAGAGATGGGGTTTCACCATGTTGACCAGGCTGGTCTCAAACTCCCGACCTCATGTGACCCACCTGCCTTGGCCTCCCAAAGTGCTGGGATTACAGGCTTGAGTCACTGCACCTGGGGAAATTTATTTCATTAGATGTTCAAAAAATGTATGACGCAAGAGTGGGACTTTCTGCCTCCATCCCACATCTGCCGGAGCAAGGAGAGAGCCCAGCAGCTGGGGGTATTCTGGGTAAGACTCCCTCTCCCTCGGCCACGTTGTTGTCAGAGTGAAGAAGGCCCTGGAACTCCAACTGTTCCTGGCAATTCTTCCTTCTTCCCCCACCACAGACAACCCCCAGCATCATTATTTTCCCTGAGAGCATCAGGACCCATCTCCTTAGGGCCTTTATCTCGATATACATCAGTCACTCCAAGAAGCTCAGGCCCCAAGTCATCCCTTCCCTTATCTCCTAGGCCTGAGTCCTCACATAGCTCTATGTGACTCTCTCCACCACTCCCCAGCCTTCATTTTTTCCCTTAGCACATACATCACCTGACGTATCATACATTTGACTGGCTTCTTAGTCTCCCCTGATTGAGGGTGCGGTGTTCTGTCTCTCTTGTTTGACCACTATCCCCCCAGGATCTACAAGGTATCTGGCATGTAGCAGGGACTTAATAAACATGTGTTGAGGAATGAATGAACAAACAAAAGCATCTTTAGTGTCCTCCGTTCTCTGGACCTCAGGCTCCGCTGCAGCCTAGTCAGTCTTGATCTTCAGGCCTAAACAAGGCCCAAACCACAGGTCTTCGTCCATACTGGCTTATCCCACCTATCTAGCAGTTTCCCAGGCTGGACTTGGGAGACAGGTGGGCTTGGATTGGAATCCTGGCTCTGCCATTATGAGGCTTTTAACACCTCGGTGCCCCATTTTCCTTATGTGTATAACCAGAAGGATGCCTAACTCCTGAGAATGTGGTAAGTGAATTAAATGGAAGGTGTGTGTAAAGAGCTCAGCACAACTCCTGGCACACTGTAAGTGCACAATAAAGTGTGGCCACCAGGGAGGCAATAGGGCAGGGTGAGGAGGAGCAACAGGCTTCCTCTGGTGCCATCTCCTACGAGTTGGTAGAAGAAGCCTGGCGCACTGTGCACAGTGGATTCTGGTCAGGCCCTGAGCTCAAAGGGAAAGAATCCCATGATTGATTACTGATGTCTGTCATGGGCATGGGGGCTGGGCGACAGGAGAAGGTGAAAGAGAGTAGCAGCCCCAAGCCATACATTTGCCATCCTGATCTAGAATTTCCACCATTGCTCCTTATCTTGTGCATATCTTGACTGTTTTTAAGGGTGAGAGCTCCCCTATTTTCAACAGCTCTTTTCTGACTCCGTAATTTCTCACCCACCCCAGCCCTGAAAATGGTGTAGTCTGCTCCTCTGAGCCCCAACAGTCTTTTCTCTGCTGTTCCTTTATTACTTACCGTGTAGCATTTTGGTTTTTAAAAAACTTTCTGACCTCCTTTCCACACATATAGGTGGAACATGCCTTCAGGGTAGATTTCACCTTAGAAAACTAACGCAGGAAAGTGCACAGGCTTGCAAGTCAGAAAATCTGAACTTGCTGTGAATTTGAGCTCATCACCTTGCCTTTTGGAGTCTGTTTCCCCAGCCAAAAAGCAGAGCCCTAAGATGCCTTTGCAGCCCATGGTATCCCAGGGCTGTGGTGGGAATCAGCATTTCACTGGGCTCTGTGGAGAGGAAAAGCTTTCATGTTCAGCCGGGCACGGTCGTTCACGCCTGTAATCTCAGCACTTTGGGAGGCCAAGGTGGGCGGATCACCTGAGGTGGGGAGCTCGAGACCAGCCTGGCCAACATGGTGAAACCTCATCTCTACTAAAAATACAAAAAATTAGCCAGGCATGGTGGCTGGAGCTTGTAATCTCAGCTACGCAGGGGGCTGAGGCAGAAGAATCTCTTGAACTCATGAGGCAGAGGTTGCAGTGAGCTGAGGTTGCACCACTCTACTCCAGCCTAGGTGACAGAGTGAGACTCCATCTCAAAAAAAAAAAAAAAAACGCATTCATGTTCTCATTGCATGTCCATGTATCCCCTCCTGCCACCAGGTCTCAAACCGGAGCTTCTGCAGATGCTCAAGATGCTTTTTCAGCAAGTGGGTAGTAGGATGAAGCTTCCAATGGGAGCAGCGGGCATTTGGCACGTACTTACAACAAGCAGAGTTTGGAGAATGGAAAAGAAAAACCAACTTTTCTCGCCTTAAACCGGCAATTGCAAAGTTGAGAGCTGGGAAAGCTAAATGCTGCCATCTGCCGGTCATTTTCTATGTTAGCAGCATCAAAGTAGCCATAGTTTTATAAAGCTCTTGTTTAAACTCAGTAAAGACCCGGAGGGAGGAGGTGGCATTTACTGAGCACCTCCTGTTTATAAGCAACCGTCTTCAAGTGTGCTATGGGTACAGAAATAAATTAGCCCTGGATGTTGCTGATAAAGAGAGCACAGATTCCAGAGAGCCAAGGCTGCCTCTCAGTGACTGCATGCCTTAAGCTCATCCTTCGACCTCTCTGAACTTCCGTTTTCTCAACAGATAGATGGACCAGGGTGATCTCTAAGGATCTAGAGGAAGGGCCTTAGAAGATGAAGAGGATGTTGACAGACGGGTACTGAGAAGGAAAAGAAGAGGGCATCCTATACAGACAAAGAGGAGGGTGTCAAGGGAAGCCCTGACATGTGTCTCCTTACCTCATCCCCTTGTTTGTGAAGCCGAGGGGTGAGTTCCTGATCTTTAAGCGCTTGTCCACCTCTGACTTCTGGTCAAGGGAAGGGACAGAGGAATTGGAAAGACTTCTTGAAGGAAGAGTGAAACAAACACCTATGTTTTAGGATCCACCAACTTTAGGAAATAGAACCATGTAATTACTTTCAAAATATTCTATAATTTGCGTACACATTATTGTATATTTTATTTACAACATTCTATTGTTGATGGACATTTAAATTATTTCCCATTGTCTCCAGGTTTGTTTGTTTTTCTGGCTTGGACATCCAGGTGCATGCATTTCTTCTTTTTCTTGTTTTTGTTTTTGTTTTTGAGACAGGGTCTTACTGTGTCACCCAAGCAGGGGTGCAGTGGCACAATCACAGCTCCTTGCAGCCGAGAACTTCTAGGTTCAATTGCTCCTCCCCGCTCAGCCTCTTGAGTAGCTGAGACTACAGGCACGCACCACTATGTCTGACTAATTTTCGTATCTTTTTGTAGAGGGGAGATTTTGCCATGTTGCCCAGACTGGTTTCGGATTCCTGGGATCAAGCAATCCTCCTGCCTCAGCCTCCTAAATCTCTGAGATTACAGCCATGAGCCACTGTAACCAGCCATGCATGCATTTCTGTCAATTACATACCCAGGGATGAAACTCTTGGATTGTAGAGGGTGTACATTTCCAACTTTATAGATCATCACAATTTGTTATCCAAAGAGGTTGAACTAATTTAAACGCATGTCAAAAGTATGTGAGTTCCTATTGTCTAGTTAGGCATGAGCAGGGCAGGAGAGGGCTCAACCCCCACCCTCCCACCAGTAATGTCACCGACCATCAGGTGATTGTTAAACTGTCTCTAATAATGGGTCACAATCTGCACCAGGGAAAGGCAGTCTCCTAATAGAAAAAACTTGAAACTGGTAATCAGCAGCTTCCCGATAAGATCTCAGGAGTTGGGAGACTGGGCTCAAGCATGCACACTAAGAGGCAAAACGGTGGAGTTTAACTTCTGGGGACACTCACCTGGTAGGGGAAGAATTCCTCAAGTGAGCATGCACACAACTCCAGTAAACACACTGCATGCTCACCGCCCAACTGCTAGCAGACCACTGCACATGTGGACAGCCCACCCCCAGGGAAGAATCGGGGGAGAAGGGATGTAAAACCCTGAAACTGTGTCAACAGATATAGATAAACAGATAAAACCCCAAGTCAAAGGTCAAACAGTGCACTTGATCTCTCAAGTCGCCCCTGGCCCTCTTCCAAGTGTACTTTACTTACTCTTGTTCCCGCTCTAAAGTTTGTTGCTGTTGTTGTTTTGAGAGAAAGTCTTGCTGTGTCACCCAGGCCGGAGTGCAGTGGCGTGATCTCAGCTCACTGAAAACTCTGCCTCCCGTGTTCAAGTGATTCTCCTGCCTCCGCCTCAAGAGTAGCTGGTATTACAAGCACCTGTCACCACACCCAGCTAATTTTTTAAAGTTTATTTTTGTTTTATTTTTTTATTTTTAGTTGAGACGGGGTTTCACCATGTTGGCCAGACTGGTCTCAAACTCCTGGCTTCATGTGATCTGCTCTCCTCAGCCTCCCAAAGTGCTAAGATTATAGGTATATGCCACCGAGCCTGGCCTAGGTTTTTAAAAAACTTTCACTTCTGCTCTAAAACTGGCCTCGGTCTCTCATTCTGCCTTATTATGCCCTTGGTCAGATTATTTCTGCTGAGGAGGCAAGAATTGAGGTTGCTGCAGCCCCCTAGGGATTGTCCACCAGTAACACTATGATTCACTGGAAAGGCCTGAAATTGTCAGATTTTTAAAGGTTTGCTAATACAGTGGGGTAAAATGTGTCTTACTGAGTTTTCACTTATTTTTAATAGATGAAAAGGCATACAGATGTATTAATGTCTGGGGCAGGGAAGAGTCAGTGATTTCCCAACCTCCCAATGGGCTACAGAAGCTGACATACCCTTTTTCACAGGGTAAGGAGGAGATAGGGAATGTAGACAATTCCTTTGAGGGGCAGCAAGTGATGGTTAGGGACAATGATCAACCTGGGAGACAGAAATTAACTTGTAAATGATTCTCTTTGGAATTGGAGCCTGAGAGGCAGGCACTGTGTTATGGAAAAGACTATCCATCCATGTGTAGTTGCATTCTTCACTCTTCTTTTGATTTCCCAGCTTCTAGGATATCCCAGTGTCTTCCCTATGGATCTCCCAGTACCTGCAGGTCACAGAGTAACACAGGCTGTGGCAGAATCATCTGGGCCTCCCAGAGCAGGGAAGACCAAGCACTGGATACCCAATTTTTCCACAATTAAAAATACACATGACCGGGTGTGGTGGCTCATGCCCGTAATCCCAACACTTTGGGAGGCCAAGATGGGCGGATCACCTGAGGTCAGGAGTTCGAGACCAGCCTTCCAACATAGTGAAACCCTGCTCTACTAAAAATACAAAAATTAGCTGGGTGTGGTAGTGCACGCCTGTAATCTCAGCTACTCAGGAGGCTGAGGCAAGAGAGTTGCTTGAACCCAGGAAGCAGAGGTTGCAGTGAGTCAAGATCATGCCACTGCACTCTCCAGCCTGGGCCACAGAGCAAGAGTCCATCTCAAAAAAATAAATAAAGAAAATAAAGAAAAAAATACACGTCTTCATACATTTATTGATATTTTGAGTTTTTTTCTGTGAAAATATGTTTATTTCATTTGTCTCTTTTTCTATTGTTTTCTTTTTTCTTATTAATATGTAAGATTTAAAATATATATTCCTTGCCAGACGCAGTGGCTCATACCTGTAATCCCAGCACTTTGTGAGGCTGAGGCAAGAGGATTGTTTGAACCCAAGAGTCCAAGAGTAGCCTGGGCAACATAGTGGGACCCACGTCTCTACAAAAAATATAAAAATTAGCTGCGCATGGTGTCATGAGCCTGTAGTCCCAGCTACTTGGGAGGCTGAGGTTGGAGGATCACTTGAGCCTAGGAGGTGAAAGCCGCAATGAGCTATGATTGCACTACTGCAGTCCAGCGTGGGTGACAGAGGCAGACATCCTCTCTAAATAAGTAAATTAAATGTGTATTGTAGAAACAGCTCCCTTATCAGTTACGTGTTTTGTAAATCTTACATCCCATTCTGTAGCTTGCCCTTTTACTTTCTTATAGTGGTTTTCTTATAGAAGTTTTTAATTGTAATGTAACTGTGGTAGGCAGAATTCTTATGACCTCACTCTTTTAAGATGCTCCCCTGAAGAGTGGACAGAACCTGTGAATATAGCAGGATGTCACTTCCATAATCATGCTGCATATACGGCAAAATACATTTTGCAGGTGTAACTAGGATTACTAATTGGTTGCATATGAGTTAATCAAGAGGGAGATTATCTAGGTGGGCCCAAACTCATCACATGATCCCTTCAATCTGGGGTCTAGGGACCAGAGACAGAAAACTTCAGAAGTTTCAAATTGCAGGAAAACTTGGCAAGCAAATCTGGTTGGCAGTTTTTGTTGTTGTTGTTGTTGTTTGTTTGTTTGTTCGTTTGTTTTTGAGACAGGATCTCACTCTGTGGCCCAGGCTGGAGTGCACTGGTGCAATCTCCACTCACTGCAACCACTGCCTCCCAGGTTCAAGTGATTCTCATGCCTCAGCCTCCTGAGTAGCTGGGACTATAGGCACGTACCACCACTCCCAGCTAATTTTTGTATTTTTTTTTTGTAGAGACAGGGTTTCGCCATGTTGGCTAGGCTGGTCTCGAACTCCTGACCTCAAGTGATCCGTGTGCCTTGGCCTCCCAAAGTGCTGGGATTACAGACTGTGAGTGAGTCACTGTGCCTGGCCAAGGCTGACTTTGAAGATGGAGGAGGCTACGTGCAGATGCCCTCCAGGAACTAAGAGCGGGTCCTGCCTGATAGCCGATAAGGACCCAGACAAGGACCCAGAGACCTCCATCCTACAACTTTAGGGAGATGAACCTGTCACAAGCATGTGAGCATGGAAGAGGACTCAGGGCTCCAGGTGAGAACACAACCCTGCTGGCACCTTGATTGAAGTTGGCAAGACCCCAGGCAGAAAGTCCAGCCACACCATGCCTGGGCCTCTGGCCTACAGATCCATGAGCTAACAGATGGCTTTAAGTTGCTAAATTTGAGGATTGGTTGTGTAGCACTAGCAAACAAACACAGTAGTTATATTCATCAGCATTTTTCTGTATTTATTTCACTTTCTGAGCTTAAAAATTCATTCTTGGAAGGCCAGGCACAGTGGCTCATGCATGTAATCCCAGCACTTTGGGAGGCTGAGATCACTTGAGGTCAGGAGTTCAAGACCAGCCTGGCCAATATGGTGAAACATCGTCTCCACTAAAAATACAAAAATTGGCCAGGTGTGGTGGTGTGTGCCTGTAATCCCAGCTACTTGGGAGGCCTAGGCAGGAGAATCACTTGAATGCAGGAGGCAGAGGTTGCAGTGAGCTGAGATCGCACCACTGCACCCCAGCCTGGGTGACAGAGGGAGACTCTGTCTCAAAAAAAGAAAATCATTCTCATGATTGATATTAAAAATCAAATTTTTTCTATGGTATGAGGAGAGCTCTGATTTCACTTTTCCCCCATAAGGATAACAGTTTTTCCTGTACTACTTATTGAAGAGCCCATCATTTCCTCACAGATCTTGCTGGAAGTCCTGTTTTGTCTCTGCTAGGATTTTATCATGTAGTTGTGTTATTGCCCATGAGTTTTTGGTTTGTTACCTAGTTGCTCCGTTGGTATGTGATAATGAGGGGAGATTTAAAAGTGACGTCATCGCCATTGCTGCCATTTTCTAGAACCCTACACTTTTATTTTTGAAGTATATTTCAGTAGGTAGAATTCTATGTTGGCAGATTTTTTTCATTTCAACGTGAAAAATGTCATTCCGTGGGGTTCTGGCTTCTGTAGTTACTGATGAAAAGTCCTTCTCCCACTTATTGTTGTTTCTTTGAAAGTAATATGTCTTTTTTTTTTCCTCTGGCTGCTTTTGAATGTTTCCTTTTATCTTTTTTTTTTTTTTTTTTTTTTTTAGCAATTTAATCATGATTTTTTTTCTGTTTGCCTGCTTAGGATTTGTAGAGATTCCTGTCTGTGAATTAATGTCTTTTATTTGTTTTGAGATTTGTGGGGGACCATTTTCTCTCTTTTAAAATTTACTTATTTATTTATTTAAGACAGAGTCTTGCTCTATCACCCGGGTTGGAGTGCAGTGGCATGATCTCAGCTCACTGCAAGATCCGCCTTCTGGGTTCACGCCATTCTCCTGCCTCAGCCTCCCGAGTAGCTGGGACCATAGGCGTCCGCAACCACGCCTGGCTAACTTTTTGTATTTTTAGTAGAGACAGGGTTTCACCATGTTATCCAGGATGGTCTCAATCTCCTGACCTCATGATCTACCCGCCTCGGCCTCCCAAAATATTGGGATAACAGGCATGAGCCACCGTGCCCAGCCTATTTATTTATGTGTTTTGAGACAGAGTCTCACTCTGTCGTCCAGACTGGAGTGCAGTGGTGTGATCTTGGCTCACTGCAACCTTCACCTCCCAGATTCAAGCGATTCTCCTGCTTCAGCCTCCAGAGTAGCTGGGACTACAGGCACCCACCACCATGCTCGGATAATTTTTGTATTTTTAGTAGAGGTGCTTTCTACCTCCTGTTATAGAGGAGATACAGAATGGTCTCAGTCTGGTCCAGTCTGGTCTCAAACTCCTGACCTCAAGTGATCTGCCTGCCTCGGCCTCCCAAAGTGCTGGGATTACAGGCATGAGCCACTGCACCCAACCCCATTTTCTCTTTAAATAGAGGTACTGTTCCACTTCATTTCCTGGTTCTGGGACTCTAATTCCTCACAAGTTAGACCTGTCTGATATGTTCCATGTCTCTTGTTAACTTTCCTATGTTTCCCATCTTTTTCTCTCTCTCTAACCTTCAATTTCAGTGTTTTCTACTAACCTAACTTCCACTTCTCTAATCCTCTCTTCTGTTTTGTCTAATTTGCTGTTGAATCCATCTATTGGGTTTTTAATTTCCGTTATTTTTCTCAATTCTATATATCTTTTTAATCCTTAAAAAATAAAGTCCAGGTATTTGGTGACATTCTGTATATTTTCTTGTTATTTTATTTTATTTTATCTTTTTGAGACAGAGTTTCACTCTTGTAGCCCAGGATAGAGTACAATGGTACGATCTCAGCTCATGCAACCTCTGCCTCTTGGGCTCAAGAAATTCTCCCTCCTCAGCCTCCCAAGTAGCTGGGACTACAGGTGTGAACCACCACACCCAGTCAATTTTTGTATTTTTGGTAGAGATGGGGTTTTACCATGTTGGCCAAGCTGGTCTCAAACTCCTGACTTCCAGTGATCCGCCTGCCTCAGCCTCCCAAAGTGCTGGGATTACAGGTGTGAGCCACTGCACCCAACCAATATTGACTTTTTAAGCTGTGTAGTAGGTTGACACTCACTGTAAGCCTCTACCCTCGTTCTGCAGGTGGTGAAGGTGTTTATTGTCCTGACCCCACAGTTTCTGTCCCGTGACAAGGACCAGCTGACCAAGGAGCTGCAGCAGCATGTAAAGTCAGTGACAGTCTCATGCAAGTCCCCAAGGAAGGTGAGTGAGGGCAGATGGAAGGGGTCTGGTGCCCCTGAACAGCTCCCAGTGCTCCTGCCCCGTGTCTCATAGGGTGGCCGTGCAGGAGGAAGCTCAGGCAGTCACAGTACTGGCTTTTTCTTCTGCAGAAGAAGGAATTTGGTTTAGGGATGGAATGGCATAGTTGATTTTTTTGGATGGAAATCGCTATCTTGTGTCAGAAACCCAAAAGGAATCATTGCTGGCATATTAACCTAAAGGCAAAAATCAATCAAGTGCCCAAGGATATTTTTTAAAAGGTTATTTATAATCCTGTAAAAATTAAAAAAGAAATCCAAATCAGCAGCTTCCAAACTTTTTCTAACATGATTCATAGGAAGAAATATGTTTTGTTTTGCAACTCAAAATGTATATACATACATATAACAAACAAAAATTAATAGAATGGTATTTATCTTTATAAATGCAATTCATTCTGATATGTTTATTTTAATTCAATGCCTTGTGCAACCTACAAAAAGTCAAACAATAGAGAAATAAATAAAGTTTTCATAAAATTGAATATAATCCTGCAATTTAAAATAATGACTTAGTTCTTTTATATTTAATATATATCTCAACACATATTAAGAGAAAAAAATACTATGAAAAAGTATACATGGCATTATCCTGTCTGTTTGAAAATAAATTGCAAAGAGATACATACGCCAAAAAGTTAACACTTCCTTCTTTGTAATACTTTGCTACATTGTCTGAGTACTGACAGTCAATACACATTATGAAGCTACATGGCTAACACTGATTGAGCACTCACTGTGTGTGCCAGGCCTTGGGCTCAATGCTTTACATGCATTTTTATTTCATTAAATCCTCTCCTCAACCTGAGATAGTATAGCAAACCATTTTACAAAAACAAAACTGAGGCTCAGAGACTCAAAGTCAAATGCCCAAGGTTGCAGTCAATAAGAGGAAGAGCTGAAACTGAAACCTACATGTGTCTGACAACCAGTCATGTTCAGAGGGTAAGCTAGTCTGCTTTATAGAGCATGAAATAGATGGTGCATGCCTGCTACAATGGGCTAGATATCACTGTAAGTAACAAACAGCCCCAGACAATGGAAATTTACAACACTGAAGGTTCTTATCCTGCTCATGCTGCGTGTCCAAGATGGCTCTGCTGGCCTTGTGCTTCACATTCCCTCATCCATCAACAGGATAAAGGAGCAACCTCCATGCAGAACCTATCAACTGCTCTAAGAGATGGAGGAGAGGGTGGCCAGTGTCAATGGTTCCCAACTCTTCTGTCTTGAGGTGACACGCTTCACTTCTCACAGCTCCTGAGCCACATCACATGGCTACATCCACCTTCAGGGGGCCAAGGGGAGAACCTGACACACTCGGTGGCTTCCAGTAAGGCCACCATATGGGGTCAGCCTGTGTGGGAGACTGTAGGGGGCAGAGGAGGAGGGTGGGGAATTGGTAGGAAATGACAACAGGACTGTCACTGTGGATTTCCCTTATACTTAACCAGGTGGAGTTTATCCTGGAGCTGCTGAAAACCATCACTGGAAAGATTAAACAAGGTGAACTTCGGAAAAGGAGCTTGTCAGATGTAATCAGCAGTGAACTCAGAACCCACTGTGTGCCGTGGGCAAATCCCTGACCACTTCAGTCTCCCAGCTAGGGCGGGGTGATAATGGGACATTGAGAGGGTTGATTTGGAAAAGTATCAGCAGTGCCACATTTCCAAGGTTGTTCTTTTCTTTTCTTTTTTTGAGACAGAGTTTCATTCTTGTTGCCCAGCCTAGAGTGCAGTGGCGCGATCTTGGCTCACTGCAACCTCCGCCTCCCAGGTTCAAGCCCTTCTCCCATCTCAGCCTCCTGAGTAGCTGGGACTACAAGTGCCCATCACCAAGCCCAGCTAATTGTATTTTTAGTAGAAATAGAGTTTCACCATGTTGGCCCAGCTGGTCTTGAACTCCTGGCCTCAGGTGATCCACCTGCCTCAGCCTTCCAAAATGCTGGGATTTCACGTGTGAGCCACGGCACCTGGCCTGTTTTAGTTCTTGTAAACTGCATTCAGTTACTCTGCTTCCTCCAAGTCCTCTCTGTGTCTTTAGAATTTCCCAGGTGAGTACTCAGATTGGGGTTGCAGGTAATAAAATACTAATTTCGACAATACCCTGTGTGGAGCATTTATTCTGGGAATGAACCTGTGTTAAATGCCTTCCCCCTGTAATTCTCCCTAATCCACAACCTGAAATATCTTGGGACCAGATTCTCCCTCCTGGCACCAGCTTCTCAGGGTAGCCCTAAGCACCCTTCAATGGCCGGGACACAGGGGTCCAGGAGGTGTGCCCCATGTGGCTCCAGGCACCTGCCTGTGCCCTGGAACGAGGCCCCCGCAAGGCCGGGGCAGCCAGATGTCCAGGGTGGTCAGCCTTGGCTTGGGGACTATACTTGCCTGCCAGACCACCTCTGCCTCCCCCACCCAATGGTCCTTTGTGTCCCCCAATAATGCCCATGTGCACATGTGCCCCAGCCTAAACCTGGCATGTGTGAGTGAGGGCCCCAGCCCCTGGGCACCCAGCACTCCTCTAGCCCTGCCCGGGGCCTAGGAGCCCTGCCCCTAGCTATCCCCTGTAGGCACCTACACATCAGACCTTCCCAGTGACCCAGGAGCTCTGTCCCTGAGCCCTTCCTAGAGGACCCCACTCATTCACCCTCCCAGGGGCCAGGCTCCCTCCAACCCACAATCCCCCTGCCACAGACAATCTTCCTTCTTTCAACATAACCTTCTCGGGGGACCCAGAATCCTCCTCACACCCCTGGCCTAGAATCCTACGACCTGATCCTTCATGCCATCCTTCCTTGGGACCTAAGGGGGACCACCAGGGGGCCACCAGAGGCTCAGAAAAGCAAGGGGCAGAAAAGGCCCAGCCTGGAGATGAGAAAAGCACATACTGTCCACTTCTCACCCACCTCTGGAGGTCAGCATTGGAGAGGCCTCTCTGTGACTGCCAACTTCCGAGGTGCACAAACCCAGGAACTCACAGGGAAATAAACAGATTCCATAAGAACAGAGACACAGAGGCACAGAACCGCCCCAGCTTCACCTGGGCACTCAGGTGTATGGCCCACGGACAGGCACACACACACACACCAGGAGGACACAGACACACACACAGAACCATGAGACACAGCTCCACAGGGCTGACTCTACACACAATGGACACCCATGTGCACACACTGCATGCACACACACAGACACACACACATTGGCACAGACCTACAGGCAGAGAATCAGACATAGAACACAGACACTATGAGAAACATAAACACACAAATACACAATCAGGGACACCCAAAGGAGAAGCAAATTCACATGCACACACCTCAACACATATACAAAGATACAGAAGCCAGACATACACAGACACTCCCACAGGGGGCACACATGCCAGAGATACACACATTACACAATCAGAAACACAAGCAGATTTGCATAGCCAACACACACTCATTCAGGAAGAAAGGACACCCAAATGCATACAAAGATAGAGAAAAACACAGAGCCATCCAGAGACAGCTACACAGAGACATAATCACAGACACGGGCACTCAGACGCACAGACGCTTACATGCAGAGTTACAAACCCAAACATGCACCCACTCCCAGACCCCAGCCCACAGTGTAATCAGAAGTGGCACTCCTGAGGGCACTCCTGGGGCCAGTGGAGAGAACAGACCCAGGCATGACCTGGCCCTTCTGCGCTCTCTTGGAAGAAGGTATTTTCCAGGTTTCAAACTCAGGCTGGGGATGTGCCCCTTCCAGGGCCTACAGAAGGGCTGTGCCTGGGCCCTGAGATGCCAGAGAGAGGCCAGGGTTGGGTGACTCTGGGAACAGGGGCACAAGGTTGGGCCGGGGACCCTGTCTGGGTATGCTTAGAGTGGGGGTGTTGCATGGTGCTTAGTAGATCTAGAGGTCAAGAGAGAAAGACAGATGTGCCCCCAGGACCATGCCCTGTGCCTGAGTGGGCTGGTGCTCTCTGCCTCACAATAATGCTATGAGGAACATTCTATATCGTCATCATCACTGCAATGACTGACCCTCACTCACAGGTGGAGGCACTGGGCTGGGAACACAGCCACCTGGTTGGGCCTCATCTGAACAGGGCTGACCAGGGCAATGCTGGGTCCTGGGCAAAGCATCTCTGTGGCCCCATCTTCCTGGGGAGTCTCCAGCCCCAGCTTCCCCTTCTCCTAATGTCCCCTCCAAGAATCAAGTTCTCCAGATCTGTTTCTCTGCCTGGATACGTCCCATCCCCCAACCACTCTGAACCTACATTCCCATCTGTGCAAGGGGACAGTGATGGTACTTCAGGGTCTCAGGAGATGACACCTGCAAAGTGCTGTGCTTAGCACAGTGGTGACAAGAGGGGCTGCTGTTATCATCATCACTGCCTTCAGTGGCCAAGGGCCTCCCAGGGTGTCAGTTCTGGGAAGAAAGATGCCCCTGGGAGGTTACAATGCTCAGGTACACAGCTGCTCAACCACTTCCTGCTGTCTTCTGACAGTCTTTGCACACAGCCATTAGCTCTCCAGTTGTACAGAAGGAATCCAGCCCAGGGTTGCACAGCTGGTCACCAGCGAAGCTGGTCTCACAACCAAGGTGCCTCGTCCTGCCAAGGGCTCCTGGTCAAGCCTCCAAGGGACGAAAAGGGGCCACCTGCAAGGGAGGTTGACTCTGGCTTTGAGAAGGTGTTTCCTGGGCTACATGAGTGACTTCTTGTCTGAAGGTCCAAACTGTTCGCTTCTCCTTCCCTTCCCTCTCTCTGCTTGGGCTATAATCAAGGTGACCCCGCAACACTTCATGGACATCACAGGTCTCCCCTTCACTTTTGGGCTAAGCTGACTTCAACTCCCCTTACTTGGTCTTTCCTTTTACAACCGAGACAACTCAAATCCGGGGCTCTTTATGCAGATGACAGTACACAAATAGAATTTAATTCCATTGTTTTGTTGTCCCTGTTTTTGTTTTGTTTTGCTTGTTTCTTAGGGTTTCTTTTTATTTATGGTAAAGGCATTGGCTTTCCATTTACAACAGTGTTAGAGTATTTCCTGTTTATAATAACTTCATGTCATCATAAATGGTGAAGGGATTTAGAGCAGTGGTTTTAGGCTGCCAGAGGCCTGAGTGAGTCTGGTCTCACTCTGTGTGATCAGGCAGAAGAAGGCCTTTGGGACATTTAGCTGAGGACAAGGCCAGGAAAGCTGATGGCCGGTTGGGGTGTCTCTCCTGGTCACCAGGCCCCTGGGTCCTGCCCACCTGCTTGACACTCCCCATCCATCACTCCTGGTGCTGCCAAGCCCTCTGGGTATTGCGGCCAAATCCCCCAGGAGAGAAGCTGATGACAGAAGCTGATGAAGCTGATTGACATCCCCGGGAGGTCAATCATGAGAGTCAGCTTGGTTTTCTTCCCCTCATTAGGGTTCAAAATTTAAAGTCCACGCTCACAGGCTGTAAGATGGCATAGATAAGTGACATCATTACCCCGTTTCAGATGTTAAAATGTCTAGGTGGATTAGGGATGATTTAAGACCACACAACCTTGTGCCACAAAGTGGAATTCCCAGGCCAGAGGGAGACATTTTATTGCCATGTTATGATCTTATCATTGAGTGCAAAGGCAGTCTTGTTTCATTTTGGATTATTTCTTATATTTGATCTTACTTATAAGGGCACTTCGAATTTCCAAGCATATGAGAATTTGTGGTTAGCTTTTTATCATTGACTTCTAGCACGGTTGTATGATCAGAAACATGCTATGTGATTTGATTTCTCTGAAATAGGTTGAGATTTGCTTGATCAACAAAATAAGTAGGGTTAAATTTTGTAAATGTACCATGTGTGCTTAAAATGAATGTATCTCCAACATTGATTCCCTATATACAAGGATGATGGATGGATGGCTACCTGGATATGATAGAAATGGCTTACTATTGGGACCTTCTACATCCTACTGGTTTTTCTTGCTTAGTATATGAATTGCTGAGAGAGGGCTGTGGAGCCTCCCACTCTGCTTGTCTATGAGATTCTTCCTGCCATCTGCCATCATTTGTTTTTCATGTTTTGCAGCCAGGATTGACCATGAGGAACCCTGAGAGCTCAAGAAGGAAGGAGTGGTCCAGAAGCAGGGACAGGAAGCTGGGTTGGGGAAGACCAGAAATCAGAAGGTCTGCAAAGATTCCAGAGAGGACCTATCCTTGGGATGCCGGTTGTGGGGCTCAGGTGGGGAAGGGGGCGTTGGAAGAACACTCCGACACCTGAAATGTCCACTGTGAGGCACCACGTACCAAGGCAGGGGATTGGTGGAGAGGGAATATAAAGCCCCAGGGTTGCTTAGGCAGCGCCCAGACAGGAGAAGGGATGGCAGAAACCAGAGCCCTGGTCTCCCTCCAGCTGCTCCTGAGCCTCCTGCTCTTCTGCCCCGCGCCTCCTGCTGCTCGGCTGATCAACTTTCCCCCTGACCTGTAGCTGAGCCTCCCACCAATGCTTGAGGACTTAGTTTGAACAGGATCCTTTCCCAGACACCTTTCTCCTGCTCCTCCTTTGCTTCCCTCCCCTACCCTCCCCTCCTTTCCCCAACTTCGATCCCGCCCCATCCCTTTCCCCTTCCCTCCCCCAACCCTAAGCCACCCCACCTCTGTCCTGGTCGCCTCAGGGCGCCCTGAGAGGACGACTTGCGAGTGAGGTGACTGCTCTTAACGCTTCTCCTGCTGGAGTTTCCCAACCATCAATCCAGCCTTGTGAGTAGACGCTGGACCAGCGGGGTTTCTTCCTTTCCCTTGGGCTGTGTCACACAACGTGAAATTACACAGCTCACCCATGTAATCCCAACATTTTTGGGGGGCCGAGAGGGACAGATCACTTGAGTCTGGGAGTCTGGGACCAACCTGGGCATCATAGAGAAATCCCGTCTCTACCAGAAATTCAAAAAAAAAAAAACATTTCGGCGGACCTGGTGGCGCTGCCTGTAGTCCCAGCTAGTGGAGAGACTGAGGTGGGAGGATCGCTTGGGCCCAGGAGGTGGAGATTGCAGTGGGCCAAGATCGCCCTGCTGCACTCCAGCCCGGGAATCAGTGAGACCTTTGTCTCAAACAAAACAAAACAAAAGTGAAATGTAATCTGAGT
>NW_012113141.1:13069454-13071189 GCF_000951035.1 Colobus angolensis palliatus | reverse complement strand
AAAAAAAAAAAAAAAAAGAACTTCTGAGTCATCCGTGTCTTCTGCTCTTGGGAGCTGCCTCCAGGGAGTCTGTGTCCAATCAGAGTATGGGAGCCCAAGAAGCCCCTGGGATGAGAGAATAAAGGGCTGCACCCTGCTGGGATGTTTGCAATGCAGGAGTCACTAGCAGTGACAAGACCAGGATGTGAATGGGGACTGTATTGTCCTTTGTTTTGTAAAATGTGTCTTGTGCAGATCTTTGATTTACCCAAACCAGAAAGGGTCTTAAAGTGCTTATGATTGTCCAAATATAAAGAAATGACAGGTTTCTACTTTGAAAGTTTTCACCCTCGCATTATAAAACCTCTCCACTACACTCGGGAGAGGGTGCTTTACGGAGATGAGAATACTTGTTCTGACTGGCATGCACCAGATTCTTAGGGAGGGATTTGGAAGTCTAGTGATGGGTAGCAACCACTGCACTGAGGCAGAATCACCCCACATGAATGCCTCCAATCTAAGAATCTATTGTTTCTTTTGAGGCTATGAAGGAGGAAATGTGTTGAGAATCTTTGTTGGAATTTTTCCCCCTTTACCTGGCTGCATTTTCTTAGATCAGTTAAACTCTCTTTCCCTACCTCACCTTTGAAGACCTGGATACATTTTCCTCATTGCATTTTCTACTTTCACCCTTGCTCATGGCCATGGACTGTCAGAACCTAAGTTTTTACTGGCCCCATTGGTCCTAATCTAGGTAGGAGCCCACTACTGATAACCTGCAACCAGATAGTTGTCAGGTGTGACAAGAGTGCCCAAGAGGGGATGAATTCCTGGTCAATGACAAGATGGCCATTATCCTTCTTGTGCATTTGATCCACATCTTTAACCACTGTGCGCAGAGCTCCTACTCCAATTCGGACAGAGGCTCCGCAGGGACAGTGCATCCCTCCCAGGAGCCTAGGCTGTACTCACCTCCACTGTGAGGCTGAAGACAAAAGTGCTACAGAGGTCAAAGGCTGCTTTCCAGAGAGGTTTTATTTGCACAAAACTGAGACTTGGTGTGTGGATTGGTCTGAATTACATTTTAAATTTATTTTCTCCCCCACTCTCTAGTGCTTGTAAAATAGTATGTGTGCCTTTTGTGGTGGTGGCCATACATTCCAGAACGTTTATATTGTTTTCCATGTAGATTTCCAAGGTTGCTACTGATTGCTTTAGGTGCAATGCTCTAAAATATGAAGGTGAACTCTTGTTATTGGTTATTTGGTGTTTCTTTTTTTTTTTTTTTTTTCAGACAGAGTCTTGCTCTGTTGCCGCCAGGCTGGAATGTAGTGGTGCGATCTCGGCTCACTGCAACTTCCGCCTCCCAGGTTCAGGTGATTCTCCTGCCTCAGCCTCCCTAGTAGCTGGGAATACAGGCACACACCATCATGCCCAGCTAATTTTTGTATCTTTAGTAGAGACGGGGTTTCACCATGTTGGCCGGGATGGTCTCGATCACTTGACCTGGTGATCTGCCCGCCTCAGCCTCCCAAAGTGCTGGGATTACAGGCATGAGCCACCGCGCCCGGCCTGTGTTGTGTTTTTAACTAAATTCAATTCTCACAGTTTTAATCATAATTCTAAAAAGACTTTGTTATGCAAATTCTTTTTAGCTTTGAAAATCTGACATGACGTGCACTGTGTCAGCAGCAAAGTGAACACTGATTTTCAAAAGTTAATGTTTTTAGAAACTTGGGCTAAACAACCATCTGTG
>NW_012113141.1:13065541-13067044 GCF_000951035.1 Colobus angolensis palliatus | reverse complement strand
TCCAGTCTGGGGGACAGAGTGAGACTCCATCTCAAAAAAAAAAAAAAAAGAAATTATTTAAAACAATTTGTGGTTCCAGACTTCATTATGAACATTGGGTTTTATTTTAAAAATCAGGAAAATGATTTATTAGCATAAGAATTATGAAAAATCTGCCATTTAAATTATGGCAGACTTTTTTTAATTTTTAAAAAGTTTCAGCACTTAAATAAGAAATTCTTTCTAAACTTTTCTGCTTTATAGTTCTATTGTATGGGTGGAAGGAAAGCTTCCACTCTCCTCTCTAAAGGTTCACTGCAGCCATGTACTAACAACAGACAGCTTAACAGGAGAAGGAAAACATAGAACCTCATTAACAGGCATAAACATGGGAGCCAGCCAAAAAATGAGACTGCAAGAAGGGCCGGATGACTGATGCTTAAAGAGCACCCTCTTCTCAGAGAAAAGGGAGATGGAGATGTAGGCAGGGCTGCAAATGATTTTTAGGAGAAATGAAAGAGCCCAAGGAACAAACAGTTGGCCTGAGACAAAGTTCCTCTGAGATCGTGAGGAAGAGGCAACAAACTGCAGGAAGGTGAAGGCCTGAACTGCACTGTCTCTCATGATGCAGAGAAAGCCCCAGAGAATCTCTTGGAACTGCTCTCTGAAGAATCAATGAAAAGTGTGTCTGGGCAGGGTAATGAGTGGTCATTTCGAATGGCATCATTCAAAGTCCATGTTCCCAGTCGCCACTGGAGAGGGATCAGTATGTCAAAAGTCTGTACTGGGTAAGAATGTGGTTGCTAAATTGTGCCATAATTTGGCTTTTGAGCATTTTTGTTCATTGAGTAAATTGAGCTCTACGTTTTCTCTTGCTGTTCATGACAGTAAAACTGTGGGTGTCTAGGGGCTTAAACATCTTCTGAACAATGATCCAAGAAAAAAGTGCTAATACCACGATGCTTTTTTATCCTCAAGGCAAGAGGAAGTATGTTTTATTTATACAACCTAGATAATTATACATCATTTGGCACTGCCCTTCAAGATATGTAGAAAACAGAAAACATATGAGTTATGAAGATATCTAGGCACATTGAACAGTCTCTACCCAATTTAGTCCTGAAGAGAGAATTTTTGATGTGAATTGGAGGAAGTTTTTTAATGTACCACTTTTTAAATATTCCATTAAGGAAAGTTCAGTTGAGCTGTTTGACTTGGATAACTTTGCACCTTCTCATCTTTCTCCTTGTTATCTACTCCTCTGTCTCATTATCTTACAAGCAGGGACATCGTGGGTGCCATGAAACGTTCATGCCTCACAATGTTTCTTTGTTTCTCATTTCTTCATGTGTTTGATATTTCTACTAGCTCCAAACTGGGCCAGCTGCTTTCCCCATAAAATCTAGTGGTAGCTGTGGGGCGCACGTGATTGCTGCTCTTTCATCTTTGTAGATCACTCTTTGCTTCTATCAAACTCCTAGTACATGTTCTTTTTTTTCTATCCTATATGAAGAAATCAGACAA
>NW_012113141.1:13062089-13064886 GCF_000951035.1 Colobus angolensis palliatus | reverse complement strand
CAAGTCTGTCTTAAAGTCATGAAATATAAATGACAGATCCACCAGATTGACAGGGGAAAGCCTGGAGGTCCAACAGCCGTAGCCAGGAAGGTATGCTATCTGTCGGAGTCCCCATAGTGTGGAAATGAGTTTGTCCTGTTAAGGGAAAGAACAGCTTCCGGCCCTCAGGTTTCTCCCCTTCTCCTCTCTACACACTAACCAAGAGCTCAGGTCCACTTGTATGCACACAATAAAAGGATTTTATCCTTTCCAGGAATTAAAATGGACCTAAAAGGTTTCTCTACGTCATGGAGATCTACGGAAGCTAAAGTGGTAGCTGAAATCCAAAAGGTGATGAAGAAGGTCGACAGTCATTGCGAAATCTCTGGGCAAAGAAAGGCTGAGGAAGAGTAAGATGTTCACTGACACAAATACTGTTGTATGAACCATGTGCCAACCAAAGTAGACAACTGCAATGGCCTTGAGAATATTTTCCACAATATTTGTGGCAAATTCAGTGGGTGCAAAATTGAGCTTGTCCTTCCTGCTTGATTAATCTGCGTATTTCCTTTCCCTTCCTACATTCTTGATTGTAATATTTTAGGGGGAAGAGGAGGTCCAGGTACTGGCATTGTTAAATTCAATGCTTGCATCACCTCTGGATTCATTTTCACAGCCTTTTGGCTTTTGGTCATATGACATTGCATTTTTCCTGCCACATGACTAGTCTTTTTTGCTGAATGTCAGACACTGGTTAAAAAATATTTAGCAATGAATTGAGGCCTACTAGCATGTTATCTTGCTGCAGAAAAGATGGGCGTCTATTTCTGGGGGATGATCAGGGGTCCTAGCACACCTAGACACCCTCTATACCATCAGCAATTGAGGTTATCAGTGCAGGTTCAGTCCCTATAAAGCTCAGGGTATTTCCTGTCCACCTCTATTCCTGGCTTGTGACTCTTCTGGGTCCCATCCAAAACCAGTGGACTTCAGTAGGGATCACCTTCACTGACAGAGCCTCAGTCTGCTTTTTTTCCATCCAATCCTCCACATGGTGCAAAAGCTGCTCTGCTTCTTTGCATCTCAGTTAGTCCCTTCTGGAATTCAGTGGTGAAACTCAGGGAAATGAGCCCCAAATGTGAGGCTGACCTTCGTCCTGGGTTTCCTTCTTCTCCATCTTGACCTCATGTCTCTTTACTGCCATGTTAGCAACTTGATGCTTTCAGTCATGGGTTTTAGATTCTGCTCCACGTCCCCATTGTTCTCATGGGAGATCAGAAGCTTCACATGCATTCATGTCTACCCCAGAGCAGAATGCTTCCTTAGCTTCCCTCCAGACTCAGGTATTGTGTTTCCAGTTCCCAAGTGCACAGCAGGAGTAGTGATGTCCTCACTGGCTTCTCATTTGCATTAAACTGTGACCTCCTTTAGGGTGGGGACAGGATCCTGTTCCCATTGCATCCTCTGCACCTCACAACACATCCTTGCTTCAGGCCACTCCAGACAGCATGTGCTGGAGAGTGCCCTGGGCGCTCAGAAGCAGGTGCATGAACTTTCTCTTTGAAGTGTTTTTGCCCCCGTTTCCTAGAGTTCTTGGCATTTTACACTCCTTCATATGAAATCAAGTATCAAGTGAGATTTTTAGAATCAGAACCATGAATCAAGTAGTGTGAGGGCAACACAGCAAACCTACCTTTTCAACCATTTCCTTTTTCTGCCCTCACTCTCTGTGAACCAAACCTTGTTAAAGTCACTCATCACCAGAGGATGGTTTGCAGTTCGTCACCTATTTTCAGGGCACCCTGACTAAAGAGCCATTCAATCATTTCCAATTCAGTAGATGCACCCAGCACTCAGATTGGCCTTTTCTCTCAACCAGGATCTTTAAAGTCCAAGAGAAGAGTTCCAGTCCTGAATTGTGGACATGTGCAGCAGTGAACCGCAGGGCTAATGACAGCATATCTTGGACGGATCTCTCTGAGGCTGATTGTCTGGGTTCTGGCATCAGCTTCTGACGGAGAATCAGGTCTCCCTATGGGAGGAGTCAGACGAGGAGCGATGCCTGCTCCGTCCAGTTGTGATGAGCTGGTGAGGTCTGGGTTTCCACACTGAACTAAAATGAGCTTTCGCTATGTCAGGCACAAGACTGACCCTAGAAGCACACATAGCGCATCTCATAGAAGCTTTTAATAGTTCATATTTACTAAAGAGTAGGAATACAGAGTGATGAAGATGAGCTGGAAACAACAGGTGACTTGCCAGCAGGCCAGAGTGTGCTTTTTCTTTGTCCTTCCATGGAAGGTGTTAACTCTCCCTCCAGTTGTGAGGATCACTTGGTTCATTTATGGGAAGGTTGTCAGGGGACCTTTGAATCACGGCCTTCAGATACCGGAAGGGAAGAAGGAATCCCACACCAGCCGGTGGATCATGTGCATGCATCTCTCTCCCTTCTCAACTGAGGAAACTGAGAATGAAAGAATGTGAGTGAGCAGAAAGGGAGAGGCGGCTGTCAGAGGTGGAAGAAGCCAGGAAATTGGCTCTAGAAAAAATACCCATCTGTGAGTGAGTTCAGAAACCCACAACAGCCTCTTGGGAAAGCCCTGCTGGGGTGTTTTGTTTTAAATATTTGTACAATGTTTAGACCCAGTTAACACAAAAATGGAAACAAATGGTCAGAAGAGATCCAGAGAGAGAATTCACACAAGAGAACACAAAGTACCTTAAGATTTACTAGTGATCAAAACATGTGAAGTAGCTGAATATCTCCTGACTGCAATGCCGGCCAGACTGTGTGGAAACTCGGTTCATACCAGCCGTT
>NW_012113141.1:13056767-13062039 GCF_000951035.1 Colobus angolensis palliatus | reverse complement strand
GTGGACATGTGCAGCAGTGAACCGCAGGGCTAATGACAGCATATCTTGGACGGATCTCTCTGAGGCTGATTGTCTGGGTTCTGGCATCAGCTTCTGACGGAGAATCAGGTCTCCCTATGGGAGGAGTCAGACGAGGAGCGATGCCTGCTCCGTCCAGTTGTGATGAGCTGGTGAGGTCTGGGTTTCCACACTGAACTAAAATGAGCTTTCGCTATGTCAGGCACAAGACTGACCCTAGAAGCACACATAGCACATCTCATAGAAGCTTTTAATAGTTCATATTTACTAAAGAGTAGGAATACAGAGTGATGAAGATGAGCTGGAAACAACAGGTGACTTGCCAGCAGGCCAGAGTGTGCTTTTTCTTTGTCCTTCCATGGAAGGTGTTAACTCTCCCTCCAGTTGTGAGGATCACTTGGTTCATTTATGGGAAGGTTGTCAGGGGACCTTTGAATCACGGCCTTCAGATACCAGAAGGGAAGAAGGAATCCCACACCAGCCGGTGGATCATGTGCATGCATCTCTCTCCCTTCTCAACTGAGGAAACTGAGAATGAAAGAATGTGAGTGAGCAGAAAGGGAGAGGCGGCTGTCAGAGGTGGAAGAAGCCAGGAAATTGGCTCTAGAAAAAATACCCATCTGTGAGTGAGTTCAGAAACCCACAACAGCCTCTTGGGAAAGCCCTGCTGGGGTGTTTTGTTTTAAATATTTGTACAATGTTTAGACCCAGTTAACACAAAAATGGAAACAAATGGTCAGAAGAGATCCAGAGAGAGAATTCACACAAGAGAACACAAAGTACCTTAAGATTTACTAGTGATCAAAACATGTGAAGTAGCTGAATATCTCCTGACTGCAATGCCGGCCAGACTGTGTGGAAACTCGGTTCATACCAGCCGTTCTAGGGGTGGTGTGAGTTGTCATCATCCTTAGGAAAGCTTGTTGTTGTAGGATCAACCCATCCTTCGAAAGGGCTGTGCCTGTTCATCAGCTCAGCTGTGTCTGCCCTGTGAAATACGGCAAGGATATTAATTCCAGGAGAATGGAGCTTCCTGATAAAAGATACCCAATAAAGAATGAATTAGGGACATACTGAAAATGGGTAAGGAAATTGTCAGCTCACAACCCAGCAGGCATTAAGTAAAAGAGGAGGAAGCATTACAGCAACAGTTTTGATCATACTGTACTTTTATAACCATGTGAAATACATGTTCTATGTACAGATAGATTGTGTAAGGGGTCAGTTGTGAGGACATCAGGAACATGGCGGATTATTTAAAATCGTGCTGAAGATGATGCTTTGTCTGACGAAAGTGATTCTAAACCATAGGAAAACGATTCAAGACAGACAAGAGCTGCGGTGGTGGGTAGAGGACTCCTACAGATGCGAGGTAAGGAGCCTTCCTCCCCGCAGTTGCAGGATCCTTAAGCGCTCATGAAGATGATGCCGCCACAGCCCCTAGACTCTCTCAACACACACTTTCTCAGGTGTTGGCTTTTTCAGATGGCTCCTTCTGCTGCAAGCAAGGCCCTTAACAACTGGGTAAGTTTTTTTTTCCCCCTCCTTGCTTTTGGGCCAAGTCAGGACATGGATGTATTTTTCTCCCCACAGCTCTGTGCCCAAGCCTTGCAGAGGGAGACGGCAGAGAGGAAAACTGCCTGCAAGCAGCACAGGTAGGTAACTGTGATGGACAAATTTTAAGGATGTTTTTGTTTTAAGAAGAAGCTTTGACTGTCTAGTAAAGAAAATGGTGTTTTGATTCTTCTACAAGTCAACTCTTTCTCCATCTTCAAGACAGGAAATGATGGAAAAGCAGGGAGTGCCAGAGAGACACATGAGTCAGGAGGCAGCCCAGGGACGGCTGGGGCTAGACAACCCTTTCTGGAGAGAGAGGAGCTCACTGTGAAGGCAGCCACTTAACGTCTGCTCCACAATCCACCCACTCTGCTTCTCCTTTCGGGGGTGAGGGCTTGGGCTGGGTAATTGTTATATTTCCTGGAAACAGTTCCATGCACTTACTAAAGAGAACAGTAATCCTGCTGGGTGGCAGGACCCTGTTTATCTCAGGTGCCCTAGCTGAATGGCTCTTGGCTGGTCCCCTGTGAATGGTGGAGCTCAGGCCCCTCCACTGACTGACATCATTCCACCCTGATGTCTTGGTTACTTTTAACTGAGGGCATGAGCCTAGAAGGCAAATGGACCAAGTCCTCTTCCAAACTTGAGTCGGTGGGAAGGTTTTATTTTTTTTTTATTTGAGAAAAGTAACACCAATAACATTTTAGAATGGGAGCTGTAAGTGTTGATGGGAGCAGAAATTTTCTGGCTGTGTCTTCATGGATCAATATTTCTTCTTTTCTTAAAGAAGCATTTATTTACACTTTTTGGAGCTTCCTTCATTCCTTTTTGTTTGTTTAAATTGTTTATTGTGAACTATAAAACTTCATTAGCAAATTAAATTTCTATGTCATCTAACTTCTCTAGCATTTGAAGTGTAATCCTAAAACTTTCCAGTTAATTTCCATAGCTCTTACCTTTCCTCATGACTGTTAGTCTCTTTATGTCCATTTCTGTTCATAAATATTGATAATACCTGGTCAGATATGGAGGTTAGATTAACTTTGAACGCCCCTATGGCTTGAAGAAAAGGAGAGAGTGCTGTTTCTGTCCAGGGTTCATTGATATTCTTCCCATCCATGGCTGTTTCTATTTTAATTTTGAGTCTGTGCTCACATGATGAGTGACTTCCTCTGATATGTACAGTGAACTTTTGATTTAGAGCCCATTTCCAGCTGCTTAGAGCCCGGCCTGTCCACAGTCAGTGGAGAAGTAAGAAAACCCCTGGATGAGGGCTCTGTGGCGTTTTCCTCAAGGATGAGGCCCAGAGGGTGGCAAAGAGAGTGAGGTGGCAGCGGAGGGTGTGGAGGGTTTCTCGTTCGGCACAGAGCATGGAAGCCCCATTAAGGCCTGTTCCCTTCTCTGGCCCTTAGCGGATTCAGGACCTCATTCGGTTCCATGAGGAACAGCCGCTCTGTCCCACCTGAAAACACAAAGACAAAGGTAAATGCTGGGGTCGGTTTCCCTCCAGTTCAGGACACTTTTGTCTTTTCCTACAGCGCCCTCTCCTGGCCTGTCCTCTGCTCTGTGGGTTTTGTGGTGCCTTATCTGTCTCGACTTTTTCAGAAGCAAAATCTTCCCCATGAGCTTTCAGGCTTCTCCATTTCCAGCTGGTCATCTTTGGTGGCACCTCCAGAAGCCATAAAGGCTTAAGGGCCGAGGGCTGCAGGGCTGTCACTGTTCTGTTTCCAGAAATAACAAGAGGATGCCGTCGAGCTCCACTGCGGTCGGTCTTATGGCCCAGTAGACCCTGCCGATCCCTTTTACTCACGATGGTGTGGAGTCTCCTTCCCAAAATATGTGGGGTTTCTTTTTGTTGCTGTGATTTTCTTTTCTGCTATAAGGTGGGTAATTAACCTTCAGAATATCCACCATAATCCCAGAAGTGAAAACTCATCGATCCAACATTAATATGTGCTTTGTGCAATTTTGAGTGTTCTTTGGCAAAGTCAATTCCATAGTTCATCACAGTCCCGTCTGTTCTTAACTGTGTTGAGCAAAAACAGCCCCACCCTCACCCAGTGTTGCCCTTGATCTAATATTCTAAGTGTCAGAGGTTCCATATTTTAATAGAAAATGTGCCCCGGCTGTGAGGTGGTGGAGAGTGAACGTCACTCATTGCCTACAGGCACAATTCCCAGTGAAGGCCTTACATGATGCTCAGCCGAGCTGGTTCTCGTGTGGCTTCTGTATCTCCGACAGCTGCTGAATCCTCTGATCACACATCATGGGACTCATACACTTGAAATCAAACACATTTTTAAACTGCTTCTTTTGTTGGGAATTCCTGCCTCATTTTTCCATGGACAAAATTATCCTTTATGTCGTAGTGCACTTAAAATTTGGTATTACCTAGAAGTTAAAGAAATATGATAGCTGTGCCAAACTGACATCTGTATGTAGGATTATTCTGTCAGAAAACCCTCTCCCAGTTCCCCTGCAGCTCTTCAGGAATCCCCATCTCCCCAGAGCTCTTTGTGCCCATGGATGGCACCTCCAAAGTAGGGAAGACCCTTTGTCAAGAAGGGAAGCAGAAGCGGGATGAGAGGGTCTTGCAGGCAGAGCTGGAATGGACTTCCACTCTGCTTCTTGCCAGCTGTGTGATGCTGGGTGAAATTTCTCCTTCCTCTGGAAACCTCTATTTTCTTAGATTTGGAGCAGGGTGGTCACACTGACCTTGCAGATTTCTGAGAATCAGAGACGGCACATGAAAAGCCTGGAGGCCATTCTCTTAAGAGTAGCCGCGACTCATGTGTGGACAATGGGCTTTTCATGCTTCTCTTTCTCTCTGTTTATCTGATGCAAGGAACATGCTCTGGTGATGGTGGTGAGGGAGGAATGAGGATAGACATAGACACGCCTGTGTCAGAAACTTGCTTCTTTGTTACTGGGTTATGACTTTGTCTTCCCAGGGACAGGCCCCCAGCCTGCCTACATTTGCAGACAGAGTGGTGTGTGGGGATAGCAGTTTGTCCCCATGACTTTTCTTCACTCCCCTGCCATCGGCAGGACTCAGTTGAAGGGAGTTTATTTGGCGGGGGGCGGGCATTGATGCTGCCATTTTGAAACCTGGAGGAGGGAAAGGTACAAGGGACTATCACCTGCAGCTTGTGTTGGTTTTGGTGTTTTTATCCATCATATTCATATATTTCAAAACATTTTCTCTTCCTGACTTGCAGGTAAATGTGGCTGCAGGGAAGCCTCATCCTTTCTCAGAATGGCCCTACTTGCCTGATCTCATGGCTGGCCTTTCAGGATCACTGATGGGCTGCCAGCTGCCTCCTCCACCTGGGTGTCATCTGGGAACTCAACCACTCCCTCCATCTGGAGGTTTTCTGGGACCTCAACAAACTCCTTCACTGGAGTGTCCTCTGGGAACTCAACCACCTCCTACACTAGAGAGTCCCCTGAAAACTCAACCACCTCCTCCACTCAATTGTTCTCCAGGGCCTCTTCCAGCTCCTGCAGCTGTCAGTCCTCCAGGACCTCATCCACCTGCAGCTGTCAGTGCTCCAGGACCTCATCCACCTGCAGCTGTCAGTCTTCCGGGACCTCATCCACCTCCTGCAGCTGTCAGTCCTCCGGGACCTCATCCACCTCCTTCACCTCTCAGTCCTCCGGGACCTCATCCACCTGCACCTGTCAGTGCTCCAGGACC
>NW_012113141.1:13056437-13056697 GCF_000951035.1 Colobus angolensis palliatus | reverse complement strand
ATCCACCTGCAGCTGTCAGTCCTCTGGGACCTCATCCACCTCTTGTAGCTGTCAGTCCTCTAGGACCTCATCCACCTGCAGCTGTCAGTCCTCTGATACCTCATCCACCTCCTGCAGCTGTCAGTCCTCCCAGACATCATCCACTTGCACCTGTCAGTCCTCCTGGACATCGTCCACCTGCAGCTGTCAGTCCTCCAGGACCTCATCCACCTCCTGCAGCTGTCAGTCCTCCTGGACATCATCTACCTGCAGCTGTCAGT
>NW_012113141.1:13054239-13055932 GCF_000951035.1 Colobus angolensis palliatus | reverse complement strand
ACCTCCTGCAGCTGTCAGTCCTCCCGGTCCTCATCTACCTGCAGCTGTCAGTCCTCTGGGACCTCATCCACCTCCTGCAGCTGGTGGTCCTCTGGGACCTCATCCACCTCCTGCAGCTGGTGGTCCTCTGGGACCTCATCCACCTCCTGCAGCTGGTGGTCCTCTGGGACCTTATCCACCTTCTGCACCTGCAGGTCCCCTGGGACCTCATCCACCTCCTGCAGCCGTAGGTCCTCCAGGATCTCATCCACATCCTGCAGCTGTTGGTCCTCTGGAACCTCATCCACCTCCTGAAACCATAGGTCTTCTGGGACCTAATTCACCTGCAAACTGTGTCTGTCCTCCAGGACCTCATCCACCTCCTGCAGCTCTTGGTCCTCCTGGACCTTATCTATCTCCTGCATGTTTCTGTCCTCCAGGACCTCATCCATCTTTTATAGCTGCATTTCCTCTGGGACATCATTCACCTTTTTGTTCTGTGAGACCTCTGGGACCTCCGACTACATCTTCACTTAGTAACCTCTGGATCCTCAGCCACACCTTCTACCTGGGTGGCATGTGGCCCCTCAACAACCACCTTCACATGAATCTCCTTGGCTACTTCAATGATCTCCACTCGTGGCCCCCGGGACTTCAACCACCTCCTCCACCAGGGTCTCCTCTAGTACATCTGCCACCTTCTCCACTTGGCTGGCCTCTGCTGTCTGAACCGACTCCTCCAGGACCTCAACCAGCTCCTCTACCCATTGTGGCCTATAAGATCTCGACCACCACCTCCACATGTACCATTTGGTATGTTTATCTGAACAGGACGAACTGAGTTGCAAAATGGATTCATCTTTCCTTTCTTGAATGAATAAAAATGTCACAGATTGTACTGCAGGGCTTTACAATGTGAGGGTAGCACGTGCTGAGGATGTGGTCACTTGGCTCAAGTTTCTGAGACTACAAGTCAGTTGCATTATTTCCTCATTATGACCTTGGCAGCAAGTATCTTCTATAGATGAGGAAAGAGTTGTTTTTTTGTTTTTTTTTTTTTTTTATTTCTGGCGGGGACGGAGTCTCACTCTGTCACCCAGGCTGGAGTGCAGGGGTACACTCCTGGCTCACTGCAACCTCCACCTCCAGGGCTCAGGTGATCCTTCCACCTCAGCCTCCAGAGTGGCTGGGACTACCTGTGTGCAACACCATGCTTGGCTAATGTTTTTTTGTTTTACTTTTTGTAAAGACCATGTTTCACTATGTTGCTCAGGCTGGTCTCAAGGTCCTGGAGCCATGCCATCTGCCCACTTCGGCCTCCCAAAGTGCCAAGATTACAAATGTGAGCCACTGCGCCCAGCCAGAGATTGTTTATAGAAGCTAAAAATACCAGTTTTACAGGTGTGTATGGAACCTGGGCCATATGGCCAGCTCTGTGAGGGATGAGACCCGTTCCTGACTGGCAGAGCATCCTGTGTCCTGCAGCAGAGAGACCCACACTGAAGGGCACAGAGTTTCTGACCACCTCAATGGAAGCACAAGTGAAGGGACGCAGGGTGCAAAAAGAGGAGAAGAATCTCCTGGGAGTAAACAGGGGACTGTGGAAGAGAAAGATGAAGCGAGGAGGTGTCACATGGGGGTTTGTTGGACTCAGATGGAGCTGGAAGGCTGCTGCTAGCCAGGCAAGCAGTGTGAGCAGGAGCATGGAGGCTGC
>NW_012113141.1:13046993-13053199 GCF_000951035.1 Colobus angolensis palliatus | reverse complement strand
ATTTTGAAATTTGAAGAGTCTCCTGGGCCATGATATCTTGGAAAAGTCTCCACCATATTTGATGCCCCATGCCCTGTGCTCCCTCCTCTCTCTCTCATTTCCATAGTGTTTCCCTTAATAAACATTTGCAGTCCTATCTTTCTGGGTGTCCGCTTCCTGGAGGACCAGTTCACACCCCAAAGTATACCAGGTGTGACTCCTCATACACTTTTCAAACTCAGGCAGATACTGCCTTGCTGGCCACAAAAGCAGGGTTACCCTTTGGGTAGTGTTGACTGGGAAGGGCCCAAGGGGGCCTTCTGGGATGGGGGAATATCCTGTATCCAGCCATGGGTGGAGGTTGCGCTCATTCATTCTAGAAATAGTCACTGTGTTCCTAGTGACTGCCCGTGGTGCCTTGTGAGCAGATGGACAGGAGTCCATCCCCATGAGGTGGCCAACTTCTCCTGACAGGGAATAGAAGGGGGCCCAGCAGCAGCTGTGGAGCCCGTGAGGAGCCTCACAGAAACTCAGGGTTTGTCAGAGCCCATTCCCCACTGCGCCAGCTGCCCCCCGTATCACCAACTCCAGGCGGCTCTAAGGGAAGTTGAGCTGGGTGTAGACATTTCTCCATAAGTCCTGTGCCCCCCACCATCTTCCTGTAATTTTTAAATTGTGTGATAGGCAGAGGTTGGTGGTGAGCGGCTCACTGAGCAGGACTGGAGAGGAGTAGAGAATGCAGGGGTGAGGTCGGTCAGAGGACGGGACAGGCAGAGAGAAGACGAGAGAAGGGATGAGAGAGGGAGGGGAAGAACAGAGAGGAGAAAGACAAGGAGGATAGAGAGAGAGGGATTGAAACAGAGAGAGGGAAGGGAGAGAGAGAGGAGGTAGGGGGTGAGGGGAGAGAGAGGGATGGAGATGGGAGGATGGAGTCATGGAGAGAAGTTGACTTGGGCCCAGGGGGAGAAGAGGAAAGATGGAAGAGACAAAGACAGAAGGACCCACAGTGAGAACCAAGGGAGCTGGAGGGAGGGAGATGTCCAGAGAGCTGGCCAGTCATCCACACACTGAGGGAAAGGCGGAGAAAAAAAGAGAAGAGAGGAATGGAGACAGGAAGCAAGAGAGATGGAGAGGACTGAGACAGGGAGAGGGGGCTGGAGAGAATCACAGAGAAACAGTACAATAGAGGAAGGGAAAGAGTTGTTGAGGACAGGGTCACAGAAAGAGAAAGGAAGGAGAAAGAGGCAGGCAGAGAGAAGCAGAGAAAGAGAAAGCAGGGAACAAAGGGGTGAGCCTGCAGGAGGTGGAGGTGGGCAGATGACCCAGGTGAGGGGACAGAAGAGGCAGGTAGTCCTGGGACTCAGAAGCCGAGAGAAATTCTTGCACTCCAAGGCCACGACCTCCTTGGGGCCCAGTGCAATGAAAGCCCATCACATGGGGACACACAGGCCTCCCTTGTGGCTGGGTTGCTCTGTGGAGCCTCTGGGTCTGTCCCTGAAGGAGGGACTTCCAGGGTGAAGGGCTGCCCTGTCTCAGGTTTGCCTCCTCTGTGGGGTGGGGAACCCGGAGCAGCCTCCCTCGCTGTCCTGGTCCCTGCTGCATTTCCCATCCTGGCCAGCTACGTGGTCGTCAAGTCCCATACCCGGGAACCAGGCTGAGACCCCTTGTCCAGCCTCATGTGTTCTCACCTGGCTCCAGATTCCAGCCACAGGCCTGGCAAACAGTTCACGCATGCTGGCCGTCACCAGATCCACGCATCCCTGGTGGATTCCTGCCTGTTCCCACAGGACAGCCCTTAATCAATGGAGACAGGAACGTGGAGTTAAATGCTTCCTCCTTTTTCACTGAGAGAGAGGCATGCACAATCGATGCACTTTCCTTCTTTTTTTTTTTTTTTTTCTTAAGACAGTGTCTCGCCCTGTTGCCCAGGCTGGAGTGCAGTGGTGTGATCTCAGCTGATTGCCACCTCCACCTCCTGGTCAAGCAATTCTCATACCTCAGCTCCCCAGGTAGCTGGGATTACAGGCACTCGTTGCCATGCCTGGCTAATTTTTGTATTTTTAGTAGAGACAGGGTTTCACCATATTGGTCAGGCTGGTCTCAAACTCCTGACCTCAGGTGACCTGCCTGCCTCAGCCTCTCAAGGTGCTGGAATTACAGGCATGAGCCACTGTGCCTGGCCATGATATACTTTCTAGCTGCTGTCCTAGAGATCACACTGGATTAAGCCTTAGTTGCCTTCAATGTGGTCATCTCTGCAGTATACCCTTAGCTTTTATCCCCTCCTTTACTTTCCCAGACCCTCACTCTGCTCCCTGGATTCACTTTTCCAAATAACCCTCCTGCTGCAAAGTCCTGAGCACAGGTCCTACTTTCAGCATTGGAAGGGGGGGGCAGGCTAAGACCATGAGGCCACACTGTGGGCGCCCACATCCCCGTTCCTCTGTCTATTCCCACCACAGTCACATCTTCCTGTCCCTTGGTGCTTCCTCGCCTTTCCCTGCAGTCCACCGTGAGATCCCAGGGGACGGAGCAGCCCCTTCTCTGCCCCAGTGCAGGGCTTGGCCCGAGCACATGGTCAGTCCATACTGGGGTGAAGTGGTGAATGAGTGAGTGGTTGAGTGATAATGTGTCATCAGATCTGTCTTCTCCACATGTCTCTATCTCCACCCGGAGCAAGTTTTCTCATTCACAAATGGGCATATGAGGCTGGGTGCTCCTAAATCCTGCAAAATTCAGCACTGGCACAGTTGGGGACTGATCTTCCTTGACTCCACCTCACCTTCTATATCTATAAAATGGGGTACCTTTCTCTAAGAGTAAAGAGGAGGCCTGGCATAGGGAAACAAACTCAGCTCAAGCGCCCAGAACATCCATCTTGCTCTCAAATACTTAATGCAGGGGACCATGTCTTCTGCTATAATTGGTATTGTAGCTGGTACCATTTATTAAAGGCAATTCAGTTATGAAGCTTCGTTTATTAAAACAGTGTAGTAAATGTGTATGTATGGACAGATAGATAAATGTAATAGAAGAGCAAGTCCAGATGTAGACAGAAATCCATACAGAAATAGAGAATGGGAAAAAGGAAGCATCTCAATGCAGGGTGTTCAGACACCTGGCCAATCATCTGAAAACTGAAAGAATAAAATTTGCCGGGCGCAGTGACTTATGCCTGTAATCCCAGAACTTTGAGAGGCCGAGACAGGTGGAGCACCTGAGGTCAGGAGTTTCAGACCAGCCTGACCAACAGGGTGAAACCCCATCTCTATTAAAAATATAAAAATTAAGCAGGGTGTGGTGATGGGTGCCTGTAATCCCAGCTACTTGGGAGGTTGAGTCAGAAGAATCACTTGAACCCGGGAGGCATAGGTTGCAGTGAGCCATGATTGCGTCATTGCACTACAGCCTGGGTGACAAGAGTGAAACTCCATCTCAAGTAAATAAATAAATAAATAAAATTTAGTCCTTTTCTCAAAGTAGACAGTGATATAAATTCCAAATGCATTATGATTTAATACTTAAAGAAAAATCATATGATATCATGAGGATGTACATCTGTCAAGCGTCATCAAATTATATCCTTTAAATATATGGCTTTTGTTATATGTAAATTATCTCTTGAAAGTTGGTTAGAAAACATAAAAGTATTGGAAGAATATGTGAGAAAATTCCATTCTCACCTTGAAGCGGGTGGGGTGATTGGAGTCCCTCTAACCGTGACTCAATATCCAAAAACCAGAAAATAAATTGATTACTACATTTGACTACACAAATTCAAAAAAATCTACATGGCATGAAGCACCATAAGAAAAATCAAAAGACAATTCAAAATGGACAAATATTTGTAACTCAGATCACAGGAAAAGGGCTGACCTTACAAATATCTGGAGTTCAAAAATTAGAAATACCAAACAGTCCATTAGGAAAACATGCATGGAACATGTTTTTTTGTTTTTTGGGTTTTTTTGTTTGTTTGTTTGTTTGTTTTTATGAGACAGAGTCTCACTCTGTTGCACAGCCTGGAGTGCAGTAGTGTAATCTCAGCTCACTGCAACCTCCGCCTCCCAGGTTTAAGCAATTCTCTTCCCTCAGCCTCCCAAGTAGCTGGGATTATGGACACCCGCCAGCACGCCCAGCTAATTTTTTGTATTTTTAGTAGAGACAGGCTTTCACCATGTTGGCCAGGCTAGTCTCAAACTCCTGATTTCAGGTGATCCACTTGCCTCAGCTTCCCAAAGTGCTGGGATCACAGGCATGAGAGAATCCCAGGCCCGGGTCCCATCATAAGCCCTGGTTGGATGCCAAGCCTAGGCTCAATCCCAGGCCCAGTCCCAGTTCTAGGCCCATGCCCAGGATTACTCCCAGTCCCAGCCCCAGGGCCCTTGTGGCCTCAGAGCCCCTATGCCTCTGACTTTTTGACAGACACTCAGTTATTCTCTCACTTCATGGAGCTGCTCCCACCTCTATACCCCTAGGTATTCACAATGATGTCTCAGTACCAAGAAGGGCCTGGCTCTATGGACAAAAAAGAACTCAGGGTTTCAGTACCAAGAGGAGGATGTCTCTGTGAATGAAAACCACTCAGACCCCAGGTAACTACTGGATTGGTAAGGGGCCTGTGCCTGCAAAGTCCTACAGATCCTAGTGGGCCTGGAGTGGCTGGTCTACAACACTGATAACTTTCTGCAGAAAATGCACTGCCCTTTACCCACTCTGCCATAGGTGGGTATTTGCTGTCTTCACTGTGTGGCCATCACAGGTGGCTCTGCTGTGAATGTACCTGCCTCTTATTTGAATTGAGCCTGAGCATTTCCTTGCTGGGGTTGGAACCACTGTTCACTGGGATATTTGTCATTAGTGGATGCTGCCTGAGAGCTTTGTAAAGGGCTTTTCCCAGTGCTTCTGGTGGTCAGCATCTTCCCCAACATTTAGGATTGTGAGACTTTTTAATGTTTGTCGATCCAATGACTTGTGGCTTTGTTGTGGTTGTAATATCCATTTTCCTGATGATTAAGAGGTTAAGGAATTCTCACATGTTAATTGAACCTTAGAAATTCTCAATTTGTTTACCCATTTTTCTTCATTTATTGTATGTAATCTGCCTTGGCAATTAAAGTGCTGCAAATGCCAAAAAATAAAAAATAAAAAAATAAAAAAATAAACCCACCAATTTTTCTCAAACTATTCCCAAAAATTAAAGAGGAGGGAATTCTTCCCAACTTAGACTATAAGAACAGCAGTACCCTGATACCCAAACAAGACAAGGACACACACAAAGGAAACACTACAGGCAGTATTCCTAATGAACATAGATGAAAACATTTTCAACAAAGTACTACCAAGATGAATCTAACAATGAATCAAAAAGATAATATGCCATGATCAAGTGGGATTTAGGAGTGGTTTGAGGATGAAACTGTTCCACCTCAGATCATTAGACATTAGTAAGATTCTCATAAGGAGCCGGCAACCTAGATCCCTCGAATGCAGAGTTCACAATAGGGTTCATCTCCTATGAGAATCTAATGCTGTCACTGATCTGACAGGAGGCGGAGCTCAGGCAGTAATCTCAGGGATGGGGAATGGCTGTAAACACAGACGAAGCTCCCCTCACTTGCCTGCTACTCACCTCCTACTGTGCAGCCCGATTCCTAACAGGCCACAGACCAGTCCTTGGCCAGGGTGTGGGGACCCCTGCTGTAAAGGGCTCTTACCAAGATTAGAGGGGAAGAAGGAAAGGTGGTCACCTGGAAGTCACATGGAGAGGGGGCAAGACACGAGATGCCTGGAGAAAAAGATGACTCAAGAGGACATAATCACTGAGTCTTTGAAGGACTGTCATGTGGAAGAAGAGGCAGACTTGTATGAAGTTCACAACTGTGTCCGATGAGGAGAAATTAGAGGAAGATAGATTTTGACTGTAATTTATAGTTAGAGCAAGGCATTTAGTAATAGAATGAATTGCTTCAAGATATACTGAGCTCTCCATCACTGAAAGTATGCAAACAATAATTGACTGACTGTCTGCCAAGGAGGCTGCTCATGTACGTGACTCCTACATGAGGGATCATGTGAGTCCTGCATGAAGGATGTCAACAGGTGACTCTAAGGTCCCTAAGTTGTTTGGTTTATTTTGTTTCTTTGTTGTGAGACAGGGTCTTGCTCTGTTGCCCAGAGTGGAATACAGTGGCATGATCTTCATTCACTGCAGCCTTGACCTCTGG
>NW_012113141.1:13015760-13046342 GCF_000951035.1 Colobus angolensis palliatus | reverse complement strand
TCTCTCTCTCTCTCTCTCTCTCTCCCTCTCTCCTTTCTGACGGGTTTCATCATGTTGCCCAAGCCGGTCTTGAACAGCTGAGCTCAAGCAATCCCCTGCCTTTGCCTCTCAAAGTGCTAGGATTACAGGTGTGAGCCACCACACCCAGCCACCTTAAAGAGGGAGACTGTGCAATTATCAAAATTATACCTCTGGTAGGTACAGGTTGGCAGCTCTGAACCACTACTAGTTTGAGTCCTTCTCAAGTAGCAGTCTTAATGACAGCAGTCTGGGGCTGGGCAGTAGCCCTGAGGCTTTGGGGACCAGAACCTCATCTTTATGGTCCAAAATGGCCCACTGTGTGTCTGCATGGTTTTACAGTGGCCAGATGAGGGCTGGTCCCCTTCTTGAATAGGACTCCCAGCCCTGAGATTGTCCAGAGCAGCTCTTACCTTGCTCAGATAAGTTCTCGCCCCATACAGATTTCCTTCCAGTGCCCTCTGCAAAATGCTGGTGTTAGCCCTGAGCAGGGCAGGGTAGAGCTAGGTGATTCTGCAGCTCTCTGCCTCTCTTTGAGGCAGGCTCTCTGTCTTGCGTTGCTGTTCTCCCCTTCACTGGTTGCATCTTCTCACCCCTGGACAGTTCATGGTGAGGACAGTTGCTGGTAAGAATCACTTCCTGCTGGACCCCAAGATTATAAGAGCTAGCCCACTGTACAGCAGCATCTTACTTCCTGTGTGATTCCATTAAGCCCTCCCCTGGAGGCAGGAGGGTCCCTCCTCAATGACTTCACGTCCCATGGAGCATGGGATGCCCTGACCTGAAGGAAGTAGGGGAGGAAGACAACAGAGAAGACATGCCTCCCATTCCTGGCTCCTCCTTCCAAGTTGCCTGCCTGGCTCACACAACAAGGCATATACAATTTATAGATAAATCTATTTTACATCGGTAATTTTTTAGGTTACAAAGCAATTTCACATAGAGTTTTACTCAACTGGAGAAGTTTGAAAAAAGCAGTTTTTCATTCCCGTTTTGCAGATGAAGAAACTGAGATTTCGAGGGGGTAAAGTGACTTACCCAGTGGCATATAACCGGCAACCAGTTGGGCTAGAAGTGAAACCTAGTTTCTAAGATTTATTTCAGAGGGGCTTTCCTTTTTCCTAGAGAAGCTCCATATAGTTAAGGAAAAACCTCTTTTTCCTAGTGGACATTTTATGAAATACTTAGAAATTCTGATCTTTCTGTCCTCCTGCCCTAGAACAGAGATAAAGGACACTCACACCCTATAGGAACCAGCTCAGGAAGTTGGAACCCACCCAACTCCATGAAGGGACACAGGGTTTTGAAGAGCTTGTCTAGACGCTGCAGGCTGGTGCTTCACAATGAAGTGTGTGTGCGCGCGCGCGTGTGTGTGTGTGTGTGTTCAGTTGTGGGTATGGTGGATAGGTGTGTCATGTGTGCATATATGGTTTAAATGCATGTGTGTGTCTAGTGTGTGTGACATGTGATTGATATGTGTAAGTGTGCATGAGTGTGTGGTGTGTGTGGATGTGGGGTGTGTGTTTAGGTGTGTGTGAGTGTGCATGGTAGGTATTTCTGAGTGAAGTGTGTGGTGGGTGTGTTCTTGTGTGGGTGGGTGGATGTGTGATCTGTGAGAATCTGTGCAGTATAGTGTGGTGAGTGTGTGCAAACATGCACATGTGTGGAGAGGGCAGGCCTGGGATTGAGTGAGCTGGGAGAGGATATCCATGTCTCCAGCAGCACGCATGTCCTAGACTCCTCCATGAAACTCATGCCACCTTCCCTGGGCATGGCTCATAGTTCACCAGGAACCCTTCCCAGCATCACTGCCTGGCTAGGTCAGCATGCCCAGCCAAGACCAGTTTCAACTGGTCCACTGAATTGCCTTTATAAATGAAGTTCCAATGCTTGGATCAGACCAACTTCATTTTGGCCCAGTCCCTGACTGCAGACCCCTTTTAGGCCACACAGCCTCCCTGAACTCCAGGAGAACAGCCCATGGGGGAGAAAGACACCTCCCAGCATGACCCAGAATAGCTACACCCATAACTCCGTGTCTTCCTGACCCTGGAAAAAGTGAAAACTAGTGTGTGACGCCAGCACTCTAAAAACGTCAATCCTCTGGTAGGGGGATGTCTGTTGTCCGCCTCAGCTGTTACCCTCTCAGGAACACCTGTCCAGATCTCCCTCTTCCAAACTGTACTGCTGTCCCTTCCCCCTCTGCCCCCACTGCACTCCTGACCCCCTTACTGCAATGCCTTTTCTCTTTGTCTTTAAATAACACTTATCACCTTCTAACTTTCTGTATAATTTCCTTCCTGTATAAATTTCATATTTGTCTCCCCTCACTAGGACAGAAGCTCCAGGAGGACAGGGACTTTAATTTCCCCATGTGCCTAGAACAGTATACGACATTCAGGAGTGCAAAAACCATGTGTGCAAGGAAGGGAGCTGTGGGGGAGGCCCTAACACCAACATTCCACAAGAGCCTAGGCCTGTGATCCAGGTGTATGGACCCCCGACCTCTCACTCATGACCTGGGGGTGGCTAAGGCCAGGGAGCAGCCTCTGGCAGCTGAGGATGGGAGGTCCAGTCAATGGCTCACTGCCCAGCCTGTTGGGAAGGCGCAGGCGTGGGTGGGAGGGAACCAGGGGAAGAAATGTATTCATGTTTTGGAGACAGAGCTACTGGCCAGGGATGGACTTAACTGAGCCTGAGTCTGGCCAGACAAGGGCAGATTAATGCTGATCAGGTACAGTCCTATCCTGGGCTGGGGTGGGGCTAGGAGCAAGGGTTTGGTTCAATTGTGTTAATGGCCAAAGGGGCCTGAAACCAGGCCCAGAGGTGGGTGAGGCAAATACCCCTTTGGGACAGAGCAAATCTGCCTCCAGGAAAAGAAGGCAGCCAGACCTTGCCTGTCTGGGCCATGATGAGCCAAAAGTATTAGTGTGTTTGACTTTATAACCTACCAATCCCTTTCGCAGGTATGGTCTCCTTTGGGCCTTCTAGCCACCCATCAGGGAATAAATATGTTTATAGGTGAGGAGAGGGAGGTGCGAGGGCAGAAGATGCTTGCGGGAGCAGTGGGTGGTGGCTGCAACCCATGGCTCCAGATCCCTTGCTGGCTCTCTCACCATTTGATGGGAGGAGCTGACACTCGTGCACTTCCCTGGCTGTGGACTGGGCCCACTAGGGAGGCATGGTGGCCCTTCCAAGCCTACACCACACCCTGTGCTGTTGTCAGGAAGGCGGAGCAAACCTGCACTGAACTCCTAAATTTCCAGGTTTCATTCCCTGCTCAACTGCAGTTTGGGCAAGCCACTGCTGCTCCCTGGGACTCAGTTTCCCCACCTGGACAAGCCAGTTAATGAAGCTCAGGTAGGCTTCAGTGAGACTTGAGCACAACTTGGTTTTGTGCACTGTTGGACTCCAGTCACTAGCCAGGAGCTTCCAGAAGCTTCTGTGGGAGCTCGTCCTCAACCCATCCCTCTCCCTCCCCCTTCCCGTTCTCTTCCCATCCTCTTCACCCCTTGTCCTTGTCCATGAGATCTGAATAAAAGCAAAGCAACTTGGGAGTGCTCTCCATGGTCCTCCATCCAGCGGCTGCTCCAGTGAGCACCATGGCAGCCACAGCAGCTGCCAGGAGAAGACACTTTATGGGAAGAGGACTCTGGATGGGGCTGTGCCTACTCCCAAGGGGTGAGTGATGATAGCAGGACTTACTCCAGGCTTTCAATGACTTTCACTTCAAAAAGAGGCCCGCGATGGAACAGCCCAAATGTCCACCAATGGATGAACGGACAAACAAGATGTGATCTGTCCATACAACGACATGTTATTCAGCCATAAAAAGGAGCTACAAGGCTACAAGGAGTTACTCCTTGACCCAGGCTACAAGGAGGAACCTTGAAAATGCAGCGCTGCATGAAAGAAGCCAGACTCGAGAAGTCAGGTAGTGTGTGATTCCATGTGTATGAAACACCCAGAACAGGTAAATCCACAGGGGTAAAAAACAGATTGAGCAATGGCTGGGGGCTGCAGGGATGGGAGAATGGGGAGTTACTGCTTAATGCCTCTGGAGTTTCCTTTTCAGGTGGTAAAAAACGTTTTGGAACTAAATCGAGGTTGCACAGCAGTGTGAATATACTAAGTGCTACTCATCAAATGGTTAATTTTTTTGTAATGTGATCTCAATTTTTAAAAATGGGGCTAATGCAGTAGGTGCAGGGTACCTGAACCACCCACCTCCCCAGCCTCGGCCGCCTTTAGCTTCCCACCGCAGGTCCCTCCAGTACCCTCCTCTGCTATCCTCCTTCAATTCCAGGCCATCCTTGACCTGGCAGAGGGTTTTTTAACCACCTGATACTGAGCCACTGTCCCTGGGGTTCCACAAACCTTAACACAATCGTCCCCATTTATTGAGCATCTACTGTATACTATGCCCTTGCTGAGGCTGTCCTACACCTCTGCCAGGTGGACACATTCTCAAGTTCGTCATAGGAGAGAGATGACTTTCATTTCATGGGCTGGCGGTGAGGATGTGGTGTCCAGCCCATCTCAGTAAGCACCCAGTGTAAGACAGCTGCTCCAGTCACTGTGATTTTTGCAGTCCCTGTTCCACAGGTGTCCAGGCTTAGGGCTCAAGTGACCTGTCCAAGCTCAGCCAACTGGTGTGAAAGGTCCATTGGGCCTGTGACAATTTCAGGCCAAAACATGGAGTTTTGATGCAAAGGAAAGGGAAATGGGCAGTTGTTTGAGGGTTGAGGCTCCTGGGATATGATGAAGAGGCCTGCAGAGCCCTGAGCCTGTGGCCTCAGAGGAGAGCAGGCCTGAATAGGACAAGACCAGAACATGGGAGCTTCAGAACAGACGGACAGACAGATGGTGGAGGTAGTAGGAGCCGGAGGGGCAGGGAAGGCTGCACAAGGCCCTCAGGAAACAAAGGGGTTTTTCTCACCTGTAAAATGAGGTGATGACACCGCCCCTGGAAGCAGATTTGGTGACCAGTCCCAAACCACAAGCAAGCGGCCTCAGGTCAATATGTAGCCAGTGCTAGAGGTCATTCTGCTTCCTGGGCAGGGTCTTGAGCTGTCTCCAACCCAGACAGAGTCCTCCAGGGCTCTAGCACTTCTTCCAGTCATTTGTCCAATAGTCTCAGCTGACAGATGAGGAAACTGAGACCTGGAGCGGGTTTAAGGGACTTGCCGATGATCTCATTGCAGAGTGTGGCTGAGGCCTGGGTCTCATTCCCCGTCACACGCTCCTTCACTGCACCACTCTGGAAACCTAGATTAGTAAGAGACAACAAGGAGCCTGGGACATGGTAGTGTGAGACTGAGCTCTCAGAAGACCCCATGTCCCCAGTTTCTCTCCCTAGACTTCTCCCCAGTTCTGGAATCTCACCATTAGAGAAGGACTTTCTGGGAGTAAGGAGCCACCTACTACTCTATGTTTGGGGTTAGTTTATCACCCCAAGGTTGGGACTGTGTAGAGTCAGACTTCCCCTTGAAAGTATCTTCGGGCTGGCTGCTTAGGCCTGTCATCTCAGCACTATGGGAGGCCGAGGTGGGCAGGATGCTTGAGCTCAGGAGTTCAAGACCATCCTGGGCAACATGTTGAAACCCCAACTCCACAAAAAAATACAAAAATTATCCAGCTGTGGTCATACCCACCTGTAGTCCCAGCTACTCAAGAGGCTAAAATGGGTGGATTGCTTGAGCCCAGTAGTTTGAGGTTGCAGTGACCTGAGATCACACCACTGCATTTCAGCCTGGGTGACAGAGAGAGACCTTGTCTCAAAAAAACAAAAAGTATCTTAGGAGACACCTAGTAGAATTCCCCATACAGTCCCTCAGTAAACCCACAGGGGCAGATTTTCCCCCAGCTTGGCTCGGATCCCTGTTTCTTTGGTGGACACCAGAAGAAGTAGCTGGCTTCTGTTTCAGGATCATGTATGATCATGCAGCACCATCTGTTCCCCTGGGGTCACTCCCAGCACCTAAAGGAACTTGTACTGTGAGGGAGACTGGAGGCCCAGTGGGAGCAGATTCGTGCACCACCCTGGGAACCTTCCATCACCAAGAGGAACTAGTGTGGGGGTCTCCTGCACCAGCCAAATCATTCTCTCCTCACTGTCACTCTGGGCCAAGCGTGTTCTGCTGAGGTGGCCTGAGTCCCCGGTCATGGGCCGCTTGTATCTGGGGCGGGGGATGAATCACTCACTCCCTGCATGCTCCTGCGCAGGTGTGTGGCAGGTCTTTTCCAGGCCACGTGGTGGGGTGAAGAAAGAGCATGGGCTCAGAATCATCACAACTGGGTTTAAATCCTGGCTTTACCATTTCCTCTTTCTGTGAACTAGTCAAATTTCCCACCCTCTCTGGCTCTCATTTCCTTATTTGTCAAAAAAACAAAACAAAACAAAAAACAGCAGGATAGTAAAGGATAAAACCAAACAAGCTTTTCATGTAACAAGCGTTCAGGAAATGCTGGCGAGTACACACACACACACACACACACTCTCTCTCTCTCTCTCTCTCTCTCCTCTCCCCGGGGTGGGTGTGGGGATGTTGATAGGGACGCAGAAAGGAGAGTCAGAGGTCGTTGCTCTGGGAGGCAGTTGGAAGGGACGTTTAGGGACCTGGGCGAAGGAGGAGGCTGGGAAGGCTTGTGGGTGGGGGTACGACCAAACCAGGAGGCCCCACCCCAAGGCAGGTCCTGCCCCACCACACTGGGTAGAAGGCATCCCAGGAAGCCTGCCCAGTCAGAGAACCAAGGGGTGGACAAAAAGGCAAACATCAAAGCTGGGTCAGAGGTTTCTGGCCAAATAAAGAGCAGCAGGAATATGTCTGGAGTTGAAAGGCCCAGGAAACCCCAGGTGTCTGAGCTCCCGAGGCTTCAGAGAGACCTGGTTTGAGTGGCTGGAGCCTTCTGGATTCTGTCCAGACCCCTGGCTAGCCCTGCCTGGCTCTCTTTGACTCATGTCTGGGGAAGAAAGGAGAGAACAGCGGGGGTAGAGGGGAAGCCATGCAGCTGTTCCTGAGTTGGGGGTCTCGGAAATTTGAGCTGAGCCACACGCTGCCGGCAGGCAGGAGAGGACCTCTTGAAAGCCACTTCTGAGGCCCTGGCCTGGCCTCGCCAGCAGCCCCAGGATTAGCTCTGCAGACTTCTCTGAGCCCTGGACATCTGCAGCCTGGAGTCCACTTCCCTCTCTCCCAGCCCCATGAGGCAGCCCCTGTGACAGGCGAAGGGGGAACAGACAGCTGTGACTTGGAAGGGGGGTTAGAAGGGCCTCTGGCTGGCCTAAGACGCAGGGATTGGGACAGAGCAATGGTGCAGGAGCCGACTGGGGCCTCATTCCAGAAATGCCTTCCCCTTTCTCCATCTTGTGAGCCTGAAAGAGGGAAAAATCCAGGGCAATAATATCTGCACAGGCCCACCAGGCACCAGGGAGGTGCTGGGTGCTGTCCCTGATACTTACAGCCATCTCAAAGTTGGTCTTATTACTTCTAGCCTTCATTTGAGAAGACAGGCTCAGAGAGGTTAAGTAACTTGCCCATAGTGACCCAGTAAGTTAGTAGTAGTCAAGACAGAAAGAAACCCAGAACCAGGTCAATCTACCTCTGCATATTGAAACCTCATTTTATCCAGAGTCCAAAGAATTAGAACCAAGCAGGCCCAGAACGGAACCCAGGGATGGGGTTAGCCCTGTTTGCCTGCTGAAGGCTCAGTGCAACCATTGGCTGCATCACTGAGGTAGAAAGAATACTGAGAAGGGGAAAGGGACAGCAGCTTTTACAAATTGCTCCTGGGTAATGGTGTTCCCTTTCCACACTGCAGTGTGTCTGGAAGAAGAGATCAGGTGAGAGGTCAGCAAACTGAAGACTCAGCTGGAGAAACTGGGGGCTATCCAGGTTAGAGAAGACTTAGGAGAGGCTGGACTGTTATTGACCCTGAGTGGATACTTGTTCTCTGGGACCAGATTCAGCCAGGATAGGTTAGGTTTTGCTGTGATAATAAACAATCCCCAAATCTCAGTGGCTCACACAGCCAAGGTTTATTTCTTGCTCACATTACATGCCCAATACAGGTCAGCATGGAGCTCTCCTCATCCTAGTTGCTCAGGGATTCAAGGCAAGCCAGGCTTCATGCAGGCATGAGCTCCCCTAGACACTACTGCAATGGCATAGGAAAGAGGTAAACCACACACTGGCTATTTAGACTTCTGCTCACAATTCACTGGCCAAAGGAAGTCCAATGGCAACACGTAACTTCATGGGGCCAGGAAGTGCAATCACACCTACAGCCCATGTGCAGATGGGAATGATTGACTGGCAGCACTCATGACTACCTCAAGGATTAAAGGGGTAACTGGGGCTGTGGATGAATGTATAAGGAAGTTGACTTTGAGTCCATTTAAGCATGGCCTTCCCACGAAAATAGTGAGTACCTATCAACAGAAGTGTGTAAGCCATGGTGGGATAGGTGCATTGCATTGCAGAAATGTCGTAGAAGATTCTCCACCATCACTGGCTTCATGGCCTGTGTGGCCATACAGAGCGGTGGCCATTAAAGGCAAGGGTGCTGAAGTCAGAGGTGCCTGTATCCAAATCCCTCTGTCTCTTATTGGTTGTGTTACTTTGTGCAGATTAGCTGATATCGCTGGACTCCAGTCTCCTCCTCTGTCATGTAGGGGTAATAAGAAGTCCATAGAATTGTTGTGAGGATTAAATAAGCCCATAGCACACCATGTCTGGCGTTCGGGAAGCTCTGATCAAGTCAGTTGCTCTTGCTGTTGTTCTCATTCCTACCCAAGATCCTGTGACCACCCCTCCTGGAATCCTTGGCCACATCCCTCCTCTGGCCTCTCACATCCCTAAGACATTAGTCAGCAGCCAGGACAGGGTTGGGAAAGCTCTGTGCACTGGGCCAAGCAGGCTGATCTTTTCCCACTAGTGTCGCATAGTCTGCTGGGGTAGGTTACTTTCCCTAACCCACCCTGCTCCCCAGTCGGCTTCCTCCCCATCCTGTCTCCCAGCCGGACTGCAAAGCCATTTCCTTCTTCAGCTCATCCCCAAATCTTCCCTGACAGCCATGGGTCTGATTTCTATCTCTATGATTTTGCCTTCTCCACAATGTCATATAAATGGAGCCATACAGTATAATGTCTTTCTGCTTTTTTGATATATCTGTCTTACAGCTATTTGGCCGTATCAGATGGGGGATCTCCTCTCCCCCTTCTCCCCATCCAGTTAGATCGCTGGCATTTGCTCCTTGGTTGTTATCTTTGTGAGTCTAAGTAAGATGCTTCTATTTTCAGCTATAGACAGTGTCCCTGGGCTCCCCACTTTCAGAGATAAAGCTATCAGCGTCCCTATCCTTCCCATAAGCTCTAAAATAACCGTTTTAGAAACATCAGGAGGAGGTGTGGCAAAATGAGGTGGTGGGTTTCAGAAACGGGTGTTAAAGGAGCACAGAGGAGCCAGGGGAAGAGAGGCTTTCTGGAAGAGGTGGAGTTGAGCTGGGCCTTGTCCTCTTAAATCTCTGAGGGCAGCTGCTGGCCAACCGGCTCTGGGAGGTCTGTAAGCCCTGATCTGCAGTACCTCACTTCAGACACCAGGGGGAAAGCAAGTGGCTTTGCTGTGGTCACCTGCACAGCCAGACCATGGGCGGCTCAGCTCTCCCCACCCAAATCCCTGAGTGGGGCGGGGGAATCTAGGCTCTTAGCTCTCAGCCCTCCACACCCATGGAGGCTCAACTCCTTGGGTGCCGTCCAAAGCTGTGGCTTCCAGGCCTTGTGTTCATTGGTGTTGTCTCATCTGCATTCGTCATTTCTCAAAGTGGCATGGGAATCAGTTTGTTAAGCACACAGATTCCTGGGCCGGGCTTTAGGCCTCCTGTTAGGGATGGGCCCCAGGACTCTGCATGTTTAATTCTCTGTCCATGTTTCTCTCTCACACACAGGATGAACTGAGGCTTCTGGATCAAGACTCGCCATGATCTCAGTCCCTCAAATCCCTCCACCCTTTTCTCTCCTACTGTCCATGGCAGTTTCCAGGGAAAGGGTCTGTAATTTTGGGAAACATATATTTGATTCCTGGAGATTCACTGGTCACACTACCATGTACAAACCCTGTGGTAAAGAAACCTGTATGACTTTGTTAAACGTAGCATTTCCCCAAATTATTTGACAGGGAACCCCCTTTCCCACTGTTTAACACCTGCTTACACCACACTATACACAAAAGGCCACCCTAACCACCTCAGGCCTAACCTGATGGTTCCCTCTACAGGCCTCCCAAACACCATGCACTTCACCACTTCTATTCCATCCCCTCCTTCCCGCAGGAAGGCTTCCCAGATCTCTGTAGCACACCTGGCCTGAGGCTTCTTGGGGTTCCAGCCTCAAATAACCTTCCCTTCTATGTCATTTTTAGACACTCACTGGATGCTCCAGTTCCAGCCTTCTTAGTATAACAAAACCCCTTTCCTTCTTTTGTTCTCAAAGAGAAGCAAAGCCACAGGCTCTCCTGGACAACATCTCCAAGGGAGGAAAAGACAAGACTCATTCCAGTCCCCCACAAGTCCAGCCCATTCCATAGGCTGAGCCCCAGCAGTCAGCCCTAGTACCTTCCCAGGTCCCCATCTCATTCATCAACACTCGCTAATGCAGACCACTCATTCACTCAGTACCGCCCTAGGCTGATCTCCAGAGCGCATGTTCAGAGGGGACAAAAAGTCATTGCAGGCCAGGCGTAGGGATTCACATCTGTAATCCCAGTACTTTAGGAGGCTGAGTCTGGAGAATCACTTGAGCCTAAAAGTTTGAGCCTGCATGAACTACAATTGCACCACTGCACGTCAGCCTGGGCAACAGAGTGAGACCCTGTCTCAAAAAAAAAGTCATTGCAGCTAAAGTCAAGAACCACCTGGATTTCCATTCTCCATCCATTTAGTTCAGTGGTTCCTAAACGTTTGCATTTCAAGGACCTGTAAGCAAACTGCATCCCCTGCCCACATGGAAGGCCAAACAAGAGTCCTAACTTTTTATTTGGCCAAGGAGTACGTTAAAATATTATCAGTTCTGTACTTCAGTTTTGGAGCCTTTGAATAAGAATCATCCATAATTTTATGAAATAATGTTAATCCAAAAAAATTTTTGGAGACGGGATCTCACTGTTGCCCAGGTTGGAGTGCAGTGGTACAATCGTTGCTCACTGCATCCTCCACCTCCCGGGCTCAGGCAATCCTCCCACCTCAGCCTCCCAAGTAAATGGGACTACAGGCTTTCACCACCATGCCTGGCTAATTTTTTATTTTTTGTAGAGACAGAGCCTCACTGCATTGCTCAAGCTGGTCTCAAACTCCTGGACTCAAGTGATCCTCCTGCTTCAGCCTTCCAAAGTGTTGGGGTTACAGGCATGAGCTAACATGCTGGCCCCTCAATATAAATGTTAATAACATTTTTATTTTAATACCAAAATAAGTAAAAGGAACAGACTGGTAGAATAAATAAAAATCCCCTAAATTAATCAATTTAATGTTATGGAACATTCACTATATTGTCCTCAACTTTTCTATTTTGTGTAAACAGATAAAAACCTCACTACAAAGCAGTTCATGTCCTTGAGCCAGGGTCTGGGAAGCAAGCAGACTTGTGCACCTACTCCAAGTGTAGGTCCGAGCTGAAGACTGTATTGTGATTGCCATACCAAGGCAGGGAGTCAGTTCTAGGCTTTCATATACATTTCATTTAATATGAAGGTGTGGCATTTTAAATGAAAGGGAGATATTGTTGCCATTATTTTCTATATTACAGGAGCTACTGCGCCCTGCCAACGATCTTGACAGTAGAAAAATAAATGTGTAGCCAATGGAATGTTCCATCAATGGGGGGAAAAATGTGAGAAAAAGGAGGAGTTAATAGTCCTATCATCATACAGGGTTGTCAAGATAGTGAATAGAATTAATTTTAAAAAAGAAATAGAAATATAAGTAATTGTTTAAATGTTCAAATATAGCCAGTAGAAAACAGATTAGAAGATAGATAGGTAGGTAGGTAGATAGACAGATATATAGATAGATAGATAGATAGATAGATAGATAGATAGATAGATAGATAGATGAATCAAATAAAGAAGAAGAGAAAAAGGAGTTTATGTGAACTAAATGATTACTTTTCATTATCTAACGTTGGTAAATTAAGAAACAGATCCATAAGCATTTAATGTAGAGTTACAGAGGCTAACCATTTAAATAAATAAAAATAGAAATGGCTAAAAGACATTGCCTTGAGGAAGTGAATCAGGGGTAGAGTGGGTTGGACCAAAAAGCTTGTTCTTCATCACAAACACGCATGCAACATTCTTGGTTTAAAAAATATATAGGCTGGGTGTGGTGGTGCATGCCTGTAGTCCCAGCTACTCCGGAGGCTGAGGTAGGAGAACTGCCCAGGAGAGTGAGCTGTAGTGAGCTATGTTTGCACTACTGCACACCAGCCTGGGTGACAGAGCAAGACCCTGTGTCTAAAGAAACAAAAACAAAAACAACCCCTTCCCAATACAAGGTGATATATTATTTTCATGTTGATTTTTAATTTAAAAACCACCTTCTCCATAAATAGATTTAAAAAGCTGATGCTCAGAAAAGTGAAGTGCCTTCGTTGAGGTCACAACACTCTGAAGAGGAGGGACCAGGAGTGGACACCCTATCTGCTCATACCAGCTCCCCTGAGCTGCTGTAGGGCGGCTCCAAGGAACCCCAAGAGCTCCTTCTCACCCAGCCTCCATGATTTGCCATCCAGCAGGCCACCATGTCTTTGCCCCTGCCCTTTTCTCTGCCTGGTGTATCCCTCCCAACTTTGTTCCCTGGAATTTGCCCGTTGATTTTTCATGACCCAGCCCACTGTCCATTCCTCCATGACTGTGACTCTCTTTTGTCCTCCCTCTGTACTCTGTCCCAGATATTTTTGATCTCGCAGGATCATAAATATTTGGCTATCCACTTGTCCATTTTGCTGTCTCATTTGCTAGACTGTGAACCTCTCAAGGCAGCAGTTTGTATTTTATTCAACCCTGCATCGCAACTCCCACTGCAGTGTCTGCCACTGGGCATTCAGAGGTGTCTGGGGAATTTGTGAATAGGTGGAGTGCATGTGTCTCTGACCCTAAGATTCTGGGCTGGTGGCCCAAACCCTGGCTGCAGGCCTGACAGCTGTGGAGGAGGCTGCTCCATCAGGTTCAAACTCATCCCTAAATGACTCTCCCACCCCCAGCCTTCGTATTCTGCCACCCTCTGGCTTCGTTTTCTTCCTCCCTCATCCCAAGGCTTATCTGCAAATCTCAGCACTCCCAAAGGCATGTTTTAAGAGCCAAGTGGAGCCTTCCATCTGGAATGAATTAAGTCACGGACAGAGTTATGTCCCCAAGTCAGCAGGAGCTCCAGGAAGGCTTTGGGAAAAGACCAGACCTTTCCTCCTTACAGGAACTAACTCAGAAGAAAAATAATGTGTTGGTAAGAGTTGCCCAAAGTTGGGGGAGCCGGGAGATGGATGAATTGAGCAAATCTCTTGCTAGATGTGTGCCCCATGCAGGTTTTCAGAGTCTCTAGGCCTCTTTTTTCTCACCTGCATAATAGGAACTGTGCCACATGGGGATTAAATGAGCCAAAGCTTGAGAAGGTGTTGGGAATAGTGCTACCTGAGTGTGGGTGCACAGTCTTCGTGTGAGCCTTCTTTCTTCTCTTGTTCTTTTTCTCTATTTTTGCTTTTACTTTTATCATAATTATCTAAGGATGTAGTTTAAAAGACAAATTATTCTTTTGTTACGACAAGAACCAGTTTCCTACCCTGTTCCCACTGTTTCTTTTTCCCCAGAGGCAATCACTCTCAACTCTCTTTACAGTAATTATTTTGGTATTTACTTTCATATTTTGAAATAACTTGTCTGTGTTGATACTTTTTGTATTTTCCATTTCAAGACTTACCAATGGACTTTCTACTATGAAAACTAAGGGTCTGGTCTCTTTGACATACCCCTCTCCCACCCTCATTGCCATCCCATCTCTCTCTCTCTCTCTCTCTCTCTCTCTCTCTCCCTGTGCTGCCCCCCATCTTCCCATTCTGATTTTACTGTAATTTTGGTTAGAGCCATTTTCAGGATTCACAATTATTACAGTGTAAACACTATCCACAGCTGAGACATAAATTGTATCACAGTTACTTTTTCTCTTCCAAACAGTATTTTCTCCTCTGGAATTAATCATTATCATTTTGTTCTATTTTTTTAATGTTCTGTAGACTTCATTTTATCTGCCAACACACTAATTCAGCTGTGTAAATCTCCTGTCAGTGTGTTGAGCCCTAATTGAGAATCTAGCATTTCTGTCTTTTTAGAAAAATTCCTTCTGGGCCCCTCTGACCCCTCTTTGGCTGCCTGTCTTTGGACTCACTGCACAGTTGGCCACAGGGATCTTCTTTCGCCTTTGTTCTTTGTCTCTCTTGTGTTACATCTGTTTTCTGGATGCCAAGTCTTTCTCTTCCTTGGTTTACACCCTCATTTTGGGTTGGACACTTCTTCTAGTAGCTCTTGCAAGGTGGGGTGGGGGGGACTGTTGAGGCAAATACCTAAAAATATTCTTATTCTACCCTCACACTTGATTGATAATTTTGCTGGACATAGAATTCAAGTTTGAAAATAATCTGCCCTCAAAATTTTGAAGGCATTCCTACACTGCCTTCTAGCTACTGTGTGCCTGGCAAAGTCTAATGCCCTCCGCAATGGCTGATTGTTTGTATGTAACCTGTTTGTGTCTCTGTCATCTTTAAGCATCTTCTCCTTCCTCCAAGTGTTCCAACATTTCATCATCTTGTCTTCTTGTTCGGGATCTATTTTCATCCACTGTGCAGGACACTTGCTGAATCTTTTTGATCTGGGAATGGATGTCTTTCAGTTCTGGGAACATTTCCTGAGTCATTTTTTGATGATTTTCCTCCCCAGCGTTCTCTCTGCTCTGTTTCTGGTGCTTCTATTGGTCCGATGCTGGACCTTGAGCTTGTCCTTTGATTTTCTCATCTTTTCTTTCTTGATTTCAATGTCTGTATTTTTTTCTCTACTTTCTGACAGTTTCTCAATTTCATTTCCCTTTCTAATGAATCTTTTTCTTTCTTAAAATTACACATTCTTGTTTGAAAAATTTAACTTTTTTTTTTTTTTTTTTTTTTTTTTGAAAAAGAAGTCCTCCCCTGTTGCTCAGGCTGGAGTGCAGTAGCACGATCCTGGCTCACTGAAACCTCCGCATCCCGGGTTGAAGCTATTCTCCCGCCTCAGTCTCCCGAGTAGCTGGGACTACAGGCACGTGCCACCAAGTCCGGTTAATTTTTGTATTTTTAGTAGAGATGGGGCTTCACCACGTTGGCCGGGATGGTCTTGATCTCTTGACTTCCTGATTTACCTACCTCAGCCTCCCAAAGTGCTGGGATTACAGGCATGAGCCACCGCGCCTGGCCAACAGTCTTATTTCCAGAGCAATTTCAAATTTCCAGACAAATTGAAATTGAACAGAAAATCTACAGCTCCCACACAGCGCCTCTTCCTCTACACACAACTTCCCCAGTTAACATCTTGCGTTAGTGTGGTATGTTTGTCACACCTGGTGAGCCAGTATTGCTATATTATAATTAATTAGAGCCTCTAGTTTACATAAGGGCTCACTCTTTGTATTGTGCATTCAATGGGTTGTGACAGATACATGTCATGTATCAACCATTACATACTTCATGCAGAATTATTATATTTTCACTCCCCTGAAAAAAATGTGTTCTTCCTACTCATCCCTTCCTTCCTCTGACCCCCAAACTGCAGGCAGTTGTACTTATTAGCTTCTCGATAGTTTTGTATTTTCCAGAATGTCATATTTTGGAATGATATTGTATGTAGCCTGTTCACATTGGCCTCTTTCACTTAGTAATATATATTTATGGTTCCTTCATGTTTTTTCCATGGCTTGATAATCATTTCTTTTTACCACTGAATAATATTCCATTATATGGATATACCACACATTGTTTATCAATTCACCTATTGAAGGACATCTCAGTTACTTCCAGTTTTTGGAATTATAAATAAAGCTGCTATAAACATTTGTATAAAGGTTTTTTTGTGGACATCAGTTTTCAACTCATTTGGGTAAATACCAAGGAGCTGGATCATATGATAAGCATATGTTTAGCTTTGTAAGAAGCTTCCAGACTATTCTCCAAAATGGCTATGCCATTCTCCTTTCCCACCAGCAATGAATGAGAGTTCCTGTTGCCTCAGTCCTCACCAGCATTTCAGGTTGTGGTGTTTGGATTTTAGCCATTCTAATAGGTGGGAAGTGATATCTCATTGCTATTTTAATTTGAAATTTCCTAACGACATATGATGCTGAGTATCTTTTCACTTGCTTATTTCCCATCTGTGTATATTCTTTGAAGAGGTGACTCTTCAGGTATTTTACCCATTTTTAATTTGGGTTATTTGTTTTCTTATTATTGAGTTGTAAGAGTTTTTTGAATATTTTGAATGTAAGTTCTTTATAGGATATATGTTTGCAAATATTTTCTCCCAGTCTTTGGTATGTCTTTTTATTCTCTTAATCTAGTGAGTTTTTATTCTTATTGTATGTTTAATTTCTAAGTCTATTTTTGTTTGCTGAATATTCATTTTTACATTTCTTTTTGTTTCAGGTATGCAACAATTCCTCTCGTCTCCCTGAGGATATTAATGACAGTTTTTCATGAAGTTTTCTTCTCCCTGAACAGCCTCTATTTCTTCCAAGTTGCTTTTCTTTCTTAACAGGAGCTTTCCTCAAAAGACAGGTGATTCTTGACTGTCTTCTTATCTGAAGAAGACACCAAAAAATCTTACTGGATTGTGTGTGTGCGCGCGTGCGCACATGTGTTTTGGGGTTGGGGGTGCTTGGTGACTGAGGGCTCCGCTCCTCTTTAGAGTAATCAGGCTGAGCATTTTGTTAGGGAGGCTGCCTGTACAGTCCTTGCCTGGACCTTGTAAGCCTGGCTGCTCATAGTTTGGGATTTGAGTGGGGAAACAAGACTGGAGGTCTCAACATCTAGTAAGTAAACATCTGTTTATTTTTATTAAAAAAATTTTTTTAGAGACCAGGTCTTGCTCTTTTGACTAAGCTGGAGTGCAGTAGCGTGATCACAGCTCACTTCAGCCTCCAAACTCCTAGACACAAGCAATCCTCCTGCATCAGCCTTCTGAGTAGCTAAGACTACAGGTGCATGCTGCTATGCCCAGCTAATTTATTTTTATTTTTTTTTCCTGTAGAGACAGGGTCTCATTAGGCTGTCTAGGACGGTCAAAAACTTCTGGCCTCAAGCAATCATTCCACCTTAGTCTCCTCAAATACTGGTCAGGCATGAGCCACTGTACCTGCCCCCATTATTTTTAAAATTTTTATTACTTTTTAATTGACAAACTGTATATATTTATGGCATACGACATGATGTTTTGATTATGTATACATTGTGAAATGGCTAAAACAAGCTAATTAACAGAGGTATTACCTCCCATATTTATCATTTTTTTGTGGTGAGAACATTTGAAATCTACTACCTTAAAAATTTTCAAGTATAAAACACATTGTTATTAACCATAGTCATCATGTTATACAATAGATCTCTTGAACATACTCTTCCTAACTCAAATTTTGTATTCTATGACCAATAACTTAATCCTGCCAACCCCCAGGCCCTGGTAACCACCATCCTACCCTGCTTTTATGATTTCTACTCTTTTAGATTCCACATGCAAGTGAGATTATGCGGTATTTGTCTGTGCTGGGCTTACATCACTTAACGCAGTGCCCTCCAGGTCCATTCATGTTGTTGCAAATAGCAGGATTTCCTTCTTTTTCATGGTTGAATAGTACTCCATTGTGTATATGTACCACATTTTTTAATCCACTCATTTGTTGATGGATGCTTAGATTGCTTCCGTATCTTTGTTATTGTAAATAGTGCTGCAGTGAACATGGGAGTTCAGAAATCTCTTTGACATATGATTTCATTTCTTTTGGATATATCCCGGGAAATGAGATTGCTGGATCCCATAGTAGCTCTACTTGTAATTTTTTGAGGAACCTTCATAACTGTTTCCCATAATGGCTGTAGTAGTAAGTAAACTTATTTTATTTATTTATTTTTTCGAGATGGAGTTTAGCTTTTGTTGCCTAGGCTGGAGTTCAGTGGCACAATCTTGGTTCACTGCAACCTCCATCTCCCGGGTTCAAGAGATTCTCGTGCCTTAGCCTCCAGAGTAGCTGGGATCGCAGGCACCTGCCACCACGCCTGGCTAACTTTTTTGTATTTTTAGTAGAGATGGGGTTTCATCATGTTGGCCAGACTGGCCTTAAACTCCTGACCTCAGGTGATCCGCCCGCCTCAGCCTCCCAAAGTACTGGGATTACAGGCATGAGTCACCTCGCCTGGCCGTAAACTTCTCCTTAATACCTATTTTTAATACTCCACTCCCCTCATTGCTTGGTGTCTTTCTGTCTGTGCACTCCATTGTTGTCCTTTCTAGATAAGGAGCCTTCAGGATTTGGCTGAGGTGGAGTGCAGATTGTTCCTCATCTGTATGGTGAGGTGAATAGATCTGGAGCTCAACTGCTTCTTAGACTTTTTAGACTTTTGGGGACATAATGCATTCAGTTTATTCCAAGGGGGAATTTTCACCTTCCCACGGTGTTTTAGTATTCTGCAAGAATGATATCTAATGTCTTTTCAGTTTATTTGTGGACTTAAGTTTTAAAATTAGAAATAGGGATACTATACACATATGTATTTTACACTAATTTTTAATAATCTATTTTCAAAAAATATAATGGAATTATTTTATGTTATCCTAAGATAAGTTTTACTAAAATTTATTCTTTCTGGTCATCTATTCATCCAGAGATCGAGCTTTACTACCCTCAATCTGTACTTACAAGGAATAAATTTGAGCACAACACTCCTATCAGAATTTTGTTCTTTTTTTGAGATGGAGACTTGCTCTGTTGCCCAGGCTGCAGTGCAGTGGCACGATCTTGGCTCACTGCAACCTCTGCCTCCTGGGTTCAAGTGATTCTCCTGTCTCAGCCTCCCGAGTAGCTGGGACTACAGGCACCTGCCACCACGTTCAGCTAATTTTTGTATTTTTAATGAAGACGGGGTTTCACCATGTTGGCCAGGCTGGTCTTGAACTCCTGACCTCGTGATCCACCTGCCTCGGCCTCCCAAAATGCTGGGATTACAGGCATAAGCCACTGCACCTGGCCCAGAAAATACTTCTATATATTTTAGTGGAGTAGATTGTTCAGGGCATTCTGGGTTTTAGCTAGCATTATTTAGCATTTGTTGTTTAGACGGATTTTTTGAAAATAAACTTTTTATTTAGTAGCCATGTCTCCTTAGCCTCCTCTTGTCTGTGACAGTTTCCCACACTTTCCTTGCTTTTGATGACTTTGACTATTTTAAGGAGTGTTGGTTAGGTATTTTGTAGAATGTCCTTCAGTTGGGATTTGTCTGATGTTTTCTTGTGGTTAGACCAGGCTTGTGTGTTCTTGAGAGAAAGACCATAGAGATGCATTATATCAAGCTTACACACTATCAACATGACTTATCACTGATGTGTAACTTTGCTCACCTGGCCGAGATCATGTTTGTCATGTTTATCCACTGTAAAGTCATTCTTTCTACCCCCCAGTCCACTGCTTTCCACACTGTATTCATCACAAGGAAGTCACTGTGCACAGCTCACATTTAAGGACTGGGGAGCTGTATTCTACATCCTTGAGGGAAGAGTATCTCCACAAATTATTTGGGATTTTCTGAACAAGAGATTTGACTATTCTCCTCTGTTTATTTGTTAAATCATTATTTAATCAGTATGAACTCACAGATATTTATTTTGTACTTTGGGTTATAATCCAATGCTACTTTATTTAGTTGCTCAAATTGTTCCAGCTTTGGCTATTAGGAGTTCTTTCAGTATGGCAGTTTGACACATACCCATTATTGTGGGTGAACACTGTGTGTGTGTGTGTGTGTGTGTGTGTGTGTGTGTGTGTGTGTATGTTGTTGTTGTTGTTTGAGCACTTATTTACTTTCTGATACTACGAGATGCTCCAGGCTTATCTTGTATATTTCTGGTCCCAGTTCTACAATCGACCGTTTCTCCAAGGACCTTTGATTCCTTTTATTGGAAAATGATATTAGAAACCAAGATCTGGGTGATAGAGGTGCTCATTGATATTGAGATGTCATTGCTTCTAGGCTTGCCCATTGAATAGAGCAAGAAATATATGTGTGCATAGTAACCCTTGAAACACAAAATATAAAACCACAAATGTTTCTATATATAACCATTGATATGGTATCTGTATTAAGCTAAGCATGAGTTCATATGGTTCGCTCCCACTCTAGACTATTAATAAATGGATCATTCTAGCCTCTTCCCCTTACAGATCTGTAACTTCCCACTCCAACAGTGAGAAACCAGGCTGCAGCCACTTACCTAATTGTTAAGTTCTGGTATACATGTAGAGCAGCATCAAAATTGTTATCCTGTGCTCCTTGGGAAATAACTAGATTATAACTACAGCACAGTAGTTATGTTCAGTATTTTCCTTCAGTGTACAGATTCCACTCATTTCCAAAGTTACTTGGGTCAGCACCTTTTCCCCTCATCACCTTCAGTCAGCTTGGTTCCTGCATTTGTAACACAGTTAAATTGTTTTGTCACATTCTTCATTCCACTCTGGGATCTGCTGACTTCCTAAATAATATTTTTTAAATTTTGCATACATTATGGTTCATTCTTTGTGCTGTGAAGTTCTACAGATTCTGACAATTGAACCATTACAGGATTGTACAAAATAGTTTCACAGCCCTAAAAATACCTTGTACTTTACTCAGTCCTTCCCCACTCACTGACAATCACTGATCTTTTTACTTTCTCTATAGTTTCATCTTTTCTAGAATATCCTATATTTGGAATCAAATGGTGTACAATCTTTTCAAAATTGGTTCTTTCACTTAGCAATATACATTTAAGATTCACTCATGTGTTTTCAAACTTGATAGCTCATTTATTTTTGACAATGAATAATATTTGATTGTATGAGTATGCCACAGTTTATCCATTTACCTACTCAAGGACATCTTGGATGCTTCTAGTTTGGAGTGATTAGGAATAAAGCAGCTGTAAACATTTGCATGCAGGTTTTCGTGAGGGCATATGTTTGCAAATCAGTTGGATAATAAAACAGACTTTTGACCAATGATTTTATTTTTTTTTGGATCCACCATCTTCTCGCCCACTTCCAGAAGAAAGGGATACTGCCTATTCCTGAGCTTTTTGGAGGTTCTGCAATATAAATGAACTTGCTCCATGGCTTTTCACCTGCCCAATTATGATTCAGCTTTCTTTGGTCTACTGAGTCAGTTACACTCTTCTGTCGTGGTTCCAGGCTGAACAATTATGCTGCATAACTCCCTTTTCTAGTCTCACTATTGTGGGTTTATAGCTTTTCTTGTCCCCTTTTCTGTCATTTTAGTGGGATAGAGTAAAAGCTAATGCCGGTGCTCAATCCACCAATTTCAGCCAGGGGTATCCCCCTTTCCTTTCTTAGAGGTTCAGACTTGAGCTCCCTCAGGTTGAGGTTGGCAGAACCAGCATCAGTAAAGTCACGGCAACTGTGGCTCCCAATCTCTCTCCCTGCACCTGTCCCAGTAAGAGCTAGGTTCCAACCCTCTGCCCTTAGGGCTTTGAAGGCCCTAACCTATTGAGAAGGGAGAGGAATTGGCTCAACATTCTGAAATGGAGGCCCCAGAGTATGGTGGTGTCTGGATATGGCTCAGCCTGGAGAAAAGACACCGATGGAGGGACAGGGAAAAGGGGCAAAGTTGGCAGGAACCCCAAGAATACACTTGAAACTAAATACTTCTCCAGTCCCTGTTTATCACCTCCACTCTCACTTCCCTAACCAATAGTGCCTTGCAGCAAACCTTCTGGAGGAAACAACAGAGGTGATAAAGGTTAGGGTTAGATAGAGTCCATAAAGAAATGACTCATTGTTAAATGGAATCCTCTCCCTCTGCCCACCCCTCACGACCTCGACCTTTAACTTTTCTCTCTGTTCACTCTCCTAGGCACCTTCTCCCTGGGTGGTTTCATCCACTCAGCGCCCTCGCTTACAGCCTGCATCCTAAGGACACTCCAGGTGCTACCTGCAGCCCAGTGCCCTGCCTGAACTTTAGCTGAGTAGAGGTTGCTTACCCTGGCTGTATGTACCACATGCCTCCTGTGACACTCCTTCCCTCTTCAGATCATACCCCTTCTGCTTGGGGCTTCTGAAAAAGTCCTCAAATTTCTGGTTTGCTTATAGATCTTTTTATTTCTGAGAACTGGTATGTATTTATATGGCAGCTTTTCGGTATCTGCTGTGGCTTCGAAGGCCATGCTATGAAGATTGAACCTCTGTGTCTCATTGCTATGGTGACAGCAGTAAAAGTGATAATGCTTTGTGATCTCTTTATTTGGTTGTTACAGCACATCAGGAGCTAGTGTCAAAATAAAATCAAAATTGTTATAAGGGAAATCTCAAAGGTATATTTGTTTTTGAAAATGTACTAAGATGTTTAGTTTATGAGATGTATGAAGGAATTAAGTTCAGACTTGAAAATTCGTACTTTTATGATCCTACAGTATAATTTAAAATTGCCAAGAAAAGAGTTATTTCTTTTTTATAAACAGAACTCTAATTAATTAATTAATTTGCTTATTATTTTTAAAAAATAGGATCTCACTCTGTTGCCCAGGCTGGAGTGCAGTGGTATAATCATAGCTCACTATAGCCTCAACCTCCTAGGCTCAAGTAACCCACCTGCCTCAGCCTCCCAAGTAGCTGGGACTACAGGAATGCACCACCACAGACGGCTAATTTTTAAAGTTTGTTTAGAGGCGGGTTCTCACTATGTTGCCCAGGTTGGTCTCAAACTCCGAATTAACAGTGATCCTCCCACCTTGACTCCCCCAGAGTGCTGGGATTACAGGGCTGAGCCACCACGCCGGGGCCCAGAACTCTCATTAATGTCTTCTTTCTCCCCCCTTTTAAATTTAGGATTGAATTAAATTTATTCATTTATGACTTCTTCTTTAAAAAAGACATGCCCAATACCTTCTACTAGCTGGGTATTTTTTTTTTCTATTTAAAGTCCTTTAATTATTGTCTTCAAAATGACTTCCAACCCCTTAGTCCCTCTCTCTCTCTCTCTATTTTTTTTTTAAGAGTCTCACTCTGTTGCCCAGGTTGAAGTGCAGTGCTGCGATCTTGGCTCACTGCAACCTCTGCCTCCTGGGTTTAAGCAATTCTCATGCCTCAGTCTCCTAAGTAGCTGGGATTACAGGCACGCGCCACCGCACCTGGCTATTTTTTTATTTTTTAGTAGAGGCAGGGTTTCACCATGTTGGCCAGGCTGGTCTTGAACTCCTGGTCTCAAGTGATCCACCTGCCTCAGCCTCCCAGAGTGCTGGGATGTCAAGCATGAGCCACTGCACCCGGCCTAACCATTTAGTCTCTTAAAACTACTTCATGATCTGGACCTTGGAGTTGGCCTCTGCTGCATTCCCTGCTCCGGTCTGGTGGCACTGATTGTAGGTCCCTAATTGTTCCACGCTTTAGCCTGAAATGTCCTGCCTCTCTTCTTTGCTTGGTTCACCCCCACAGATAGTTGGGTGTCTCTCTGCAAGGCTTTGCCTGACCGTGACAGCCCGCTGAGACCTTGACATCCTTCCTGTGAGCTCTCATAGCAGCAGGACCCAGTGGTGGTGTCTGTTGTAATACTTGCTTCCTTATATTGTAAAAGTCTGTCTCTGTATATCTCCCCTATGAATAATTCAAGAGATTGGAAAAAATAAAAAATAAATATCTTTGCTGCAATTTTTTAGGTTTTGGGGTGTAGACAAGAAGGCTGTATGACTTGAAATTGGAAGAGCTGTAGTTTCTTCTCCTTTCCTGCAGTTCATTTTTGAAGGGCCTCATGGTATATTGTCAGCCCCTAAACCACCTTCAGGTGAGTGAAAATCCCCTATTTGGGGAAGGTTGATTCCCAGTGCCTAACCAGAGCACAGTTTAGGGTCTTACAGCCCCTTGGAAGTTTCTCTTAGTGTTTATTTCAACCTTCGATCTTCCTCCTACATTGTTGGCTCATCTCTCCTAGGGGTCAACAGCAGCCTCCCAACTCTCTGGTTTCCTCTTTGAAAAATACACTGGAGGATCTGTTCCCATGGGAACAAGGGGGTTAAAAACCTGGTTCCAAGGATGACTCCATGGTTATGTAACCAACTACCTGGGAATTATGCAATGTTCTCACTGTCCCCAGACCTGCATCAGTAAACTTTTACCACCTACAGGACAGAACACAAATGTCTTGTCTTATAATTCACGTCATCCAGCATCTGTGAAATCAACCTTGTCTCAGGCTCCAAAGAGTCAGCAGGTGTCAGGAGTGTGGGATCTGCAGCCGGACCACCTGGGTTCTCATCTGACTCTGCCTTATACTTTCTGTGAGACCTTGGGCAAGTTACTTAACCTCTCTGTGCCGCAGTTTCCTTCTCTGTAAAGGGATAAATGATGGGTAATAGTAGTATGTGCCTCAAAGAGTCTTTAGGAAGACTAAAAGAATTATAAGTGAAAAAGGCTCAGAACAGAACAGTGCCTGGTGCTTGAAAAGTGGTCAGCAGATGTTAGCCACTAACCCTACCTCCCTCACAGCCCAAGACAGACTCTCCTTCCCGACCACTCCCCTCTCCAACTCTAAAACTTCTGTTAGCCTAAGTAGATTGTCAAGGGGCCGGGCGCAGCGGTTTACGCCTGTAATCCCAGCACTTTGAGAGGCCGAGTGGGTGGATCACAAGGTCAGGAGGTGGAAACCGGTCTGATCAACATGGTGAAATCTCGTCTCTACTAAAAATACAAAAATTAGCCTGATGTGGTAGTGTGTGCTGTAATCCCAGCTACTCAGGAGGCTGAGGCAAGAGAATCACTTGAACCCGGGAGGCGGAGGTTGCAGTGAGCCGAGATCCTGCCACTGCACTCCAGCCTGGGTGACAGAGCGAGACTCTGTCTAAAAAAAAAAAAGATCATCAAGGGCACAGATAAAATCTTCCTGTTACTGCTCCTTTCCCTCTTTCCTCCTTCTTTTCCTTTTTCTATTACCAAGAAGAACTACCATTTATTGAACACTTGCTACATGCTAGCTACTTTTCAAAAGTGATTTTCAAAATCTTCACAATAATCCTGAAAGGCTGGAAGCATTGCTCCTGTTTCATAAATAAGACAGAAATACTGTGTCAAGTCACTTAAGTGCTAAGTGGCAGAACTGAGAGTTGAACTGTGTTCCTCCTGCCTGACTCTGCCTTCCTCAGGCAGCTGTCGCTCCCCCCCCTTTTTTTTTTTTCTTGAGATAGTGTCTCACTCTGTTGCCCAGGCTGGAGTGCAATGGTGCAATCATGGCTCGTTGCAACCTTAACCTCCCGGGCTCAATTGCTCCTCCCACCTCAGCCTCCCTAGTAGCTGGGACTACAGGCATGCACCACCATGCCCAGCTAATTTTTGCATGTTTTGTAGACATGGGGTTTTGCCATGCTGCCCAGGCTGGTCTCAAACACTTGGGCTCAAGCAATCCTCCCATCTTGGCCTCCCAAAGTGCTGGGATTACAGGTATGAGCCACCGTGCCTGGCCTCTCCTTGTCTTAACATCAAACATTTACTGTTCACTATGCCAGGCTGCAAGGCTATGCTTAGGCCACTCGGTATTATGAATTATATCACTTACAATGTTTTTGTTTCCAAGTAATAGAAAACTCAGTGCAACTCAAACTGGCATAACTAGAAAGGGAATTAATTGTTCACAATAATGAAATAGCTAGAGCACAGGCAGACTTCAAGGAAGGGTGGACCCAAGGGTTTCTCAATGTCCCAAGGAGCCACTTTTCATGTTCTTTCAGCTCTGCCTTCTTCCGTGGTCCTGACCCCTCCTAAGGCTGGCTCCCATTGCAGCTTAGGGCAGCCATCAGTACCAGTCCATATGTCTCACATTAGAGTCTCCCCATATCTTGAGACAAGGATATGAGGATAAGGAGTTTATTTGGAAAGTGATCTCAGAAACACCAGTAGGAACATGGGAAACTGAGACAGGGAAGGAAAACAGCCCATAAAGGGCTAACTGGAAAATCACCTCTGGAAAACTAGAGTACAGTCTTACTGAGGAATTTCAGGGACAAACATAAAACCATGTGGCAGAGCTGTCCCACTAAGTGTGCGTGGTACTCTGGGCCTGCCTTGGAGCAGGTGGAGTGGGCTCCAGCAGCCAGGGGGGAAAAAAAAGAGCAAAAGCCAGGCCAGGTGCCATCACTCATATCTGTAGTCCCAGTACTTTGGGAGGCTGAGGTGGGAGGGTCACTTGAGCTCAGGAGTTCAGGATCAGCTTGGGCAACGTGGCAAAACCCCATCTCCACACACACACACACACACAAATACAAAAATTAGCCAGGCGTGGTGGTGCACACTTGCAGTCAGCTACTCAGGAGGCTGAGGTGAAAGGATGACCCGAACCTGGGAGATCGAGGCTGCAGTGAGCCATGATCACACTGCACTCCAGCCTGGGTGACAGAGGGAGACCCTGTCTCAAAAAAGAAAAAAAAAGCAAAAGCTGGCAATACAAGATAGGAGAATATGAGCAAGGGCACGAGCGCATCTGTCGCACCAGGGCGTGTGCTTCCTTAGTCAGGCCAACGACAGGGGACACTCCCTCCCACCGCCATCACACACAAGTCCTGGGCCTCACTCTGCTTTGCCCTGCTGAGCTCCATGCCTACACTGGAGCCAAAACCCGTGTCCCAGCGAATACTCTGTCCAGCTGCCTTAGTCTTTAGGTATTGCCCACCCAGCAGCCACCGTGGCAAGAGATGTGGCTGTGCTGCTTGGTTGAGGCAAACCAGAGCCTCCTCTACTGCTGGGAGCAGGACCAGCCCCCACCCTTCCCCACCCCCAACTGCATGGCAGCTGTTCCTGAACATTGGGAGGGTAGGAAGGACGCTGAGAAGCCAGAAGCCATGTTCATCACATAATTTGTTTCCCTAAACCAAAAGGTGATAGTGGAGTGGAAATAAAGCTTGCAAGAGGAAGAGTATAGAAACCTGAAAATTCAGGGCTAGAAGAGGACTTTGTTTTCTTTTTATTTTATTTTTCAGAGATAGGATCTTGCTCTGTTGCCCAGGCTGGTGTGCAATGACATGATCATAGCTCTCAGCAGCCTCAACTTCTCTCTCTCAAGCGGTCCTCCTACCTCAGCCTCCTGAGTAGCTGGGACTACAGACACTCACCACCACATCTGGCTAATTTTTAATTTTTTGTAAAAAATTTAAAATTTTCTATGCTGCCCAGCTTGTATCGAACTCCTGAGCTCAACCGATCCTCTGGCCTTTGCCTCCCATAGTGCTGGGATTATAGGTGTGAGCTGCTTGGGCCCTGCCTGGGAGAGGACTTTGAACGTCTCATAGTTTAATTCACTTGTGTTGCTGTGATTCCTTCCTTATCTGTCCTCCAAGGTATTCAATCTCAGCTTGTGTACCTCAGACCAAAGGGAGCACACTCCTCCAGAGTAACCCACATTTGTTCTAGAGACGTCTATAACCCCTGGAAGTCTCTCTTTATATTGAGTTGGAACATTTCTTCCTGTGTCTTCTCCCACGGGCCCAGCCCTCCCCTCTGGGATATCCAGGACGCATCTGCTTCATCGGTCCTACAGGAATGTGTAAACACTGATTGCATTTCCCAAAGACTTCTCTGGAACAAACTGACCACTCCCAGGCCTGTCACCTCAAAGACGGTGGTCACAAAAGGGCCCCAACGTCTGGAGTGGGGAGCTGGGGAGGCCCTTGGAGAAGGCATCTTCTCTGGAAGCATTGGTTGGTCTCCAGGTCAGTCACAGTTTACTGCTTAGAAACAAATGGCCTCAGTCACAGGGAGGAGCCCCAGGCTCCTCACGCATGTGTTTGTTGGAAGGATATGATCTCCCACACATACAAACACTGCCTCCTCCCCCACCGTCAGTTCCCACAGGAGCTCTGCGGTGCCTAGGGAAGGCCACGTGCCCTGCAGCTTTAATTCCTGAGGTCTAGACTGCTCCCATCTGGCTACACGCATCCAATGCCCTCACCTAGTCCCAGGCCTGATCCCCCACCTCCTAAGAGGTCTGCAAAGGGTGGGGCAGTACGCCATGATGGAAGGGGTCTGGGCTGAAGTCTGAGCCCTCCAGGGATCCTGCTCTGCTCAGATAAGTATGCCTTTCAGAGCCTCAGTTTCCCTTATCTGAAAAACAGGGAAAGGAACTCATTTGAGGAGATGCTCAGGGAATGGGAAGTACCGAGCACATGGTGGCTTCCTAACAGGCGTATGTATTACGGTGTCTTATTGATGAGGTCTTCCCTTCACCTTCTCTGATTTTCAGAATCCATTGAGGGACTTTCAAATCCCATGTTCCAGCAATCCTGCAATTTGATGGCAAATAGCAATGTACCTCCCGTGGAAACACTCCTGAAATCCTGCCTTCCTTCAAGAAGGCCTCATATGCTGATCAGACAGGCTGGCAGTCCCATGCTCTCCTCATCCTTCTCCCCAGCTTTCATAGACCTTGTAGAAGATGACTGTAGTTGTGCCTTCCCCTCCCCTTCTTGGGAACTGTCCCACCTCATGCACACGTCTATAGAGGGGACCTTTGCAGTATTGTCACCGTTCCCCTGGGGCTCCATTGACCTCAGGACCCAAGCTGGATTAGGCAGAGTTCTTCCCTCAGATTCGTTGGATTGAAAGTGGAAGAATCCCAGTCCTTCCTTCTTCAGGGTGTGCAGGCCTGGAGCTGCTGCCAGTGTGCAGTGCGGGGACAGAGCTGACAGGGAGAGAAACAGAGACAAGAGATGCAGCATATTTGAGTTCCTGGTTTCTGTGTTCTTCAGCCCTGTCTGTCTCCTGCTTAGTGACACAAACCATCCGTAGGATCCAAGAGGAGCAGCCCATTTCCAGCCTCTGCTGAGGTCCAGCTGATCGGACTTTGGGTAGTCGTTTGACCAGGGAGAATTAATCCAGAAGCCAGGCAGGTCCACTACCTCCTAGAGCTGGAACAGAGTGCCAGGGTCAGGTGTTTCCAGGGCTGCACTGGTGAGGTAAGTAGACAGAAACTTCAGACCAGTCGTGAGGATTCTTACATAGCAGAGAAAAACTGAAGTCCCTGGAGCCTGAGGTTAGGGCAGAGACAGGAGGGAGGCTGGCAGAGGGGCTGCCTGGGCTCCGACCGGCTTCCTCCTTTGTGTCTTCACTGCCTTGAAAGTCATGCTCTGGCTGCCCTCAGGTACCATCAGATATTTCTGCATCTATCTGGCAAATCTTCCGTTTTGCTCAAGCTACTTTGCCAGGTCTCCTGTTCCATGTCCCTGGCTATCTTGTCCTTCAACATGGAGGCAACAGAAAGTCTGTGATCCCCCATAGGGGGCGCTGGAGAACAAGTTCCCACAATTGACCAGGGAGTTTACAGCCTTCCTTTTTTTGTTGTTTTTGTTTTAGAGACAGAGTCTTGCTCTGTCCACTGGACTGGAGTGCAGTGGCTGCAACCTCCGCCTGCCAGTTCAAGCGATTCTCCTGCCTCAACCTCCTGAGTAGCTGGGATTACAGGTGCACACCACCACATGGGGCTAATTTTTGTATCTTTTAGTAGACATGGGGTTTCACCATGTTGGCCAGACTGGTCTTAAACTCCTGACCTCAGGTGATCGGCCTGCCTCCGCCTCCCAAAGTGCTTGGATTACAGGCCTGAGCCACCACGCCTGGCCTGCAGCCTTCTTTTATTCAACTGAGATATGATTCATGTAACATATCACTCACCTTTTAAAAATACATCATTTAGTGTTTTCTAGTGTGCTCATAGAGTTGTGCAACCATTACCACTATCAAATTCCAGGATGTTTTCATCACCCCAAAATGAAACCCCATACTCACTAGTGGTCACTTGCCATTCTCCTTCCACCCTCCCCAGGCCCCGGCATTCAACAAACTGCTTTCTGTGTCTAAAGATTTGCCTACTCTAGACATTCATATAAATAGAATCATACAAAATTTGACCTTTTAAGCATGGTGTTTTCACTTACCACAATGTTTTCAAGGTTTACTTACATTGTAGCATGCATCAGCACTTTACTTTTTGTAATGGCTGAAGAATGTTCACATTTTGTGTGTCCATTCCTCCACTGATGGACATCTGGGTTGTTTCCACTTTTTGTCTATTGCGAGTAGTGCTTCTGTGAGCATTTGTGTACAACTATTTAAGTACCTGTTTTGTTTTCAATCCTTTGGGGTATAGACTCAGAAGTGAATTGCTGAATCATGTGGTAATTCTATGTTTAACTTGTTGAGGAGCCACCAAACTATTTTCTTTTTAATTCTTTTTATTTTAATTTTAATTTAATTTTTTTTTTTTTTTTT
>NW_012113141.1:12994428-13014958 GCF_000951035.1 Colobus angolensis palliatus | reverse complement strand
TCTGTCACCCAATCCAGTAGCCCGATCATGGCTCACTGCTGCCTTGACCTCCCAGGCTTAAGTGATCCTCCCACCTCAGCCTCCCAAGTAACTGAGACCACAGGTGTTCATCACAGTGTCCAGATACTTATTTTAAATTTTTTTTGTAGAGAAAGGGTCTCCCTATGTTATCCAGGCTCGTCTGGAACCCCTGGGCTCAAGCAATCCTCTAGCCTTGTCCTCCTAAAAGTACTGGGATTACAGACATGAGCCACAACGTCCAGCCTATTTTTTTTTATCAATGAGTTGTAATAGTTTTTTTTTTATGTATTGTGGCTACAGGTCCCTTATCAGATATATGATTTGCAAATATTTTCTCCCATTCTGTGGGTTGCCCTTTCACCTCTTTTATAGTATTCTTTGAAGCACAAAATATTTTAGTTATTCAATTTATCTACTTTGTTGTTGTTGCTTGAGTTTTTGGTGTCATATCTAAGATATATGTCTTTTTCCTTAAGTTCAGATTCTTTCCATCTGTTGAGTTCTGGATTCTGCCTGATGTTTGCAAATGTCTTTTCTACCACTTACGTTTTGAACAAGTCTATCTGTCTCAGATCACAAATTTCCCCAGGGACAATGATCAACTCTGAAAAAAAAAAACAAAACCAAGCCCACACTGTGCAATTAATCAGAACTTTTAATGATGAACACAGTAATGACCTAGTGGTCAGTAAGTCCTCCCTTGGGTGTAACCTCATATTGCAGAATACATCAATTCTCTCTTCACAGGTTCTGAGGTGAACTTTGATGTGAAGGCCCCAGAGGATGGTAAGACCCTAGCACAAGGGAGGGAGTCAAGAGTGGCTGCCCTGCTTGAAACAAGACCACTAGTAGCAGGACAGTGCACTAAGCCTGGCTTCCCACCAAGCAAGGTCGGCACTTTGTGCTAGGGCAATGGTGGTGGCTGGGAGCTGGCACTGCCTCTCTCACTCCAAGGGAGAAAATGTACAGTCCCTGGGCAGGATCAAGTCCCTGTCACTATCAGGTCAGGCTAAGATAGTAACACAGGCAGGGCAGGCAGAAAACAGAGAACTGGGGAAGGCGGCTGCTCTGAGCCTGGTCTCCAGGGACACTCTGTGGGCTGTAGTGCTTTCTGGTCAGCCGACTTGGAGCTGACCACTGTGGGAAGCTTGTCTCTGGGGATCTTCCCAGGCCAAACCAGGGCAAGCCAACCCTGAACCAAGCATATCTTCTGCCAGGAGACAGGGACCACAGCTGACCAGCTTCAGATTCCAGGCTGCCCACACCCATGGGCTTTGGCTGAACCCACAAGCACATTCAGACGGGTCATAGCTGTGAGAGCTCCCACTGTGAGCCTGTGCCCGGCTCCACAGCGCCCTCTGCCCTGGCCCTCAGCACCAGGTCTGGCACACTCTGGGTGTCTGGGTTGGTAACTCCACAGTCCAACGTCCCTGCTAACCTCCTAGGCCATGGAAAGAGTGTGGGCTTTGCATGCTGGATTACCATTTAATCCAGGTGTGATTTGGGGCAAGTCACTTAACACCTGTGAATGTCTCTCCCACATCTGGCAAAATGAGGTGTCTGGTGTTATAGGGTGACTGTGAGAACAAATGAGGTAAGGGATATGCATTAGTCAGAGAAATGGTGCCAATAAAATATATTGATGCAGATATATAAGAGGGGATTTGTGATGAGAATTGGCTCACGTGATTATGAAAGCCAAGAAGCCCCATGCTGTGCCACTGCAAGCTGGAGAACCAGGGAAGCTGACAATACAACTTTCAGTCCGAATCTGGAAGCCTGTGAATCTGCGGGAGCTGCTGGTTTAAGTCCTGAGTCTGAAGGCCCAAGAACCTGGAGCTCTAATGTCTGAGGGAAGTGGAAGATGGATGTCCCAGCTGCAGAAGAGAGAGTGAATTCTCCTTTACTCCACCTTTTTGTTCTATTGGGCCCTCAGTGGATTAGATGATGTTCACACGGGTGTGGATGATCTTCCTAACTCAGTCTACTGATTCCAGTGCTAATCTCTTCCAGAAACACCCCCAAGGACATATGGAAATAATGTTTTACCAGATATCTGGGCATCCCTTAACCCAGCCAACTTGATGCCTAAAATTAACCATCACAATGTATAAGGGTCTAATGTAATGCAGAACTGACAAAATGGGCTCATGAATGGGAAATATTGTCATCATTAACCACAGAACCAATTTTCAGTTCTGACCTTCCTTTACCTGATGTCTTTCTGAATCTCTTCTTTAATCTCCTAAATTAGCGCCTGTCAGCCCAGATCTTTCTCCTGAAGATTTGACTACCCAATTGGTCCCATACACATGAACCAGAAGTCTCAAGACATCCCAAACTCAGCACACCCATACTGAACTCCTCATTTCCCCATGAAAACTTGCTTGTCTTTCCATGTTTGCAGTCTCAGTACAGCCCCACCCAAGTCCAGCCAGTGATCTAAGCCAGAAAGCTGGATGCCATCCTAGAGCTTTGCTCTCCCGAATTCCCCATATCCATTCAATCATCAGACCCTCTTTAACATCTCCTGATTCTGCCCTCCCCTCTCTGCTCCTATGGCTCATCCACAGGCCCCCATCAGATCTCCTTGTATCTCTTGTGCCAACTCCAGTCAGGGTTTTGCCTCCCTCACTCCCCTCAAACTGCTTTCTTCAAGGTCCCTTGTGACATCCATGATGCTGAATTCAAGAGTCTATTCTTGGTCCTCATGTTTCCTAACCCTTCAACAGCATTTGTCACAGTGGATGGCTCCCTCCTCCCGAGATACCTTCATCCCTTAGTCTCTGGACACTTCCTTTGCCCGGTCTCTCTCGTAGCCCTCAAGCTGTTTCTTCTCAGGTTCTTTTGCTGGTTCACCCTCATCTCTCTAAGTCCTAAATGTTGGTGTTCCCTACTACTCAGTTCTTAACATGTATTTTCTACCTATGCTCACTCCACGAGTGATCTCATCCTGTCCCAGGGATTTAAAGACCGTCTATATGTTAATGACTCCTAGCTCTAGTCCAAACTGTATCTAATTGCTTACTTTTTATCTCAGTTAGGATGTCTAACAGTATCTCAAAGGAGCCATATCCGAGACTGAGCTCCTAATCTTCCCTGCAGGCTTGCTCTCTGGCAGTTCATCTTCCCCACTTCGGTTAATGACAAGTCTATTCTTCCAGATACTCAGCTTTAAAAAAACATTGGTGTTATCTCTCATACTCTATGAGAAATCTGTCAGGAAATCCTGTCAGCTCTACTTCTAGGGCATATCCCGAATCCAACCATTTCTCACCACCTCACCGGCTACCTAGCTGTTTTTAGCTACCATCATCTCTTGCCTGGACTACTACAGTAGCTTCCAAAAGTATCCATACTTCCACACTCACTTGCTTCTAGTGTGAGTCAGATCCTGTCACTCTACACTGAATCCTCTCCCTCTCCCTTTCAATAAAAGCCATGATCTTCACAGTGACCCACAAGGCTCTACATGTGACCCCATTTCCTCTCTAAATCTTGTCACCTTCTACTCTCCCACAGATCACACCTAACAGCACATATTTTGAACTCAGAAACTGCTAATTATAGAAATGTGCATTATCTATCTCAACATCGTTCTTCTTTTCCTATGAGAATAAGAACCCTGGTTGTTAAATGGATACATTCGACCTGGAACAAAAGTCTACATCTCCCATATTCCCTTACAATTAGGTATGGCCGTGTGACTATGTTCTGGCCTCCAAGTTATCCCAGACATAATGGCTGGAGCTCCAAAATCCATCTTGGGCCATGAGATGACTTTAAGGACAAAACTAGTGCATAGGATATGGAGCAGAAAGCTTGGAACTTAGGGCCGGGCATGGTGGATCACACCTGTGATCCCAGCACTTTAGGTGGCGGAGGCAGGTGAATCACTTGAACCAGGAGTTTCAGACCAGCCTGAGCAACATGGCAAAACCCATTTCTATCAATAATACCAAAAAATTAGTCAGACATAGCTGTCAGACACATTAGTCAGACACATGCCTGTTGTCCCAGCTACTCAGGAGGCTGAGGCAGGAGAATCACCTGAGCCCAGGAAGTCCAGGCTGCAGTGAGCCGCGACTATGCCACTACACTTCAGCCTGGGTTACAGAGTGAGAAAGAGAGAAAGAGAGGAAGGAAGGAGAGAAAGAAAAGAAGGGAAGGGAAGGGAAGGGAAAGGAAGGGAAGGGAAGGGAAGGAAAGGGAAGGAAAGGGAAGGGAAGGGAAGGGAAGGGAAGGGAAGGGAAGGGAAGGGAAGGGAAGGGAAAGAAGAGAAGAGAAGAGAAGCAAAGCTTGGAAATTGGGCCCTGATGACACATGGAACTTTCACACTGGCACTAGAGGCCTATTTCCAGGTTGCTTCTATATTAGAAAAAAACTTCTATATCGTTTAAGATATAATTAGTTTGAGGTTTTCTCTGATATGCAAATGGAGCATATCAGAGAAATTTATAATTTATAATTGACAGGGGAGTAGGCCCCTTCAAAGGATATCCACATGAAATCCCTGGAACCTCTCTGTCTGTCCTCAAATCCCTGGAAAGCTTCTTTGCACATATAATTAAGGCTCTTAAGGTGAGATCATCCTGGATTATCTGGGTGGGCCCTAAACCCAATGACAAATGTCCTTTTAAAAGATACTCAAAGGAGAACAGACATACAGAGGAAGAGGTGACGTGGCCACAGAGGCAGACTGATGAGGTCACAAGCTTGCATGTCAAGGAATGTCAACAGCCACCAAGAAGCTAGAAGGGACAAGGAATGGATTCTCCTCTGGAGCTTCTGCTGGGCAGCCCTGCAAACACCTTGGTTTCTGTTTGTTATAGCAGCTACAGAAAACCAATACAGGATTCACCAACACAAAGGTCATTGGAACAATGAAAGTGGGTAAGGTACCTCTGAGAGATTTCAGTATCCTGAAGAACCAACATTTAAGGCTTGGAAGAACAGGGCCTGCAAAGGATATTGCCAGGCAGTGGTCAGAGAGGAGGAAACTGTGTTAGTCTGTTTGCATTGCTATAAAGTCACACTAGGGACTGGGTAATTTGTAAAGAAATGAGGTTTATTTGACTCACAGTTCTGCAGGGTGTACATGAAGCATAGGGCCAGCATCTGCTTCTGGTGGAGCCTCAGGAAGTTCATAATTGTGGCGGAAGGCAAATGGGAGCCAGTGTGTCACAGAGCAAGAGAGAGAACGAGATGGAGCAAGAAGAGGGGAAGGTGCTAGGCTCTTTTAAAACATGAGATCTCACGTAATGAGAACTCACTCATTAATATAAGGATGGGACACAGCCATTCATGAGGGATTCACTCCCATGATCCAAACACCTTCCACCAGGTCCTGCCTCCAACATCAGGGATTATACTTCAACATGCAGTTTGGAGGGACAAACATTCAAACTGTATCAGAGGCCAAGGCAGTTCCAGGCTGAGTGAACGGCAGTGTCAAATACTGCTCAGGTCAGAGCTGGTGTGGCCAGTGAACTGGGAAATTTAACATCAGAGGGGGCAATCTTGACTTTCCTCAAAGCGTTCTCAGTGGAGTGGTGGGAGTAGGAGTGAGGTCCAGAAGATATGGGGATGAGTGAGTGGCTGAGATGGGAAAACAGCAAGTGTAGAAAACTCATACAAGTTTGGTTGTGAAGTGACAGAAAGAGTAGCTGGAGAAGTGGAAGGATTTTCCTTAGCTGGTAGAGATCCAGGGATGCTTCATTGCTTAGGAGGGGACAGGAAAGAGGGGAGGGTTGAAGATATGGGATGATTGACAGGGAAGAAAGCATTCCCAAACACATGAGGAGGTCCCCCAAAATGGATCCCAACATAGGTAAGTAGAAAGGTTTGTGGCAGAACATTGAGAAACCATCCATTCAATGGCTTCTCTTTAGTCTCTGATACGAAAGACAAAGTCACCTGCCCAGATGGATGAAAAGATAGTGGGATACAAAATTGTAAAAACAAAAACAAAAACAAAACCCGCGAAAAAAGTTTGAAATAGCCTTTGAGAAGCATGAAGAGAGATCTGGAGGCTTGCTGAACTCTGCTGAGAGCCAGTAGAAGCTAGAGACCAAGAATGTAATGGCCCCAGCCTGTGTGACTGTGCAAGGTTCTCCAGCAGCCCTTGACAGCCAAGGCCAGTGTGGAGAAGACAGAGAATGGATGAATCTACACTGGACATTTTCCAGGCAAGTGGGGTGGCTCCTCTAGGCCAGGCCAATGGGACTAATGGGATGCTGACAAAAGTAATTGACAAAATGTACCAAGGCATGTAAGGTAAATGAGAAAAAAATATTTTTAAACAGAAAATAAGAGGAGTTGGATGGAGTGGAGTTATGATCAAAGAGAGATGTCTGCATTTTTCAGTGTCAGAGGTGGGGCGGTTCTGCAGGTGGCCAGGGGTAGTTTGAGGACTGGAGTACAGTGGAAGTAACAGTCCCTAGAGATGAGGTAGTTAAGGAACTAAGAGGGCAAGGTGGTGACAAGTCATCATACAATTTATTGTCCACTTTTGAAAGTGAAAGGAAGCATTATTAATTTGTCATTCACCCCAGAATAACAGGCATGAGTCTGGACTGTACTGAGCAAACCAAGACATGTGGTAATCCTAATGCTTAGCCATTTGGGCTGATTGCAAGTCTCAAGGTGGAGAAAGTGACAGTGCCCTCATGCAAAACTATAAGGGACTGATAGGGCTTGCAGGCAGTCGAGCACAGAGTATGGGAAGTGGTGTGGCCAATGGCAAGAGTTTGGCCAAGCAGGGGTTCTACAAGAGGGTGGAGGAGTTTAGGTGGGAAGCTTTGCTGGGGCAGGTGGAGGACATAGGTCCCATCTCCACATCTCTTGGGGGTTGTTAATCTATAGAATGAGAGTTGCTCAACCTCATGCATGTATCACACCTTTTCCTACTTTCCCAAGCACTTTTTTTTCCCAGTCTCCTGACTTTCTTGAGCGTTACCTACTGTGCTTTCCATTTTCAGAAACTGAAACCAAGGTGCAGGATGGTTTAAGTGATGACCCAAGGCAAACTGAGGAAACTCCAGAAGTAGGGCTGCCAGACAAAATACAGGACACTCAGTTAAAATGTAATTTCAGATAAACAACAAAAAACATTTTTTGTATAAGAATCTCCCAAATATTGCATGGGACACATTTCTACTAAAAAAAGTTATCCGTTGTTTATCTGAAACTCAAATTTAGCTGGGCATCCTTGTTTTTTGCTTTTTGATTTGTTGTTGTTTTGCTAAATCTGGCAATCCAAAAAGAAAGGGGGCAGGCCAGAGTGGCTGAATAAATCAAAGAGCCTTCTTAGTGGCCTCGGAGGCTGGGAGGGCAGGGCCAGGCTCAGGCACTCTCAGCTATGCTCAGGCGTAGCTGAGAGAAGACTTGAATGGCTTTATTTTATTTTTTTTTATATTTTATTTTTATGAGTTCATAGTTGGAGTTTATATTTGTCGGGTACATGAGATATTTTGATACAGGCATACAATGCATAATTATCACATCAGGGTAAAAAGGGTATCTATCCCCTCAAGCATTTATCATTTCTTCATGTTACAAACCTTCCAATTATGCTCTTTTAGTTATTTTTAAATGTACAATAAATGATTGTTGACTGTCGTCACTCTGTCGTTCTTTCAAATACCAGATTTTATTCATTCTAACTATATTTTTGTACCAATTAACCCTCTCCATTCCTCCTAGAATGGCTTTCTGCTCAAGGCCATGTCACTTGCAAGTGAGCAGATAGAGCCTCAGGGCCAACAACGAAAGTCCACATCCCCTATTTTAATTAGATCCTCATCCAGCCCTGGGAAGTAGGCACAGCATAGACCCCTTTACTCAAAGGTTCCAGGAGAGATTTGCTGAGCTTCTAGAGTCAGAGCCCACAAAGGAAGGGGCCTTAGGGAAGGACACATGTTCATGCATGGTGGGTGAAAGTGCAAACCCTGGAGCCCACCCAGCAGGCCCCATGGAGCATGGTGCCAAGACTGCAACCTGGCACGGGATCAGCAAGATTGGCCTTCTCCCTAAAACAGAGGTAGGCAGGGTGCAAGGAGAGGGGAGTCATCACTGTGGAAGGTGGGAGAGGCAGGGAGAAGAGAAATGACCAAAGCTCAGGTCAGCTAGTAAATCATTAGCCTTCACCAGAACACAGAAGCTTGGTAGATCATTGTTATAGGATAATTAAATGAAATAAAAAACAGCAAAAATAGGCCAGGCACGGTGGTCACACCTGTAATCCCAGCACTTTGGGAGGCTGAGGCAGGCAGATCACTTGAGGTCAGGAGTTCAAGAGCAGCCTGACCAACATGGCAAAATCCCATCTCTACTAAAAATACAGAAATTAGCTGGGCATGGTGGCAAGCATCTGTAGTCCCAGCTACTCAGGAGGCTGAGACAGGAGAATCTCTTGAACCCGGGAGGTGGAGGTTGCAGTGAGCCAAGATCACACCACTGCACTAGAGCCTGGGTGACAGAGCGAGACTCCATCTGTGAAAAAGTTAAAATGAAAATTAAAAAAACAAAAACAAAATACAACGAAGTAAAATAAAACAACAAAACAAAAGCAGTCCCCAACCTTTTTGGCACCAAGGACCGATTTCGTGGAAGACAGTTTTTCCAGGGACAGCACGGGTGATGGGGATGGTTTTGGGATAATTCAATCACATTATTACACTTACTGTGTACTTTATTTCTATTACTATTACATTATAACATATAGTGAAATAATTATACAACTCACCATAATGTAGAATCGGCAGGAGCTCTGAGCTTGTTTTTTATTTTTGTAATTTTTTTTTTTTTTTTTTTTTTGCTACTAGACAGTCCCATCTGGGTGTGGAATATGATGAGGTTTTTCTTTAAATAATCTGATCAATCTTTTATTTTTTAATTCACGTATTCCTAACATGGGGGTAATAGGAGATAGTGACAGGTCATCAGGCATTAGATTCTCATAAGAAGCCTGCAACCTACACCCCTCGCATGCGCAGTTCACAAGAGGGTTTGTCCTGCTGTAAGAATCTAATGCTGCCACTGGTCTGACAGAAGGCAGAGCTCAGCAGTAATGAGAGTGATGGGGAGCCGCTGTAAATACAGATGAAGTTTTGCTTCTTTCCTGCCACTCACCTCTTGCCGTGCGGCTGGGTTCCTAACAGGCCACGGATTGGTACTGGTCTGTGGCCTGTGGGCTGGGGCCTCTGGCTTAAGAAATATCTCGTATATCATGATCAGGCATATTAAATACGTATACAAGTGAATGTCTTTCTTTAAATGACACAAAAGTATCACAAAACAATACTTTGTACCATGTATTCTGATAGATTCAATTCTTCCATTTCATTCAAATAAAAATCTGATCATGACCCATTAAATTGATTTCACAACCATTAATCAGTCATAACCTATAGATCGCACTGCTTTACAGATACTATTCTCACTGTTGGGTATAAAATACATTGTGGGGGTCATGGGGGCAGGCAAGAGAAGAGGCAGGAAGCTCAATGAGGAGGATATTGCACAAACTCAGGCACAAGCAGATAGCGGATTGGAGCAGGATGTTGGTGTCAGGGGCAGAGGCCGGTGGACACTCTGTATTTTAGAAGCAGAATGTACAGGACTTATTAATGAATTAGATGAGCAAGAAGGAGTAATTAGTGATGACTTCATTTTTGGTTTGGGTCGCTGGGGGAACAGCAGTGTTGATTACTGACATGGATTAGCCTGGGGAAAGGAGCAGATTTGCAGGTAATTGAGAGTTCTGTTTGGGCTGTGTCCATTTCATTGCAATCTCATCCATTTTAATTGGTCCTGCTCTAGTCTTAGAGTCAGCTGGAGAGAAGTACATAGCAGGTAGAGAAAAACCCCACAGTGAAAATGTTAAGGAAAACAGAAAACTTAGTTAACATCTACTCAGGGCTTACTCTGTACCAGGCAGTGTTAAAAGCATTACACATGTACATTTAATTCTCAGGATAATGCTATGAAATAGGTGCTATCGTTGTCTGTGTTTTACAGAAGAAGCATAGAAAGGTTACTTTCCTTGTCTTCAGTCGCACAGCAAATATATGAGCTGAGATGTGAACCAAGTTTGCCTGATGACAAAATGACATTGCTCTATCAGGGAAAGAGGTACTCAATCTCTTGGAGTAGGATGAATCTTTTTTTTTTTTTTTAGTGAATTGTGACTTGGAAAGATGTTCACATTATATTGCAGAGTTGAAACACAAAAGCAGGATTCAAATCAGAAACAGCAGCTTCTGATCTGTTTTTACAGTAAAAGTTAAAAACATGTCTGTGCATTGATAAAAGACAAGAATTATGTATATTACAAAATTAACACAGGTTCTCACTCACTGATGGGATACAGGTGGTTTAAATGTTTGACAGTGATCATATATAGTCATTGTTAAATAATATATTTTAAAATAGAGAAAGAAATGGAAAGAGTGTTCGGCATATCCAGCCTGTCTGTGACACAGATTCATGGCAGCAAAGTGCCTCAAAGGACAAGTGTGCATTGTGGTGAGGCCTCTGAAGATGTGGGCTGTCATCCTGGTACTCCCTATCTGCAGATCTCTGTGTGGCCTTGGGACCACAGGGTCCTCAGAGGGGGATCTCGAGGAAAGTACCTGCAGCAGTAATATCTTGATAAATCCGTAACCACTAGCTCTCTAAAAAATAAAACATCCTTGATCTGCAGTGTTCACTGATTTCTGTGGCATAAAAACTACCAGTTTCAAATGCAAATTGAGAAAAGATGAACAATAGTACACAAGTATATGGTATTTCCACCATGTAAATACAATATGTAAATTACCTCCAGAAGTTAGTTAACAGTAAAATGCAATAAAGTAAAGAGGGCATGATGAGTTACGAGTGTTTATTACTTTTTAAAAAATGTAAATTGTTTATTTACAATCTCATATCATCTAATTTTTTTTTTTTTTTTTTTGAGACGGAGTCTCAGTCTGTCGCCCAGGCAGGAGTGCAGTGGCCAGATCTCGGCTCACTACAAGCTCCGCCTCCCAGGTTCATGCCATTCTCCTGCCTCAGCCTCCCGAGTAGCTGGGACTACGGGCGCCCGCCACCTCGCCCGGCTAGTTTTTTGTATTTTTTAGTAGAGACGGGGTTTCACCGTGTTAGCCGGGATGGTCTCGATCTCCTGACCTCGTGATCTGCCCGTCTCAGCCTCCCAAAGTTCTGGGATTACAGGCTTGAGCCACTGCGCCTGGCCATCATCTAATTTTTAATAATGACTGTGTTTAACAATTGGCTTACAAGATTCCCCGAAATTTAGCAACTGGCTCTAGTGAGTCAGTATGAGCCTGCCCCAGCACACCACTGCCTCAGAGCCTTTTGGGCTTTGTCCAAGATCAGAAGGAGCTATGTGCCTGCTGAAGCAACTGAAGGAGGGAACCTCACCACTGGCTCCTTGGCCCCACAAGGCATCTCAGCTTGAATCTCAGTCCGGAAGGAGAGAGAGGAAGAAGCATAGGAGAGGACTCCAACCAGGAAAGCCAGTGGCAGGAAGGGCTGGCAGCATCAATGTTATCGTGGGAGCTGTTTTTCTCTGTTTTATCAATGGCAGAGACCAGGGAAAACAATGCCCCTGCCTTGATATCACTTTGTAAGCCAACAGGAAAACCCAGAACCATGGGTTTGCAATGGCTTTGCCAATCTGGGTGGGCCAGGATTCCTTTTCCAGCTCTGAACTCTTGCCTCCTGCCTGTCTTTGCTTACTGTGCTCCAGCATGCTGATTACATAGCTCTGAGTCTCAGTTTCTCCTCTCTGAAATGGCCCAACTTGGCAGGTCCTGGAGCATTCAGGGGCATAGGTGCCTGTCTGTCACTATGAAGACCATGGCAGAAGCAGGGCAAGCATTCCTCCTTCTTGGCTCTGTGTGACCGGCCTGGACACCACCCAGTTTCTATATCATCTTCACTTTGGGAGCTGTGTAGGCACTGAAAACATCATCCTCCATCAGCAGATTTGGAAACTGAGGTCCAGGGAGGTCATGGAGCCTGTTAAAATGGCAAAAGAACCAACTGCACACACATTTCATAAATAAAAAAGTGGGAGATCAAGTGTTGCAGAGGGTGTGAACCTATAGGATTTCTTATGCACTACTAGAGAACATTAATAGTATCTTGGAAAGGTGAATATGCGTATATTCTACAATGTGGCACATACACTGAACAGATATTGTTGCAAATGTAGGTCAGGAAGAGTCATAGCAGCAGTGTTCACAGTTGCAAGAACCATCAACAGGAGAATAGTTGAATAAACTGCAGCTGAGTCACACAATGGATGGAATATAGGAATGTAAATCTAAATGAACGAATGAATGAATTACAGTGGCATACCTCAATATCACTAAAATGTAACAGTATGGCCAGGCATGGGAGTACATACCTATAATCCCAGCTACTTAGGAAACAGGTAGGATTACTTGAGGCCAGGAGTCCAAGACTATAGTGCACTATTATTGCACTTGTGAATAACCATTGCACTCTAGCCTGGGCAAGATGCTGTCTCTACTTAAAAAGGCCGGGTGCGGTGGCTCAAGCCTGTAATTCCAGCACTTTGGGAGGCCGAGACGGGCGGATCACGAGGTCAGGAGATCGAGACCATCCTGGCTAACACGGTGAAACCCCGTCTCTACTAAAAAATACAAAAAAACTAGCCGGGCGAGGTGGCAGGCGCCTGTGGTCGCAGCTACTAGGGAGGCTGAGGCAGGAGAATGGCGTAAACCTGGGAGGCGAAGTTTGCAGTGAGCTGAGATCTGGCCACTGCACTTCAGCCTGGGTGACAGAGTGAGACTCCGTCTCAAAAAAAAAAAAAAAAAAAAGAAATAGCACTACAATATTAAGTGAAATAAGTCAGTCATAAAGATTTTATGCAGCATGATACTTTTTTAAGAAATGTAAACAACAAATCAAAAATATCTGTTTTTAGAATGCATACAGATTAGATACAATTAAATAAATATGAAAGCAAGGGAGTGATTCCAGATGGTGATTATGTCAGATTGGGAGAACCTAGGAGATGGGCTAGGGATAGATCTCATATGTAGATATAAGTTATTGTCAGGGTTCTCATTTTTATGGTGGCTGGTCTGTACAGGGACTATAAGCAAACAATGAAATAAAACATAATATTATGAAGCAAGGATTATGGTTAACTCCCTTCTGTGCCCCTGGGCTGGGAGGAAGAAGAAGGCTAGCATTGAGAATCAGACTTGGCTGGTGCCACTATCTGTTTTCAGGGGGACAACTAAAAATCACAGAACCAGAAGTCATGTGCTTTCCCCTTCCAGGCCTCAGTTTTCACATCAGTAAAATTAGGTTTGGGGATCAGGTCATCTTTGAGTTCCTCTATTAGCTGAGCTAGAGTAGGCCCTGCTGCAGTAACAGGCAAGCCTCTCCATCTCAGGGGCTGTACACATTGCAGTCTGGGAGGCCACCCTGGTCAGCTCACCTACAACACTGATTTAGAGATCTGGCCTCTTCTGTCTTAGAGTCTTTCACCCCATGGATGGGAGAGAGAAAGTGTGGAGAACCCACACCCACTCTTGTTGACTCCCAAGAGACACGCAGTTCCTACTCACCTTCCTGCTGAGAACGCACAACCCCCACCCCACTGCAAGGGATGGTGAGTGAGAAGGGAGGAGGATGTGCCTGCTCAGGGAACACTGACCCTCCCTGCCTGAGCTCCCTGCGTGTCTGTAATCCTGAGTCTCCGGGATGTTCCAGCCCAGATTCGACAATCTCCTGTTTCTGAGTCTACAAACCACAAAGGCTTTCTGAGTTATTCATTCATTCCTTAAGTAAACAGAGGGCCTGCTCTGATCCAGCGCTGAGTTAGGCCAAGGAGCTTATCACTCCTTGAAAAGCTCATAGTTCAGGGGTGAGCCCTGGTGGGAATGGAGGGTAAGAGAGGACTGACCGTTTTTCAAATGTCATCATGTTGTGTGAATGCCCCATAGTCAAAGATAAAAGAGAGAATATCTAATGGGTGTGTGTGATAGGGGAGGAGGTTGTGATCACAAAAGGCTTCTTTCAGAAAGTCAGTTTTTCAGCTGGGTCTCTAAGTGTGAGAGGAGACTGCTAGGAAGACTGAAAGAGGGGGCTCTTCCCAGTAGGGGAACAGTATGTGCAAAGGCCTGAAGGCAAGGAAGGCCTTGCATGCATGGGAAAGGCCAGTTATTTCATTTTGCCAAAGGTGGGGTACACGTGGTGTAAGGGTTATGGGGGTAGGTTGTACCTGCCATTAGGATAGAAGGGTGATCAGGAGTTAGATGCTGAAAGGCCATGAATGTTGTGCCCAGTAGGCGTTTGGATTTTATCCAGTGGGCCACTATGGAAAGGTTCCAAATAGGCAAGGAAGGCCAAGGGGTGACTGGAGTGGCAGTTTCAGCCTTCCCAAAGTCTCCGTTAGCCAACTTTCCTTCTATTCTTTGATGTAAACAAAGTTTTTCTCAGAATAAGGTAAAGAACTCTGCACACTCAACTTTACTGTGAGTGTCTTATTCCCCATCTCCCAAGCAGATGTCCCACTAACTAAATACATAGAAATTCCAGAGCCATTCTCCTTGTCGCCCACAATAGGACAAGCTCACATTTTGATCACTGGCTGCGACCCACTAGGCATTACGTGGAGTGACCAGTCAGCCCTGGAGGCCTGTGTTCTCTCCGCAGGTTGAGCATTGCTAAGAGGCCACTGATAAAATGTACAGTAGTTCCCCCTTATCTGTAGTTTTGCTTTCCATGGTTTCAGTTCCCTGCAGTCAACTACGGTCCAAAAATATTAAATGGAAAATTCCAGAAATATACAATTCAAGAGTTTGAAATTACACGCCATTCTGAGTATGTGCTACAATTTTGTACTGTTCCACCCTGGACATGAATCATCCCTTTGTCCAGTGATCCACGTTGTGGACGCTGCCTGCTTATAGATATCATCTGCTCCTGATATCCAGCCATTGTCCTCGACAGGGCTCGATGGTCCAAGATCACCAGAAGCAGATAAGCCTCATTCTGACATGTAATCAGAAGGTCAAGAGCGGCCTAATCAATGTCATAATGACCATGTCACTCACCTCACTTCACCTCATCAAGCAGGCACTTTAACATCTCACACCATCATAAGAAGAAGGGTGATACAGTACAATAAAACCTTTAGAGAAAGACAGAACACGTTCACATAACTTTTATTACAGTATATTATTATAATTGTTCAGTTTATTATTGTTAATCTCTGCCCTGACTTTTTTTTTTAGATGGAGTCTCATTCTGCCACCCAGGCCAGAGCACAGTGGGGCAATCTCAACTCGCCGCAACCTCCTCCTCCCAGGCTCAAGAGATCCTCCCACCTCAGCCTTCTGAGTAGCTGGGACTATAGGTGCACAACACCATGCCTGGCTACTTTTTTGTATTTTTTGTAGAGACGGTGGTTTCACCATGTTACCAGGCTGGTTTTGAACTGCTGGCCTCAAGTGATCTTCCTGCCTCAGCCTTCTTCAAAGTGCTGGGATTACAGGCATGAACCACCACACCCGACCTGTTAATCTCTTAATGTATCTAATTTATAACTTCAATTTTATCATGGGTATGTATATATGTACGTATTGGACAAAACATTGTGTGCGTGTGTTTCAGAACTACCTGTGATTTCAGGCATCCAGTGGGAGTCTTGGAATGAATAACTCCATGAATAACAGGGGACTACTGTGTGATTGCTGCCCACAGCTCCTACATGACACTAGACACCACTTTTCAGAGGATGGTTCCTTAGGGAGCAGGAAGCCCACTAGGCCTGCTCCAGTGACTTCTAGGAACCAGAGGTCCGGGGTGTTCTGCCAGTTTTCCCAGACCACACACAAACCCTAGGCCCCTGACACCCAGGCTGGGACCCCTCAGGCTCATGTCATACTGTCCGCCGTGAAACCAAGCAAGCACTCTCTCAGGGCTTCCAGAGGCCAGGGCCCTCAAAGCGTCTCCTGCCTCCCCATGACATCTGGGATTCCAGCAACAGTGGGAAGATTTTATATACACAAGGAAATGGTCCAGGGGAGGAGACTCAACTTGTCACTGTCACACAGCCCAGGAAGTGACAGTCTCCAAAGCTCTAGGCACTTTCCACAACTCGGAACCTCCAAGGAGCGGTAGGCTGAGTTTAAGGTTCAAGGACCTACCCACCCTTTGCTGCTCAAGATAATCTTAAAGGCTACTAAAGAGCCTGTGGGTGGGGCCTGGAGTGGTCAAGCTGCCCATATGGTTTTGTCATCTATGCACTGCACAAAGAAGTCAGAGGCTAGTGGGGGCTGAAATCTGGTTAGTGCAAACAGCAGGGCTGCATCCATAGAAGGAGGAGGCACTCTGTGTATGTGTGTATGTGTGTGTGTATGTAAAGGTGCCTTGAGAGAGAGAGAGTGTGTGTGTGTGTGTGTGTAAAGGTGCCTTGAAACCTGGATTTCAGCCCACTGGGTTGGTTCTATGGCAAAAAGAGCAATTACTTTTGCACCAACCTAGTAATTCTGCACAGTCACCATAGGGGTTAGAGACTGGCCTGGGAGAGTGGATATAAAGTCAACATGGCAAATAATTTGCATCTTCAGGGCCAATTCCAGTGTCTCATTAGAGGCAGCGTGGGGTGCTTTATTGAGCAGGGACCTGAAGTCTTGCCTGGGAAGTGCATCTGCACTCAGTGAGGTCTGTCCTGGGTGGGGGATGGAGCAGTGGTGCCTGTAAGGACAGTATTTGCCATTTTGCCATCTCTGCTGTAAACTGACACCTTCTGTGTCAACACACAGTCCAAAGGAACCCAATGCCCAGCCCTGGCCTAGAGGAGAGGCAAATCTTAGCTTTGTCAGTCTGTGCTTTGCTATTTATTCCTGGCACATGGAGTGTGGGTGGGTTGAAGAGGGTTAGGGGTTCCTTTGCATGATAAATCATCATGGGGTATTTTTTACAGAAATAAGAAGCATCAATTTGCACAGGATTGTGAAGCCCCATCTTCTTCTCCTGCCCATCTCTGCTTGCCTCCTGGGCCCAGTTTGAAGGCTGACTCCCTCATAAAGGCCAACTGCTTCCTCTCCTTGCCCAGGTTTCTCCTGCTTCTCTGAGCTCAAAGCTCTTGGTTTGACACTGCACCAAACACTTATCAGACCTGTTACCTGGGCAACTTTAGGAGAATACTTTTTCCTACTTGTCCCCTCCTGCCCGCATTTCTCCAGATAAAATGAATATTACTGTTATTGAAAGTATCAATGTCACCCTCCCCTCACACATGACTGCCTGCTCACTCAGGGAACAGCAAAGCTCCTTCCTGTTTGCATCCTCCTTGGATCCCGTCAGTCACTGTAGAAGTTGGTAAGGATGGGATCAACATTCCCATTTGATACCTGGAAAAACTGAGGTTAACAGAGAGGACAGGCCTACCCAAGGTCACTGGGCCAGGTTTCTTTCCTCCAAATCCTGTGTTCATTCCACTGACCCATTCTGGAGACTGTGGGATGGCTGGAGCCTCTGGACAGGGAAGGGGACAGGGATGCGAGCCTTACCTGGGTGCTCCCTCCTGCCTTTGTCTGAGGACAGTATATGGGGCCAGAGCTGTCACATCTGAATGCTGCCACACTGGGATCAACAAAGAGAGAGCTGGGAGGTAGTAGTGGGTTAGGAGCAGGTAGTTTAGTTATCAGGTTTACTGAGTGACCCTGGGATGGTTCTTTTCCTTCTCTGGGCCATGGTACCTCCCCCTCTGTAAAGTGAGGGCTTGGAACCTCTGACATTTTAAATGCAGAGTTCCTTAGTGTGCACATGATAGGGCAAGAAGGTGCAGAGTTTGGGTGTAGCCCGATCTTCTGGCCTGGTACCTAGTCCTCTGATACCCATCTGGTCACTCTCACCTATTACCCTCTCCCACAGTACATGTTGTCACAGGGGATCCTGGAGCATGCATTCCCAGCAGCTGGCTGAGGGCTGACCTTAGGTCAATCAGTTGCCATCCAGGCAAGCTGCCTATAGGATGCTCATATTTATTAATCACCTACTGGGTACAGAGCCCACATGTTGAGCAGATGTTCTGTGGTCAAGCAGAGGGAGAAAAGGACAAAACCAAAGAAGCCACTCAGGCTTCAAAGAGGAGCAAAATCTGGGCATCCATCCATCCATCCATCCATCCATCCATCCATCCATCCATCCGTCTCTCCACCTATTCATCGAATCATCAACCCAGCAACTATTTCCTGATTATTTACTATCTATGCTCCAGGCTCTGGGTAGAAACTATGTTGGGGAGAAAGAGGCAGAGGCCATCAGTGTGGTCACCAGGTATGATAAACACCTTCTTGGCATCAAATCACTGTGAAGGACACAGGGAAGGACTAGAGGTTTCTCTAAGCAGGTGTCAGATTCCTAGTTATGTCCTCTACCTGAACAGCAGTTTTCTCTATAAAATCTGGGGAAGGTCTTCATCAGTGGTTTGAAATCCTGCCTCCACCCTTGGAATCTCAAAGACAGCAGAGTTCCAGAGATAATCCCAACTGTTTCTTTTGGTGTGGTGGCGGGGACAAAGTTTTACTCTCTTGCCCAGGCTGGAGTGCAGTGGCATGGTCTCGACTCACTGCAGCTTCGACCTCCTGGACTCAAGTGATCCTCCCACCTCAGCCTCCTGAATAACTGGAACCACAGGCATACACCACCACGCCCAGTTAATTTTTGCATTTTTTTGTAGAGATGAGGTTTTGCCATGTTGCCAGGGCTGGTCTGGAACTCCTGAGTTCAAGCAGTCTGTCTGCTTTGGCCTCCCAAAGTGCTGGGATTACAAGTGAGCCACTATGCCCAGCCCCAAATAGTTCTAAGAATAAGTGGTTATCACATGTATTTGCAACAACCAAGTACCTACTCTTTAAACAAATAGGTTTAATACTGCTTAAAAATATAAAGGGTACTGTATAGATGTGTTGTTGATGAATGAAAATATTAAGATATAATTGATATATATGCTGTCGTTTGTATTAATAACTGCAAATTGATAGACAAGATGGAGATCTGAGATCCAAGGGTCTCTTGGTTGGTGAAAACGGGCGGCATTTGGTCATCCCTGAAGGCCTTTCTGGTGCAAGCGTCCATAGATGTGGTTAGGTGCCTTGCAGGTGATGGGAGTAACTCGTGGAGTGGGTGGCAGGGAAGAGCTGTCCTTTACGGAATAGCTTCCGCTTACCAAGCCCAAGCTGGGAAGCACACAAACGTCCCCGGCGGCGGAAGGATGACTGCTCCCATTTTACAGAGGAGAAAACAGGCTTGCTCGCAGAGGTTAGGCGTCACGCAGAGGTCATTCCGCTGGGCGGTAGCCGAGCTGGCACTCCAACGCTGGGCGGAATGGCTCCAGAGCCAGATTGAAGGTGGGAGAGATGACTCGGTCCCAGCCAGGCGGTGAGTTCCTCTGGGCTAGGTCCCAGGTGCTGGCGCAGCAAAGACCACCCGGAGAAAGAGACAGTGAAGGCCCTGGGACTTCTTGGGGTGTCCGGCGGAGGCGGGGACAGGGCTTCCTCCAGGCAGTCTTGGACTAGCTGAGTTGTCCCAGGAAGATGGGTGACAGCCGCTTTCCCGAGCTCCCCCTGCCCAGGCTGGGGTCCTGGCGACTCGCCAAGGCACCGGGGCGGGCTGGGGCTGGAGTCGGGGCGGAGGAGAGGGGCGAGAAGCGAGGCGGGCCCAGAGCAGAAATAGGAGAAGGGAGAGGGGGAGGGGGCGGGGAGTCTTTCCTGGGGCAGGAACCCTGGCCCCCCTTGGCGCAGCCTGCCCGCAAAGTGATTCTGCAGATGGAAGGAATTAAGTAGGAGGGGGAGGGTCCGATGGTGATAGCGAGAGGAGGGAGTTAGAAGTGTGTGTGTCTGTGTACGCGCGTCTGAGAGAGGAGCGGGAGAGACAGGGAGAAACATCAGACCAGACGGAAACAGAAGAGAGGAGACAAGAAAGAGTGAAAGAGAAGGACACACACACACACACGGAGCGCGCCACATAGACGACGGACACGGGAGACACCAAGAGAGAGAGAAAGAGAGAGTATAAGAAAGGAGGGAAAATAGGGAAGGAAAAGTGAGTGAAAATGAAATAATTGCGGAGGATTTGGAAAGAACGAAACAAGAGAGCTGACGACAGAGTGAGACGAGATTGATTAGGCCGGGGCTGCACTGAGCTCCCGGCAGCTCTGGGAGCTGGGTTGGCCGGGCTGGGGCGAGGTGGGGCTTGGGCGGGGCCTCGCATGGGCGGGCTCGGTCGGTGCTGCATATGCAGATGAGCCTCACTCCCCTCTACCCCCGCCCCTGACGGTTCATATTCAACGAGACAGCCAATGCAAGGCGAGGACGGTGCCAGGCGGGGCAGGGAGTGGGCGGGGCATCGTGGACCCCACCCCTGGAGCCGCCGCTGGAGGGGTCAGCAGCGAGGCAGATAGCGGATCGCCGGGCCGGGCGGGATGCAGTGGGCGGGGCGGAGGGGGCGG
>NW_012113141.1:12981441-12994168 GCF_000951035.1 Colobus angolensis palliatus | reverse complement strand
CCTGCTGTCGGCCATCGACACGAGCGCCGCCTCGGTGTACCAGCCCGCCCAGCTGCTCAACTGGGTCTACCTGTCGCTGCAGGACACGCACCAGGCTAGCGCCTTCGATGCCTTCCGGCCCGAACCGACCGCCGGCGCCGCGCCCCCGGAGCTGGCCTTCGGCAAGGGCCGCCCGGAGCAGCTGGGATCGCCCCTGCACTCCAGCTATCTCAACAGCTTCTTCCAGCTGCAGCGCGGAGAGGTGGGTGCCCCCTCGCGCCCCCGCCCAGCACCCCACCGCCCCACTGTGGCGGGCCGTTCCCTGTCTGACCCGCTCTTCCTGGCCTGGCGCGGCCTGGCTCCGCATTGGCCGGCCCAGCTTGGCTTGGCTTCGTTCAACTCTGCCAAACTCGCTGCCCGAAGTCCCCGGGGTGCCGGGAGCGCGTCACCTCCCGGCTGAGCCTGGGCTGGAGCAGCGCAGGCCGGGGCGGGGCTCTCCCGCCCCCTCTCCCTGCCAGGGCAGCCCTACTCCAAAAGGGTTGGGGGAGGGAGTTGAGGAGGGGTTGTCTCCGGATTTTCTCCAGACAGCTGGGGTGCAGCCTGGGCGGGGAGCCCCTTCCAAGTGTCCTTCTCACGCCCAACCCTATCCTTGTCCTGGCCACCGCGGGCTGGGACCGAGAGTGCAGATTCTGCTCAGGGCTCCTCTGGAAGGACCTAAAATCTTTCCTCCGACCTCTGCTGTTCCCGACCCGAAAGGCACCCTGGTGAGCAGTGACTGCCCAGAGGGCTTCTCCTGTTGTTCTCACTCGGGGACCCCAGATAAGTCCTCCAGCTGCTCGCCCTCCCCCAGCCACATAGGAAGCGGTTTCGGAGGGCTTGACCCCACAGACTGCGCTGTCCCTAGCCCTCCCAGCCTGGAAGGAAATGAAAGGGAAATCCTCTTGAGCTCTTGGGAGGGGGTCTAGAAAGGGGGAGAGGTTCCAGCTGCCCAGCGCCTTCTGCAGAAACCTGGGCCGGCTGTGTTGCAAAGTCTGCCTGTTTGGTAGATTCAGTTACAAAGTTGACTGGGCAGCGCCTCTTTGCCAGCAAGATAAATACACAGATCGCCACCACCTCCCAGCCCTTTTTGAAGAGTCTCCAGGGCCTGCCCAGATACCACTCCTTTCCGTGGGCTGGACTCCTCCCCTCCCTCCATTTACTTCTGCCTCATTTGGGAATTTCAGATACCCGTCTGTGATCTTCACTTCCTCCCCTTGTGGGGGCTTTCTCTGCAAAGATGCAAGAGGTGTGTTGGGGGGAGGACAGACATGGGGGTCACTTTCCTTCCAGACCTGGGCACGCCGGTGAATTTTAGGAGAGTCAGAGTCCTGAATGGGTTGGGGAGGAAAGCCTATGTATGCAAGGGTGTGCTGGGGATAAGAGAGGGATGCAGAGGGTTGCCCTTGAGTTCAACTCTGCCATTATTTACTAGGGGAGACATGGACATATAAAATGCTGGCCTAAGGCCAATACTACCCAGGCTGACATGTTGACCTGTGTGGGTAGAACAGGTGTGGGAGGGGGCTGGGTGCAGAGGAGGAAGATGAGTCTGGAAGTGCACCCTTTGGTGCAAGGCAAAAGCATTTGTATGCCAAAGCTCTTTGTAAACTGTAAAGCATTCCCTCCAAGTGAGGAATGGTTCTTGGCTGGAGATCTTTCTTTCTTGTAAGAGACTTTTTCTGCCTCTTCGGGAAACTGGCTTCAGGTGACCAGGGACTTTGGAGGACCGTTTGTGGGGTGTTTCTTTGGTCTATGGTGTTTTTAGTTGTTTGTTCTCTTACCAAACATTTGTTGAGCTGTGGGCAGGCCCTGGGGATTCACAACCACAGGCTAGTGGGGGCCACGGATGAGTAAACAGACAAAGTGACATAGGGTATGAATGGTGGGTGATTTGATGGGGGCGATTGTGGGAGCCCCAAGGGAGGTTCTCACCCTGGGAGAAGGCTGAACTTGACCCACAGATCAAGTGTGGACCCCTAGTCAACTTCTTCTAGCCTCCCTCTGCTCCCCCTGCCATGGTGGCATTGTTCCCCACCTGTGGGTCTCCCCTGAGAGGACCTGGGAGTTTGGGGCCATCAAGAGTACCCTATGAGAATAGGATGTTGTGCTGCTTTTTGAAAATTTCTGGCATCCAGGATCCCAACTGGAGCTCAGTGAGACCTGCCCTCTGTCACTTCATTGCTACGTACCTCAGTTTCCCCACAAAGGCACATAGTGTGAAAGGAGCAGGAAAAAGTTATACTGTATAGTGCAGTGGTGTGGAAAAAGTCTTTCATGACCCGACTTCCGGGAACCCCGTCTCCCTCTGGGCCTTAGCTTACCTATCTGTTAAATTTAGCCTCTGCTACACCCCAGGATGGTATATCTATAGTATTTGAGACCTGTTCAAACAAGAGAGGGCTGGGGGAGGCAAGAGGGGCTTCTCTGATGCTCACAGGCCAGTGGCTTCCTCGGAGGTGATGGCGGGCTGTGCCTGCTGACTTCCGGAAGGCTCTCTTGGCTTCAGGCTCACTCATCCTCACCCCACCCCCCCACCCACTTTGCCTCCTAAACCCTCTCAAAGCCTCAGCTGTGTTCCTGGGGACAGGCCTTTCCTGCGCCCAGGGCTTAGCTGGTGACCTAATATGGCTCCAAAATAGCAACTGGCTGAGAAGGCAAGAAAAAATACCCCCCACCTCAATGCCACCAAGGGGCTGGTCGGAGAGGAAGCAAGTCGTGTGTGGGCCGGAGGGGACTCTACGGAGGGACCCAGGGGGCCCAGGAGCATCACCATTCTGTGCGAGGCCTGGCAGGCCCGGTGGTAGTGCCTGTGGATGTGACTTGCATGCTGACCACTGACCACGGCCTGTCTGCACCAGCCCCTGTGCCAAGAGCCCACCCCCTCCCGCACCACCCCCAGGCTACTCTCACCACAATAGCAAAACACCATGAATGCAGCTGGGATTTGGAGGGGGTGAGGACATGGGGGCACAGAAGCCCATTGTGCCCCTGGAACCTCGGCTCTGGAAGCTGAAGATAAGCCAACGGTTCTGAGTGGCACACTGGCCCTGAGAGCAGAGAGAGAGATGGCAGAGTTCACTGGTGCAGGAGCAAGCACCAGGAGGTGACTTGGATTCTTGTAGGGACTTCCCAGCTTGTGATGAGGGTGCCAGGCCGAAGCGGACACAAGCACCTTGCACAGTTTCTTAAAAGGCTTCTGGGTCTACAAAGTAGGCCCCGTGAAACCCAGTTTCAAAAACCTGATCTATGGCAACGACGATACACTTTCAGAAAGGGATTCCTAAGGCCCTTGGCTGAGCCCCTTCTCTCTCTCCAGGAGCCCAAGGAAGGCAGTTCTTAGACAGAGTGGGGGTGGGCTGCATGGGGTCTTCCCTGCTTGTTTGGAATTTAAATTCACAGTTATAAAGGGACTATGGGAGTCATTTCTGGAAAAGCTGAGTTACCTCCTTGTGAAGATGATCTCTTGGGCCCCTTGGAGGACTGCCCAGAGCCCCTGCCAGGTAGTCCCTGTACCCCCCAGCCTCCAGGGAGATGTGGCTGTCTCACTCCATTCAGGCAGAATTCTTAGGGCAGCTGTTCCCTTTCCCTGTTTCTCCAGGGACAGAGGTAGCTGGAAGGTGTGGCCCTACTGTCAAGAGACCCCTACTTTGTGAATATTGGGGGAAGGACTTTGTGGCCAAATACATTTGGAAGACACAGTGTCCTTCCTTTCCCTTGGAAACACACAATGCCCACTAGCATAGTAAAGGCTCTGAGAAGTCCTGCAGTGCAAAACCTGTTAACCTTTCTTCAGTGTGACAGTTCCCACACCTATTTGAGCAGAGAACATTTTTGGCTTAGGACACCTGCCAGTGTTCTTTCAAACATCTCCAGGCCCAGGGATGCTTATTCCTGGGAGACCTCTCCATTGTTGGATAGTTCCGATAGTTCCAACCTTTAGGAAGCTCTTCCTAGAGCATTAGCCTCTGTGGCAATGAACCTCCTCTTTGCTGCTCAGGTCTACCCATTGGTGGTTTGAGAACAGTAGCAAGGGTGTCACAAGGCTTAACAGATGGCCTTTGCCTGGGCCCAGCCCTTCTGTACAGACATGGCCATTAAAACCCTTAGAGGAGTAACTATAGTGTCCTGCTTTAAAAGGCCCCAATCTTGACAGTTTCCCGAGGGTTTGGATGTGTCACCTGTGCCCTCAACAGGTGGAGATAAGCCCCCGGGCTGCCTGACCAGTGTGGATGTGTGGAACAAAGCCACATTTCTGCCCGAGGGTATGAGGTGCCCATGTTTGAGAGTGGGCTTAAGGATCTCTGGTGGGTTCCCAGCAGCCTTTGTGGTCTGTGTGTGTTTAGGGGACAGCCCCAAGATCTGGGAGCAATGGCCATTCTATTCCAGCCCAGAGTTTGGGAGGATGCTCCCAGCTCTCTTGGCCACCCTTGGGAAGCTGAAGTGTGACTCAGGCAAGGAGGACCGTCATTTGAGAAGCTGTTGGCTGAGGCAACCTGACCCTCCCTCTGTCAGATTACGTTGACTGGACAGGCATGGGCTCAGAGGAAAGACCACACCTCGTGGACCTTCTGAGTCAGGTGGGAGGCAGGAAAGCAGACGGCATTAGTAATCAGTAAGTAGCAGTGGCAGGGAGCCAGATGCCATCAGTACCCAGAGGAGGGCTTGGGGAGGAGATGGCCCTTGTGGAACAGTCTCCTGTTCTTGGGTGGTGCTCTATTCATGGCCTCTCTTTCCTCATAGCTCCCATTTTTTTGCAAAAGAGGACACAGAGGCCTGGCAAGTCACCTAGCCAGTCAGTGGGAGAGCTAGATCTAGAATTCTTCTGTGTTTCAGCTATGGGTTGCCTCTGCGACCCATCCTGCAATTGGTCCCCAGGTTTGCCCGCCCCTTGACCAGCCTCCGGGTCCCAGTGAGGGTAGGCAGCAATCCATCTGGACAGGGGCATCCTATCAAGCCTCAATGCCTCCGACATTTTGTCCCTGATGCCCCAAACTTTCTGGAATTGCTGAATACTGGTCATGGGTACTGAATTTCCTACCATGCCCCTGTTCCAGCCACTCCCCATCAACCCAGCATGGGGGCATGAGTCCAGGGCTGGCCTGCTTTAGGAGAAGCAGAGAAGATGGGCACTGAGTACTTCCTACTGCTTCTGCACCAATATCCTAGCCTGTGTGCAGCATCCCCATTGTTTGGATAGGGAAACTAAGGCTCTTCTAAAGAAAGACGATGCATTCGGGGTATCAGTGGCAGAACCAGGATTCCAGCCTAGGTCTCAAGTCCTTGATCTGTTGTGTGTGTGTGTGTGTGTGTGTCATGGTGGTAGTGGTGGCATGTGATTCTTTATTCAGCCCTCCTCTGGCCAGACTGGTCTACTTGGGGTTTCTGAAAACATCAAGCAATCTCCCTCCTCTAAGCTCCTGCACTTGCTATTGCTGCTACCTAAAATGCCATTCCCTGCCCTTGTACATGGACACATTCCAACTGGTTTCTTTATGACACAAATGGATGTCCTTTCTCTGAGGGGTTTTACTTGGCTGCCACCAGGAGCAGACCTCTCTCCAGCTGCTGTGAGCCTATGAAAGATGAGTTGTAGGTGCTCTGGTAAAGCATGTCTTTTTATTTTATTTTTATTTATTTATTTATTTATTTTTATTGAATCTGGCTCTGTCACCTAGGCTGGAGTGCAGTGGCACGATCTCTGCTCACTGCAACCTCCACTTCCCCCCAAGTTCAAGAGATTCTCCTGCTCAGCCTCCCTAGTAGCTGGGATTACAGGCGCCCATTACCACTCCTGGCTAATTTTTTATAAAGCATGTCTGAACGATTAGTCTTGTCCTGTAATAGCAATGTGTGTGTCTGTCTCAGTAGTTAGACTGTCAGCTCCCTGAGAGTAGGAATCCTGTCTTTTCTACTTAGTAATCCTGGCATCTGGTTCTTAGTCAGTGTGCAGGACATGCTAGCTGCTCAGTTAATGTTTTCTACATGGGTGGGTGTCTTGAATTGTAACCTCCCCTCCTGCCTCCCACCTCCAGACTTGTGAGCATGTAAGTACTCTCCTGGGCTTCTTTGCCTTTTGTTTTGTCTCACAGAAAAAAACTATTTATTGATTTCTTGATTAATTGGAATGAGCTGACTTGGGAGATAGTGAAACCTTGTCCCCTACAAGTGTTTCAGCAGAGGCTTGGGTATGCTGATGAATGGTCCTTGACCTTCTTTGGTTAGGGACCTCTTTGAGACTCTGAAGACAATTAGAGTTTCTGCTGCCAGCACAGTGCACAGAACAGAAGCATTCGTGCACACGCATATACACATGTTTGCATGTGATTTCAGGGGGACCGTGCACACCTTCATGCCCACAGGGGATCACAGATCAAGGACCCCTACAATGGAGGCTGCAAGCCTCATTGGTACTCCAGACCAAGTACAGTCTAGCTAAATATGCAGGTCCTTTCCAGTCCTGGGATTCTCATATTCTTGCTCTCTGCTTTCATTCAACAAATATGCTCTAGCAGTAAGAGGCAGCCGGGTCCCCAGTGCTTATACACTAGCTGGGCAGAGGGCGTATAGCTGTGAAACACGAGCACCTGTCAGGTGAGTGGTGACCCTGGGCTGGAGCTGTTAGAACCAAGGAGGAAAGGGATCTCCTCAGGTCTCCTCTGCTTTGTCCTGCTGCCACTGTCTGTTCCCCCTTTCCTGGGTCCTTTCCTTGTTTCTCTCTGCCCGCTCCCCCACCAAAAATAACCTGGACTTGTGATTTAAATAAGAATCTTTTGCTAAGCACTGACTGTGTCCAGGGAACTGTGTTTTACATTTGCTGGGTGAATGGGCCTCCAGGAGGCAGTGGTGCCCTCTGGGGTCCTGGATGAAGGGTTGCTGTGCCTGTCGTGGCCAGTCCAGCACTGTCCTTTAGACCTGGGAAACAAACAGAGTCAGGGGCTGAGCACAGCTGAAAACCCTCAGTCAAGGTGTGGCCATGTTTTCCCGTTGGCTCACTTCCCACCTTGCCCACGGGCTGTCTCCTTGTCTCCCTGAGATGGGGCTGGTGTCCACCTCTGTGTATATCGGACATGTATGTGTTTGACCAGCCCCAGATAGATGCCTGAGGTGGAGGAAGTACAGATCCCCTTGGGACAGGGGTGGATTCATTTGTGAGATGAATGGTCTCTTGTCCCAAACAGAGGAGTGTGGGTGCGTGTGTGTGTGCGCGTGTCTGTGGGGTGGAGTAGGGGTGGCTTTGGGATAAGAAAGCGGTTGTTCAGCTGATGAAAGAACCCCTACAGAGCTGGGAACTCAAATCAGAGTTCCTCCTCCGGGACCTTATCAGGCCTGGGGAGCAGGACTCAGCACTTGCTTCTGCCTTGCCTGGCAGCCTGGCCCAGACACTGCCTTCTCCACGGTCTCACTGTGGCCATAGCCTTCCCAGCACATGCTGCTCTCCATCCTGCCTGCTGTCACTGCCTCTCCTGTCTGTCTCTTGTCCTGTCTCCGTGCCCTCTCTTCTCCCTCTGGGCTGCCCTCTGCAGCCTCTACCCCCCTGCCCTAACTCCTGTTACCCCTCGCCCCCTGTGCCTACTTACTGTCCTGCAGGGAGGGAAGAAAAGAGAAGAAGTCCTGCTGGTCAGGCTCTGGGGAGAACTGGAGTGAGCCTTGGAAATCTCTGCCTCTGTACCCTGTATTCTGCAGCAGAACCACCATCCCCAGGGCCTGCATCCCTCATGCAGCCCAGAGACACTGGTCCCTCATCTTGCAAGGGCTGAGGGGCTTAGCATATGATGTCACAGGGCTCCGTGCCAAGGAGAGTGGTCTGCACCTGGCATTTTCCTCTGATTCCCCTTCCTATAGGGGAGGTCAAGCCTTGGAGACCATGTGGAGGCTGAAATATAACAGGGCAACACGTGCTGGCTGTGTTACCTTGGACAAATCACTCAGCCTCTCTGCGCCTCAGTTTCTAGCTCTATAATATGGGGCCAATAATGCCCATTTGAATAGTATTCTTGCCAGGTATGAAGGGACTAAGAAAGGTAAAGGATTTAGTCAAATATATGACACACCACATGATCAGAGTAAACCACAGGCCGAGCACAGTGACTCATGCCTATAATCCCAGCATTTTGGGAGGCCGAGGCAGGCAGATCACTTGAGCCCAGGAGTTTGAGACCTGCCTGTGCAACATGGTGAAACGTCATCTCTACAAATAATAAATACAAAAAATCAGCCAGCCGTGGTGCCACGCACCTATTGTCTTACCTACTTGAGAGGCTGAGGTGGGAGAATCACCTGAGCCCAGGAACAGTAGGCTGCAGTGAGCTGTGATTGTGCCACTGCACTCCAGCCTGGGTGACAGAGTAAGAACAGTGAGACCCTGTCTCAAAAAAAAAAAAAAAAAGTAAACTATAATGTTTTCCCACCTACCTTTCCCCAACACCCAAGCAAAAACCCTGGAGAATTTCCAGCACTGGGCAGGAGTGTGATGCACGGTCCCCCAGATGTGGTGTGAGGGTCACATGCTTCCTGCTAGCTGCTGGGGTCACTGACCTAGGGAGGAAAGAGAGGTGGCCTCTTCCCTAAGGCTGGTGATTTGGGCCTAGATGGCCCAAGGGCTTCCACTTACCCCATAAGTGGGTGTGCCCTGCATTAGTGCCCAGTGCAGCCTAATCTAAGGTGGGAGTGCCCCTCCACTTGGCCCATGGAAATGAGAAGACCGCTAGGGCATCTGTCACCCTGTCTGTCAAGTGGGCAGGCCCTTCCCTGCTGGTGACCATCTGCACCCAGGGCAGGCTGTGGGGCAATGGAGGATTGCAGAACTTTTGTCTTCAGGGATGTCCAGCCTTGTGGGAGAGGTGAGGAGGCCTCACACGTGGGGAGAGATTAGAGACCGACTTCAGAGCTCCACCTGTCACTCAGGAGGGGCTGCGCCATGATCCCTGCCCCCCCTCCTGCCAACCACAGTGCTGGACTGGGCTACACTGGGGTCAGAGGGGTCAGCGAGGCCTCTGGTAGGGGTCGGGGCCTCTGTGGACAGGGGGAACTTCAGGAGCACCTGGATCTGTGCTTTTCATGCTTTTCCTTGGAGCCTGAGGCCTGAGTAAGGGGAAGGGATGGGGTCAGGATCAAGGCCAAAACCCTGGAGTTCTATAGAGCCTGATCTGGAGCCAGGCCCTGGAGGGGTTCTGGATGGACGCAGAGAAGAGCATTCCCAGGGTGAGGCAGCAAGTGCGGGCTGGAGGGAGAAAGGCAGAGCTGCACGGTGGGCATGGTGGGAGGAGCAGGGTTAGGGCCTATACTATAGATGAACGTTTCTGGGGCTGCCTTGCGCTCCAGCCACGGAACGAAGGCCACAGAACAGATGGTGCCTGTGTTGGCCTCTGCATGCCAGGCTCCAGGGGCGTCTCTCAGGACCCTGGTGTCTGGACCCTAGGAAAGCAGGACCGCAGGGATCGGCAAGGTCGCCCTTCTTCCCCACTCCATTTTACACTGTAGAGGTGGGAAACCCAGTTGACCAAGCCCCAGCTCCCAGCAGGAGAGGATAGAGCTCTGTGTCCTGGCCTCTGTTCCATCCAGTCCCCACAGGCTGTGGAAACAACCAGGAGGCTGATTTGCCTTTCACCTCCCTGGCCCGAGCTCAAACGGGGCTTCGGAGAGGAAGCAGCTCACTGCCCCACCCACCCTTCACACCGGCCAGCCAAGCGGGACTTCTGGCCCTGGGGCCTGGCTGGGTGCCCTGGTCTGTGTCCCTGTGCCCCTGTGGGCCTCAGTTTCCCCATCTGTCATGTGGGAATGAGGTGGGGTCAGCTGATGGTCTCTGCCCTTTCGGCTCTAAGGTAGTGTTCGTCTGGAATTAGGGCTTGGGGAAGGGCCCTAATTCCCTGCAGACAGGCTGGAGGGCACTAGAGGTGGAAAGGCCATGAGGAGGGGAAACTCTGGCCTCGCTTCTCTCACCGTGGAGCTGCCTGGGGCAGCAGCAAGGCTGTGGCCCTCCAGAGGGTGGGGTGTCGAGCTGCCAAGGAGAAGGCACCCGCTTAGAGGCCTCTGACTGCCCAGGGATGCCTGTGGGGCTGTCCGTGGGCAGGGGACCGTGGCCGCAAGATGGGGGAGAGGTTTTTCAGGGTGTAATTAGTGCACTTTCTGGCACCCACCAAACTTCCCCTTCCTCTTGACAATTTGCTGCCAAACAGCCTGATTCCTGTGGACTTGCTTAAATCTTATCCGGGGGGGGGAAAAAAAACCCCGAAGGAAAGAAAGGAAGAAAAAGAAAAAAATAATAAGTGGGTTGTTATTTGTGAAATTGTGTTTCCCAGCCATGAGGGTGAGTCACACCATTTGGGGCTTCAAGTTTCTTGTTTGGATGAACTTTTCTCTGGGCGGCTGGGGCGGATTTGGAGGGGGAGGGGGCCTTCTGGTGTGGGGAAAGTCTTAGAGTCAAGATAAGGGGAGACCCTGATGGTTGGGAAGTCCAGGTGCTCCAAGGCTGGGTGGGACGGTGCTGGTTGTACCTTAATTGCCTGGGGGAGCTTGAAAAATACAGATTGGGCTGCAGTAGGCGGGGGTGTTGTTGCTTCATGGGGATGGAGTTTCAGTCTGGGAAGATGAAAAAGTTCTGGAGCTGGATGGTGGCGATGGCTGCCCAGCAGCGTGAATGCTCTTAATGCCACTCAACTGTACACTTAAAAACCATTTAAATGGTCAATTTTGTTGTGTATATTTTGCCACACATCTAAAAATACAGATTTCAGGCCTTCAATTCCAGGTGGCTGCTTTGGTAGGTCTGAGGTGAGGCCCAGAAAACTATTTGTTATAAGCTTCCCAGGTCATTCAGTGCAGGTTTGGGTACACTCATGTAATCTGTAAAATGGGATAGTGACTCATAGAGTTTTTGTGGGGAGAATCAGCTATCTCAATACGTGCAAAATTTCCAGTGCTGGGGTCACAGTAAGAGTTTGGTCTGTGTCACTATTATCCTCTGATCTGGTTTTTATCAGAACTCTCCCCCATGCCCTGGAAGGTCGACCCCCATTGGCTCCCACAGCTCCAGGGATGGGGGACCCTCTGCTTCTCAGGGTGGACTGCTCCATCTTGGGCTTATCTGAGAGCTGCAGTCCCCCTCAGGCTGAATGCAGGTCGATGTGGAATCTTCCACTCTGGATTTGGTGGTCGGGCCGGGCAGTGATAGAGAAGTTACAGTCAGTAAGACCCATTGAGATCCTTCCCAATCTCTATAGATGACTGTGTGCTGGGCTGGCCTGCGCCGGATGTGGTGTCTGTGTCTTTTCTTCCACATCCCAGGCTCTGCTCCAGATGCACACGAGAGGGAACAGAGGCCCAGAAGGAAAGGGCTCTGGTCACACAGCCATGTGCCCTGAGGCACCAAGAACATTAGTGACACCCAGATGATGAGGACCATGTCGCTAGGAGGGGAGTGGCAGATGCCTGCAGATGGAAACAGTCGGGTGGCTGGGACACATACTTGTGCAAAGTAGGATCTACTTCAACTAGGGGAGACAAGGCTGTGCCCTGTGCCCTGGGGCCAGCCCGCAGCTTGCCTCCCTCCCCTTCCTATGCTAAGGGAACACAGAAAGGACTGTCCCCAGCCTGGGCTCCTGTCTGCCCCATCTTTGTAAGGGAGCCTGAGGCCCTTCCTTTCAGGTGCCCTGCTTCTCCTTCAGGCTGGAACTCCCAGAAATAAATTCTTGTCTCCCCATCAGACACAAGGTCCCCCAAGGTCCGTAGCTTATTCCTGCAGTTCTTAGGCACCTGTGCTGGGGCCAGGAGATACCCAAGCCCCAAGCCCAGATTTGTGGTTGACCCTCCTGAGGAGGCCACCTCTTTCAGCCTTGGCCTTGCTCCAGGAAAGGGGGACCACTGGCTGCTCCCTGCCAGCTCCACCTTCGCTAAATTCCAGTGCGCCAGGCAGCCCGGAGCCCGTGACTCCTATAAATAGAGGCTGTATATACCAGGAGGGGGCCTGGGCCACATCTGCTGTGAAACTAAGCAAGATGTCTGGTTCCTGTCATCTGGAGGTGAGAGAGATGGACCACTTCCCTCCTTGGGCTTCCAGAGAGGTGGCTTGGGCCGGGCTGAGGGCTCCCCACACACAGACTACATAAGCCTTGGCCTGCAGGAAACCTGGCAAAGGGCTGGGCTTCAGCCTTCTCTAGTGTGAAGCGGGGGCAATGCTGCAAGCTGACGTTCTCCTTCCTTACAAGGTGGGGAAACTGAGGCAGCAGTGACTTTCCTAAAGTCACCCCAGAGCCCCAAATCTGACAGGTTGCTTTCTACTCTATGTTCTTACCTTGTGGCAGTATGTTAATAACTAACGGTAATAATAATGATAGCCATCATCATCATCGCCATTTACTGAGTGGTTCTGAAGTACCAGGCATGAGATAAACCACTTTCCATTAGTGACCTCGTTTTAGTCTCATAGAAACCCTAGGAGGAGTTGTTACTAGGCCCATTTTACAGACAGGGTCACCGAGGCCCAGAGTAGTTAACTGGCTTGTTCATGGAGACACACTAGTTAGGATCTGAACTCAGGCTTCTGGAGCCCATAGCCCTCAAGCTGAAGACTCAGTGTGAATCCATGTGAGTGTTTGGGCTGGGGATTATGGAACTTCTCCCAGGGCCGCGGCTGCAGCGTGTGTGCCTCTGTCCCAGGGCCGTGGCTGCAGCGTGTGTGCCTCTGTCCCAGGGCCGCGGCTGCAGCGTGTGT
>NW_012113141.1:12978924-12981276 GCF_000951035.1 Colobus angolensis palliatus | reverse complement strand
TCCCAGGGCCGCGGCTGCAGCGTGTGTGCCTCTGTCCCAGGGCCGTGGCTGCAGCGTGTGTGCCTCTGTCCCAGGGCCGCGGCTGCAGCGTGTGTGCCTCTGTCCCAGGGCCATGGCTGCAGCGTGTATGCCTCTGCCCCAGGGCCGCAGCTGCAGGGTATATGCCTCTGTCTCCCACAGGCACTGAGCAACAGTGTGTACAAGGGCGCATCGCCCTACGGCTCCCTCAACAACATTGCCGATGGCCTCAGCTCCCTCACCGAGCACTTCTCAGACCTGACCCTCACCTCCGAGGCCCGCAAGCCCAGCAAGCGGCCCCCACCCAACTACCTGTGCCATCTGTGCTTCAACAAAGGACACTACATCAAGGACTGCCCCCAGGTAAGGCAGCTCTGGCCCAGGGGATGCTCTTGGGCTCCCCTACTGACCTGCGGACAGGCTCCTGTGGGTGGGGCAGGCAAAGCGGTGTCCCCAGGGCCCCTTCCACCAATGAGGGGCCCTGTGGCCCTCTGGCCTCTACCCTTTTGTCCCCACTGGGATTTCTGAGGCAAGGCTGGCTGCTGTGATCAGGACACAGGCCCATCTTCGGCCTACACTGGTTGGTCAGCAATCAGGGTGGGGGATTTTTAGACCCAAACTGGGCCCCCAAAGGAGGTTCTGTGCCTTCAGGTCTCCAGCAGCCGTTTTTGCTAGGTAGGGCCTGTTCTGAGGGGGCAGCCTCCTCACAGCTCCCTGGAGGCCCCATCTCATCACATTCATGGGGAAGGAATGCAGGCTCTGGGCCAGGAATCCAGATGTGCACCCCCTCCCCCGGACCCCACCTCTGCCTCCTCAGCCTGTGAGGGAAGAGGGGAGGGACCCTGCCCCGCACTCTGTACTCCCAGGATAGATCTGGGCGAAGGCTTCAGGCACTGCAGGGCGGAGCATCTCTTTCTTGGAGTGAGAAGGGGTGGGCAGATCCAGGCCCCCACCTGACCCAATGCTTCAGTGTGACAGAGTGGGCCTACTGTGCCAGCCCACCCACAGGATGGTCCCTGACCCTGATATATATGGCTTAGGGATCCTGGGAAGAGAAGGTAGCAGTCATTTTAAATACAGCATGAGATTATCAGTGATTTTTTTTCCTATTAGTTTTTCCTATTTTCCAGCTTTTGTTAATAATGTGGCATTACTTTTACTTTACATTTGTAATGGAAATGGAATCCTGGAAACTCTGGAAATGCATGTAGTGTTTCCCTCCAGATGTTGGAAACCGATGCGTGGTTGGGTGGGGCTGGGTCCCTGCAGGACCAGTGGGAGGCCAAGATGTGCTTGTCATTCATTACATTCCCAAACTCTGCTCAGAAACGGCCACACCACGCTTCAGGTCCTTGCTGCTTAGAGTACAGCCCTGGCAGACATGCATCAGTGCCTTCAGGGAGCTATTACAAATGCAGGCTCTCAGGCCCACCCAAAGCAGCATCTTAGCAAGGTCCCCAGGTGATCCGTGTGCCCCCATCACAGACTCCGCATACATAGTGGGAGCTGACCCACTGACGACTTTCCTGCAGACCCCACATCCCCAGTGGGTCCTGTCCTCCCCCTCAATATACATAGTAAGCAGGAGGCCATTGGCATGAGTGGCTCCCAGCAGAGAGTGAGCACCATCAGTCCCCCTGGGGTTCTCTGGATAGAATGAGGGGCAAACAGGCGACTGAGGATCTGGTTGGTCCTTAAGGCCATGCTCATGGCCTGTGCAGTCCATAGCCTGTTGCACTTTGTCCAGCTGAGCCCCAGCACAGCGGCCCCCAGCTCATGTGCACACAGCCATCCACAACAACCCTCCCTCATCCCCTGCCTACAGCCTGGGAAGTGGGCAGAGCCAGACTGAGCTCCGTTAAGGAGACAGGCACTGTGCTGAGTACTCTCCAAGCAGTATTTCATTTAATGAAACTACTCTATGTGTTAAGTGTTCTATTTGCCTCATTTTCCATGGTGAAACAGATGCTTCGAGGGAGGAAGGGACTCACACAGGATTATTGAGCTATCAGTGACAGAGCTGGGATTTTAATCCAGGCAGGCAAGTGACACTCAGACATCAACAGGGGCTCTGGGGCCCCAAGGAGGTACGCTCACTCTGGGCTGGCAGCCTGGGAATGCCTCCAGGAGAAGGGCTTTGGAGAAGGGTGGCAGGGCCTCCCCCAGAGTGACCAATATCCAAAGGCAATGGATGTGAGCCAGAGGCCCAGGGATGGCAGAGGGTGTGTATGTGTGTGTGTGTGTGTGTATGTGTGTGTGTGTGTATGTATGAGTGTATGTACACATGCATGCACCATCCTCTTTCCTGACAGAGCCAGAGCTCTTCTAAATGCT
>NW_012113141.1:12978124-12978508 GCF_000951035.1 Colobus angolensis palliatus | reverse complement strand
CAGACTGAGCTCCGTTAAGGAGACAGGCACTGTGCTGAGTACTCTCCAAGCAGTATTTCATTTAATGAAACTACTCTATGTGTTAAGTGCTCTATTTGCCTCATTTTCCATGGCGAAACAGATGCTTCGAGGGAGGAAGGGACTCACACAGGATTATTGAGCTATCAGTGGAAGAGCTGGGATTTTAATCCAGGCAGGCAGGTGACACTCAGACATCAACAGGGGCTCTGGGGCCCCAAGGAGGTACGCTCACTCTGGGCTGGCAGCCTGTGAATGCCTCCAGGAGAAGGGCTTTGGAGAAGGGTGACAGGGCCTCCCCCAGGGTGACCAATATCCAAAGGCAATGGATGTGAGCCAGAGGCCCGGGGATGGCAGAGGGTGTGT
>NW_012113141.1:12945793-12977319 GCF_000951035.1 Colobus angolensis palliatus | reverse complement strand
GGCTTTGGAGAAGGGTGACAGGGCCTCCCCCAGGGTGACCAATATCCAAAGGCAATGGATGTGAGCCAGAGGCCCGGGGATGGCAGAGGGTGTGTGTGTGTGTGTGTGTATGTGTGTGTGTGTGTGTGTATGTATGAGTGTATGTACACATGCATGCACCATCCTCTCTCCTGACAGAGCCAGAGCTCTTCTAAATGCTGGGGCAGAGGGTCCCTGGCACCTTCCAGCACAGCGCTAACATGGGATCTTCCTTCATAGAGATCGTCATCTCATATCGGATCCTTAACTCTATGGCAGAAGGAGGAGCAGCGGCCTCATTGTACAGTCTTGGGGAGGTGGAGAGGGCAGAATGAGATCCCCAGTCTCGGAATCTCCATGTTCTTTGCCTCCTTGACCTCCATGTCACTCCAAGCTAAGACCCGCATGATCGGTGGGGCCTCGGTTTCTCACTGGAGCTGATTGAGGCCTTCTCCTGGCTCCATCCCAAACTTGATTCTGTTCTGCACTCCTGAAGGCCCAGGCACCTTCCTCCTCCCTTAATGAGTGGTGGGAGGGCAGACAGAAGCTCGCAGCATCAGTTTTATCACCTGTCCCATGAGGCTAAGGAGAGCACCGACACCCAGGGTATTGTGAGGACACAGTGAAACTATGCATGGAAGGTGCTTAGCACAGTCCCTGGCACACAGGAAGTGCTTAGTAAATGTTGGCTAGCATTTTCTTCTCCTTTGGGTCACTATGAAGAGCGCACCCATCTGGCAAGGCACTAGGTATTTAGGCAGGCTGGAACCTGATTGGATGATGTCTACCCCTCACTGGCCATAGCTCCAGGGGCAGGTGCTGGGCTGGATTCATCTCTGTGCTCCTCACCATCTGACCACGCCAGCTAAAGGAACCTCACACACAGCAGTGCTCAGTGCAAGGCTCCCTGAAGGGAGGAACGGGTTGACAGGGCTTTTGTAAACCTCAGAAAGAAACCTGTGTCACAAATGAAATAGTGTGTTAGAACCTAACTTCCATAATATTTAAAAGTAGAATGATTTTCTTGGGAACAGCTTTATGAGATATAATTCACTTACCATATAATTCCCATTTGAAGTGTACAATTCAGTGATTTTCGTATATGCCCAGAGTTGTGCAGCTGTCACCTCAATCAGAGAATATTGTCATCATCTTGGAAAGGAATTTCATATTCCTTAGGTATCACCTCTTTTTTTTATTTTTTGAGACAGAGTCTGGCTCTGTTGCCCAGGCTGGAGTGCAGTGGCATCATCTCGGCTCACTGCAACCTCCACCTCCTAGGTTCAAGTGATTCTCGTGCCTCAGCCTCCCAAGTAGCTGGGAATCCAGGCCCTGCCACCATGCCCGGCTAATTTTTCTGTTTTTAGTGGAGACAGGGTTTCACCATATTGGCCAGGCTGGTCTCAAACTCCTGGTCTCAAGTGATCCACCTGCCTCAGCCTCCCGAAGAGCTGGGATTATAGGCGTGAGCGCCCTCGCCTGGCCCAGGTATCACCTCTTGATCATCTATCCCCTTGCATCCATAACTACTCATCTATTTCTCTCTCTCTGTAACTCTGTCTATTCTGGACATTTCATGTAACTAGAATCATGTAATATGTGGTCTTTTATGACTGGCTTCTTTCACTTAGCATAATATTTTCATGGTTCATCCATGTTATAGTGTGTCAGGAAGTGTTCCTTCCTGTTGTATTTTCTGGAAGAGTTTGTAAAGAATGAGCACTAATTCTTTTTCAGATGTTTGATAGAATTCACCTGTGATGCCATCTGAGCATGGCTTTCTTTTGTGGGTAGATTTTTGATGATTGCTGTGAGTTCTTTACTCATTATAGACCTATTCTGATTTTTTTTTCTTTTTTGACTCAGTTACTATAGTTTGCATCTTCCTGGGCATTTGTCCATTTTATCTAATTTGTCTAATTTGTTGGCATACAGTTGTCCATAGTATTCCCTTATAATCCTTTTTATTTCTGTAAGGTCATTAATAATGTTCTTTCTTTCATTTCCGATTCTTGGAATTTGAGTCCTCTCTTTTTTCTTGTTCAATCTAGCTAAAGTTTTGTCAATTATTTTGGACTTTTCAAAGAACAAACTTTTGGTTTAGTTGATTTTCTCTATTTTTTTCTATTATTTATCTCATTAACTTCCACTTTAATCTTTATTTTTAAATTATATTTAAAATACATATGACATAAAATTTACCATCTTAACCATTTTTAGCTTACGGTTCAGTGGCATTGAATACACTCATATTGTTGTATGACCATCACCACCTTCCAACCACAGAACTCTTTTTATCTTGCAAAACTGAAATTTATCTTGAAATATATCTTGCAGAACTGAAATACTGTGCCCATTACATAATAATTCTACCTCCCTGCCCCCAGCAACCACCATTCTACTTTCAGTCTCTATGAATTTGACTACTCTAAGTACCTCATGTAAGTGGGATCACATGGCGTTTGTCCTTTTGTGACTGGCTTAGTTCACTTAGCCAAGTGAACTAAGTTTCCTCAAGTTTCATCCACATTGTAGCATGTATCCATTTCATTCCTTTTTAAGGCTGAGTAATACTCCATTGTATGTATATACCACATTTTTAAATCAGTTCACCCATCAATGGACAACTGGATTGCTTCCACCTTTTGGCTATTGTAAATATTGCTGCTGTGATCGAGGGTTTATAAGTATCTTTGCTTGCCTTCAATTCTCCACTCCAATATTTATTATTTCCTTCTGTCAGCTTGCTTTAGATTCAGTTTGCTCTTCTTTTTCTAGTTTCTTAAGTTACTGATTTTATATCCTTCTTTTCCCTTCCTTCCTTCCTTCCTTCCTTCCTTCCTTCCTTCCTTTCTTCCTTCCTTCCTTCCTTCCTCTTTTTATGGAGACAGGATCCCACTCTGTCACCGAGACTGGAGTGCAGTGGTGTGATCATAACTCACTGCATACTCAAACTCCTGGGCTCAAGTAATCCTCCCATCTCAACCTCTGAAAGAGCTGGGATGACAGGCATGATCCATTGTGCCTGGCTCCTTCTTTTCTTAATGTAGATGATTGTAGCTATGAATTTTCCTCTGAGCCCCATCCCATAAGTTTTGGTATATTGTGTCTTGTTTTTATTTATCACAGGGCATTTTTTTTTTTTTATTTCCCTTCTGATTTCCTCTTTGACTCACTGGTTATTTAGGAGTGTGTTGTTTAATATCCACATATTTGTGTGTTTCCCAAACATCTTTTAATGATTTCTAACCTTACTCCATTGTGGTCATAGAACATATTTTATATCATATTAAACCTCCTAAATTTATTGTGGATTGTTTCAGAACATAGCATTATGAGTTATTCTGGAGAATGTTTTGTGTGCACTTGAGAGAAATGTATTCTGCTGTTGTTTGGTGGAGTGTTTTATAGATGTCTGTTAGGTCTAGTTGGTTCATAGTGATGTCTATGTCTTCTACTGCTTTGTTGATATTCTGCCTAGTTCTTTTATTATTATTTTAAGTGGGGATATTTAAGTCTCCAGAAATTATTGTTTACAGCCTATTTCTTTCTTCAATTCTGTCAGTTTTTGCTTCATGCATTTGAGTGTTCTATTATTAGGTGCACCTTTTTTATAGTTGTTGTATCTTCTTGATGGATTAATCCTTTTATCCTTATAAAATGTCCTTTTTTATCTCTAGTAACTGGTTTTTTTTGTTTTAAAGTATATTTTGTCTGATATTAGTATACCTAGCTTTCTAATAGTTGCAGATTACATGACAGATATTTTCCCATCCTTTTATTTTCAATCTATTCATATATTTGAATTTAAAGTGCATCTCCTGTAGATAGCATATAGTTAATCTTGTTTTTTGTTGTCTAATCTGAAAATCCTTGCCTTTTGATTGGATTGTTTGATCCACTCACATTTAATGCTCTTTTTGACATAGATTTAGGTCTGTCATTTTACTGCCATTTGCTTTCTAAATTACTCATGTCTTTTTTTATTTCTCTATTCCTTCTAAAGAATAACCAAATAAATTGCTTTCTTTTGCATCAATTTTCTAACATTTTAATTTCTTTAATGATTTTTTTCACTATGTTTTGTGAGTTATTTTCTTAGGGTTGCTCTAGGGATTATCTTATACCTGTGTCTTACCAGAATGCCTCAAATTTATAACTTGATTCCTGTGAGATATAGAAATGTTACTCCTATATAGCTCTATTCGCTCCTTGTTGTGGCTTTCAGCAGTTTTACTACACTGTGTCTGTGGATCTCTTTATGTTTATCCTGCTTAAAGTATGTTGAAGTGCTTGTATGTATTGTTTAAATTTTTTCATCAGATCTGGGAAGTTTTCAGCCATGATTTCTTCAAATATTCTTTCTGCTCCTTTATCTCCTCTCCTTCTGTGAGATGATTTTTAAATGACCTAAATGCCTTAAAAACCTTTAATGGTCTAACTGGGAGTAAAATGTGCAGAACACTAGGCCAACCCTGCCTAGGTCCTGAAGCTGCCCATGGAGCCCCAGGGGTCTGAGGAGGGCAACAGTGAAAGCGAGCTTAAAGCATTCACTGCCACGGGAGCCAGGGGTTGGTCACTTATTAGTTGGTCCTTTCTCACCTTAAGAGTAGGATGAAGGTGTCCAGAGCTCAGCTCATCAGACTCATGGGGCCTCTCACATATCCCCATGGCAGTGGGAGGGGGATTGGGCCCTGACAGGAAGACTGGGAACCCCCAAAACAGAGGGAGAAGGTGCTAGAAGCCAATTCTGAATATCAGCAAAGGGCAGTCCTTCCTTGTGGAGTGAGGCTGTGCCTAGGCCGTGGTCCACCTCCAGCCAATGTCAGCACTGAACCAAAAAGGATTAGGACTCAAGGGTGTCTATCATTTGCTTCTTGAAAAAACAGCTGCTGTTGTCCCCATGCAGTCTACCAGTCATCTAGCCCAAAGGTAATAATAATATTATACACTATGCAATAGTAGTAGCCTCTAAGCACCGAGTTTACCACTGGGTTTGGCATGTTCTATGTATTAACTCATTTAATGCTGTCAAAAATTATCTCAGTAGGTACTATAGTGATCTTCAATTACCAGATGATAAAACTGAGACTCAGAGAAGTTGAGTGACTTGCCCAACACCACACAGCTAGTGAATATCAAAGTTGGAATTGGAACTCAGGTGCTCCTGATTCCAGAGCTCATGCTTCTTCAGTATCATCCTGCATTACCCTTGGCATCCAGACTTTGATCTCCACTATTGTTCCCAGAAAAATCAGGGTTCTTTAAAAAGATAGATGACTGGAAGTAGAGAGGGACAAGGACAATGTAGGCAGAGGCCATCCCAGGCCTGGTCTGGCCAAGTTGGTGTGCCTGGTAGTTTCAGCACCCTGCCTCAGGGTGTCTGCTGCCCCAGTTTAGTCAGGCAGATCAGGAGTGGGTTGGGATTGCCAGCTCTGGTGGCAACAGAAAGCCCACTGACTGCAGGGAGGCATGGTTGATATCTCCTGGGCCTGCCTGCAGGGTCGCCTGGTATCTCGTTTTGGCCTCTGCACACTAGTGGGTCAGGACTGTGAGGGCCTGAGCAGCAATGTGTTGCTCTGAGCCAGCTGCACTTGCCTCTAGGGATCTGTGGTGGGGGTCTGGCACAGTGCCACATTTGTGCCCAGGACACACAGTCTGTCCAGGACAGAGCAGGACTCAGGACATGTTCCCATCGCCCAACCATTCCTGAGAGCTTCTTGTGCACCAGGCCTGTGCTAGATAAGGCCCTTCCCCTGTCCTCAGTGGGACAGATAGAAAAAGTGTTGGCCACTCTGGGGGTCCAGGGCTGGGGTGAGTTTTGCTGTGCAGGCCCGGCTCAGCCTGGAGCTTCGTGGGAGGCCTCAGAGAGGAGGAGCTTGGATTTGAAGTGGGGAAGGCTTTCAAGCGAGCGTGTAAATAACAGGAATATGCTTTCCGGGCACTGTGAGCCCTGGGCCACAGCGGGCGCTCCTGGGGGAGGAGTGGGGGTGTGGCTGGAACAGGTGATGAAGGGCTTGTGTGCCAGGCTGCACAAACTTGGACTTTATCTGGAGGCCAGGGAGAAGGGTTTTAGGTGACATGCTCAGATTGGCATTTTGGAAGATCCTGCTAGTGGCAGGTTGGAGGCTGGGCTGAAGGAGGCAAGAATGCTAAGGAAGCCAGGCCCTGAGCCTAGATAGGGCTGATAAGACTGGACAGAAGACAGTGGTGAGCAGAGGCTGAAGGGAAGGGAATGGATTCTGGAGTGGAAAAGCACCATCTATGGGCTGTGGTGCCCAGTGAGAGGAAGAGGGAGCAGGCAGCAAGGAGGGCTACCAGATCTTTAGGGTGGCTGCCTGGGCAAATGAGCTGCCAACTGGGATACAAATACACGTGCACGAACAGGTAGGCTCGCCTTCATTTACCCATTCTGTAGTTATTTATTGAATATCTACTGTGTGTCAGATGCATAGCAAGCACTAGAGGATACCACAGTGAGCAAAACAGGAAAGGCTCCCTCTGTCCAGGAGCTTGTGTTTCGGCTGGTGAAGTCAGGCAGTAAGTACACATCAGTGGGAACACAGGGAACTGTCAGATCCGGTGAAGAACACAGAAGAGTGCTTTCAGAGCGTGCACCGGGCTGCCTTCTCCAGGAGTAGCAGGACTTAGTAGTTAGTAGCATGCCTGCCTAGGCCCATGATACTTTTAGGGTCCACAAATATGCTTCTTTTTCTTTTTCTTTTTCTTTTTTTTTTGAGAAGGAGTCTCGCTCTGTCGCCCAGGCTGGAGTGCAATGGTGCAATCTCAGCTCACTGCAACCTCCACCTTTTGGGTTCAAGCGATTCTCCTGCCTCAGCCTCCCGAGTAGCTGGGATTATAGGTGCCCGCCACCACGCCCGGCTGATTTTTGTATTTTTAGTAGAGACGGGGTTTCACCATGTTGGCCAGGCTGGTTTCAAACTCCTAACCTCAAGTGATCCGCCTGCCTTGGCCTACCAAAATGCTGGAATTACAGGCATGAGCAACTGCACCCAGCCACAGATATGTTTCTATTTGTATTTATTTTATAACCAGAAGAGAAAATTAGTATAATAATGAATATATAATTATGAACTCAGCCTGGAGATTTGTGTTTACAGCAATGCAGTTAGAAAATATATATATGTGTGTGTGTGTGTATTTTTTTTTTCTTTTTTCTTTTTTTAGATGGAGTCTCACTCTGTCACCCAGGCTGGAGTCCAGTGGTGCCATTTCAGCTCACTGCAACCTCCGCCTCCCAGGTTCAAGCAATTCTCCTCCCTCAACCTCCCGACTAGCTGGGATTACAGGCACCTGCCAGTACACCCGGCTAATTTTTGAATTTTTAGTAGAGACAGGGTTTCACCATGTTGGCCAGGCTGGTCTCAAACTACTGACCTCAAGTGATCTGCCTGCCTCGGCCTCCCAAAGTGCTGAGATTATAGGCATGAGCCTCCATGCCCGGCCAGAAAATAAAATTTTTAATAAGGTTTTATGCAAAAATGGGCCACAAAGGCAAAAGTGCCTAGGGTCCACAGAAGTCATAATGAAGCCCTGAAGGGTGTCTGGGGCAGCTTTCGATTGGGTGGCCACTGTGGGTCTCTCCTATGATGGGACATGAAAATTCCACATACTGCCACTCCACTAAAGCTCAGGCAGGGTGAGGTCCACATGCCCACAGTAAAGATCCTAATGTTGACATGGGTGATATCTTGTTGAGGTCAAAGGATACAGCCTTAAATTTTTAACCCAAAGACCAGAGTTCAAATTCCAACTCTGCCATTTAGCTGCTGTGCAACCTTGGGCAAGCTGCTCACCTCTCTGGGCCACCTTTTCTCGTCTGTGATTTGAGGTTGGTGCCTTGATGATGTACTCAGCACCACGGTAGAAACAGAGGCTGGGGTGGTGGTGGGGTTGTGCACCTTTTCCTACGCTCTCTCTTTGCCCTTCACGGCTGTCAGGCCCAGGCACGCCCAGTCTGGCAGCCACCCTTCAGGCACTGACCTGGGAGCAGAAGCTCTCTAGAACCCATTTCCATCACTTCTGAGACATTGTTAGCGGTACTCGTTACTCCTTTGAGGGAGGTCTGAGGGGTGTTGTCACCTGTGCCTCTTGTGTCCAGCTAAGAAGCGGTGCTGTGAGAGGTCTGGGAGGGCCCGAGCCCAGGGGAACTGCCATTCCTGAGTCAGCATGCCCAGGGCTGCTAATGAAATCCAGATGTCAGAAAGAAAACAATCATCGCCCCCACCCATCTGGCAGCTCGGGTTTCTTGGAGATTGCAAAAGAAGAAGAAAAATAGAGCCGAGAGAGAATGGAATCCTAGAACAGCTGAGATCTTAGAGACGGGATATAAATAGTTTCAGGGTCTTGCTGGGGGAAAGAGCAGGAGACAAGGGAAAGAAGGGGCTGACCCAGTCCCCCTTCTGCCTCATCCAGGTCTCTGCAGCCCTCGGACCCCAGCCCCTGCACCCCTCCCCAGGCCAGAGCAGGCTGGTCCTTGAGGGGAGTAGGCTGTGGGAGGCAGCAGGCAGGGCCGAGGCCCCCAGCCCATGTCTGACCCTTGCCTACGGTTTTCAACCCCTCATTTCAGCCCTGACCTCACTGCAGGTTTGGGTGTCCTCTGGGGCCAGAGTGGCTAGAGCCCAGGGAGGGGACAGGCCAAAAAGGACTGACGCTAGGCAGAATTGTAGACTGACTAGAAGCTTCTCAGAACCCCAGAGCTGAGTGGCATAGGGATAGAGGATGAGGGGTATGGTGGGCCGGCTGGGGAACCTAGCCTCTTCTTCCCACCAGGGCAGCCTCACACATATCCACCTCACATGTTAGACAGCATGCGAAGGAAAGGCTCTCAGGCTTGTAAAGTTTAATACCATTGATTAGTTCAGACCCATCAACGTATTGGTGGGGAAACTGAGGTTTTCTCACAACACTGGGGCTAAGGACTGCCTGTCATAAAAAAATCTACAGAAGGCCGGGTGTGGTGGCTCATGTCTGTAATCCCAGCACTTTGGGGGGCCGAGGTGGGCAGATCGCCTGAGGTCAGGAGTTTTGAGACCAGCCTGGCCAACATGGTGAAACTTCATCTCTACTAAAAATACAAAAAAATTAGCCAGATATGGTGGCACACACCTATAATCCCAGTTACTCGGGAGGCCGAGGCAGGAGAATTGTTTGAATTCAGGAGGTGGAGGTTGCAGTGAGCCGAGATCACACCACTGCACTCCAGCCTGGGCAATAAGAGTGAAACTCTGTCTCTAAAATAAATGAATAAATAAATATTAAAAATGCATACAGGGAGGGAGAAAGAGAGGCAGGGGCAGAAAGATAACACCACAGACAAAAAGCCCTTTGAATGTTAGACAGTGGAATTAGCAAAGAAAGTGTTATACTGCCACCTGGTACTCATTAGGAAATATCCAGAAGGAAGGAAGAGAAGAAGGAAGGGAGGGAGGGAGGAAGGAAGGGAGGGAGTGAGGGAAGGAGGGAGGAAGGAAGGAAGGAAGGAAGGAAGGAAGGAAGGAAGGAAGGAAGGAAGGAAGGGAGGGAAGGAAGGAAGGGGGAAGGGAGGGGGAGAAGAGGGAGGACAGACAGCATCATTCTGTGTTCCCATGAGGAAGGACTGGGCCCAGGGCAGGTGGCATAGCAGGGGATGGGTGCTGCAGGTAGCATTGCAGGGGGTTCTTCTAGAGCCTGGGCTGGCTGGCCGAGGGGCCTCAGCTGAGGTTCTTCCAGCACTTGGCACAGAACCTGGAATGTCGTGAGCACTCAGAGAATGTCAGCTGGGATGGGTGCTACTGGGGGTGTCGTGCCTGCCGTTTGGCAGGTGGTGGCTTTGGCATAGATGCTGATGTTAGGGTAGTGCCCCAAACCCAGCGTCTGGGCCTCGAGGCTCTCCTCCCTCCCCTGCCAAAGCCCTCTCCTTTCAATGAGGTGCCTTCGAGCACAGCCCTGAAGCCAACCTGCCTGCGTTCCACCCCGGCACCACCTTGTAGCAGCAGTGCTATGTGCCTTTGGGAAAAATTCATTCAGTCTTTCTAGGCCTCTGTTTCCTCCTCTGTAAAATGAAGATATTAAAACATCCTACTTCATGGGATGCTGAGCCTGAGTTATTTTATCTGAAATGTTTATAAGAGTGCCTGGCACCTTGCTCGCACTGCAAGTAGTAACTCTTGGGACTCTGTTAATTACTGCCATTTTAAAAATTATTATTATTATTATCATTATTATTTTGAGACAGAGTCTCTCTCTGTTGCCCAGGCTGGAGTGCAGTGGCATGATCTCAGCTCACTGCAGCCTCTGCCTCCTGGAGCTGCAAGTGATTCTCCTGCCTCCTGAGTAGCTGGGACTACAGACGTGAACCACCACACTTGGCTAATTTTTGTATTTTTAGTAGAGACAGGGTTTCTCCATGTTGGCCAGACTGGTCTCAAACTCCTGGCCTCATGTGATCTGCCCACCTCGACCTCCCAAAGTGTTGCGATTACAGGTGTGAGCCACCATGCCCAGCCTACTGTCATTATTATTATGCCTTAACTCTGCTGTTTCAAACTGGCTTGAGAAGTCCCAGGGGTCTAAGAGACTGCTTCAGCACTTTGTGGATCCACAGAGGTGACTGGAGCCCTCCCTTCCCACCCTCATCCCCTAAGAGAGGGGCTGCCTCTGGAAGGGGCTGCAGAGAAGCCAGGTGACAAGGCTGTGCTTTCTCAGGGGTCCTGGGGAGAGGGCAGGGAAGGCCCAGATGATTTTGAATCCCTCAGGTTGGCTTCGGGGACTGAGTCCTGGAGACTCTGCTGTGCCCAGGATGGGTGCTGTGGGAGGAGGGGCGATGCACAGATGGAAGGTGCCCAATGCCACCTGTGGGCTGTCAGTTCCCCTATGGCCCAGGGAAGAGGAATCTCCCTAAGTGCTCGCCCTGGCACAGACAAATAGGAGCAGCTGCTGGGGGTGGAGCAGGGGTGGGAAATTGGATGGGTGGGGCATGGAGTGTGAGGGCTCACGGGAAGCCACTTTTACATCCTTCCTGCTGCCTCTTGCCTGGCAGGAAAGAGCCTAGGAGGGCCAGTTTCACATCCTCAGCTGCCAGTTCTGCTTTTAGAAGAACCACAGATGATGATTAGGGGTCCCCAGGAGTCTCGATGTGTCAATGGCCTCACCTTCCCAGCCCTCTGCTTCTGAGCCTTAGGGACAGAGATGTTGGCCGAGCCTGGGAGCTGGGACCAGTCCTGGTCTTGAACTACCTGCAGGGCCTTGTGAATGGAATGCTGGAGCACAGCAAGTGCATCCTTAAGCTGAATAGCTCCAAGTGTCACCTCCTTCGGGAAGCCCTCTCTGATTTCTCATTTCCTCCAAGCTCAGAGGGACTGGCCTCCTCTGAATGCCGGAAAGACTCACTCACTCACTCACCCATTTATTCCTCACCTGCCAAGGGCCTCCAGTGTGCCAGGCCCTTGGTCTGTCCCTCTCACATGGCTTACTTTTGTCTTGGAGTAACTGAAGCGCCCTTTGCTGTGAAGACTCCGGGGAAGGTTCTGGCTGGGACATCCCTTGGTCCCTCAACCTCAGTAAGAATAGGAGAGCCCCAGGCAGCGCAGTCTCACTGAGCTAGACTCAGAATTCACTTTTGCTGTTTCCCAGCTGTGTGTCCTTCGCTGTGTTGCCCACCTTCTCCCAGGCATCTGTAAAATGGGTTCACCATCCTTGCAGAGCGTGTGTGGGGAAAGCGTCTGACGCAGGGCTTGGCATCCCACAAGCACTCAGTAAGTAAGTGGCAGCCCTCGCTGTTGGTATCACTTGTTAGGCCATGGGGCTTCCTGGGCCAGATCTGCCCTCATTTGTAAAGTGAGGCTCATGTGCCTGATGGGAGGGTTGGTGTGAGGGAGATGAGAAGCAGCCCGGATGCCTGGGAAGCAACACGCACCGGAGCCCCTCTCCTTCTCCCTGACCCACCCCTGCAGCTGCTTAATTACATGCACTCACGCACAGGCACACATGTGCACACACCCCTTGGGCTCTCCAGCCTCAAGGCCTTGCTCACACTGTCCCCGAGCCTGCAATGTCTTTCCTGCATCTCTTCCCTCCTATCACCCTTTAAGAGCCCAGCTTGAGCCCACCTATCTCAGAGAGTCTTCCCCAAGCTTCCAGGGCCTCGGGGCTCTCCTCTCTGAACCCCAATTTGTCAGGACAGCACTTCTACCCCAGAATCTGGTTTTAAGGCCCTCAAGAGTAAGAAATCTCAACCAGATTTCTCACCTTTTCCCCATCCCCATCTGGCCCCTAGGGGACAGAGAATGCCCTTCTTTGGGTGGGCTTCACTCTGCCCTGCCCTAGTCCTGCAAGGTAGCCCAGGCTGGGCCTTTTGACCTCTGCTCAGCCTTCTCATCCCCACTCCACCTGTGCTATGGCCTCAGCCAGTGCCTCTCTCATCTCCCCCAGGTTCAGCCCAAATGCGTCCTCTTCCATGGTGTAGCTCCTGTGCCCCCTGGGCTGGCTGCTACCCATGTGCTCCCGCCCTGCCTTGCTGAGCCGTGCCTAGCCCAGGGCCGATCCTGGCCCAAGCCTGTCTCCTACTTCCTGAGGCCACTTCCCAGGCGGGGTCTGTGTCTGCCTGGCTGGCAGAGGGAGCATGGCCTCGGGGTCAGAAGGCCCGAGCTCTCATCCCAGGGCTATATCTCAGTAGCTGTTCAACACTGGCCAAGTCGACCTTACCCTTGGGCCCCCACTCCCCCATGCATGAAGTGGCATCAGCAATGAAGCCTGTCTCTCAGGGCTTCTGTGAGATCCAGAGATGATCAGACAGGTGAACGCGCTTTGAGAACTGTGAAGTTATACCATTTTCTCCACTGCCCAGCGAGCAGCCACGTTTGCTGAGATGATCAGAGATGTGCAAGCGAGGGTGTTTAGGCCTTGATGGCTGCTGTGGGCCGACCCCTGCCACAGCCACCATGGGGTCTTGGAGGCATATTTGTGAGGGCAGCGTTTTCCCTTTCTACCATGTCTGGGGTGGCTGCCCAGGGTGGAGCCTGTGTTGGGTGCCTCCTGCACCCAGTGGCTTTGTGTGGAGTGGGAGGTGGCCCGGCTGGGGCAAAGCAGCCAGGTCCCAGCCTGGGGTTAGAGGACTTGGCACCACTGACCTGACCTGACTTGGAGACCTGGCTCCTCAACACACAGTGCCCCCTCCCTCCCATTCCAAGGCTCAGGGCTCAGAGAAACAGGGCAGCAGGTGCAGGGAAGAAATGTGCATGGAATAGGAATGAGGAGCCCAGGGACATCAGACCTCCCTCGTGCCTCGCTCATGGAGCGCCTTCATCTCATTTGCTGGCTGGGTTCTCACACTCACCTGGATGTCATCTGTGGCCCACGTGCCCGCTCTTCTCTTTCTTCTCTCTCTCTCTCATCCTTTCTTCCTCTTTTCTTTTGTAACAGATTACGTAACTTACCCCAGGCCAAGTCAGTCTGATCTTAGGCCCTGCCTTTCCCACTGTTCCCTCTGCCCAAAAGAACGGAGGGGGGTCTGTCCTTTAGGACACGCTGTAGACCTGCTGAGCTCTGGCCCTGGCAGAAATCAGGCTGCGGGAGGCACTGTGAACCCAGGCCTTCCTCCCTGCCTGGCTTCCTCCAAGTTCCATGGCTGTGTGGGAGCCACGGGTCTCTCCCTGACAGGTTGGGGTGATGGTGAGGTGGAGGGGTGTCCCCAAGGCAGTAGGCATGATGACAAGAGGTAAAACGCAACAGAGGCCCATCCTCCTCTGCTCCTTCCTGGGGACTGTGAAACTCAAACAGAGCCTTGTGTCCCTCCCTCCCACAGGCTCTCTGAGCCCTCCCTATGCATCAGTCCTGCCTCTGTGTTCCCAAAACACCCTGCACAATCAGCTTAGTATTTTGTATTCTCTTTTGACTGTGATCCCAGAGAGGGGGAAGGCTGGCAGAAAATCACTTAGCACAGCACCTGGCAGGCACATAGTGAGTGCTCAGCAAGCATGAGCCATTGCGTTGCTGTGGCTTCAGTGCTCCATCCACAGTGTCTGCCGTGGTGCCCACTCTGAGCAGGGCCCTGGTCGTAAGGGAAACATATTAACAGCACAGCAGCTACACGCACAGGGAGTGCTCACTGTGTTCTGGGCACTGCTTTGAGCACTTTTCACCCGTTGACTCCTCTCATCTTCTCATGGCCCTTGTGCTGGACACTCTTCTTATCCCCATTGCACAGAGGAGGAAACTGAGGCACAGAGAGTGACTTGCCCAGGGTCACACAGCTTGGACGTGTTCCCCAGCAGTCTTGCTTCAGAGGCTGTGCTGTCATAAATATGTGCGGAAGAAAGGAAGAAATGAACAAGACTCAGGATGTGGAGGAGGAAAGAAAGGCAGGAAGCTAATGTTGACTGAGCATCCTCCACGCACCAGCGACGGTGCACATCACTGATGTCTTCAGAGACGTCAAGGGATTCGCCCAGGGTCACAGAGGAGCCAAGGGCATGGCTGGGATTTGAGCGTTGGGTGATTGCTAATCCCCTCCTCCCCACCCTATCCCACCAGCTCAGGCCACAGGGAGCAAGCACGATTCATCATGGGCCCCCTGGTCACCCCCAGCAGCCTCAGACCACACAGTTGAGTTGGAGGCAAGACAAGGAGTCACTCAGTGAGGCCACTCATGACCAAGACATTTGGTTCGAACCAGCCATAGGTGAGGAGTTTAGAGGAAGGAGCAGAGCCAAGTGGGTGACCTTGAATAAGCCCATTGCCCTTGCCATACCTCAGTTTCCCCTTCTGTGCAGTGGACCCAGCAATATGCATCCTGTCCCTCTAGGCTGCCGTGTGGGTCTCATGAGCTAACAAAGCTGGAAATGACGAAGGTCAAGCTGAACAAAAGAGCTTTGTAGGAATAAAAATACTTTTATTTATGAACATCTAAAGGCTTTGCCTAAAAGTGTGGTCAGTGGACCGGCAGCAGTGGCAGTACCTGGAGCTTATCAAAAATGCGCTGCCGGGGGCCTCAGGCCCCACCCCAGTCCTGCTGGGTCAGAGTCTGCACTTTCACAAGCTTCCCCCATCGCCCATGGGAAACACTGGTCTAGAATTTCTAGCTTCCCGGTTTCCCGTTCCTAGAGGCTGCCTCTTGGGCCTTCTTCCTGTAGCCTGCAAGGGGTTCTTGGCAGGAAATTCCCATCTTGGAGAAAATGTCGTGACCCAGCCAGACGCCTGCCCTGTTCAACTGCTTAGGAGATATGAGTGTGTCAGAATTAAACTGAAGTTGGGCAGAGGCTCTAATAGCCTCTGTCACTCCAACAACCTCTGATGAGACCAACTTCATTTGTTGGGAGTGCAACTGCCACCAGAATCAGCAAGGCCTTTCAGACCTGGGACAGGGTGTGGGGAGAAGTGAGGGGGTAACCTCAGCCTGGGCTCAGGAGGGCTAGGGATTTCTTCTGAACAAGCAAAGGGCATTTGTACCAGATAGTCTCCATCTTCACACAGGAGGGCAAAAGGTTGAAACCTCAGTTGGAATGTTCCAGGTTAGAAATAAGAAGCAACGTCCCAACTGATCAGGAGCAAGCCAGCCAAGGACACTGAAGGCGTCCCTTAAATGTGTGGCCAGTGTGTGTGAGGTCAAGAGGCAGAGCTGGAATGGATTCCCAGAGGTCCTCTGCCCACCATCCTGCCCTGAGACCATTTTGACCTCAAGAGGCCAAGGGACTCATCTAAGGTCACACGGCAAGGAGTCCTGGTTTCTGATTCCCTGCCCCTGGGGCCCCTCTTCATTGCAGGCCTTCCTGGAGACTGGGGAGTGACCTTGATGACCTTAGCAACATCCCTTGAAGCAACCTGGAGGTTTTGAGCATGTCAGTGGGAGGTCGGGAGGGGCTGGCTTTGTGAGCCTAGCAACTCTGTTTGTCTCACTCTGTCTCAGCCTTCGTGGTACCCAAGATAAATAGGAATACCCCAGGGGCAGAAGTCCTCTGAGACAGATGCGGTGAGTCAGGGACAGGAACCCTGGAACCCAAAGGGTCCAGGTAGAGAAAGCAAGTAGAGGCTTGGGAGGCCTGACACTGGTGAAGAGCCTGGGGACCAGCACTGTGTATCCTTAGGCCAGGTACTTGCAGTCTCTGTTTCCCTATGTGTAATATGGAGGAGAGGTTGTTAGACAAGATCAGTGATTCCCAGCTGGGGCTTCACATTAGAACCAGCTGGGTTTTTTTGTTTTGGTTTGGTTTTTGGTGCTAGAAATTTGGATTCAGTAGATCCAGGGTAGGCCTGGCCATGGGCATTTTCCTAGCTCCCCAGGTGATTCTGATGTGCAGCTGGGCTAAAGCACTATTGCCAGGTCTGAGATGGCAGGGTGCTCTGGCAGCTGTGGGAGTTGCAGGTGATCATAACCACAATTATCCTCCTGAGGTCCTGGGAATGCAAGATTACAAGGTTCCGGGAGACTCCCAAATGAACATTCAAGAGGTTCCAGTATCCAGAGGTTCCAGATGTTCAATCTCAGATTCCCTAGATCATGTGACTGCAGTTTTATTATTCTGGGAAGTGAAGCTTCCCATGATGGAGGATTCTGACACTTGAGTATCCTGGTTTTGTGACTTTAAGAGTGTGAGATTCTATAATCATTCTATATACCTAAAGTACGTGCTTCTGAAACCTTCCACGTGTTTCTGTGTTCCAATGTGCAGTTATTATTCTTCTCTAAAATGAAGATTCTCCATGTCTGTAATTCCAACACATTCATTATCCCAAATTCTAGAGACTCCAAGAACTTAAGCTACCGTGGCACTCATATTTTTTAAAATTCTAAATTCAGCAACTCTGTGACCTGTCATTCCATCTGGGCAGTTGGCCGCCAAGGCTTGGGCCCAGTCTTCGTCTCCTCGAGACAAGGTGGTGATTGTATAAGGCTGGGTGCATGCCCTCTCACCTCCTTGGCCTGGAGGGCCTGTCTTGGGGAGAAGGGGCAAGGGTGGAGAGAGCAGAGACCCTACAGAGCTCTCACTTCTTTGGCTCTTCCTCCAACACTGGCTGCAAAGAACTGGAAGGTGGAGCAAGTGTGAGGGGCACATGTGGCCATGTGGCAAGTAGGGCAGCGGGTGGACACGTAGCCGCATCCCCGAGTTGCTGCTTGCATCCGCCCATCTCATGGCAAAGCTGTCAATTCTCTGTGTCAGACTGGCTCAGACATTAGAGGCTATCATATCCAAAGCAGCTCCCTAAACTAACTCTCTCTCTCTCTCTCTCTCTCACACACACACACACACACACACACACGCACATATATCCTTTTTCCAGATGGGAAAACTAAGGCCCAGAAGGAGGAGGTGACATGCCTAATAGAGCTGGCATCCAAACCCAGGGCCCTGAACTCCCAGCTGTCATTGCATGATCCTTTCCAGCTAGTGGGGCCCAGGTGTGGCTTTCTGCACAGAACCATCAGCTTTCTGTAGCTGACTTTCAGGTCCCTCCAAGGGGACAGGGACCAGCCCTGCGACTCAAGATTACACATTTAAAGTCTGTAGCCTTTAAATTTGGGGATTTCACCAGGCCCAGGAGAGGCGCCCCCTGCCCCCGCATGACCTCCTGCCTGTTTCCTGCCTGCCTGACCACAGTCTTCCGTTTCACTCCCCCAGGACGGGTGCCTGCCTTGTGCCAGCGCATGTCAGGCTCAGAGGCCAGGAGGCAGAGGCTGGGCTGAAGAGTTAGGCGTAGGGAGGGGTCCCACCACTCGCTCACTGTGTGACCTTGAGAAAGTCTCTCCACCTCTCTGGGCCTCTCCATACTGTGGGCTGGTGGATGGTAACTGACAGAGTTACTGTGAGGATTAAATGAGACCCCAGGGAAAAACCTACCATGCTGGGAGGGGAGGGGCAGAGGCTGGTCACATCCACCACCCACTGGTCCCCTCAGCACTGAACCCATTTTGGACGAGTGGCTTGTGTTTGTTGAAGGTGGCCGGGTAGACTTCCTCATAATCCATCAGAGGTAAGATGATGGATTTCAGACTCTCCTGGGTTTTCAGAAGGTTGGCAGGTAGAGGAGATAGAGTCCAACAGCCTTGAACACCTGAGATGTAGGCAGGTGTCCATAAAATGGTGATGATAGTGGTCATGGTGGCTATTGTTAACTGAATTCCAGCCATGTGCTTGGCACTCATGAACTCCTTAAAGCTTCTCCACTGCCTGCCCGATCGGTCTTATTATCCCTACTTACATGGGGAAACTGAGGTTTGTCCAAGCTCTTGCTGCCAGTAATGGCTAAGTTGGGATTCAAACCCGGGTCTCCAGGACTGCACAGCCAGAGCTCTCTTTCACTTCATACTCAGCTAAAAGAGGGGACGCAGGGCCACATGATGGATGGTGGCCATCTCTCTACATGGCTGCAGGCAGTCCATGGCCAGGGAAATAGAAAGACATTTTCTAGAAGAGATGCGAGTGGTTGCATGTTCTCCTCCCTCAGTGGGATATTTCCAATTTTCCATGTGGCTATTTTATCACTTTTAGAAATCTAGAGCTGCCTGTGGCTGCCCAGGGCCTGGAGATGGGTGGAGCGCACAGGGCTCTGCACGGCCACCCACACCATGTACGTACATGGGGCTGCCAACAGGCGAGGGTGTACAAGGGCATGTCCGTCCCTCACCTATAAGCCTGTGCACACTCGCACAGAGGCTCATGCTTCTGCAGGCTGCTGCCAAGTCCAGGGGACCCAGGAGCTTATCAGAAAGCTCCTGAGCTGCCTCCCTTGGGGTTCTGGAGCGGCAGCTCTGCCTTAGCCACTCAATTCCTTGTCAGTTGACTTAAAACGGAGTTGGCAGGTCATGCCACGGTGCATTCCGCTTGCTCCCTGTGTGCATGCATGCATGTGTGCGTGTGCGGCTGCAGACCTGTGCCCACCCAGACCCAGTTCAGGGCGCAGGCTCAATGCCCCCTGTGGAGGAGTAGCAGGAAGTCCTTGCTCCAGGGCTTCTGCACGCCAAGACTCCCCACGTGGTTCCTCCCACTTGCAAGATTCTGGCCTTCTGGGCTTCTGGGAGCCAGGGAAGGGCAGGAGAGACAGCCAGGGCTCCGTAAGGGGCACATGTAGGGTGCTCCAGGGACTGGGGATGGTGGACTTGCTGGGGGTCCTGACCTGGCAGAGCAGGCCTCTGGGGCTAAGAAACCTTCTCAGAGTGGGATGGTAGGGTCCCAGGGCTGAGCATGGCAGCTCCAGGAGGGGCCAAGGCCTCCTGGAGGTCTCCTGACCCTTCTTCTATTCCCACAGTTGCTTCAGACTCTCCCCAGCACTGACCTGGGACCCCAGGAGGCCTGAGCTTGGCCTTGCCTCTCACGGCTGTGTGGGCTGGAGTCCCCTGGCCTCGGCCTCCTCCTCTGTAAAGTGGGGCACCCGTGGGCAGTGGAATGAGACCTTGGCAGTCCTGCTCTGTGCACATGCCGGGCACACTGAGCCCTGGGAGGCTGGGGCCGCCTTTCCCTCTAGACTCTGGTTCCATCCTCTCCCTCCTGGGTTTTCTTCCGCTGTAGACTCAACACTCCTTCCGTTGAGTCCTCCTTCACGGCTCCGAAGAATTGTTTCGGGGCCCAGCAGGCAACTTGGAACAGTGGGGAAAGCCCTGGCCTGCCACCGCGGCCTGTGTTCACGTGGTTCCTGCTCTGAGCCTATTTGCTCACCTGCAGGGGAGTGTGTGTGTTTAATTATAGCACCATGCCAGGGTGCCTGGTCACATTAGACTGTAAATCTAAGAACAGAGGTCAAGGCCTCTTTTTACCAGTCCCGAGGTGATTTTCACATCAGCTTTAGAGTGGACCATACCCCCAAGGGCACCTTGAGCAGGCTCACGTGACAGGTTTACAGGTGATTCCTGAGGACAGGAGCCAGGGCAGACAGTTATCATGAGGCCGCCATCCATCACTGCTGCCTGCTGTCCAGTGACGGCCAGTCCTCCTTCCATCCATCATTGCCGGCACAGGACACCGTCATCACCTTCCCTTGTCCCATCCTGGCCTTGTCCCCCAGTCAGAGCCAGGGCAGCCACGGGCCAAGAGGGGAGCTCCTGCCTCAGCCCCCACAGCCCTACAGATGATTGAGGCCACACACCTGGGAGTTGCTCTCAAGCCCTTGCTCTCCTCCCTCAAGGCTAGCCCAAGTGCTGCTGACTCAACCTCCTGCCATCTCAGGGGTCTCTCACCCTTCTCCCCTCTGCCACCCCTCCCCAGACCACACCCCCACTGCCTCTCCCCAGTAATGTGGCAGCACCTCCCTAACTGGTCTCCTCATGCCCAACCCCTCTGTCCACTCACCAGCCAAAGAGATCTCACAACGCCAGGCTGACTTTTGCATTTTCAATGCTTCCCTGGCTTCCCATACTCCCGGGCTGACATCCAACTCTATGATATGGTCCAGGACCTGGAGTGGCCTGGCCTGTAAGCCTCAAGCCCTCCATGCTTCATGTGGTCCAGCCCTTTGCACAGGCTGCTCCAGCCCCACAGGGCCCTTTCCACTGTGACGTCACTCCTCCCTAGCCACTCTGGCCAGATGCTCCCAGAACATGGGACTCCGCTCATCCTGAGCACATCCAGAAGGCCAGATCCGTGTTCAAGCATGCTACTTTTGTCTGATTGGGCATCATGTGTTTATTGAGTACCTACTATGTGCCAGGCGCTGCTCCAGACACGGGACATTCCACAGTGAACAAGAAAGATGAGGAAAGAATGCAGTTCCCAGTCTTGCAGGATGACAAATAGTAAAGAAATTGACACCAATGGATATGCTATGCTGGTAGGTCATATTCAAAGACAGTTGTCAGGAACGGTGTCTCTGAGGACATGACAGCTTGAATAGAGACAAATGAAGCAGGAGCAAGTGGTGTGGGCATCTGGGGGAAGGGTATTCCTGGCAGAGGGAACAGCAAGTGCAGAGGCCCTGAGTGAGGCACAGATGTGCTTGGCTTGTTTGAGGAAGAGCAAGAGGGCCAGAATGGGCCTCCTGACGGCTCCAGCTCAGAGGGAGAGTTGGCTGGGAGGGGAGGGGCGGAGGCACAGTGTTGAACACATCCCCTGCCTTGCTCTCCCTTCTCCCGCCTCCTCCCCCCAGCTGGGCAGCTCTTCTCTGGGGGACACAGATGGGTGCTTGTCTTGAGAGTCCCCTTCCTCCCCCTGTTCCTCCCAACACTGGCAGTGGGGACAGGAAGTGTTGGCCCTCGCCTTCCAGCTGCCCGGGTGGGACACCACTAAGCTAGGCCGGCCTGCTCAGGGAGGGACAGAGGCCCTATTGAGCCCGTTTTCTGGACCATCAGGGACAATAGCCACACTGAGGACCAGGAACAGTGACCAGCATGCTTGCCCAGGAAGTTGCCAGGCCGCTGCCTGCCCCATCCCCACACCTCCCCTACCCCTCTGGCTTTCTCCTCCAGCTACTTCTCTCAAACTGATAGTCATGTCCAAATGGTCACTTGTCCTTCACCTGCTCCCCAGAGCCCCCTGTCCTGTGCCAGACCCACGCTGGGCCCAGGGAATCAGAGGGGACCCCTACAGGGTCTCTGTCCCTGAGGAGAGGGCAGGGAAGGAGGTGACAGACACAAGAGCTGAGAGGGATGCATCCTAAGTGCTTCCTACAGAGATCCACAAGGTGCGGGGGTCCCTGGAGGGCAGGAGAGATGTCTGCTAGGAGTGCTGGTAGGGAAGGCTCCCTGGAGGAAGAGTCACACTTCTAAAGAGCTTCCGCAGCCAGAGTTGTGCTTTGAAGGCACAGCCCCCAAGTGGCCCAAGCCTGGCAAAAACTAGCCTCTGTTACAGCGCCACAGGTGTGCAGAAGCAGTGACCAGGACTTGGACTCTGTCCACTTCTCAAGCCTGTGTGCCGTCTACTCGTGGAACTATTTGCATTGGAAGGATCTTTAGGGATCATCTAGGTCAGGAATGCCAACACAAGTCATGTGTTCCTACTGCCCCTGGCCATGGCAGGGCAGGTACCACGAAAATCACACCATTCTTGCCTGTTGAGCTTGGATGTAGCTGCAGAATCCTTTACACCACAGTGCTTTGGTGGCAAGTAATGAGTGGACACACAGGGAGAAGTATTTGCCTTTCCTGATTTTACTTTATCCCCCCATCATAGACAGATGGGGAAACTGAGACCCAGGCAGGGAAGGAGCTTACCGCAGGTCACAGAGCTTGTTGGTGGCAGTGTGTTGGGGCTGGGTCAGGGGCTGGGTCAGGAAGGAGGTCAGAAACACCCACCTTACGCAGTTTAGGCTGTGAACCATCAGAGACCGGGAATGGTTGACTGCCCTGAACAGACCTTCTGTGTGGCTTCCCACTCTGAAGAGGGGATCCCCATTCTTCTCTGCCACAGCACCCCATTTCTTCATAGCTCTCATCACAGCTTTAATGATCTGAATGGAATACTTACTTTTCTTTTCCTCCAAGCCTGGCTGTAAGTTCATGGGGGCCGGGGTTGCATCTGTCTTTGTTAACCAGCCCCCTCCAGTGCCTCGTGGGTGCCTAACTCATAGTTGTCGAGGCACACGTGAAGAGGAAGTACATGCACGTGGCGATTGGTGCTCCAAAGCTTTCCCTGCTCCCTGGCTGGTTGTTTGGCCTACAGAGGATAAGCGGGATCCCTGGGGACAGCTGGGGTCCAGGCATCAAGCTGGTCAGATACATGCCACTATATAGTAAGCAGCTAGCCTAACCTGGGTAGTCCCTGAGCTCCCTGCAGGGAAACTGAGGCCCAGAGTGCTACAATCATAAGCCAGGAGTTGTGCAGGCAGAGCAGGGAGCTAAGCTGGGGTCAACTGGCTTCTGTCCAGGCTTCTGGGCACCCAGGCTTCTTGCCACCAGCCTCCACATCTGTAGCTCAGGGGCTGACTTTTCCCAACAGCTGGGCCCACTGGGAGCTGTGTGTGTTGGTGCCAAGGCAAACATCAGTGGTGGAGGTGGGGGCAGGAGGTGCCTGCAGGCTCTCTGTTCCTTCGCCTTCCTGAACAGACAGGGCTGGAGCCCCTGAGCAGCCCGGAGTCCTGCTCCACGATCATTGTTCCCGGTGATGGTTTCCAGATGCCGAGGAGTCACAGGTTTGGGGCTGGGCCAGGAGAGCCAGGCCAGCCCTCCCCAGTACCCTGCCGCCACCGACACTACCACCGGTCTTGCTTTTAAAGAGATGGTCCTTTCTCCCCCAATCCAGACTGTTTCCCCGCTCAAGCACAGCAGCCTCACTGTCCTGCAACCAGCCCAGCTCCTGGGGTGAGGAGCCCCGTGCTCCACTCCCAGCTCTGACCCTAACTTCCTGTATGGCTTGAGCAAGTCACTTGCCTTCTCTGTGCCTCAGTTTCCTGGGCTGTAGAATGGGCGTATGGGGGCAGCGTCGAGGTGACAGTATCTGACCGGACTTTAACAGACTGTGACCAGGATCCCTGGGGCGGTGGCTCCCCAGGTGGGTCCCCAGACCAGCAGCAGCTGCATCACCCAGGCATTTGTGAGAGACTCTGGTTCTCAGGCCTCCCCAGACCTATTGATTCTGAGCTCCAGGGCTGGGGCAGCAGCGTGCAGTGTACCAATGCCCCGATGGTCCTGTGCGTGCTCTTATGAGCGAAGAACAGTGCGTGCTCTAGAAGCAGGGGCTCAGGAATCTGGAATCTGGACTCAGAAAGACGAGCACAGCCGTGTGGCTTCAGAATGAACCTTCGCTTCCTGCTGGGGAATGTGGACTGGCACTCCCAGCCCTGTGTGTGGCACAGTTACTGTGCAATGGTCAGCCTGGCTCCCACACCACCGAGTGCTCCTCTGGGACAGGCGCTCCCTGGGGGCAGGTCTGCACCTGGCTGGTGCTCCACCCCATCAGCACTTTAAAGGCGCTGTCTCAGACCCTAGCAAAGAGGCCATATGTGCACACAGGTTGCAGGGCGTGTGTCCAGCTTGCCTTCAGTAGGTGTGGAGTGGGTCCTAGGGTGGCTCTGTGGCACAGAGAGTGACAAGATGAGCCCTGGGGCAAGGGGGCAGAGACCAGAAGGGTCTCTGCAGGCAGGACAGTCAAGGAGGCTTCCAGGAGGAAGTGCAGCTTCCGCGGGATTTGGTTGGGAGGCAGGGTGTGCCAGGTAGTGAGACTAAGATGTGTAAAGGTGAGTATGAAAACAAGTATCACCAGCCAGCCCCTTCTCCTTCTCCTCCCTTTTCAGGGCACCAGCGGGATTATTGTCCTGTGGGGCTGTCCACAGACAAGGGCAATGAGAAGGTCAGAGCTCAAGGCCATGTAGGAGGCATGCAGTGTCGCAGCAGTCAGTCAGGCCTGGGTTTGGATCCCAGCTCTGCTGTTTCCTGGCTGTGTGACCTCAGGCAAATCTCTTAACCTCTCTGCGCCTTGGATTCCTCATCTGTAGAGGTTAAAGGGAGGATGAAATGGCTGGTGGAGGTAACCCCACACATAGCAGGAGCTGTGAGGGTTTTAGAGCCAGAGAACCTGGGGCCCAGGCAGGGGAAGTGACCATTTGGGGACACTCTATCATCCTGCTTCCTGTAGAACTTCCTGCACAGAACACCATTGCCTTTGGGGACAGTGCAGAAAGGTCAGTTTGGGAATGTCTTTCCAGCCCCTTGGTGAAGAAGAAGGGTCAGCAGGGGTGGGAAATGTGAGGCTTCCTTCCTCCCTGCGACCGCCTATAAAAGTCACATAAGAGCAGCTCTTCCTCTGCAGAGCACCCCCACCCCCACCTGAAGAACAGGTGCCACAGGTGTCCTTTGTACCTGTCCATGGCCTTCTGGACCTCCGATAGCTCACTCAGCAATGAGGGAATTGGGCAACAGCGAGAAAGGCCATGGTTCGAAGCCTGCTGCTTATTTGCTGTGTGACCTTGGACAGGTGACTTAACCTCTCTGGGCCTCTATTTCCTTACCTGGAAATGGGATCACAATGAAGCTACCTACAGGTTCTGTGCGTGGCCAGCCCCAGCACGCAGGGGAGACTCAGCACTCTCCGCCCCCGTCTGTGGTTGTCATCGTCTCCTAAGCACTGTGAGCTCCAGCGCTCACCCAGAGGTAAAAAGTTTGCTTCTCTTTCTACCCATCACTGGCCAGATGAGGAGATCGAACCCCAGAGAGAGGAGGTGATTTATGTGAGGGTTTTGCGAGGTTGGAAGTCAGGCCCGCAGCCTCTTGCCAGGCAGCAGTGGGGGCCCCAGCCCCCAGGCCTCTGCCAGAGTGGCCCCAAACTGCTGACTTCAGCATTTCACTGGCCAGGACAGATCAGATTTCTTTTCTGGCACTTGGCCACCCTGCACACCCTTCCCCCATCACTATTTTGAGCTGAGCTCCCCTGTCCCCTCCTCCCAGGGCTGTGGCCCTCACACCCAAAGCCTCACTCCAGGCTGAGGCCTTTCCACCTCTTAACCCACCACCTTCCCTCCAGCCAGGGACGGCTGGGCTGGTCACAGCCGTGTCTAGCCAGGCCTTGCCAGGGACGCCTTCAGACACAGCCAGGGGCCAGCTGCCCTGTGCAAATGGCACTGCTAGCTCAAGACAGCCTTCCAGGGTGCTCAGCGTAGCCCAAGGGGGCGTCCTGGGAGTGGACAGAGCCCACACCACGATCAGCCCTGGCATTGCCACCTCCTATCTGTGTGACCTCCGCCCTGCCCTAACCTCTGCTGTCTACCTCACACCTCACCCTTTGCAGGCACTGCCACTCCTGGTGTCCCCTCCAGCCGCCGATGGATTCTGAGTCCCAGCCTGAGCCTAGTGCTCCCATAGAAGTGAGAGGTGTGGAGGGCGTGCCTGACCACAGCACATGGAGAGGCTTGTGGAAAACAAGATGGCAGTTTGGGGAATTTCTTTTAAATTTCAGATGAAATTTCTGAGTTTGGCAAGCTGGAGGCTGGGTCAGGGCAGGACATGACCTAGGGCAGATCATGTCTCTCGCCTTTCCCGGAGCTAAGTGTGTGGTGCAGACCACAAAGTCCCCTGGAATTTCAGGGAGAGGACCTTCTCCAGGGTAAGGCGGCAGGTGGGTTCTTGGCTCCACAGCAGCCAGCTGGGACTTGGCAGTGGGGTGAGCTCCCAAGCAGGGCATTAGCCCTCTCTGGGCCAGGGAGACCAGGGTACCCCTGGAGCTTGCTCTTGAAGGGTACATGGTGAACAGCAATGTGAAGTGTTGGGTACAGGGAAGTGTTGGGTACAGGGAACAGCAAGAAAAAGGCACAGATGGGCAGCTTGTCACCTGCGGGGAGTGACTTTTCTTTATTGGAGTGTAAGTGCTGTGGCTGGAAGGTCAGCTGGGGCCAGAGGGGGAAGGGGCCTGAATGCCTTCAGTGGTTTGTCTCAGCTCTGCGGTGAGGCCCAAACCTGAAGTGGGCCTTCATTTAGGTATTCGGGGAGACTCTGCCTGGCCCAGCTCAGCGGGTGACTGCAGCAGGAGAGAGGGGTGCGGTCAGAAGAAAGGTCTTGCTGAGCAAACGGGACCCAAAGAGGGATGTGCAAGACCTGGAAACAACAAATGGTTTTCAAACTCAAGAGTCCCCTCCAGCAATCAGCGAACAGCAGGGAGGCTGCAAATCTTCCATCCACCCACTAAGGCAGCCAGCAATCCCTGTCTCTGCAGCAGTGGAGGAAACCTCTGTCTTTTGCAATCCCTGTGATTCGGAAGCTTTCCACCCCTCTGGACCGGCCCCTCTTCCCCTCCCGCCCCTCCACTCTGATCCGTGTGGTTTGCTAAGGGAGGAAAGCCAGAGCAGGAAACAGATAACTTAGGGAGTGGCTGTTCATGTGATTAAAATGTCTTTGCTTTCCAAAAAGTTTTGCCTGAGATTACTCCAAATCGCCTGGCTGGGGTGGGATTTGGAGAGGGGGCTTCTGCTGCCTTCTGGGTAGTGGTGCCTCAGGGTCGGGCACAGGGCCTGGAGGCACTGAGTGTTGGGGTGCTTGGCACCTCTCTGGGTCCTGGAGGGGCTCCTTGGTCTCTGTGGGCCCTGTCCCCCCGAATGTCTCTGTCTCCCGGCCCTTGTGGTTTGTTTCCGCATCATGTCTTGCCCCTCCTGGGCACCCTGTTGCCCCCCTCTCCTCTTATCTGCTCTGACGGACACTCACTCCCTGCCCCTCATTCCCAACATCATGTCCTCACTCCCCGTCTCTCCAGGATCTCTCCCTCATCTCTCTGTCTCCCACTTGTTTTCTCCTCTCTATCTCCCTTCCCTCCTCTCCACACCCCCACTCCATACCCCCCTCCCCAGGGTTTTCCTGAGGCCTTTTCCTGTCCCTGTGAAAGCTCCCATTGTTCCCTGCACTTTGACAAACCCTAGTGTTGTGGAATCAGGATGGCATTTTTGCGGTGGCTTTGGGCTGGGAACAGGGTGGGGGGGGAGGGGTGACAAGAGGCCAGGGCTTCTGGACCCATGCTGGGCTGCAGCAGGAACCCAGAAGAGGGGAGGGGGCCCTGGGCAAGGAGGCGAGGACGGCTGTGCGCAGACAAGGAGGCCCTTGAGGCTCCAGAGGAAGCCCCGGGTGGCCTCTTGCCGCGTCCTTCCTCCCTCCCGGCATCCTGCAGGCCGCGGCCCAGCCCGCCCGTCCCTCTGACCGCCTGCTTCCTCCGGGGCCTCCGTGGAGCCTGCAGCTGCCCGGACCAGGCTGCAGGGCTGCAGCCCTCCCACCTGCCTCCCCGAGCCGTGCATGTGGACATGTGAGTGTGGAGGTCTTTGGTTGGTCCCTAAAGCAGTACCACAGAGCACAGAAGGGAAGGAAAAGCCAGGGGCTCGGCACTTGGCAGACTTGCTGCCTCTGTCTCGAGCCTCAGTTTCCTCATCCGTCATTAGGGTTAAGAGTACTGACTTCATGAGGCCGTAGCAGTGATCAGAGACAATTTCATGTGCCATGCATAGGTCCCATGCCTGTCACTTGGGAGGTCTGTGTGGCCTCTGCCTGAGGGCATGAGTCCAAGCATGTTTTCACAGGTGTCAGACCGGCTTGGGCTTGAGCCTGGGAGTATGTGGCTGGGGAATTTCGTGACTGGTGTGGGCCATGGTTGGGGAAAGGGTCACAGGGCTGACCTCTTTGGAAGGCCTTGGACTGAGAGCTCCATGAAGACAAGGTATTCTTCATCTGTCTTGTTTCTATATTTCTGGAATTTTCCACAGAGCCTGGTGCAGAGTGGGTGCTCAATGTAAATTAGGTGAACAAATGAATATTGAGGTGGTGGCCTTGGTCAGAGGTCAGAGGTGGGGCTGTGTTCCTAGGAGCAGGCTTTTTCTTTAATTTTCTCTCAACCGTCTCTCGGAGAGGCTGCGCATTCAGTGGAAAGTGTTGTTTTGGAGTCAGCAGATTGGGTTTAAGTTTCGGCTCCACAGCTGTGTGGCCTTGAGTAGGCTGGTTGGCCTCTCTGTGCCTCAGTTTGCTCTCCTGTCAAATGAAAGGGCTCTTGAGAGTCAGGTCAGAAAGCATGTGGCACATTGTAGGTGCTCATTGAATGTTAGTGTCTCCAGCTCCACCAGAACAGCCCCCTCACATGGAAGATAGAAAAACCGAGGCTCTGGCCGGGCGCGGTGGCTCAAGCCTGTAATCCCAGCACTTTGGGAGGCCAAGGTGGGCGGATCACGAGGTCAGGAGATCGAGACCTTCCTGGCTAACATGGTGAAACCCCGTCTCTACTAAAAATACAAAAAATTAGCCGGGCATGGTGGCGGGCCTGTAGTCCCAGCTACTCAGGAGGCTGAGGCAGAAGAATGGTGTGAACTCGGGTGGCGGAGCTTGCAGTGAGCCGAGATCACGCCACTGCACTCTAGCCTGGGTGACAGAGCAAGACTCCATCTCAAAGAAAAAGAAAAATCTAGGCTCTAAGACAGGCGTGGGAGAGCCAGGGCCCAACCTGGACCTCTGACCTCTATCCCCTGTTTACTCCACACTGCCCCAGGCTCAAAGAGAGACACTAGGGAGAATGACTAGGGAACTTCTGCCTCCTCTGGCAAGGGCCAGCAAGGCCATACAGAGGGTCCTGGGCTGGGGTCGTGAGTCCATGGTCAGCCCTGCGCCCCCTCTGTGGACTAGTTGCCCCACTCCTGTGACCTCTGTTTCTGCATCAGTGGAAAGTCTTTCTCGAACTCCTGAGACTGGGGATCTTCCTCTCTGGGAAGGTAGACTGGAGCCCAGGGCCACCTCAGCGGCAGGGCTGCAGGAAAGCACGCAGACTAGGCAGACCAGGCGGGACAGGGGCCGGCAGGCAGCCCATCTGTTCTTTATTTCCTCCCCCTGCTCCTCTTGGCTCCAGTCAGAGCCTCTCAGCTGGACGCATGGTGGGGCCGGCCTTGTGCTCCATGGGAGGGCGGAGCGTGAGTGGGCTGCCAGGCACATGCTGAGTTATGGGCCTCCTGGGAGGCCAGTGACCCTGCCCAGCAGTCAGTCCAACCTCTCATTCTGGAGATGGGAAAACTGAGGCCCAGAGATGGGGAGGGATGCCCCCAGCATGCCAGGACCCATAAGAACAGTGGCCCCTTCCTGTTTCTCACCATCCCGGCTTGGTGGGTCTCTTCTTTGTGCAATCCTGACATGTTGCATAGCAGTTTAGAAAGTGACCCCACATTAAGTGGCTTGGGCTTGGATCTGGACTGCCCCATTTCCTGGCAGTGTAGCTTGGGCAAGCCATGTAACCTCTTCATGCATCAGCGTTCCCATCTGAAACCTGGGACTAACCATATTTAGCTCATGGGTGGTTGTCAGGGCACAAAGAGTGCCTGGCCCTGACCAAAAATACCCAATGATGGAGCAGCAGTGATTTCTCCATCCCAGGGCTTGGTAGGGCACAGGCCTGCGCCCCTGTGCAGATGGGAGTGGCAAGGCCAGGTCTGGGGGTGAGGCGCTTACCTTAGGCTGGGAGGTATCGAGGCCTATGGCTGGAACCCATATCCAGAGAGCAGAGGCCTAGAATTCTGCTCTCTGGATATGGGGCGCAGTGAAGCCTGGAGTCATGGTGTGCAGGGCACAGCCTCAGGCTCTCAGTGCCCACCCTGGTCCCCTCCCAGTCCCTGTGATTCTCTGCCTCAACAACCAAAGGCCACAATGTCACCTCTGTGCAAAAGGGATTCACTGTCTCAAAGGGGTGAGGAGATCAAGCTTCACCCTAAAGGATCACTCGCTCGTGGTGGGACTTCAAGCAGCTGGGGAGGAGTGACCAGTCAGGCTCTGGTGTTACGTGACAGTGTGTGGACATGTCTGACTCCCCTTAAAATGGAAGGAGCAGAAGGGACCCAGGGGTGGGGAGTGCATTCCATGGTTGGGCAGCTAGCTCTGTGGACATGAGCATGATCCAACAGAACCAGCAGCCTGAGGCCAGCCAGCGCCCAGGCCCCAGGGTCCGCACCTGCAGGGGCAGGAGTGTGGCCAGAGCCACCATCTCTGTGGGGTTTCTGTCACCTTGGGAAAGCACAGTGCGCCCCCTAGGGGGCAGGAGGGGCCTGCGGGCCAGGGAGTGGGCTGGTTACCATCTTCTTCCAAGATGGTAACCCACTCATTAAAGGCAATTCATTCATTAAGAAAGAGAGTAAGCTGCAGAAGTAAGATCATCAACAGTCCTGTCTCTCAGCCTTCGTGGCTGCTTTCCTGCCAGTCCTGTTCTTGTGCAGCGGTTATCTTCGGATGCTTATCCTGCTCTCTTTATAAGTATTTTCCCAAACCCCTAAGAAAAATCACCATAACTATTTTAATGGCTTTGTTGTCATTCATCCAAAGGGCATAACGTAATTTAGGGAACCCAGGCATTGTAGTGGAATATTTTGCTCATTCCAGATTTACATTGTCCTAACTCATGCTGTAATGGACATTTCTGAACATCTCTTTTGTCCACATGTCTGATAATTTCCTTGGGATAGTCGCCCAGAAATGGATTTGCTTAGGATAAGGAATGCACATATGTTTAAAGTTTGAAGGCTTACAGAATTTTGAAGTTGTCATATAGAAATACAGTAGGAAAATATACCTGTTCAGTCCCCACCCAGCAGCATCTCAGAGTGCCTGTCTGCACACCTGCCTGGTTGGCCTTCACCAGATGCAGGGGCTGGAAGGACTGTAGAGGTGGAAGTGCCTCCAGAGTCACCAGATCCACCTGCCTGACCAGGGCAAAGGCCCTCTCAGCAGCCTGCCTGATACTTGTTAACTCAGCCTCTGCTTGCATACCTCCAGTAAAAGGGAGCTCACCACCTCCCAGCCAACCTCAAGAGATTTCACGCAGGAATGGGAAGAAAACACTGAACCGTTCTGAAGAAGTGCCCAGCCAGTGTGAGCCTCCTCCACATCTCTTCCCCAGCCGCTGGCTTGCCTGGGGGCCCCTCCCACTTCCCCGCCCTGCAGTGCTGCCTTCTTTGCTCCTTGGCTTGGCTCCTCCTTCCCACCCCCACACTGGCCACAGTTTCCCACTTCCCAGGCTGCCCTCCTGTGACGATCCAAGCCCCAGTCTGGAAGTCAGAGGATCCCTCCCTCCCCCGAGCTCAGTCAGATTTACTGAGTGTGTCCTTGAGTGAGTCCTCTTGCCTCTCTGGTCCCCCAAAGAGCCTGTCTGTGCTAC
>NW_012113141.1:12942477-12945513 GCF_000951035.1 Colobus angolensis palliatus | reverse complement strand
GCCTTTGTTCCGTTAGAAATTCCTTCTCCCCTTGGCCCTGCCCTCATTTGTAAGCATAAACAATGTCGGGACTGAACCCTTCCAGGAAGTGGCTCCTCGCTGCTGAGAGCTGCCCACAGTCCTGTCTTCTCTTCCATCCACTGCCTTTACCCCTGCCCTACAGGCCACCTCTACCAAGGTCACAGCCAAGGCCTGACACTGGACTGGGCTGAGGGGAGGCCCTAGGAATTTTCTTAAAAAATTCCTGCTAGGGGGTCTCTCCCCAACAGCACAAGCCTCCATCATGGTGGGGACAATTCTGGGGGTGGCAGACAGAAGAGGTGAATCAAGTGTAGCCTTGTGGAAGAGCCTGCTGGGCCTAGCCTGCTGCCCTTCACGCACTGGAAGCACTTTGGCAAGTCCTACCCATTCCCTGTGCCTCAGTTTCACCATCTGTTAAATGGGTTGATAATGTCCCCTGCCCCACAGGATTCTAGGAGAGTTCGTTGGGGGCCTGGTGGGCTGTGGAGTCCTGAGCATAAAGCCCAGCACGCAGGCGGTGCCACACTAATGCCAGTTCTCTTTCCTCTTTCCTCAACCTCTGCCACCAGTGTCCCCAGAGCTTCTGCAGCATGGTCCTTCCATGAGAATTCTAGAAAGCGAAGACGCCTAATGCTGTTTCTTCTTTTACTTGCCAATCCGTTCCTACCCAGGGATAGAGTGACCCAGATGTCCCTCCCAGGTTTCCCTCCCATCTCTGGAACCATCCTCCTGGGACTAATGCCTGCGGACCTCAGCCCTAGCCTCTGCAATACCTCAGATACCACTGCTCCCTCTCCTAGTGCAGGCAAGGAAGAAGAGAATCACCCTGAAGTAGCTAATGGTGACCGAGCACTTGCGGTGTGCCAGCAACTGAGCTGAGACCTTTACATGCATGAATGTGCCAAACCCCAATAGCCCCGGGAGGCAGGTCCTTTATCATCATCCTCATCTGGAAACCAAGGCATGGAGAGTTTGAATAACTTGACGAGGAACCCCCCAGATAGTCATAGGCAGAGCCAGATGTCATTGCAGGCATCTGGTCCTGGAGACCACAATTTGAGCCACATCCCATGCAATGGTGTGTTGGAGCCAGGCCCTCCCAGTGCCTGGCCTGACAGCAGCCATGGGAATGGTGCGCTGAGGACGTCTGGTCCTGCAGGAGGCTGGGGCCCCATCCCTTGCCTGCCAAGCAGCCCACACGCCCTGATGGATGGCTCCAGACGGCTGCTTTTCTAATTACATGGTGCGTCCATGCTTCCTGGCTCAACCCTCGCTCTTCTCTTTCATTTTCCTGTTCCCTTCAGTTCGCACTCAGTGTCTCCTTTATCTGTGTGGGTTTCCTTCCTGTTCATTTCTGAAGCAGGGGCTCGAGAAACAAATTCCCAGAGTCCACCTCCAGTGTGGCCTCAGTCCCCATGCTTCACTCTGCCCAGTGTCCTGGAATGACTTGACCCCTCCTTCTGGTACCTTGACCCCTGCCCTTTGCCCCAACTGTGTGAGGCCAGGCACCTGGTCCTGTGAGCTCTCTGAGCTAAGAGGCCTGCAGAACCAGCTCCAGAGTGGGCCTGGCTGGTGAGAGTCCCCAAGTTCCCACCTTCAATCAAGGAATCTCAGACCTCAGCATCAGGGAGGCACCCACCCCTGCCCCCTTATCCCCTCTGAAGACGTAGATGCTTCTGGGGAGACATGGGGGAGTGAGTTCATCCAGTGCTTTATTTCAGATGATGGAAGATGAGGGGTTGTGATAGAGGGGATGGCTTAGAAGCCCCAGGTTCCAGACCCCAGGTGAAGGAGAAGTGGGCACCAGAAATGGTCAGAGGGACACCCACTAACTTGAGATCAACAGAGCTCAGTGTGCCTTCAGAGGCACACGTTGACCCCTCTATTACAAACTGACTGGCCCCCGGGCCCTGGCTGCCCACTGAGCACTCCCTCGGGTGTGGCTGATCCCTCTCTCAGATCTGACCAGTGCTGAGGGCAGCCCTGCCCTGGAACTCAAGCTGAAACTTCTCCCAAGAATGTTACAGCTGCCAGGAAGGCCACTGAGGATCCAAAGACTTTAGGCAGTGGGCCCAGGAGATCAGGGTGGTGTTGGTGTCACTTTCTAACTTTAGATTTGCGCACTCAGCACGCATGTCCCCCCCTTAGTGTTTTGCCTGTAATTCTAGCAGGCTATCACCGAGTGGTAGTAATGGCGCCTGGGACAAAGAGGCATGATTAGTAAAGGAAGAAACTATGTACCAATTTTATGTACCACTTTCTGTTCTACGTTAATAAATAATAATAGCACTAATATTCCTGTTTTGCCTTGTGTGTGAGGCACTGTTCTAAATGTTTTGCATTTAATCCTCAGCTCATTTAATCCTCAGAACAGTCTTATATGGTAGTTACTGTCCTTATCCTTGTGAAGTAACTTACCCAAGATCCCAGAGCTAGGATCTGGATCCAGAGTGTGTGCCCTTGACCATTACGCACCACTTCATAAATGGGCAGTTCCCCAAGGAAAGTTACTATGGCAACATCATCTCATAGCCCAGCGCTGCTTTAATGTAATGGCATATTAATTCCCTGGGGCTCTTGTTAAAATGCAGTTCTGATTCTGCAGATCCAAGGTGGAGCTGGAGACCCTACATTTCTAACAAGCTGGTGGTGCTGTCGCTGTTGGTCCGGGGACCACACTTTGAATAGCCACCGTGGAGAGCCTGCGTTTAAGCCTCTCCAACTGAAAGCCTGCGAAGGCCTAGTAGAGAACATAAATTCAGCTGCAGCTGGTGGGAGCAGAGGTGATGTGGAGGAAGCTGATGGGATAGCCACTCCTTAACCTCAGCCGGCAGGGATTCTAGATCAGTGTGGTCGTATTTCTGTGTGAAATCTCCCATTTGCAAATATTAGGGTAACTCATTCAACTTTTAAAAACACTTACGCCGGGCGCGGTGGCTCAAGCCTGTAATCCCAGCACTTTGGGAGGCCGAGACGGGCGGATCACAAGGTCAGGAGATCGAGACCATCCTGGCT
>NW_012113141.1:12917207-12942027 GCF_000951035.1 Colobus angolensis palliatus | reverse complement strand
ATAAAAAATAAAAATAAAATAAAATAAAATAAAAATAAATAAATAAAAAATAAAAACACTTGCAGCTTGCATGTGAATGTTCATAATAGCATTATTCATAATAGCCAAACATTAGAGAAAGCCCCAGTGTCTATCATCTGATAAATGGGCTAATAAAACATGGCATATCCATACCATGGAATATTATTTGGCAACAAAAAGGATTGAAGTGTTGACATATGCTGTAACATGAACAAACCTTGAAAACATGACGCTAAGTGAAACCAGACACAAAAGGACAAATGTTGTATGTTTCTACTTACATTAAATACCTAGAATGTGGAAATCCAGACAGACAGAAAGTACGTTAGTGGCTGCCTAGGGCTGTGTGGGGTAAGGAAGTGGGAGTAGGATAGGGAAGGACTATGACTGGGTGTAGGGCTACTTTTGGGGGGCAATAAAAATATTCTAAAATTAGATTGTGGTGTTGACTGCAGAACTCTGTGAATATACTTAAAACCAATTGATTTGTCCACTTTAAATGGGTAAAATGTAAGATACATGAATTATATCTCAGTAAAGCTGTTAAAATAACACCGTGCGGGAGACAGCTTGTTTCTTTCTTATATAAAATGCAGTCACAAATCAAAAAGAAAACCATCAGGCTACTCTTGCAGGAAAATAGAATCACAAAGAGTATGAACAAATCATTCACAAAGGAAACACAAGTGATTCTTAAATGCATGGCAAATTCACTCTTGCTCATAATAAAAGACATACAAGTCAAAGCTTCTCTGAGAAGATTTTCTACCTCTTAGACTGGTGATAATGAAAACTCTGTTGATGCTGATGTGGCATGTTAAGTTGGGATGCCTGCAGTATGTGGGGAGGGGCAGAGGGAATTTGCTCTTTAAAAATTAGTGGTGCTCATACCCATTGACCCAACAATTTTACTTCTATATTCACAAATACACTCACACATGTGCAAAATGATACACATATGAAGTTGTTCATTATAGCATTGTTTGTAATGATGGAAGAACAGAAACAAGCTAGATGTTCTAAAATAGTAACTGGTCCATGCACTATGGAGCTTGCATGGACTCATACTGTGTGCAGCTCTTAAACCGAATGCAGTAGCTCTATTTGTAGTGATGTAGGGAAAACTCTAACATGTTTCATTCAGTAAGAAAACAGTAGCCAGGCATAGCTATATGCACCTGTAGTCCCAACTACTCAGGTGGCTGAGGCAGGAGGATCCCTTGAGCCCAGGAGTTTGAGTCTAGCCTGGCCAATATATCGAGACCCTGTCTCGAAAAAACAAAATAAGATAAAGTTTTAAAATGGAAGATGCAGAACCAGATGGATAATCTGTTTCCATTTTCATAAGGGAAAAGAATGTATGTACAAATTTGTATGTCATATGCATCTGTAAATGCAGGGCCCGCCTTTGGAGTAGTATGAGGAAAATTGGATTGCCTCCTAGTAGAGGAGCTGACTGGGTGCAGGGAGGAGGAAGACTCATTGGCATTGCCACCAGTTTCTGTGCTTGTATTGCCTCTTCAATGACCCTTTAAAGCACACTGCTGGGTAGGCCAAAGAGTGCCTGTGTGCAGGCCCATGAGACCAGCTGCCCTTGATGACGTGTGAGTTAAGGAAGTAATTTCCAGCCACCACTGAATACTTTACTCCTTAAATCTAGAAGAGACGTGCCCCTCTGTTTTTTCACCATCTCCTCTGTTTTCTGTTCCCCATGTGTCTCCCAGCCTTTGGATCCTGTCTGTGCTCTGGGGACATCCCTGATATTATCTAGACTGGGGACAAAAAGGGCCTGTACACATGGACACAGGACATGAAGACTGAGGCAGAGGCCAGGGGAGCCCCATGGGGCATCATTTTGGCCTTTGGACCCCAATCCCCTGTGTTTGCTTCCTGCCCCGTAGGCACGCCCCAAAGGCGAGGGCCTGACTCCATACCAGGGCAAAAAGCGCTGCTTCGGCGAGTACAAGTGTCCCAAGTGCAAGAGAAAATGGATGAGCGGGAACTCCTGGGCCAACATGGGGCAGGAGTGCATCAAGTGCCACATCAACGTGTACCCGCACAAGCAGGTGAGCCAGGTGGGCTGGGGCCTTCTCGGAAGGACCATGGGAGGGCGACTTTTCCCTTACCGGGCCTCAGTTTACTCCCTCCTACGAGGGATATCTCTCTAAGTTGACCCTTTCTTTCCTTGTCTCATCTGAAATGGGAGGGAAGGGAAGGGAAGGAGAATGATGGGGCAACTGTACCAACATCTTGAGACCAGGGAATCCCAGCAAATTGTAAAACTAGTGAACAGGGCTTGCTGTTTTGAGACAGAGATGAGAGGACAGCAGGAAGCAGCAGAAAACTCCAATTTCCTTCCTTGATCCATCCAGTCAGCCAGTGTCAACAGGGAGGCTGTGTGCACCAGGCCCAGGCATGTGAGAGGGATGGGGCCGGCTCCTCCTAGGAAGGTCTTACCTCAGGCAGCTGCACAGGAAAGCCACTCAGAGGAGCTGCTGCTGACTCGGGAACCTGGAGGACGGGGGGAAGCTAGGCCTATCACAAGTTGGGAGCTGGCCATCCTAGGAAGAGGGCACAGCAGGTACAAATGCCCTGAGGCCATAAGGACTTGGAGTGCTCCAGGCCCACAGCTCAGTGAAGGCGCAGGAGAGGGCAGTGAGAGGCTTGGGGCAGAGGGCTAGATGGGGCTGTCACAGAGCCCTGGGGGCACTCGAGGAACCCAAGAGCAGCAGGGCTTTCAGATTCATTTTAAGTCAGTTACTCTGGTTGTGTGCAGAGATTGAGTGGGGAGACCAGTGGGAAAGACAACACCAGAGCCCTCATACAAGCTGGGAGGGGACTGAACTCTGGAGGTGGCTCTGGAGCTGGATGCGACACCAAGCATCACCAGATTGGTGGTAGAATGTGGAGGAAGAACAGGAGCCCAGGAGAACAGTCCCACCCCAGGCAGGCTGGAGCACCTGACTGGATGGAGGAGGTTGTTCCTGAACTGGGCAGCCTGGCAGGGACACAGGTGTTGGAAATGAAAGCAGGGCTCTTCTGATACGGATTACATTTGAGATGTTCGCAGTAATCCAATTAGAGACATCAAGAAGGCAGTTAGATTTGTAATTCTGAAGCTCAAGTGAGAAGTCAAGATGGCCCATACATAAGTGGGTGTCATCAACCTAAACATAGTAGGGAATGGATTTGAGTTCCTGTAGAAAGAATGTGGACACAGTAGAGAAGGGATTCCCTAGACCAAGTGTTGCTGAATCCCAGTGTTTGATGGTCAGATAGAGGAGGAAGACCCAGTAAGAAGAAGGAGAACCAGGAAGCATGGAGTCCTGGAAGCCAGGGGTGGGGTTCGGGAAGTGCTGTTGGAGGCTTGACTGGTGCTTGGTGCTCAAATGTCAGGTATAGAGACCACAGAGGAGTGCCTTGGAAATTTGGCAATAAGGAGACGGTCCTCAAACTTTTACAAAGCAAAACAAAAGTATCACTTTTACCTGGGGAACTTGAACTACAACCAAGGTTTGAGAAGCACAGAAGCCTGGCCAGTCAGGCGTGAGGGCGAGAGTGGAGGTGCTGATTTGTAGCTGGCCTGGAGGTCAGGGCAGTGTCCATGGAGCAGTGTCAGGGGAGGCTGGTGTGGATCTGGCTGCAGAGGGAATGCCTCATTGTCCACTCTCTTGAGGAGAGTTTGATTGTGGAGAGAATCACAGCAGTAGCCACAACCAGGAAGGAGCCCTGGAGCTAGCTGTTGTGGAGATGGTAGAGCCTGGAGCCCAGTGCAGACTGGTGAGAATGATCTAGAAGACAGCAAAAGGCTGATGATTCAGGGGCAAAACAGGGGATGCTTCACCCATCAGCACAGGAGGGAGGGAGAAGAGGGGGTAATTAGGAAGGTCCATGGGTTGGATGGTGCAAGAAGAACCTCACATCCAACGCTTCTGTTTTCTCAGCAAATGGAAGACAAAGTTCTCAGGTAGGAGTGAGGCGGGCTGGGGCGGGCTTGAGGAAGGACTAGCAAGGAAGCAGCCTGCTAGGGAAAGCTGGCTGGATCACCCAGCCGCATCCCAGGCCCGGGGGAGGTGCGTGATCCTAATGCAGTGGCAGGTGTCAGCCTAGTTCCGTGACTTGCTCCAGCACAGCTCGCCTGGCAGGTGCAGGCCAGGCCTGGTGTACAGAGGGTCCACAGGACAGAGGTTGGCTGGGCGAGCACTCCAGAGGGCAGATGGCTGGGGGGTGGGCATATTTGTAAAAGCATGACGACCGTGCTTCATCATGGGGCATCAGCAGGGAGGGGAAGCTAGAGAGGCCCGGTGGAGAGGGAGGCTGGGTGGGCCTGTGGACTGGGTGGAGTCTGGGAGCCAGTGGAATGGAAGGAGAAAAGGAGGGGGCAGAGACGGGTGGTTTCTGAAGAAGCCCAAGTCTAGGGTGTGGCTGAGGGGTGGTGGGAGGGAAAGGTCACTGTCGATGAGGTAGCGGGGGGATGGAGGAGCCAGGGGTGGGGTGGGCCTTCCATATGTGCTGAGTCACCACAAAGGACAAGCAGACAGAGGAGGCAGGAGGGGAGAGAGCTCTGGGAGCTATTGGGGGAAGGCTCCCCTGAGGGAGAGATGTGGGGCAGAGCTCTGATGGGGTAGAAGGTCAGTAGACTCGGGGCATGGAGGATAGCTTGGAGCCTGGAAGGGCAGATAAGTGGTCTGGGAGGGAGGAGGGGAGGAGGGAAGGCAGAGAATGGTTGCTGGCTGGGGGCAGGAGTCAGGAACAGCCCAGTTTCTGCAGGGCCTCAGATGTATGGGGGCTGCTAGGGTCTGTGCTGACCGTCCTGGGGGCTGGGTCCTTACAACCCCCTCTGTGACTTAAGCAGAGAGGCAGCGCCCAGCCCATGCACCCAAGCCCCACAGGAACCGAGTCTCTGCAGTGGCTCCAGCCCTCGGCCCCTGCCCCGATATCAACCCAGCATCTGGCTGGGCAGGGCCCCTCACCATGCCCCTTCCATAATGCCAGGCCCATTCCTGGCTTATGTCACCATCCCCAAGCTGGCAACGGCCTCACTTGCCTCGCCATCTCCATCCTGCCAAGCTCAGTCCCAGCACAGCCTACCTGACCACCTGTCCCCCATCTCCACATTCAGGATCAGCTCTCCCAGGACCCAGTCTAAAGGATCCCTCAAGAGCGTGTGTCTGGGCCCTTCCCCTCTCCCAGTCGTTAGGCTACTGTTTAGCACCTACTGTGTGCACTGGGGACACTGAGGCCCCAAGAGGAGACAGGACTTGAGCAGGGTGACCAGTCAGCTGGTATCAAGGGGACTTGGAACCCAGGTCTCCCACCACCCAGGGCTCGATCTCTCCTGAGCTCCCAAGCTGGGAGGGGGTGGGAGGGTGGTGCCTCTCTATCCCCCAACTGTCGAGAGCCTTTGAAGAGCGCAGCGGTGGTGCTCCCCATGGCGCCCTGTGGTGGAGAGGGCTGGTTTATTTCTCCTGCACCACAGAGCCCTGACCTGTGCGGCCTCCGTCTCCAGAGAACCCTCCACCTCCCCACTCTCCTGGCCGCCACATCTGCTTCCTGTCAGCCTCCAGCTGCAGCTCCCCCTGCCGGCTCTGGTCCCCCTAAGAAGAAAACGCCACTGGGCCTTGCCTTGCTGCAGGGAGTTGGGGAGGCCCTCCACCACGGTCAGCCCCAGCTGCAGTGTTTCCCGTCCACAGAGGGGAGTGTCTTGACAGCTTCCCCAAGCTCCTCGCCCAGTGGCAGGCCAAGTGGGGCTGAGCAGTCGGACCAGGGCCCACAGAGGGAACCTGCACCATGGGGTCACAGCCAAGGAGGGGGCGCAGCTCAGATGAGCCCAGGAGGGCGCTGGCAAGGATGTTTCGCGAGCATTTCACCCGGGACTTCGCTGCTTCCCCTGCCCCCATGCTGCCCCTAACCCTATATAACACATGATACCAATACTGGTCAACATTTTGAGTGCTCTTTATGTGCCAGGCACTGTTCTAATCCCTTTGCATACACTAACTTACTCTTCACAGCAACCCTATCATGTAGCGTTAGCCTACAGACTTAGCCCTCATTTTATGGAGGAGAAAATTGAGTCCCAGAGAAGTTAAGTGATTTGCTACAGGTCACACTGTGATCACTAAGTCTTCCAGAGCTTTTTATGGTTATAAAATACTTTAAGACAGTCATCTCTGCTGGGCGCAGTAGCTCACACCTGTGGTCCCAGCACTTTGGGAGGCCAAGGTGAGAGGATTGCGTGAGCCCAGGAGTTCAAGACGAGCCTGGTCAATATAATGAGACCTCATCACTATAAAAAAATTTTTTTAAACAATTAGCCAGGTGTAGTGGTGCATGCCTGTGGTCTCAGCTACTTGGAAGGCTGAGGTGGGAGGATTCACTGCACTCCAGCCTATGTGACAGTAACCCTGTCTCTAAAAAAGACAGTCAGCCAGGTGTGGTGGCTCACGCCTGTAATCCCAACACTTTGGGAGGCCAAGATGGGTGGATCATTTGAGGTCAGGAGTTCAAGACCAGCCTGACCAACATAGTGAAACCCATCTCTACTCAAAATACAAAAATTAGCTGGGTGGTTGTGTGCACCTGTAATCCCAGCTACTTGGGAGGCTGAGGCAGGAGAATCGCTTGAACCCAAGAGACCAAGGTTGCACTGAGCCGAGATAACACTACTGCACTCCAGCCTAGGTGACAGACTGAGACTCCGTCTGAAAAAATAAAAATAAATAAAAAGTAAAAAGAAGACAGTCATCTTATTTAGTTCTCTATCTCACACACACACACACACACACACACATACACACACACAAAACTAGGAAAAAGGCAATGAATGTTATTAACCTCCCACCCAGGTCCCAAAAGGACAAGTCAAGGTTGTGGAGGAGAAAGGTCCTTCCCAACAGCCCTTGGCTGATAGGTGGCAGAGCTGGCATGCGAAGCTCTGACTGTCAGACTTTGGTGATACCATGTCATATGGAGACACTGCAGAAGACACCAGACACAGAGTGTTCCAGAACAGTCTTCAAAACAAACTGGCAATGACCCCTTAGTCTCCATGGAGGTTCTGCGCTCAGTCCTGGGCCTGCCAAATCTCTGTCAGCCCCAGAGATGAAGACTCAGAAGGCAGATGCCAGTCAGGGTAGGTGCAGCTGGCAGGTGCCTGTCAATTTCCAGGGGAGAGCGCTGTGCCTGTGAAGATGGCCTTCCCTCCACCAAACACAGGAGCTGCTGTCCTGGGGACAGAAAGCCAGAGACTCAGGCTGGGAGGGAGTGCAGCAGTCTGGGGTGGGCACCTGTCATAAGCTGGTCCTGAGCCCCAGTACAGTGTAGCCAGTGGGGCCAAATGCAGGCAGTAGGCAGCATGTCCCTGCAGCACAGGGCTTGGTAATAGCATGTGTGGCGGGAAGGCCACACACCTACCACCTCCTCACTGCAGGCCCCAGGGATGTCCTTAATGTCTTAGAACCTCAGTTGCCTCATCTGTGGAATGTTCCCCATACATCTGTGGCCTGTTTCCTCCCTGTGCCACTCACAGGGAAGTGGTGACATTAGGTGTGTTCCAGAGTGGCCTGACTTAGGTGGCAGTACTTTGCCACATAACGTGTAAGCCATGGGGAGCTAAGGCTGTGTGGGCCCTGCTGAGTCTGGCCTTTCTGCCCTGTCCTGGAAGACTGGGTGCAGGAAGAGGCCCTGGCCAGCCGAGGGGGTGGGGGCTGCAAACCAGCTTGGGTTTGGGGTGCTGGAGGGGACACTTCACGACTGTACTAATCGGACAGTCCTTGGGAGCCGAGCAGAGTCTGTGGCTGGATCTCCAGGATGAGGCGACAGGGACCCAGATTCTAACTCAAGGTGGAAAAGCCTTCTTACAGTCCAGGCAGTAAACTGAGCTGTGGGCTCTGCCAGCAGGCCTAGGGGCACCCAAGCCCTAGATGGAGGAGCTGTTGGAGGTCTCCCTGGGACATCCAGGAGAGCAGGGAACTTACCCTTCCTAGGTCCTTGGGATCTTGGCTCAATTTTGATGGCCCTGCACCAGCTGGTGTCCCCCTCCCACTGATAAGACAAACCACAGACAGCTTGTGCATGCCGGGCTCTGTGTATTCATTATCTCCATTGAGTTGTCTGGTGAGAACAAGCCCATGAAAAAGCTGTCATCAGCATCCCTGTTCACAGATGGGAGCATGGAGGCCAGAGGGGGCAGGTGGCCTACCCAAGGTCACACAGCTCTTAGGTAGAAGAACCGGCATTCGAGCCCAGGTCTGACAGGAAGTCAAACTCCTCTCTTCCCTGGCCAGGACGAAAGCTGGACAGGGAAGCCAGTCATCTGAAAGCCCTTTGAGATGTGGTTGACATGTCTGACTTTCCCTCCAGGCCTTGGCTTTGTGACTTTAAGCCTGGGAGCACAGAGCTGGGTTTTATGACCCCTGGGCCAGGGGCAGGAGGGTGCTCCCTGGATCAGAACTCTCCCACCACAGTCTCCCCACCTGCCTTCTAGAACCTTCTGACTCTTCCATTCCCAGACCACTCTGAGTGTCCTCTTGGGGCCAAGACTGTGGATTGGGTGGAGAGGCCAGCATACTACTTTTGAGCCATTCACAGCCTAGCCAGGGGGACAGAGCACACCCTCTGCTGCCCTCCCCTGCCATCCCAAGCCATGGTCTGCAGTCCGGGTTCTCCTGCCCGCTCTCCTAGGCATGTGGCCCCCCGGCTGGCCCTAACCAGCTTCCCATGAGACCCCCATGTCCATGCAGGGGACCCTTCTGCAGGCAGGGGCTCCAGCTGGAGAGAAGGCAGCATCCCCGTGAGCTGGGCAAGAAAGCGTCCACTCAGGAGCTGCTCCTCATGGCCTCCATAAACTCTCCAGGGAAACAAGTCTTCACCAGCTTTGGTGAAGGGGAGGAAAAGAGCGAGCGGGGAAGCTCCCTACCTAATAGAAATGTGCTCATCTGTGCCTTCCGCTGTCCAGTTCACTCACTCCCAAGTGTCTCTCTGGATCCTCACAGTCCCCCTGCAAACGAGGCACTGTCAATGGCCCATTTCACAGATAAGGAAACGGAGGCTCCCTGCGATCACCCAGTGAGTGGGTGGCATGATAGGCCCGGCAAGTCACCTCCCTTCTCTGGGCCTCAGTTTCCCTGTTAGAAAACTGAGGTTTCATTCTTGCAGCCTCAACAAATAGGGCACTGGGCCAGCCCTGAGATGTGGGGGTCAGTCAACACCCTGGCTCTGACCTCATGGAGCTCGCTCACCAAAAGCCCGAAGCACTGTGACTGTGTCCGAGTTAGGCTTCCCTTGAGTTCTGAGGCCACACAAGCAGGGGTGCAAGTGGAGAGTGGCCAGGGAAGAGGCGCCGGATGCTGGGGTCAGATGTGGGTCCAGGCCTCTGTTGCTGTGGGCCTGGGTTTCCTCATCTGGACAGGCTGCACCCGTGTCCTGCCTCTAACCTGGTGAGCTTCAGGTGCTGGCTCCTCAGGGAGCACTCAGGGCAGAGCAGAGCAGTGCACATAGCCAGGGTGCTGAGCACAAGACCCCTCCACAGCCGTGGCCCAGCCCAGGGCCCCACCTGTGCCCCAGGACTCAGATGCCTGCATGCGGGCTCAGCAGGAGGGCCCCGGCACCGTGATTGAAATGACCCGTGACCACAGGCGCCCCCTCCCCACCCCGCATCAGGTGTGTGTCTCTCCCTCTCTGTGTCTGTCAGTCTCTGTCTCTGCAGAGATGTGCATCTCTGTCTGTCTGGTCCCCTCCCTGTGTACCTGTCTCACCTGTCTGTCTCCGTGTGTCTCTCCCTGTCTGTCTCTGTGTTTCTGTCTTTCTCTCCCCTCACTCCCCTGGGCCCCTTCCTCCTTCTCTCTGCAGAGACCCCTGGAGAAGCCTGACGGCCTGGACGTGTCCGACCAGAGCAAGGAGCATCCGCAGCACCTCTGCGAGAAGTGCAAGGTCCTGGGCTACTACTGCCGTCGCGTGCAGTGACCGGCTGCCCGCCCGCACCCAGAGCCGCCCCCCACCAGCCCAAGGAGACGCTGCTTCCCTGTGCTGCTCCAAGGGGCTGCGTGTCGCCCTGTGCTTGGGGTGTCCTCGCAGGCCTGCGGGGCTGGGCCGGGGGCTCTTAGCATCCTTGTCTTGTGTGTGTTGACAAACAGTGTTACTGACATCGCTGCCCCCACAGGCCAGGGAAAGCAGGGAGTCCGGGGCTCTTTGCAGGCGGGCCTGAGGTCTCTGTGGAGGGGACAAAAGCAAGCAAAAGCCCATGTCCAAGAGCCCCGGATATCCCCACAGACTCTCCTCTGAGAGCCTCTTTGGGGTGAGCAGCCTTGTATTGGCCACAGGTGCACTAAATTTACTGTGAATCCCAAACCTCCCCCAGACCAGCCAGGCCACCTGCCCCCACCCACAACCTTCCGGTTTGCCCTGTATGGAAAGCCACTCTCGGAAATCCCTGTTTCTTTCCTGAGTCAGCAATCGTGGCAAGGTGACATGTGTTCTAGCAGCTGCTGGGGAGTGGACCTTTCTGTCCCTTGCCCACCTTAAGCCCCAAATCCTGACCCCCTCTGACATCACTGGCATTGCACCTGGGTGTGCCCCCTCCCTACCCTATGGACCCAGATAGGAGGGGTTAGGCACAGGGGAGGCACGGAACGCTGGATGGACGTGTCCTGGGGAACATGAGCAGCGCCTCCCACGACCCCCACCAGACTGCCTTAGGTTTTGTCAGTCCCACTCCCCGTCCTTCCCCTGTGCCTCCCACCCACGCTGGGGGTCCACATCAAGCTAGTTTGGCCCAGCGTGGAAGCCCAGCGTGTCTGTTCTAGCAGAAAGGACGCAAGCCTGGCATTCTGGAGACCTGGGCTCAAGTCCTTGCCCTGCTGCTGACGCATTCTGTCACCTTGGGCAAGGAATTCGCATCTCCGGGCCTCAGTTTCCCCATTAGTTAAATGACAGCATAACACTAGAGAGCAGAGGGCCCATTTCAGCTCTGTTGTTCTGGGATTCATGTTGGCCGGTGCTGTGTCCTGGAGCTTTATTTGGGGAGTTTCACCCAGAATGGTGGGAGAAACCTCCCAGGTGCCAGGTACCCCGCACCGTGACCCCTCACTTGGTGTCTTAGGAAGTCAGGCTGAGGGATGCTGAGTCCTCCCCTGCTGGCCCCTACAGCCCCAGCCCTGCTTTTCATCCCCAACCCCTGCAAACACGGAGGAGCCTCCTCCTTCTCACCTCGGTCTGCTAGCCCCTCACGTGGGGAACCCTAACACAAGCCACAGAACCCCTCTTTTCTAAAATGGAGACAGTAATTTCCTACCTCCCAAGGGAGCAGAGAGGCCTCGTGGCACGTCCCTGGCCAGGGAGTCCACTGTCCTGACTGGCAGCGGGATCGTGCCCTCCTCTGTCTCCCGGATGAGAAGCCCCGTTTCCGTAGTCATGACCCTTCCTTTCTCCCGGCTGTCAGAACTGGGTTTCTTGATTTTGCCCCTACATTATGCCTCTGTGGGAAAAAGAAAAAAAAAATCAGACCACGAAATGGGCCTGAAATTCAGTGTTTACCACGGCCTCAAGGATGCCCACCTGGTGTCCAGTTGCCTTTTGTATTCAAATGAAAATGCTTTGTACAACTGAGGAGTTACAGTGAAGTGTTAACCAGGGGTCCAGGGAGCGAGCTGAAAAGATGGAGTGAATGTATTTGCAGCCAGGGAGCTGCAGGGTGGATGTGAGGGGCCATACCCTCTGAGCACTTAAAAAAGGTACATTTGCTCTAGGCAGCAGGCTGTGGACACCCTTGTCACCACTGGGGACTGCTACTAAGGACTCCCCGAGTGCATTGTTCCCCATCTTCTCCAAGGTGTTGAGGTGAGCTGGGGTTGGCCCCAGCCCAGGCTTCTGTCTCCAAGGAGAAGCTGCCACTGACAGTCATCCTACTGCACCGCTAAAGAGAATGTTCACAGTGATGGGCAGTGTGCCTGTGCCAACCCTTCCAGGGACCTGGCCCCATGTGGGACCTTGGCCCAAGGATGCCTGGGGCCTGCCAGCTGTGCTGCAAAGGTGGGGGAGCCCACACCCTAAAAAGAACCCAGGTCCCAGACCACTGGAGGCCAGGGCTTCCCTGTACGGGCTAAGGGGAGTTGGGATATCACCCCAAAGTGACCTTGCCAGTGAGCTGTTCAGCAGGTAGCCAGTGCCCTGCCATCTGTGCAGAGCCAGCCACCTTGGGAGCTGAGGTTCCTGCTTTGAGGCCCACCCTCCATGCTCCCCTTGACTGGGCTCTGGCTGAACTGGGGAACTCTCTGTGGTCAGCAAAGCCACTGCCATGCAGGCTGGGTGCCGTGAGAATTAAGTGCTCAGAGGGCCAGGAGCCCAGGGGACAGGAAAGTGTGTGGTTTTAGTAAGTTCAAAAGGGACAATCGCTTGCAGTTGGTAGATCTAGCGATCTAGTTGGCAGATAATGGTGTTTACCCCGTATGAAGTATTCAATAGTTCTACTTGTGAATTTGTATTTATTTTGAGTTATACTTGACACAGAATTCCTTTTTTAAAAAAAAAAATACTATGTGTGTATTTTGGAAAAAAAAAATATTCATAGATGTTAAAATTTCTGCATGGTTACCAGTTTTTCTCACAACACTGAATTTGGTAGCTTTTCCCGAAAAAATCTTCACAGTGATTTTTTGTCTGTATATATTTGAAGGCCTTTTTTTAAAAAAAAAAGAAAAAGAAAAGAAAAATATAATTGTTTGATTTTTGAGAATAAACAAACAAACAAAAAGAGAGGCACTTTCAAAACTTCAGAACTTTCAGGAGGGCAAGAGAATATCAAACAGATGTCTGGAAGTATTTTGCCAAACTTCTGGTTGAACTGCAAGAAAATATTTATGGTGAGAACTTTTCTGTTTCCCGTTATTGGGTTTTTGGTTGGTTTTTGTTTGTTTTTTACTATGCTTTGGTCTGTAAAAATATGCAACTGAACTACATTCATAAGGAAATATTGTCTACATAGAATATTATATGAAGTTGGTACATAATTCTGATGAGGAAAAAAAATCTTTGCAATTCTTTAAGCCATATTGCTTTTCTGTGTTGTTTTCCCTGGATGAAAATATCAGTATTAAGTAGCCAGCATATTATTCAAGTGTTTAGACTTATTAATATGTTCTTGTCCTGTATTTATACATATGTGTATTTTGGAAAGTATTGCCTTTTTTAAGGGAAGCTATAATTTGATACACAGTGAAAAAGGGAATGGTGACCCCTTTGTGCCTCTTCCACTGAGGATAACAAATAGCATTGTAATCCATTCTCTGGCACCTTCTTCTTCTTATCTTGTTATTATGGTTTTATTCATTTTGTAGAGGGGCAGAGAGTGGGCGAGGGGAAGAAGAAGCTTATTTGACTAACCAGCCCCTCTGTGGTCCACCAGCGTCTTGGCTTGGTGGGAGGGCTCTCGATCAGCAGGGCCCCAGGAGGGAAGAAGAAGTGGGGCAAAGCCTGGCCTCACCCCTTGGGAGCTTTGCCATCTGAGCCACGCCTCCTCCAGGCCATGCTCCTTGAACTTGGAAATGTCAACCGGAGCCCTTACACCAGCCCTCCAGCATCTAATAGACTTGAATCTACTCTGAATGAATATTTAATCCAACCTCACTACATTGTAGCTCAGTCCAACGACTAATCCTGAAATGGGAGTATTCCAGCCTTCAGCAAGATGGCCAAGCAGTCCCCTGGGGGCTGTAGCAGCGGGCTTATCCCCTTCTCTGTTGCCAACCTTGCCGTCGGACCTCCTCCACCCCCATGCGGTGACCCCATCTGTGTCTGTGTCTGTCCATACGTGTGAGTCCAACTAAAAAGACAAAACAGAACCCGTGGGCCCAGCTCGGAGGGTGTGTGGAGAAGGCTCCGACGTCTCCGAAGTGCAGCCCTTGGGATGGCATTCCGTTGTGTGCCTTATTCCTGGAGAATCTGTATACAGCTCGCCTATAGAAATATAGCCTCTTCATGCTGTATTAAAAGGACTTTTAAAAGCAAAAGAGACTCACAGGTTTCCTTGTTCATGCAAGCGTGTGGGGAGGCTGGACTCTTTCAGAGGCAGGAGACGGGGCAGGCTTCAGAGAGACTTGGGGCTGGCCTCGGCTCCCCTGGGTCTGGGTCATCTTGTCATTGTCCTGCCTCCATGCCATTGATTTGCCTCCTCCCAGTCTCTCTGCCCCCAGCTGGACACTCTGCAGGGCGACGGCCCTCCCCAAGTTGGCCCCAGACTGGGTGAGATTGTCGGCAGATGAGGTCACGCATTCACTCAGTGGGGGGACTCCCGGGTGACCATATATAGGAGTGAATCTGCCTTGGAGCCGGCAGCCCTGGGCCGCTCCCACTTGGCACACTCTGCCAAGATCAGGATTTGCGCCCAGACACGGAGCATCACACAGTGAGCAAACAGATGAGTCCGGGGAGACGGCACAGGGGCCCCTCTTCTGACCAAAGCCTGGGCTGGCCTGGGCTGTCATGAGGTGGGGCTCCTGCTGAGGACCATGGGGAACCTCAACGAAGCAAGTCTGTCAGCAGCCACCCGCCTGCAAAGCCCAGCATCGGCTCTTGCTGTTCTCAGCCTTGCTGCTCACCTGAGTCACCTGTGGGGCTTTAAGAACATCATTGGTCCCACCCCAGGAAGGCCGAGGAAGTGGTCCAGGGTGTCCTTGAGTTTGTAAAGCTCCCCAGCTCAGTCCATTGTGCATCCAAAGTTGAGCAGCACTGGGCTTCAGATGGTCCCTAGTGTTCCTGTGGGGCCCACGGTGATGGGGAGGAGGCGGGGGGCAGAGAGTCCTGTCAAGGGGCGCCTGGTCCTCAGCTCCAGCCAACTGTTGCTATCTGTGAATGATGTTACCTGGGGAAGGAGGAAGGGGCAGCAGGAGAAAGACTGGAAATCCCAGTTGTTACGTGAAATTGTCCACTTTTTAAATTTTGGCAACGAGTTAACGGGATTTTTGAATAATGTAGAAGTCAAAGCACATCCGTATGGGCCAGTCCATGCCCCCTGACTGCAGACTCTGAGATGGAGCAAAGGAAACAAAATGCCAGTCCTCGGGGTCAGGGACCATGGATTGAGGGGGCAGGGACAGGCAGGAACAGAGACCACCAAGGCCAGACCTCCTGTCTTATTTGGTTGGGGTACAGAGCAAATCCCAGAACAAAGCCCCTTCCTGCTGATTGGCATCTAGAGAATTCCCCGCAGGGTGCCTGCCCTCAGTGTGTGGAATGGCAACCATGCTAGAGTCAGCCTGAACACAGGTGGCTGCCAGTCAGGCCCAGCAAGGGAGTGGAGAGGGGACCCACCTCCACCAGGGTGAGAGGAGAATGAAGGACCCCGTCCTCCACACTGTGCCCTCTGCCAGCCCAAGTCCTCCAGCAGCCTGGGTGGGGCTGTTGCTCTCCCGGGGCAGGTCTGAGGACACAGAGCTGGTGTCTGTCTCAGGGCCCTCCTGTCTCCTTCAGCACTGCCACCAGGCCAGCCCTGCGACCCCAGCTGTCACGTGACACTGGGTGGCTTTGCCCCTCTCCAAGCCCCAGCTCTCCCGGGGGTATTGTGTGGATGAGACAACCCACTGAACACAAGACAAAGCTCACTGCTTGCACCCGGGAGAGGCCCGGGGAGTGTGGGTCTCCTGTTCCCATTGTCTGTGGCTCAGGCAGAAGCATCCGACCAGTGATCACACCAGGGATTCCGCAGGGAGCCAGGCCTCGAACCCAGGACCCAGGTGCTTTTGCACATCCAGTAAGCATTGACTGGGCACCCATACATGCTGAGGCTGGGGCTTCGGGGCTGTTGTTTGATGACATGCCCTTGTCTTTGAGTGTGTGGCAGTGTGCATGCGCCTGTGTGTTTGTTTTGTTTTGTTTTCTGTGGAAAGGAAACAAACCCAAGGCAAACACAGCCTGCATTTCAACATCTCCTGGAGCCGTGGAAACCACTAACTCCCTGGACAGGAAGGATTTCCGGTTGGACTCAGTGCCCGTGTCCAGAGGCAGCTGGCTGCTGAGGACCCAGGAGAGAGCAGAGTCCACCAAAGGAAGGGCTAGCAAGGGATCCAGAGACGGTGGCCCTGCCCTGAGCTAAAGCTGAGGCCACACAGGGAAAGGTCTCACCTGGCACACTCACCCAGCAGGCAGGTGGCAGAGCCAGGATTTGATTGAACTTGGAGTTCTCACCTCCCAGTGCAGTATATCGGGGCAGAGCTGGGACAGAGACAGAGTTGCAAAGGTCAGACCAGGAGTGAGGGTCCGAGACTGGGTGTCTCAAAGGGCAAGAGACCAGGCAGGAGGAAGGGAGGTGGGGCAGGTCGGTGCCAAGTGATGATGGTTGCCAGGTTGTGAGGAGCCTCCTTGGCATCTGCTCCAGACACAGAGAGGGGAGACCTGGCCTGGGGAGAGACAGCGGGAGCTCAACCACCTGAGCACCAGAGCCCATCAGGAGCCCAGGGCCCCTCTGGCAGGACCCTGACAAGGCTCTGCTTCTTGGAATGTGTGACACAGAGCCTCATGTCCTTATCTGTAAGCTAGGGCAATCAGGACACACTGAGTGTAGGGGACACGTGGACAGCTCCTGCACACAGCTCTAGGGTGGCCGCCTCTCTCCCACCAACCCCCACTGTGGTGCTGAAGCTCCCAGGCCCAGGCCACCAGCCGGCTTCTGCACTGGACTCCGGCCATAGGCTGGAATTCCTCCCGGTTTTCTGGCCTCATGCATCCTCCTAACAGTCCTGGAAGGAACCAGGACAGGGAACAATATGTCAGTATGCCAGGTGGAGAAACTGAAGCCTGGGGAAGCCCTGCTGCCCCAGATTGACAAGCAGGGACCTCTGCCACACCCTTCAACCTCCACTGTCTCCACTGTTCTGACAACCTTCACTGTTTCTGATCCTGACCAGGGCCACCGAGCGGATTCCCACCAGCCTGTCCAGTCCTTCAGCAAACAGCTGTCTGTCCATGTGTCCTGGGGCCCGGCCGGGAGCTCTGAGCTAGGCCTGGGATCCACAATGCGCTGGGGATTCAAGCCCCCACCGGCCCTCCTCAGACACCCTGGTGCTCCTCCCCACAGCCTGGTAAACCCAGGGCTAGGCATCCAAACGCCACCCTTCCAGTGGCTGCCTCCTGTGCAGCCTGTGCCCGGCTCCTGCCCAGGTGTTTGGAAGTGGAGAGAAGGGGCAGGGAATACCCCAGAGGAAGGGAATGAGGGCCGAGGTGGGCTAGCCGTCTCTCTAGAGTCAGGTGTCCTTGCTAGTCCCCCAGAGCACTGGTGGGAGCCAAGAACGGGCTGCACTTGGGAGCAAAGCAGGCCTCTCTCGACACCTCCCCTGTCGTTTGTCCTGAGCTGGATCCCAACTGAGATGTTGGGGCCACGTGCTCCCCCTGCCCACACGCACATGCACTCATACACATCTCACATGCACACCCTCACACATCTCACACACACACACTCACACGGGCACTCACACGCATTTCACACACACTCACACACATCTCACATGCCCACACACTTCATGCACACACAAATCCACATGTGCATTCACACACATCTCACACACACATCACACACGCACCCACACCACACATGCACCCTCACACATCTCACACGTGTACTCACACATCTCACACATGCACTCACACATCTCACACGTGCACCCACACATCTCACTTGCACACCCACACACCTCACACGTGCACTCACCTCTCACACACACACATCTCACACGCACCCACACACATCACACACGCACCCACACATCTCACACGTGCACCCACACATCTCACAGGTGCACTCACACATCTCACATGTGCACTCATACATCTCACACGTGCACACACACATTTCACACGTGCACTCACATGCATCTCACATGCACACTCTCACATCTCACACATGCACACACATCTCACACACACCTCACACGTGCACTCACACATCTCACACATGCACACACACATCTCACACATACACTCACACATCACACTGGCACTCACACGTCACACGTACACTCACACATCTCACGTGCACGCATACATCTCACTCAGGCACTCACACATCTCACATATGCACTGATACATCTCACACGCACACACACAATCTCACACGTGTACTCACGCATCTTACTCTCACATCTCACACGTGCACTCACACATCTCACACGTGCACTCATCTCACATGCACACACACACACACATCTCAAGTGCATTCACGTATCTCACATGTGCACTCACACATCTCACGTGCACATTCTCACATCTCACACATGCACTCACGCATCTCACAGGTACACTCACACACATCTCACACTCTGTTCACACCCTCACATACACACCCATTTGCACACTCAAGCCTGCACATATTCACACATGCACAGCCCACAAACACACACAGCCACAGACCATCAGGAGTCCCGTGGGAGCAGCGGGCCTGGGGCCCCTCTCCAGCTGGAAGGGCACAGCAGTAGGGTGGGGATCCTCCTGCCCAGCAGGGTAACAAATGTCATGTGAATCTGCCTATCTCCTTCCCCACAGGCTCTGAGGCCTTCCCATGGGATGAGGACCCCAGGTAGGCAGGCAATGTCACACCCAGGCCTTGCACACAGCGAGCAAAAGTCCATTCTCACAGTTGACGCAGTTGACAGAATTCACATTTTGTTCAGTGTCATAATGGCACTGGGATCATGTAAAAAATGTTCTGTCTCTTGCATTTTGGAGAATTTACGGGTGAAATGAGGCAGTGTCTGGGCTTTGCTCTCAAACAATCTGGAATAGGGTCTGGAGGGGAACCTGGGATCTGCTGTACTGCTCTCTCTGCTTTGTGTCTGTTTTTGCTCCTGGCCAGGAGATGAGCTCAAAGGTGAGCCAGGCCGAGGAGATGCCCCAAGGCAGAGTGGGAGCCAGGTCCCTCCACATCCTCACCCTGCGCAGCATGCTCCACAGTCCTGACCACCTCCTCTAGAGGGGCTACTTGGGCTTGCTTCATTGCTGACCTCCAGTGTTCACTGTGGCCTGGCACTCAGTCAGGTTAAATGTGGAGTAAAATGTGAGCGCATAAGAGTCGCTGCCAACATCCAGCCAGGAGCTGGTGTGGCAGCCATGGTGCTAGTGATTTACACACATCAGTTTTCATCCTTGCAACAGCCCTGGGAGGTGGGTACTACAAGGATTCCCATTTTACAGATGGGGAAGCCGAGGTTCAGAGAGGTCAAGTGACTTGTCCAAGATAATAGAGGTAGTAAGTAGCAAAGCCCCCCAGTGCCCCCTTCCAGAACCGTTCCCCCTCCACCCCCTAACTCCAGGGGCATTTCAGGCCCAGGCCTAACCCCTACCTCCTGCTGCTTCCTGCTGTTATACTGCCCTCCCAGACAGCCAGGCAGCCACCCACCTTCCCTTAGCTCCCTCTCTCTGTCCTGGGCCTCTCCCCACTGTCCAACCTGGCCTGCAACCTCTCCGAAGTAGCTCAGAGTCATGAACCATGTAAGGCCGGCCCCATGGTTGTTGGAGGCCGACGTGGAAGCCAGAACCCAAGGGAGCCTCCAGCCCTCCCTCCACCTCCTTCCTTGCTAAGTTCTCAGGAGCTCCTGGGGGTGGGGGCAGCTCTGCTCCTGTTCCCACTGTGTCCAGCATGATTGAGCTGGGCCAGGCCCCTGTGCCCTCTCTCCCTGGACACTTGCTCCTCCATCTCTTTCATACCTGGCCCCACAGCCTCCTGGAGCCCTGTACTGAGGCCAGTTACCTTCTCCATGCCCCATCCCAGAAGCACTCAAAGCTGGGAGCTGAGATTCCTCTCTACCATCTTCTCAACAACCCCCATCCTCTCCCTGGTCACTAGTGGGGGGCCCACAACCCTCCACACTCAGCTCCTACAAATTGTAGGGCAACCCGGGGTCCAAGTCCTGCCTTGTAAGTCCAGGACCATGGCACCTGCCTGGAACTCCATCTCCCACCGCACTCTCATCCTGGGCAAGAATTCTGGGGGCAGAGGGGCTGGACCCTGAGTGACAACATCACTACTTATCAGCCGCCATCTTAAGCAAGCCATCTCGCCTCTCTGAGCCTCAGTTTCCTCCCTTGTAAAATGGAGACACTAATACCCTTCTACCTACCCAAGGTCACCGTTGAGATTAGTTGAGATACAGTGGCTAAGCCCTTGGCACATGGGGTGTGCTCAGGAATTGTTAGCTACTGCTCTGGTCATGGAGTGGAATGGCCACTTCAGCCTGTGCTGCCTCTAAATGGGCCCCATGAGCCCCTCTGTCTCTGCCTCCACTTGTCAGCCCTTGAGCCATGCTTTCTGGAACTTTCACCCTGACAGGATGGCAAAGAGAAGCCCCAGGAAGGGACTTGGGCGTGTTGGCTCTCTCTGGCCTGTGGGACATTCACCTCCCCTCCCCAGGCAGCCACACCCTGTTAGTCCAGTTCCAGCTGGGCTTCTGCCTCAGTTTCCCCATTGTACTGAGGCAAAGGACCCTTGCCCAACATGTAATTTGTCATCCTCTCCCTGGGAACCTGAGCACAGTCCCGCACAATGGTGGAGGCTGCTTCAAACTGGGTCTCCCTGCCCCACCCCAACAAATGTGCCAGCTCAGAATTCTCCAGCGTTCCAGGCTCTTGCAGCAATAAGCTGGTTCCCTGCTGCCCCCTGGTGGCCGAAACTGAAAACTGCAACTTCCTTCTGGCAAGGAACCAGTGCAGGGAACAAAAAAGAGATTTTTTTTTTCTGCCAAGTCCCAGGTAAACCCTGACCTCCCCAATAAAGGGATACCTGGGCCTCATGCACCTGCCAAGTGGTAAGATCGTGTTTTTCGTCCTTGGTTATAAAAACAATGCCTTCACAATGTGAAATGGAAACAAAGACAGTAAGCAGGGTGTGAGCGTTCCCAGTAGCCCAACCTCCGCCAGAGCAGCACTGTCCAGAGTTTGGCCATATCCTTCCACAGTCTTTTGCTTATAGAAATCTGTGTGTGTGTGCCTGTGTGTGCGCGCATGTGTGTGTGTGCACACGCGTATGTTAATGAATTATACCTGATAGGCTGTTCCATATCTTGCTTTGACTCATCATCATCATCTTTCCCTGTTAACACAGAGACCTTTCTCATTTGTCTAATAGCTATATTTCTTTGTTGGTTAATGGTTAACATACTTACCAATTCCCTATTGAAGGGTTTGAAGTATTCTTGCTTTTACAAGTCAATCTTTTTTCTTTTCTTTTCTTCTTTATGAGACAGAGTCTTACTCTGTTGCCTAGGCTGGGGTGCACACGTGGCACAACCTTTATCACAGCTCACGGCAGCCTCAACCTCCTGAGCTCAAGCAATCCTCCCTCCTCAGCCTCCGGAATAGCTGGGTCTACAGGCACACACTGCTATGCTGGGCTAATTTCTGGTTTTTTTGTTTTTTGTTTTTTTGGTAGAGGCAGGGTTTCACTGTGTTGTCCAGACTAGTCCTGAACTCCTAGAATTAAGTGATCCTCTTGCCTGGGCCTCCCGAAGTGCTGGGATTACAGGCATGAGCCACTGTGCTTGGCCAATCTTTTTTTTTAATCACCTTTCTGTTTGGTACAGTGGGAAGATCTGGAGTCAGGAGAACCAAGGTTTGACTCAGATCTCAGGCCACTGGGTTTAAAATTTTTTTTATTTTTAAATGACACATAATGATGATACATATTTATGGGGCACAGTATGGTGTTTTGATACATGCGTACATTGTGTAATGATCAAGTCAGGGTGATAAGCTTATTCATCACCTCAAACATTTATCATTTCTTTGTAGTGAGAACATTGAAAACCCTTTCTTCTGGTTATTTTGAAATATACAATACAATGTTCTTAGCTACAGTAATGCTACTGTGCAAGAAAAGACCAGAACTGATTCCTCCTATCTAACTATAATTTGGTACCTGTTGGCCAGTCTCCCCCATCCTGCCTTCCTTCCCCAGCACATAGTTACCATTATTATACTCTCTACTTCTATGACATCAGCTTTTTAAAGTCCACAAATGAGTGAGATGTGGTATTTGTCTTTCTATTTTTTCTATTTGTCTTCTTATTCTTGTTATCTTTGATCACATCCTTGTGATCTTCCAGGCCTCAGTCCCAGTGTATCAAACTCAGGCACTGGGCTCCATCTCAAATCCATCGCTCTGACAAGCTCCCAAGTCGATTATTCCATGTTGAGTTGATAGAGCCTACAGGCTGCCCTGGAGTCATCAATAAAATTTATTAGGCTAGTGCTAGAAAGGGGCATGGGGGACCACACAGCTCTCTGGGGCATGAGGTCCAGTAAGCACTTGCACAATTTTGGGGAGGAAAAGTCTGAGATTCTCCTGCTTAGACCTGGGAGGGCCTGGTGGGGGAAGGCTGAAGCTGAGAAGAAGGCTGAGGCCAGACCCGCCTTCCTCCTCTGGTGCTCTCTGAGGGCACCTGGCCCGGCTGCTTTCTCTTGGGAGGGGAATGTGGGTATCCCACCACACTTCAGGCTGGAGTTCTTAGAGCCTGTCCTGGTTCCAAAAGCTGTCTGATCCATGAATCACTCTTTGCTCAATTAAACTGTTAAATTTAACTTGTTTAAGGTTATTCCTTTTAATAGATTCATCTTGAAACATAAAGATACAAATAACTTAAAAGTAAAAAAGTGAAGAGTTCCACTTCTTGGAGGCAGTGTGAAGAGTTCCATGAGCCCACTTCCCTGTGAAACAAGCAATGTTGGTGAAAACTGCTTTTTAAAAATCAACCTTTAAAGTCTCTGGAAGTCGTCCTAAGGATATAGAGCAAATGAAGAAAGTCAGGCTCCCACTCTGCCTTGGGGCATCTCCTCGGCCTGGCTCATCTTTGCGCTCATCTCTCGGCCAGGAGCGAAAACAGCACTTGACCATGACAGTAATCATGACCATAAAGAGAGTATGTGGGGAAGTCACTAAAACTAACTCAATAAGAACAGCTGGTCTATGGCATTTGACACATAACTATTCCCTTCTCCTTCACCTTCAGCTCAGCTTAATGGAATCCTCTCGTAAGGTGAGGGTGGGTGGCCAAAAAGACAAGGCCCCTCTCTGCTCACTTCCCAATCAAGTATTTTCACATATTAGTAGGAGAGGCAGACCAATAACGTTTTGCCCATCTCTCCCAACTCCAAGTTAAAGAAGCTAAATTCTGAATGAGTGCAGCTGAGAAGTGGGGGGTTTCTTTCTACAGCCAGCCCTAACCCATAGAATAGCGGCTCCATCCCAGATACAGAAGGCCAAAAATACTGGGACCCCAAGTCTTGCTCCAGCTCACTCATAGAGCACAGGTTCTATGCTAGGAGAGGAAAGCCAAGAATATCAGAGGCTACCACCCTGCCCAGCCCCCAGAGTACTGGCTCATCAGAAAGAGAAACAATCCACAAGAGAAAGATATCCAAATCTCTCCACAAAGGAACTTTTATTTTATTTTATTTGTGAAACAGTATGTGGAAGACCCTACATAATGAGAGAATGTATATGAAAATCATATATCTGATAAGGAACTTGTATTTAGAATATGTAAAAAGCTCTGACAACTCAAAAGTACAAATGCAAATAGCCCAATTAAAAAAGTCAAAGAATCTGAACAGACTCAGCTCCAAGGACATACAACTGACCAATAAGTACATGAGAAGATGCTCAACCTCATTAGTCATCAGAGAAAAGCAAGTCAGAAATAAATGAAGTAGCACTTCACACTCACTAGGATGGCTAGAATGAAAACAGATAATACCAAGTGTTGATGAGGATGTGGAGAAACTGGAACCCTCATACATTGTTGGTGGAAATGTAAAATGTCACAGTCATTTTGGAAAACAGTTTGGCAATTCCTAAAAAAGTTAAACATAATCATTTGATTCAGCAATATATACACAATATGTAGGGTGGTATAATACTATTTGCAGTTAGTCTGTGATAAGTTAAACAATAAATAGTAAATCCTAGGGAAACCACTAAAAACATAGACTGAATAATTAGACTGAGAATGGTGGCTCACATTTGTAATTCCAACACTTTGAGAGGCTAAGGCAAGAGGATTTCTTCAGGCCAGAAGTTCAAGGTGGCAGTGAACTATGACTGTGCCACTGCCTGGGTTACAGAATGGGACCCCAGCTCTTAAATATACACACACACACACACACACATACAAACACACGTATATATGATATATACATGCATATACACATGTATGTATACATGTATATGTATATAGACACATGTATGTATATATATGTATATATATAGCTGTGCCATTTTACATTTCCACCAACAATGTATGAGGGTTCCAGTTTCTCCACATCCTCATCAACACTTGTCATTTTATACATATATATAAACAAATAGCCAATAATGGTGATAAAAATGAAATCATTTGGGAGAAAAATCTCAATCCAAAAGAAGGCAAGAAGAGAACAAAAGGCAGATGGAACAAACAAAATAAATAGCAAGATGATTGGTTTAAATTTAACCATATTGAAAATTACATTAAATATAAATGATAAATATTTAATTGAATGGCAGAGATTGTCAGATTTGATAAGAAAGCAATGCTCAATGCACCATTATCAGTCCATTGTCTCTTAGTTCTAAGTCCTCCCTACATTGTCCTGTTTGTAATACTGTAACTGTTCTCCCTTGCCATCTGGAATTATATGAAGCTTTATCAGTACAAGGCACTGGAGAAATACTTTAGTCTTCAGTATTCTCTTTTTCCTTTAGTTGGCAAACTCCTGTTATAATTAATAATTTTTTTGGCCGGGCGTGGTGGCTCAAGCCTGTAATCCCAGCACTTTGGGAGGC
>NW_012113141.1:12899537-12917048 GCF_000951035.1 Colobus angolensis palliatus | reverse complement strand
GGAGCTTGCAGTGAGCTGAGATCCGGCCACTACGATCCGGCCTGGGCAACAGAGCGAGACTCCGTCTCAAAATAATAATAATAATAATTTTTTTACATATTCCCTGTTAAAACTACTGTGTTGCTTCTGTCTCCTGTTTGGAGTCTGACTATATGGATTTGATACCAGAAGTGGTCCCAGAAGATAACCCCACCAAGATGAGATTTGGAGATGTATTTCGCTGTGCTTTTGGACTCCAATGTATCTACCAGTGGGAAATGGTATGTTAGTAATCCATGGCATGCAGTGACATCACAATTAATTAAGCTGTCACCTGTAATTAAGTGACAAGAGAAGCACATGTCTCGGGAGACCAGGTGACAGCAGCACTTGACCATTACAGTAGTAATCATAACCATAAAGACTGGGATGTGGGGAAAATTCTTTTGAGGATGCTTGATTGCTTACCAAAAGAAAATTTAGAACTTGTGTTCTTTAATTCTTGGCATAAACCAGAGAACCAGAATGCTTCTGGTTATATTACAGCCTGAGAACCAGAAAGCTTCCATGATAACTCTAAAAGTAGGCACTAGGCTAATAGCACTTAAAATCAAACAAAAATTTTACCATGTAGGTTGCTGAATTACAACATCATTTCAATTCACAGTTCCATCAAGTTTTTCACAAAGTTTTTCATGTGAAAGGGCACTGATGAAAAAGAATGATATCCCAGGCCGGGTGTGGTGGCTCACGCCTGTAATCCCAGCACTTTGGGAAGCCAAGGTGGGAGGATCACCTGAGGTCAACAGTTCGAGACCAGCCTGGCCAACGTGGTGAAACCCCTGTCTCTACTATAAATACAAAATTAGTCAGGCATGCTGATGTGTGCCTGTAATCCCAGCTACTCAGGAGACTGAGGCAGGAGAATTACTTGAGCCTGGGCGGCAGAGGTTGCTGTGAGCTGAGATCGTGCCATTGCACTCCAGCCTGAGCAAAAAGAGTGAAACTCCATCTGAAAAAAACAAACAAACAAACAAAAAATACAAAAAGAATGAGATCCCAGACTGGACAACATAGTGAGACCTCTTCTCTACTAAAAAATAAATAAATAATAAAAAATATAAATAATAAACAAATTTATTTAGCCAGGCATGGTGGTGCATGCCTGTAGTCCCAGGTACTCGAGAGGCTGAGGCAGGAGGATCACTTGAGCCCAGGAAGTCAAGGCTGCAGTGACTTGACTTGATTGTGCCACTACCCTCCAGCCTGAGCAAGAGAGTGAGACCTCGTCTCAAATGAGATCCTGAAGTTTGGAATGGAGTCACCTGATTGGATCAAAATGAAACCAACAGCTTGAACCCTCAAGCCTCTCTGTTTCTTCCTTACAATGGAATTAGCTTGCTCTTTGTGTCTGAGGAAAAGAGACTTCTTTGCTTAGAAACACTGTGATAACCTTGTAAGGTTTGAAAGGGGATGCTCAAGACCTGCTACGATCACTCCCCAGCCCCATAATAGGTGTCAAATCTCAGCATTTTCCAGAGGAACAGCAGGACTCCAGAGGAAACAGCTTACACACCCAAAGAATTGTGAGACTTTGCTAATATAGATGCTCCTCAATTTGTGATGGGGTTACATCCTGATAAGCCCATTGTAAACTGAAAATATCATACCAAACATCAGAGTTTAGCCTGGCCTACCTTAAATGTGCTCAGAACATTTACATTAGCCCACAGTTGGGCAAAATCATCTAACACAAAGCCTATCTTATAAGAAAGTGCTGCATATTTCATGTGATTTGTGGAATACTCTACCGAAAGTAAAAACAGAATAGTCATATGGGTACTCAAAGTATGGTTTCTACTGAATGCATATTGTAAAGCTGAAAAAACTGTAAGTTGAACCATCATAAGTCAGGGACCATCTATACATATTTTTAAACAAATTTACTGAGATATAGTTCACACACTATACAATTTACCCATGAAAATGTTGATAGTATATTCACAGATATACGCAACAATCACAAAAGTCAATTTTAGAACATTTTTATCATCCCATAAAGAACCCTTGTAACTTCGGCCATCACGCACTGATACCCTGCACCTATCTACTCCCTTCAGCCCTAAACAACCACTAATCTATTTGCCATCTCTATGGATTTATCTATTCTGGACGCGTCATATGAATGGAATCATATACTATTTTGTCTTCTGTGACTGACTTCTTTCACATAGTATAATGTTTTCAAGGTTCATCCAGGTTGTAGCAGGTATCAGTACTTCTTTTCTTTTTATAACCAAATACTATTTCATTGTACGGCTATGCCACCTTTTCTTTATCCACTTGCCCATTGATGGACATTTGGGTTGTTTCTACCTTTTGACCATTATGAATAATGCTGCTATAAACGTTTGTGTACAGGTTTTTGTGTGGACATGTTTTCATTTCTCTTGGGTACATACCTAGGAATGGTATTGCTGGGTCATAGGATAACTCTATCTCTATCTTTAATCATCTGAGAAACTGCCAGGCAGTTTTCCAAAGCAGTTGAACCATTTTGTATCCCACAGCAATGTTCGAGAGTTTCAAATTCTCCACATCTTTGCAAACATTTGTTATTATCTGACTTTTTAATCTAACCACCCTAGTGGGTATAAAGTGATATCTCTTTGTGGGTTTGATTTGCATTTCCCTGGTGACTAATGAGGTTGAGCATCTTCTCATGTGCTTATTGGCCAATCATATATCTTCTTTGGAGAAATGTCTGTTCAAATCTTTTGCATGTTCTAAAATTGGGATATTTGTCTTTTTATCATTGAGTTGTCAGAGCTCTTCATATATTCTAAATACAAGTCCCTTATCTGATATATGATTTGCAAATATTTTCTCCCATTGTGTGGGAAAACCACAAAAGTTTAAAATTTTGATAAAGTCTTAATCTATCTTTTTCTATTTCTGTTCCCTTTTGTTGCTTATGCTTTGGTGTCATATCTATGAATCATTTGGCAAATCTGAAAGACTGGATGCTTTCCTCTTAAGATCAGGAATAAGATTTGATGTTTGCACATGTCACAAAAATTTATCGCTACATTTTCTTTAAAAAGTTATCCAGTCTGGGTACGGTGGCTCACGCCTGTAATCCCAGCACTTTGGGAGGCCGAGGCGGGCGGATCACGAGGTCAGGAGTTCCAGACCATCCTGCCTAACATGGTGAAACCAAGTCTTTACTAAAAATACAAAAAAAATTAGCCGGGCATGGTGGCGGGCGCCTGTAGTCCCAGCTACTTGGGAGGCTGAGGCAGGAGAATGGCGTGAACCTGGGAGGCAGAGCTTGCAGTGAGCCGAGATCATGCCACTGCACTCCAGCCTGGGCAATACAGCAAGACTCCTTCTCAAAAAATAAATAAATAAAATAAAAAGTTATCTAGTTATGCCCTTATGTTTAGGTCTTTGGTCCATTTTTGTTGTTGTTTTTGTTATTTTAGACAGGGTCTCGCTCTGTGGCCCAAGCTGAGTGCAGTGGTGCCATCACGGCTCAGTACAGCCTCAAAATGCTGGGCTCAAGTGATCCTCCTGCCTCAGTGTCCTGAGTAGCTGGTACTATAGCTGTGCCACTACAACTGGTTACATTTTTTTTGTAGAGATGGGGTCTTGCTTTGTTTTGGTGGTTTAGGCTTCTTTGATCATTTTGAGTTAATTTTTGTTTATGACGTGAAGTAAGGGTTGAGATTTATACTTGTCTATGTGATTACCCAGTTGTCCCAGCACCAAGATTATTCTTTTCCCACTGAATGCTCTTGGCATCTTTGTTGAAAATCAGTTGACCATAGATGTATGAGTTTATTTCTGTAATCCCAATTCTACTCTATTGAGCTATATGTCTATCCTTCTGCCAATACCACACTGTCTTTATTATCATTGCTTTCATAAGTTTTGAAATCAGGAAGTGTGAGTACTCCTATTTTATTCTTGTTTTTTTTGGGGCGGGGGGATTGTTTTAGTCATTCTGGGTCCCTTCTAATTTTGTATGAATTTTAGAATCAGCTTGTCAATTTGTACAAGGAAGTCATCTGAGACTCTGATAAGGGTTACATTGAATCTGTAGATAAATTTGAGGAGTATTGCTATCTCAACTATATTGTTTTCCAATCCATGAATATGGAATGTTTTTTCATTTGTCTAGTTCTTCTTTTTTTTCAACCATGTTTTGTAGTTTTCAGAATATGTTTTGCACTTTTGTTGTTAAATTTATTCCTAAGTATTCTATTATGGATAGAATTATCTTAATTCCATTTTTGGATTTATCATTGGAAGTGTATTAAAATACAACTGATTTTTTTGTATGTTGAGCTTATATCCTGCAATTGTGATAAACTTTTTTATGAATTGTAATAATTTGTAGTGGATTCCTTAAGCTTTTCTATATAAAATATTATGTAATCTGACAGTAGAGACAGTTTTATTTCTTCCTTTACAAACTAGATGCCTCTTTGTTTTTCCTAATTGCCCCAACTGCAGACTCCAGTCAATTTTGAATAGAAGTTCTAAAAGCAAGCTGGGTGCGGTGGCTCACACCTATAATCCCGACACTCTGAGAAGCCAAGGGGATAGATCGCTTGAGTCCAGGAGCTTCAGACCCGCCTGGGCAACATGGCGAAAACCCATCTCTACCAAAAACAAAAACAAAAAATTAGCCAGGCGTGGTGGTGTGTGATTGTGGTCCCAGCTACTCAGGAGGCTGAGGTGAGATGAGCACCTAAGCCTGAAAGGTTAAGGTTTCAGTGAGCTGTGATTGCACCACTGCACTCACTCCAGCCTGAGCAACACGGTAAGACCCTGTGTCAAAAAAAAAAAAAAGTTCTGAAAGCAAAAGCAAATGTCATGTCTTATTTCTGTTCCTAAGGGGAAAGCATTCAGTCTTTCACCATTAAATATGATGTTAGCTCCAGGTTTGTCATGGATGCCCTTTACATATTGAGAAAGATTCCTTCTCTTACTAGCTCATTCAGTGTTTTTTTTTTTTTTAATAATGAAAGGGTTTTGGATTTTGTTGAATGTTTCTTCTGCATCTATTAAGACAATCATGTAATTTTTGTTTATATTCTACTGAAATTTTGTTATATGCTATTATATATTATGTAATTATAATATATATTATATTAATAGATTTTCAGATGTTAAACCAACCTTACATCCTTGGGATAAATCACACTTGGTCAAGATGTATAATTCTTTTCATATGTTGCTGTATTCATTTGCTAGTATTTTGTTGGGGATTTTTATGGCCATATTCATAAGAGATATTGGTCCATAGTTTTCTTCTCTTGTGATGTCTTTGGTTTTGACATCAAGATAATACTGGCCTCATAGAATAACAGGGAAACTGTTCCCTTCTCTTCTATTTTTTGGAAGAGTTTGTAAAAAATTGGTATTAATTCTCCTTTGAGTGTTGTGTAGAATCCAGCCCAGAGACCATCTGGACCTAGGCTTTTCTTTGCGGGTAGATTTTGATTACTGCTTTAGTCTCTTCACTTACTAGAGGTCTATTCGGCTTATTTCTTTATTTTTGAAGTCTGTGTCTTTCTAGGAGTTTGTATATTTCATGTAAGTTACCTAATTTGTTGCAATACAATTGTTCATACTATTCCTCTTTAATCCTTTTTCTTTCTGAAAGGCTGGTAATAATATTCCCTCTTTAATTTATAATTCAACTAAGTCTTCTCTCTTTTCTCTTCATCAAACTGACTCAAGCTTTGTCAATTTTGTTGATCTTTCTATGAAAAGTTGGCTTTTGGGTCACTGATTTTTCTCTATAGCTTTTCTCATCTCTATTTTATTAATTTCTGCCTTAATCTTTATGTCCTTCCTTTTACTTGCTCTGGGTTTATTTTGTCTTCTTTTCCCAGTGTTTTAAGGTGAAAGATTAAGTTACTCATTTGAAACCTTTCTTCTTCATTAATGTAGGCATTTACAGTTATAAGTTTTCCTCTAATTACTGCTTTAGCTGCATCCCAGAAGGTCTGTGTTGTTTAATTGCTATTGTCTACTTATTTATGAGTTCCCTCAAATTTTCCCTGCAATTGACTTTTAATTTCATTCCATTGTGCTTGGAAAACATGCTTCACATTATTCCTATCCTTTAAATGTATAGAGGTTTGTTTATAGTCTAGCCAGATGGCCTGCCCTAGAGAAGGGTCTACGTGTGCTTGAGAAGAAGGTACCCTTTGTTGTTGTTAGGCGGAGGGTTCTATTGATGTCTGTTAGGTCTGGTTCACGTCCAGTTTTGTTCTAGTCCTCTTTCCCTGTTAATCTTCTGTCTGGTTGTTCTATTCATTATTAAAGTCTCTAACTATTATTGTTAAATTGTTATTTCTCCCTTTATTTCTGTCAGGTTGTGCTTCGGGTATTTTGGTATTCTTTTATTGGGCACATATACGTATATAATTGTTGTATCTCTCCAATGAATTCACCATTATAAAATGTCCCTCTTTATCTCCAGTAACATTTGTTTGTTTTGTTTTTAAATAGAGACAAGCTCTCACTATGTTGTCTAGGCTGGTCTTAAACTCCTGGTTTCAAGTGATCCTCCCACCTCAGTCTCCCAAAGTGCTGGGATTACAAGTGTGAGCCACCATGCCTCCAGTAACATTTGTTGTTTTAAATTATATTTTGTTTGATACTATTGTAGCCACTTTAGTTTTCATGTGGTTGCTGTTATATAAGCATAATGTGTCTTTTTCCATCCTTTCACTTTCAGTTTATGTATGTATTTAAAAGCATGTCTCCTATAGACACCATATAGTTGGATCTGGTTTTTTTTAATATGGTCTAGCTCAGTCTTTTGATCAGATTGCTTAATCAATTTACATTTCATGTTGTCATTAGCATATTTGGATTTGCATCTGCGAACTTACCTTTTGTTTTTCGTGTGTCTCATGTCATTTTTGTTCCTCTATTTCTTCTTTATTGTTGTCTTTTGCATCAACTGAATATTTTCCAATATAGTATTTTAATTTTCATAAATTAAATGTGATTTTTTTCATTATATTTTTTGAGGGATTTTTAGTAGTTTCTCTAGGGTTTACCATATAGGTCTTAACTTAACAGAATAAGCTTTAATTGCAATATTTAGGCTATTTACATGTAATGTTATTATAATATGTTTGAATTTAAAATTGTCATCCAAATACTATCCATTTGTGTTTTGTTCCTTTCACCTTTCTTTCTACCTATGAATGTGTTAACTTACATAGCAAAAGGAACTTTGCAGATATAATTAAGTTAAGGATTTTAATATGGGAAGATTATCTGGATTACCCAATGGGTCCAATGTAATCACAAGAGTCCTGAAAAGTGAAGGAGGAATGCAGGAGAGTAAGAGTCAGAGAAGAAAATATGATACGGAAGCAGAGATTCAGGTGATGATGCTATGTTGGCTTTGAAGATGGAGGAAGAGGCCACAAGCCGAGGAACACAGGCAACCTCTAGAGAAGTTAGAAGGGGCAAGGAATGGTCTCTCCCCTAGAGCCTCCAAAACAATGCAACCTACCAGCATCTTGACTTTAGCCCAGTGAAACCTATTTCAGACTTAAATTTGTGGGGTTTTTTTGTTGCTGTTGTTTGTTTGTTTGTGAGACGGAGTCTCACTCTGTCACCCAGGCTGGAGTGCAGTGGCACAATCTCGGCTCACTGCAACCTCTGCCTCCCGGGTTCAAGCAATTCTCTGCCTCAGCTTCTCAAGTAGCTTGGATTACAGGCACCCACCACTACTCCCGACTAATTTTTATATTTTTAGTAGAGACGGTGTTTCACCATCTTGGCCAGGCAGGTCTTGAACTCCTGACCTCGTGATCCACCAGCCTCAGCCTCCCAAAGTGCTGGGATAACAGGAGTGAGCCACCATGCCCAGCCAATTTGTGTTGTTTTAAGCAAGTATGTTTATGGCAATTTGTGACAGCAGCCATGGGAAACTGATGTATTAGTTAGATCTCTTTTAAAAAGCGAGTGGTTGTTTTCATGTTTACAACATATGTCATTAATTTATGACAGTCTACATTCAACTAATATACAACTTCAACTATAGTGTAAGAATCTTACAACAGTTTACTTCCTATTTCTTCCTCTCATTCCTTGTGCAGTTTTTGAAACAAATGGTAAAGCAGGATTTTTTTTTTTTTTAATTTTACTCTAAGTTCTGGGATACATGTGCAGAATTTGCAGGTTTGTTACATAGGTATACATATGCCATGGTGGTTTGCTGCACCCATCAACCCATCATCTAGGTTTTAAGCCCCACTTGCATTAGGTATGTGTCCTAATTAAAGCAGGATTATTTTTTAAGATTATCTTTTTAAGTCAAATTGCATTTAAAATAATGAAAGAAAGTGCTTTTATATACTTTATTTTTTACCATTTCCAGAATTCTTCATTTCTTTGTGTAGATCCAAGTTTCTGTTTGGTATCATACTTCTTCCTGAAGAACTTCTTCTAACCTTGCTTGTATCATGGGTCTGCCAACAGTGAATTTGTTCTGCTTTTGTTTGTCAGAAAGGATTTTTGCTTTTGTTTTGTTTTTTGCTTTTATTTTTGAAGGGTATTTTCCCTGGCCATAGAATTGTGAATAGATGGGTTATTTTTTCTCCCGCTCAGTACTTTAAAGTCTCAATCCATGATGTGCTTATTTCCCTTTCACATGGCATGCCTGTATCGAAACAACTTATGTACCTCAAAAGTATACACCTATGTACCCACAAAAATTAAAAACAAAAATTAACTTGTCAATTCACTGTTTTTAACTTGCATAATTTCTGATGAGAAGTCTGCTATCATTTTTATCTTTGTTCCTGTGTAAGTAATTCATGGTTTGTGTGTGTGTTGTGGGGGATTGCCTTAGAGATTTTGTTATCTTTGGTTTTCATAGCTTGATGCTAAGCTACTATGGTGTGTGTGTGTGTGTGTGTGTGTGTGAGATCTTTCCTGCTTGAGGTTCTCAGAATTTCTTATATCAGTGGTTTGATATGTCTCAATGATTCTGGAAAAATGTTACCACTTATTTCTTTAAATACTTATTCTTGTGCACTCATTTCTTTTCTCATTCTGTGGTTAAAATGACACCTCTGCTAGGCATTTTGATATTATCCCATAGTTCTTTGATGCTCTGTTCTGTCTCTTTCACTCTGATTTCTCTTTGTGTTTCCATCTGGATTAATTTCTTTTGACCTCTTTATGTTCACTGATATATTCCTCAGCTGTGCTAAGTTTACTGATAAGCTTGTCAAAGGAATTCTTCATTTTAATATATTTTTTCACTTCTAGCATCTCCATTAGACTCTTTCTTGTAGTTTTTCTCTACTGAAATGCATCCTTTCCCACTAGATCTTCCAATATATTAATCAGTTATTTTAATGTTCATATCTGACAATGTTATATCTGAGTATGATTGTTTTATTTCTTGACAATGTTTTTCTTCTTTGCATTTTGTGTGTTTTTAAATTTTTTGTTGAAATTCAATAGAATTTCAACAATAGAAGAGACAGTGGTGAACAGTATGTATCATTGTTAATTTTATGTGTCAACTTGGCTAGGCCAGGGTACTCAGATGTTTGGTCACACACCAGTCTAGATGTTGCTGTGAAGGTATTTTTGAAATGAGATTAACATTTAAATCAATGACTTTGATAAAGCATATTGCCCTCCATAATGTGATGGGCCTCATCCAATCAGTTGAAGATTTTAAGAGAAAAAGACTAAGGTCCACCAAAGAAGGTAGCATTTTGCTTCTTGAACCCAAGCTCCAAAATCAACTCTTCCCTGGGTCACCAGCCTGCTGGCGTGCCCTGCAGAATTTGGACTTGCCCAGGTCCCACAACTGCATGAGCCAATTTATTAAAATCTCTCAATCTCTCTCTCTCTCCCTCTGCCTATATGTATATACACATCCAATTGGTTCTAGTTCTCTGAAGAACCCTGATTAATACAGTATGTACACTGGAGACAGGCATGCCACTGATTACTTCAGAACATTATTGTGGGAAATTGAGTTAGTCGCCTCAGGGGTTGAGCTGGATTTGGGGTTTGTGTTGCTATTCTTGCTTTCAGAGCTCCATAGACTTCAAATTCCTTAAGTGGTGGATTACTGTTGACTTGTGCTTACAGTGGAGCTGGGGTGCCACAGGATTGTTTAGACTCCACACTCAGCTTTCTGCAATACAGAAGGTGTCTCTCTCCATGCCCCGCCCTCCCCCACTGGTAGATCAGGCTCATAGTAAGACAGGAGGCTTTTCTGCTCTCCTGATCCCACCTTAGTCTTAGGCATGTCTTGGCTGTTTCTTGCCCCCTCTCCCACCAGAGGTAGTCAATTTCTGGTTGGTATCGCTAAAGGTATCCTGTGGTATCCTGTGCCCTGGATGGCTTCTTGCCCCTCCCCCAGGGATATAAGGATGTGTGTTCTACTTCTCCCAGTCACAGTGCACTTTTACGTGTTCCTGGGCGTGGAGGGTGTAATGCCCAACCTCCCAGTGGATTCTCAAATTTACTTCATAGGAGAGAAGAATCTGAGGAAGTGGACAAGGCTCCATGCCTTTCTCCAGCAGCTGAAGGTCCCCTCCTGCAGACCTAAACCACCAAGTCGGGCTCCCTCTTAGGTCTTCTGTGCATCTGGTGGGAGCCTGGAGAAAGATGTTGAATTCCCTTTGTATCTGGGGTCTCCAGCTACTCCAGACAGACACATTAGCCCCCTCCTGGCCTTTAGCAATTCATTAAGAGGTTACCTAATTTTATTTTACACAGTTGTTTCGTGGTCATATCTTCTTACAGTGCTCTGCCACAGGTGAAACGGTCTGTGTGTCCTGTCTCTCTTTGCAGGGCCTCGTTCCGCTTTTTTTTTTTTTTTTTTTTTTTCAGATGGAGTCTCACTCTGTTGCCCAGGCTGGAGTGCAGTGGTGCAATCTCGGCTCATTGCAACCTCCACCTCCCGGGTTCAAGTGATTCTCCTGCCTCAGCCTCCCAAGTAGCTGGGATTACAGGCATGCACCACCATGCCCGGCTAATTTTTTTTTTTATTTTTAGTAGAGACGGGGTTTCATCACGTTGGCCAGGCTAGTCTCCAACTCCTGACCTCAGGTGATCTGCCCACTTTGGCCTCCCAAAGGGCTGGGATTACAGGCGTGAGCCACCGCGACCGGTTGCTTTGTTCCTCTTTGAAACAGGTTATTTGTTTGCCTTTCTGGTGAGCTCAAGAAAAGTTATGATTTTGTAGTTTATTCAGCTTCTTCTCATTGTTAGGAAAGGAGTGGTGGTCTTTGCAGCTACGCAAATGCAGAAACCTATACCAACTATTACTGTAATAGGATTGTAGGCAATGCTAATTCCCTATATAATTATGTAACATTTGAATTTTCACATGTGCATTTTAGTTTTATAAATAGAAAAAAGACAACATGTGTAAGAGAAACAGAATCAACAGAATACATATGTGTGTGCATGTGTGTATATATTTACACCACATACAAATGATATATATGATATAAAAATATAAGGAATTGGCTCACGTGGTCATGGGGCTGAGAAGGCCCACAATCTGCAGTTGGCGGGCTGGAGACCCAGGAGAGTCAATGGTGTAGGTCCAGTCCGAGTCTGAAGGCCTGAGAACCAGAAGAGCCAATGTAGGTATCAGTCTGAAGGCTGGCAGGCTCAAGACCCTGAGACAGCCAACATTTCAGTTTGAGTCCAAAGGCAGAAAATACCAATGTTCCAGTTCAGGGCCATCAGGCAGGAGGCGTTCCCTCTTAGCCTTTTGTTCTATACAGGTCTTCAGTTGACTAGATGAGGTCCACCCACACTAGGGAGAACCACCTGCTTTACTAGGTCTAGCTATGCAAATATTAATCTCAGACAGAAACACCCTCACAGACACACCCAGCATAGTGTCTGACCCAATGTGTAAGCACTCTGTGACCCAGTTAGGTTGACACATAAGGCTGGGTGTGGTGGCTCACACCTATAATCCCAACATTTTCAGAATTTGAAGTGGGAGGACCACTTGGGGCCAGGAGTTTGAGAATGGCCTGGGAAATATAGCAAGACCTGCATATCTTAAAAAATAAAAAATAAAAATAGCCAAGCATGGTAGCATGTGCCTGTAGTTCCCAGTTACTCAGGGTGCTGAGGTGGGAGGATTGCTTGAGCCTAAGAGTTCGAGGTTACAGCGAGCTATGATTGTGCCACTGCACTCCAACATGGAATGACAGAGTGAGACCCTGTCTCAAAAAAAAAAAAAAAGGCCATAAAATTAACTATCACAATATGATACAATAGCAATAATGTTATCAGCATAATTCTGGACAGCCTCTAGAGGCCGAGTGATCTGGGAGGCAGAGTGGACCCAAGACTTTCTCTACCTGCCATGTTCTGGGGAATCTTGGACCCAGAGCTGACTTCTGGCCTCCACAATCCACTCACTGAGAAATGCTCTCCATCCGAGGCCCACCCAAGGCAGCCTCTCCTCCTAGATGGCAAAACAAGAGCTGGGACCTCCACCCCTCAAGGAGCTTCTTCCCTCATAGGCTCCTGCATAGGCCAAGGCAGGGGGAGACATTTTTTCTTTTCTTTTTTTGAGACAGCGTGTTGCTCTGTCCCCCAGACTGCAGTCTAGCTGCCTAATCATGGCTCACTGCAGCCTCGACCTACTGGGCTCAGGTGATCCTCTCACCTCAGCCTTCCAAGTAGCTGGGACCACAGGCACATGTCACTGAGCCCAGCTAAATTTAAAAAAAAAAAAATTCTGTAGAGATGAGGTCTCACTGTGTTGACCAGGCTGGTCTCGAACTCCTGGGCTCAAGCAGTCAACTCACCTCTGCTTCCCAAAGCGGCTGGGATTACAGGCACGAGCCACCATGCCTGACTGGCCACTTTTACCAGCGCTATCGAGGAGCACCCCTGCCCACTGGCCCCCACAGAGCTTGAGTGGAATAGGATGTGCCCCACCCAGTCATCCGAGACTTGTCCGTCAGACTCCTTAATTGAGGCTTCTTTTAGAAGTGGAGAGTGTCACTCCAGAGAACCAGAAAGTCCAGTAAAAAATGTTTCCAGAAGTAAATGATGACTCCAATGTTGAGCCATGACTTTCCCTTTCACTCTTACCCACTGTGGCTACACTCAAATTCTTAAGCTTTAGTAGAAATGTGTGCGGAATTGGCTCCTGCCGGTGGGTTCATGGTCTTGCCGACTTCAAGAATGGAGCCACGGACCTTCGCGGCGAGTGTTACAACTCTTAAAGATGGCACAAGTGAGCAGTAGCAAGGTTTACTGTGAAGAGGAAAAGGATAAAGCTTCCACAAGGTGTAAGGAGACCCAGCCTGGTTGCCTGCTGCTGGCTGGGATGGCCAGCTTTTATTCCCTTTTTTGCCCCTGTCCATGTTCCATTTCTGTCCTATCAGACTGCCCTTTTTTCAATCCTCCCCACGATTGGCTACTTTTAGAATCCTGCTGATTGGTCCGTTTCACAGAGCGCTGACTGGTGCATTTTACGGAGTACTGATTGGTATGTTTTACAGAGTGCTGATTGGTGTGTTTTACAATCCTCTTGTAAGACGGGAAAGTTTCCCAGGTCCCCACTCAACCCAGGAAGTTCAGCCAGCTTCACCTCTCAGAATTATTATTTTAAAACTCAGATTCCTAGATGCAAATATTCAAAAGGTGTCTCAGGTATGGCCAGAAATCTGCATGATTTACGGGCACTCTGTGATCCCTAGAAGCATTGCTTTAGGCCTTCCCAGACCTAGGAAACCTTTAAGAAATTTCTTTTCATGGAGCAAGATTCTTTAGAACCCAGAAGCATATTAGAGTCTCACACATTCTCACACGTGCCACGCTGGAGAAGCCAGACATGAAAGTGAACCCTGCTCGATACCATTTCTACAAAGTTCTAGAACAGGCAAAATTACAGGGATAAAATCCAGTGGCTGCCTGGGAAGGGGCACAGAGAGAACTTTCTGGAAAGATGGAAACATTCTTAATTTGGTTATAGTATCTTAATTTTGGTGATAGTTATTACTAGTATATACTTTTGTCAAAAGTCATTGATGTGTACACTTGAAGTGAATTTTATTCTATGTAAATTATACCTCAATGAAATCATTTTGAAAAGCTATCACATCGCAGAAAATAAAATTGATGTTTCAGATTTTTTTAAAAAATCATGTGTACATGGCACCACTTATGATTACATCTATGAATGCACGTGTAAGACTCACTGCCTCATTTATGCATGAGGTATTGAGTGCTCACTGGCCAGAAACAAGCCAATATTTTATTTGTATATTACTTATGTTCTTGCTTTATGCAAGAAATATGACTAGGCTCAGGCCTTTGTGCAGGGAGCTCAGGGAATGAGAAGCACAGGGAATGGCCCTGCTTTGAGGGAACTCGGTTTTTAGGAGATCCCTGCATGTTTCCTGCACCCTCACCTCATGTTAGACTCCTCTGGGTGGAGATACACACACACAGACACACACACACACACTCCTCAGCAAGAAGGAAACACACAGTGACTAAACATAAGACCCCAAAGAGGAAACTCTAGAGGGAGTGAAGCTGTGGGCTTTGACCTCAGGTATCAGTTGTGCCCTGAATGTGTGTGGCCTGAGGACCTTTGGCAATATGTCCCTGAAGGCACCTGTGCATTCTCGAAGGCCCCCAACAGAAATCCCTGCAGACTGCCAGAAACCCTGGATTCTAGCCCCTGTTTTGCCAGTTGACTCACAGAGTCACATAGGGCAATCATAATCCCTCTTAGGGTCTCAGTTTACCCATCTGTAAAGTATTGGACTGGGTGAGAAATTACTAATTATGATTTGGCTCAAGATCCCATTCTTCAAATGAAATCCCTTACAGAATCCCAATATAAATGGAGGGCATCTATGACTGCAAATGGGGTTCAGGGGCCCATGCTCCTTGTGTCCTCCTTGTCTGCTTTGAGGACCCCTAAGGTTCTTGATAATTGTTTGAAGACTACTAGTCCTACTGAAACTGACTTCATGGAAACTCTCCACGACCCCAGCCACCATGACCTCAGAGTAACTCCATCAACCTGAGACTGCACATAACCTCACTCAGGGAACCCCAGTGAGAAATAATTCTGTTAGATGCTCCCAAAAGAGCCCAAATTTCCTCTGAGAATGCCTGCCTGACCAACCACTCAACTGCCTGACCACGCCATGGCCCTGTCTACCTAGGGAAGCTCTTACCTCCAATCCTGCCTTCCCTGTGAATTCAGAAACACCTAGAAGTCAATTCCAAATGGAACTGGCTTATCCTAGGAAGTCCACTCCTAACCTCAGATGATGGAGGCTCCTTTGCTCTAGCATCCCTCCTCTTTCCTAAGACCCTGACAGGGGAAATGTCATCATTCTTGTCACTCTGCTTAGAAAGATGCGCCAGGCACTGTGTTATGCACTTCACATGGATTACCACCCTACGAGGTGGGCCTTATTGTTACCCTGTGTTAGGATTCTTGTATTGCTATAAAGAAATACTTGAGACTGAGTAATCTATTATTAAAGAGGTTGAATTGGCTTATGGTTCTGCAGGATGTACAGGAAGCATGGTGCTGGCACCTGCTCAGCTTCCAGGGAGGCCTCAGGAAGCTTATGACCATGGCACAAGGTGAAGGGGGACCAGGCATGTCACATAGGGAAAGCAGGAGCAAGAGGGGGGCAGGGGGAGGTGCTACACACTTTAAATGACCAGATCTTGCAGTAACTCACTATCAAGAAAACAGCACCAAGCCATGAGACCTGTCCCCATGATCCAAACACCTCGCACCATGTCCCACTTCCAGCACCGGGGATTACAGTTCAACATAAGATTTGGCTGGGGACAAATATTCAAACTGTATTGCCTCCTTATGCAGCTGAGGGAAACTGAGACTCAGGGTCACTAAGGGGAGGAGCTGGGATTTAGGGTGAAGTCAGTGCTCATGGCACAGGCTGTGGGTGCTAAGGTCGCTTGTCTGAGCCTCATTTCTAAGGCAGGGAGGACAAGTTGCCAGCACGATGACATGAAACCGTCCACATGAACGTCCTGAACATGGCACCGCCACGGCAAGCTCTGTAAAAATCAGCTCCAAGTTACAGATCCCGCTTCCAGAAACCAGGTACCAGTCTTTCATAGAAAATAGGATTTATTTTCACATTTAAGGTGAACACAAATATATGTTCCAGAAACGTTTTATGTATAATACATCATCAGTAGATTGAATTTCTTTAACACACAGAAAAATCAAAGCCTACCAGGAAATGCATCCCTCCAGAGCACAGGAGCTTACAGGCCACTTCTGTTGGCAACACAGGAATTCACATTGTCTAGGCACAGCTCAAGTGAGGTTTGTTCCCAGGTTCAACTGCTCCTACCCCCATGGGCCCTCCTCAGAAATGACAGCAGCAAACCAGCAGGCTTCACAGTAACCAGGAGAAACGATCTCAGCTGGGGGAACCTTCAAAAAAGCCCTGAGTTGTGTTTCAAAAGCCAAGCTCTGGGGTCTGTGGCCTGTGTCACCAACTCAGGTCACACCACAGCATGGGGAAGTTAGTGCTGCAGCTTCACTTCTAGTCAATCTTGTTAATTAAATTATCCCAATTAGGAAGACAACATTAAACAGGTACTAGAGTCCTTTTGCAAAACTGACTGTCCCCCTTGGTCAAGGAAAAGGCCTTCACTTGGATGCTAACCCATCACCACCACCATGTCCAAGGCACAGATGAATCTGGGTTGGGCAATCAGAGGCAATGCTTGACGAGGGGTGGGTGACATCACGTCCACAAAGATGCCCAGAAATGAGGTGGTGAGGAAGGGTGGGTATTAGGAAGCAGTGTGGTGGGTCCGGGCCGAGGTCCGACATCCCTGAGCAGCCTTCCTCAGGCACACCGTGACGGTGGAGTGGGCACAGGTATCATTTTGGGCACCTTGGCTGAGAGCCGAGGCAGCCACCTGGGTGCATGGACATTTGCAGCTGCCACCATCCCAGCACCCTGGCCACAGATTAGCTCAATTGGCCACAGTCTGTGATAACAATCTTCTTGGATGTCTTCCCACTCTTAGAGCCGAAAGATTCTATTTTCTTCACAACGTCCATGCCCTCTTTGACGTGACCGAACACAACATGCTTGCCATCCAACCTGTGAGGACGGGTGACCCGGGTGAGCAACAGTGTAGCGCAATGTCATCCAATGCCATGGCCCCAGTCATGGAATTAGTTACCGAAAACAGCAATTCTGAAAGGAATCCCCATGTAATACCTAGATCTACCACCAAAGCTCAATCAAGCCTTGTTGAGCACCCTAGATACACCCCAGAGGATGCCTGGCTTCTGCCACTCATGTTGTGACCTTGCCTCAGGTCACGTAGCCTGAATCCTGGTAACTCCATCTATCAAAAGTGGAGTATTCTGGCCGGGCACGGTGGCTCCAGCCTGTAATCCCAGCACTTTGGGAGGCCGAGGTGGGCGGATCACGAGGTCAGGAGATCGAGACCATC
>NW_012113141.1:12893456-12899329 GCF_000951035.1 Colobus angolensis palliatus | reverse complement strand
GCACAGGGAGGTAACAGGATACTGAAATGCTCTGAAGAAAGAAGAAGTCCATACAAATGGAACCACGTTAACGGTCATGAATGATGAGTCAAGAGCCAAAGGAACAAGGGTGGTGAAACTGCAGAGTCCTGGGCAGCTCTCAACTCAAGAGAGTCCAATAATGTAAAAGGCGGCTCAGTTCAGCTCCGGCAAAGCTGGCGTTGTTTCAGCCAAGAGCAGACCTGCAGGATCCACTGGGGTCCCATGAAGGAGCAAAGAGCAGGCTGAGCCAGCAAGGACCTGCCCAGCCCTGCCAGCCACATCTCTTAGGCTTGGAGGCTGGACACTTCTACTGTCCGCCCCACCTAGGTCTCCCTAAAATCCTCGGAAATGGGCTTTACCAAGTCAGCTCCCAGCCAGCTCATCACCAGGTGCCCCAGGGCTATGACATTTGGGACTCTGGCCAGAGAAATTTATCCAAGAGGAAAATGTACCAGGAAAGAGACATCCCTAAAATCCATGGGCATTGAAAACAGGGCCCTTACAGGCCTGTGGCTATCTGCAGGCTTATGATAATACACGGGCTTCATTTGGAAATCTGCTGATAACCAAATGTCTGCTGCAGCATTGCCAAGGCTCAGCCCACGGTCAAGACAAGCCTGGGAAACTCCAGGTTAAAACTACACAAGTGGGCTTCTACTCAGTCCCTCCTGAGGCCTCATAATATGTTTTGCAACATTTCCCAAATGTATCTGGTAGAGAAACCCTTTCCTGTGTGTGTGTGAGCAGAACACACTGAGAAAATTCCAGATGACAGCAACAATGGGAACCCAAACCATGACAGAGTTGCAGGAACAACCGCGATTCTCCTTTGATTCTTCCACTAACTTTCTCTTTCTCATGCAAACACACAGCCTGGGAGAGGGCCACTGTCCCAGAGCAGATGGCCTGGCTGTAAACTGCCTGCCCCTAAAAGTGCACGAATCCTCCTCCAGCTGCAAGGCTGCCCACATTCCCAGAGGGCCTGGGGCAGGGAACTCACCAGTCTGTCTTTATGGTGCAGATGAAGAACTGGGAGCCATTGGTGTTAGGACCAGCATTAGCCATGGACAGGACACCTGCAAAAACCAGCAGAGCTGAGCCACGCTGCCCCTGGAGGCACCTGCCGGGGAAGGCATTAGAAAGGGCAGATGGTGCAAACCACACCAGGGACATTTGAGTCTGCAAATCCTGGGACCCGAACCAGGGCCCGATACCAGCCCCCCAGGGTGTGTCTGCCTTTGCTGTCCGCTAGTCCTCAGTGGGGTGGCCTGAGAGGACAGGGCCTTGTGGAAGCTCTCAGTGGTAGGGCTGGGGCGGGACCCGGGGCAGGACTCCAGGCCCTGACCTCCAGACTTCTCCACCTACCACCTTGGGTCTTATAGGTGACAGGATGCTGCCACAATAACCACCCTGGCTTCCAAACAATTTGCTTTTTGTCTAAGCAAGATTTTAAATGTTGCAACAATTCTTTTTTTTCTGCAACAATTTTTTTTTTGAGATGGAGTCTCGCTCTGTCGCCCAGGCTGGAGTGCAGTGGCGCGATCTCGGCTCACTGCAAGCTCTGCCTCCCAGGTTCACGCCAGTCTCCTGTCTCAGCCTCCCGAGTAGCTGGGACTACAGGCACCCACCACCACGCCTGGCTAATTTTTGTATTCTTGGTAGAGACGGGGTTTCACCATGTTAGCCAGGATGGTCTTGATCTCCTGACCTCGTGATCCGCCCACCTCGGCCTCCCAGAGTGCTGGGATTATAGGCGTGAGCCACTATGCATGGACCATTCTGCAACAATTCTAAGTGTCCTAGAATTTCCAACCCAAAACTCAGAGGACAAATAGGGAGGTGGCCAGGGCCTCCATTCTGCTTAAAGGTTCTTCCGCAAAGTTCCCAAAGGAAACCCTGCTTTTTAAACTGAGAGATGAGAAAACTCTAGGGAAACTCAACAAGCCAGAAATGCTGAGACGGCCTGCAGTGCCGCAGGGAGGAAGGGCCTCATCAGATACTGGGCGGTGACCGCATGTGGCCTCTCAGGGCCTGCTGGGGCTTCCAGGCCAGGTCAGAGCTGTGGGGACACTCACCCTAGGGGCGGCCCCCACTCACCCGGCCCCACGTGCTTCAGTGTGAAGTTCTCGTCAGGAAAGCGGCTTCCGTAGATGGATTTCCCGCCTGTGCCATTGTGGTTGGTGAAGTCGCCCGCCTGTGAGCACACAGCACCTTCTGAATGGCTGCCATGGAGCAGATGGGGGCCACGGCCCCGACACTGGCAGCAGCCTCAGCCCACCCAAGCCCACCCAGTTGGCGCCCCTCAGGTAAAGCGGTCAATAAACATCCAATAAAATAAGAGCTAATTAATAAGAAAAATAAGCAAAAAAAGAAAAAAAAAAAGACAAAACTTAAATATCTTTTGTCGGAGTAACTACTTTTGTTTCCAAATGACTTAATTTTTGTCTGAGCAAATTTTTAGGTAATCTTCAAAGGACCTGATGGCCATTCAGAGATGATACTTAGTGACCCAGAATTTAACCCACTCCTCCGGGAGGGCAAGGAAGAGGCCAGAGGCTCCCCACTTCCCGAGTCTCGTCTGTGGGAGCACCAGCAGCTGGTCCAGACCAGGTCCCCTCACTGTCCCCGCACTGCCCCTTACCCCGCCCAGCAGCTTCCCCAACCCTTGCAGACCCAGGACAGAGTCTGCCCAGGGCTGGCATCCTTCATCAGGCCTCAGCTAAGGCCCGGGCAGCCCTGGCCAAACCTGCATGGGGCACCCATGGCCAGAAGAGCCCGGTAGCAGCCCCTATGCCTAGTGCTGCCCAGCCCAGGCCATGGCTGGCTGCTGTTTTCCTGAGATGGGATCCTTGGGTGAGAGAGGGGAACTGACCAGCTGAAGCATCTGCAGGTGTCAATTAGGTGCTTGCTAATTGATATCCCTCCCAACGGATGACTCAGGACCCTGGCCTGGACTCCCAGTGCCACCGCCTTGTGCCAGGGAGCCCTCTAGCCCTGGAGTCCCCAGCCTGGCTCAGGACTTCCACCTCAGTTCCTGCTTTACCATCAGCCTCAGGGCTGGGCCAGGCCTGCCGTCCCTGTGTTCACCCCATATCCAGGCCTCACCACACATAGACGTCCAGCCCCAACCCACCGCCCCTTACCATGATACAATGACAGTCACTGGGTCAGGGTAGAGGGAATGGGGAGAGAATTCCAGGCAGAAAGGTCTTCAAAGAGGTCATGACAGCCATGTCCCTGCGTCCAGGCTCTGCCTGCCCAGGATACCCAATCCCTGATCTTGAAGATCTGTGCTAAGAGGACCAGCCTGGGTCCTGGCCCCCGGGAAGCTCCTGCTGTAACACCTACCCCCAAACCTCTGACACAGCAATACCAATGCTTGTGAAAACCGAGCGTGGCACATGACTGAAAAACATTCATTTCACCGAGAACAATGCCTTTCTCTGGGAAGGGAAGCTCCAAGTCCTGGCATGTGTGTTCCTGCCCTGGACCCATCTTCCTCCTCCGCCTCTGCCGCTTCTCCCTCTCCCTCTCTTATCTCCCGCACCAGTGCTCAGGGGCACGCAGGGGACAAGGTCAGAGACCACTGGAATATGCTGGCTCTTCAAAGCCTTCAGGGCCACCCCCAGCACATCCATCCCCCAACCCAGCTCTGCCTTGATAGACTCCACCTCCCAGTCCCCTGGGCAGGGCCTGCCACTGGCCTGGAGTGGCAGCGGGTTGGGGCTGGGCTTCCATGTGCAGTGAAGCCTGGATACAGGGCTAATGCAGGGAGGACAGCCTGGCCAACAGAGCAACTGCAGCTGCCCTGCTCAACACCTTCCTCATACCAGGCATCTTCACACACCCACAAGGCAGCTCCTGCTCTCATCCCCCCTTACAGAAGAGGAAACCATGTTACCTGGCACATGAAGGAAGGGATCACCCTGTGGAAAGTGGAGCCTTTGTAGCCAAAGCCCTTCTCACCAGTGCACAGGGCTCTGAAGTTCTCTGAGAGTCGAAGGGAGACACAGGTTAACACAGCCAGGCCCCAATTCCAGGGTCATACCTGTTCCAGCCAAAATCCCTGCTACATCCCCAGCAGTGAACAGCGGGATAAAGACCCTGGCCCACCTCTTGGGTCTGCTCTGCCCAACTCGCTATGTAACTGGACAAGTCACTCCCCTTCCCTGACCTCAGTACCTGAGCACTGTGACAAGAGTACAGGCTCATGGCTGTGCTGGCACCAGCAGGGCAGTGACTCAAGGGCTATGTGCCCACCACCCTGCCTCATTGGGGACCAGGAGTGGGGAAGTCTCTGGGAAATTTACGTGTGCCTTCCACTGGCTCTGAGGCTCCCAGCTACTATGAGAGAGGAGGGCAGAGCCAACGTTGAGGCCCAGAGAGGGATGGAAGAGCTGTCCCAGGGCACCCAGTGGCTGAGCCACACATGGAGCTCCCATTCGTCAGGGGTCTCTGAGCCCCAATTCTTCTCACTACGCCACCCACCTTGCCCTGCCTGGTCCCCTTCCCATCTCACAAGGCCCCACGCCCTGTCTTACCAGCTGTCTTTGGGACGACATCTGCCTTCAGCTGTTGGGGGAGAAGAGGGACAAAAGTGGGTGGTCATTGGAGAGGCAGGTGAAGGTGGGTGTCTCTCAGCACCCACCCACCCCCACAGCGGCCAAGGAGGCTGAGGAAGAAGCATGTGGACATTCCATTCCCATTATTGCCAACTCGAGTAGGCGGCAGCTCTATCATTTCTGGGAGCCATTTCCTGAACCCAAGGCTGGAGGAGATGGCCTTGGTTTCCTAATCTGTCAGAAGAGATGACAATGCTATCTTGGCCTACTTCTGTGGACACAGCTGGCACTGCTCCCACAGCTGGGCCCAAAGCATCAGAAACTCAGGCAAGAAAGTGGGTCTAAGGTAGGAGCCAGTCCAGCTCTTCGATTTGGGGATGGTAAACTGAGGCCCAGGGAAAGGCATGCTCCCAGGGAGGGGTAGTGCTCCCACAGCTGGGCCCAAAGCATCAGAAATTCAGGGATAAGAGAATGGGTCTAAGGCTCCTCGATTCGGGGTTGGGAAACTGAAGCCCAGGGAGAGGCATGAGGGTGTGGGGAGGGAAGGCTGAAGCCCCATCCCAGCCAGCCTCTAGCCTCGAAGCTGCAAGACCCACCCTTGAACCAAAGGGAAGCAGGAAGGGTGTCCCTACCTTCCAGAAGAAACTGAGACTGAAAAAGAAATACCAAGGGCTCCCTGAGAAACGGGCCAGTCAACACGAACTGACCTCTGCTGTCAATGTGAGGCCGGGCTGAAGGCTCCACTAGGGCTTTCCCTCTAAAGTTACCTTAGTGACTGTTTCTTACTTTGCTTTATAAAAGACCCAAAGAGTTTGGGCTGGTGCTGAGTGTGACTCCCAAGGACGGTGGCAGGGCAAGGTTCCGGGCACAATGCCTCTGAATGTGTCCCAACTCGCAGGAGGGGCATTCTGGGGTCCACCAGGTGGCCGGGCCCGAGGCCTACTGGGCCCGCACTACTGCTGGAAACCACCTCTCGCTCCATTTCCCAGTACCCCGAGTGTGAGCCCGACCGCGGGGTCGGGGTCGGGGTCGGGGCCGGGGCCAGGGCGTGCTCCGCGTTGTGCAAGGGCCGCCACGTGAGCACCCGCTGGACCACAACGCTCACCCCAAGCCCCCCGACACCCACCTCAGAGCTCCGGATCTAGGCTCAGCCCCAGAAAACTCCTGGAGCCCCTCTCTCGTCCCGGGGCCAGCTCAGGGGTGCTGGGCCCTCCCTCTCTGCGATCTGACCTTGAGCTTTCTCCTCCACACGTGCCCTCCCTCCCGTCTCCCCGGCTCCAGTGCTCCGAG
>NW_012113141.1:12791708-12892796 GCF_000951035.1 Colobus angolensis palliatus | reverse complement strand
CGGGCAGCGCAGCCAGCCGGCGAGGCCGCGGGGCGTGAAATGCTTTGGAACACTCCCGCCTTCAGGCCCAGAGACCGGGAGAACAGACACCACCTGGCAAAAGGATGTTCGTACCACGTTTATTAAGGTACCAGCAGACTTTTTTTAAAAAGGAAAAACTGCTAAAACATTATTAACTCAAAAATATGAGCATCTACACGTTGCAATTTGAATAATATAACAAAAGTCTACCTTTGAGGCCTTTATAGGTAAGGCTCAGGGCCCTTTATAGGTAAGGCTCAGGCCAAATAAGCCTCCCTGCTGCCCTAGGTCCTGCAGTCCGAGACGGTTAGAGAAAGGTGAGATGAGAGGCGGGATTAGTGAGCCAGAGGCGCAAGAGGGAGGAGATAAGCTGAGACACCTCCCATGATGCCCACTAGCCTGCTTGTCCCGGCCTGGGCCTGTCTCTAGTTATTTCTGGGGACCAGACCTGCTTCCAGCAAGACTGAAAACGCAACCTGGGCTCATCATGCTCCTTCCAGGCCCCCAGCCCTCCCAGGACTGGGTCTGATCCCTCCTAGGACCCACACTGACAGCCCCAGTACCCGGCCAGCCAGGGCAGCCACCTACCCCCTCCCATCAGCATGCACCCCGGGAGGGGACTTAGTGGGGAGACCCACAGCAGGAGCATTTAAGCCCCATGTGCTGAGGGTGGGCTTCCCAGCAGCAAGAGCCACCCTCACTGCAAGGTGGTGGGAGGCCTGCAATAAATGGATGCCAAGCAGGGACTTGAGAGAGCATCTGGCCCAACACTAGTACTGTCCCCAGGGGAAGCTGAGGCCTGGACACAGGAAGGCACTGGCTAGGACTGGGGAGCCCTGGAGTCCTGCTGCCAGCTTGTGCCAGTGCTCCAGGCCTCTCTGGGCCTCAGTTTCCCATCTGGAGGGTAAGGGTGTGATCATGCTCCTTATTCTGCTTTTGTCTCACGTCTGTTCTTAGGATAAAATGAACTAGAGAGAAATGGATTTGTCAACTAAGTACTGTGCCTGTGGGCATCTGTGATGGATACAGTCTGGACTGTCTTTCTCAGGGTTTGGGATTCAGAGAGCAGTGGTCTCAGTTAGAGCCCTGAGGGGCCAGAGAAAGGGGTGGAGCTGAGCCTTGGAAGCAGGTGGGCCTGAGCAGGGACCAGCTCTGGACTGACCTGCCCCAGATTCTGAATGGGCTCATGGGAACAGGTCGGGCAGCAAAATGCCAGCCAAGCAAATTCATGAGGTCAGAGCAGTGTCCTAGCTTCATGAGAATGCTGGCTTGGCCTCTGGAAGTTTGGCTAGCTTGGCGTCTGGAAGTTCATAGTCCCCCTTCTCTGATTCCTGGCCTAGGAGGGGCCTAGGGACCCAGCGAAGCCCAGGTGGGATGCATTCTAGGTCCCAGCCCAGAATGGGGCCTCACTCTGCCCTGGGGAGCAGCCCCTCCTTTCTCTTGATTGTGCCCTGAGGTGAGCGGGCCTGAGTGGGGAGCCCACCTGAGCCCTCAGCACATGTCCCAGACCCTCCTCTACCAGTGCATCCTGATTTGAGAGCAGAGGAATCACGCCATGTGCCTTGTCATGAAGCTTCCTTAAGGCCCCAGGCTTCCCTGCAGCCAGTTCCAGGCCCTGAGTTCACAGGACCTTCAGCCACAGCGGGTGGCTCAGCGTACCCTGTTGTTTCTCAAGCCTGCTCCTAGGGGAACTCAGTTTATGCTCCATCCTGATGAAGCGTGAGCAGCCCCACTCCAGGGGAGTGCTGCCTTCATTCACTGGGCCACTTCAGTTCTCAGAACCCTTTCCCAGCTGTGGACTCTGCCTGAGACGCAGCTCTGTTTTGCAGATGGGGAAACCAGGCCTGGGGAGTGAATTGCCGAAGGGCAGGCTGTTGGAGCTGGGACCAGTCTGTCTGACTTCACAATCAGGGTTACTGCATGTCAAACCCTTCTCACTCTCACCACGAAGCTGATCCTTGGGACAGGGTGAGGAGGCAAGAGAGATAAGCCTGGGCAGACAACACAGTAAGATAGAAACCGTGGGGTTGGCCAGGGGGCTGTGGTACTCAGGGACTAGGGAGGTGGTTTAATAGTGAGCGTGAGCTGAAAGGCCTGTGGGGACCCAATCACAGAGGGCTCTGATGGCCTGGCTGAGGTCTGACATTGTTGGATAGCACTGGGGAGTCATCAGTAGTGCAAAGACTCCATGCTTAGGACTCTGGACTGGGAACCAGCTTCTTTCATTCATGTTACTCCTTCCACTCTCTTTGGAAAAGCAAACGTCATCACTACCTTCGGTCTGAGCCAGAGAAAAGCCTACCTTCCCCAAAGGCTTAGCTATGATGTCATCCCTTCCTGTGCTATTCTCAGTGGTATTAGGAAGAAGGAAAGTTCATAGGCTAAGCCATGAGCTGAACATATGCCCAGCCCTTGAGGGCTCCAGGCCCAGGTGACATCAGGCAGGTGTTAGCACTCACCTGGCTCCAAGGCTATTTAAAGACTGTGTCATCCTCAGAAATAGCAGTGTTTCTCTCCACTCAGCTCACATGGTTTTTTATCCAAGGTGCTGATGAGTTTTGTCACCTAGGGATCCTGTAACACCACCTCTAGGCCTCACAAAGCCATAGAACAATCAGTTTGTGCTAAGCTGAGAATCTCATTCAGGGGTTGCAAACTCAGATGCCTGTGGGGGCCAGGCAGGTGATACACATGAGTGGTGCAAGCTGGTAAGGATGTAGGGAGTGAGGGGAGGTGGCACTGTAGCCAAATAGCTAATGGATGTCCCAGGTAAAGAGTTAGCTGCTGCCCAGGCCATTGTTGTATATAGGACTATGGGTCCACACAGGCCACCCAGGTTTTCTCATCTTTCAATAAAAGCTGAAGACTTTAAGTTTTGTAGAAATCCAGTTTTCAAATGTTTGAAATGAATTTTAAAATAAAATTAAACACTGAATGAGCTGTAAACAACATATCCAAACTAGATGAGGACTCTGGACCAATAGTTTATAAGCTCTGATTTCCACTGTACTGGTGAGAGGAATGAAGCTCAGAGACGGATGGGGAATGGCCCCAGGCCATGCAGCTGGGCAGTACCAGGACTGTGGTCAGACCCTTTCTTCACTCTCCCCATGGCCTTTTCTGCAAAGTTCACTCAGCAGACATGATTTCAGAGCACCTACTGTGTTCTGAGCCCTGAGCTTCACCCTGGGGATTCAGAAGGACAAAGGGACAGGAGGTTACGGTGCCCTGAGATGGTGGAACTGCTGAACGAACCTCTCCCAGGTGGCCCTGTGTGTGGCAGGAGTGAACGCTGTGGTTGTTGTGGGGTACAAAGTTACAGTTGTTCTGGAGAGGCCCTCCAGGAGGGGCCGGGGGTGAAGGTAGCCCCGCTGTGGGCATGAGGTGGGGTTTCTATAATATTAAATATCATGAAGGCTGAGATCATTGTCAGTGCCAGTCACTGGGTCATACAACCTGTGCTGCTGCCAGCCTAGACAATGGTCCTCAGATAGGATGAGGCCATGGACTTCATCTGTCTCGTTAGGCTTGAGGGGTTTGGGGTCCAGGATAGCATCTGTCATGGGGAGGGAAACAGAGAGAGGTTCCCTGCAACTCAGAAATCCACCAGACCCTGCTAATGGGCTGCTGTGGGACTCTCTGGGGATGGAGTGTCCCCAGTGGCCTTTGTAAAGTCAGTACATTCATCATCCTGTCTCTGCTGGCTTCTAAGAACCAGACCATGATGGGGAGGCAGAGGCAGAGAAGGGAGGTTGCACTGAGGCCCAGGGAAGTGGTGGGCACAGTGATCAGAGAGAGACCCACAAGGGGAAGATGGGAGGAAGCTCTCCTCTGGAGTCCAGCTGGACTTTGAAAGTTATTCGTGTGATCTGGGTCACTGCAGGCCACTGAGAGCGGAGCCAGCATGGTAGGGTGGAGCTCAGCAGGGTGTGGCTCACCCTCAGCTGCTGGGCTCTCACACAACCTGCCTGGCCACAGCCCCCCGCAACTCACAACTCAGCAGAGCTCGCCTTCTACAGGTGTCTGCGACATAATCCATGTTTGTTGTTTGAAGCCACTAAGTGCCGGGTCATTTGCCATGTGCAATAGATAACTCATACCCATAGGACCCCGCCCCGGCCAGGGCTCCTGGAAGATCCCGTTGCTCCATGCACAGCCAGTCCTGGATCTGCTGTCTCAGCAAGCTTGGTCACCAGCTCTTGGCAAGGACCTCACGGGCATGGTCAGGGAGAACTGGCCCAAGAGACAGGACTTCCTTGTCTTTGTAAAGACGTGGAGTGGGCTGGCTATTTCTGTCTCATGCCTCTGAGGGAGAATGAATGAAGCTTGGGAGAGTGGAGGATCTGGGAGAAAGTCCTCAGTGGCAGGGCCTGAGCTGGATCTGGCCATGGCATCCTATTGGCCTCTGGGAAGGGGACAGGGCCTCACTTTATGCCTCCGTGTTGGGCGCTCTGCACTTTGTAGATGTTGTTCTGAGCCTCAGGGTGACGCTGCAAAGTGGAGCTTGTTGTCCCTGCCTTACAAATAAAGGAATGGAGTCCATGAGAGATTAATGATGTGCCCAAGGTCACACTAGGGCCAAGCGGAGAGTGGAATTCTTCCCAACTGACCTGGCTATGTGTCTCCAGGGGCAGGTGGGCTCTGAGTGGTGTCTCTGAGCTGGCTTGTGCCAGACATCATCCCCTCCACGCAGCCTTTTCTTCCAGCTAGCCTGACACTGTGCTTAGTGATTGAGATCCATGATCCTATGTAGTCCTCACGATAACTCTGCAAGGAAGGTCTGTTATCTCCAGGTGGACACCAGGTGGCTGAGCTGGATTTGAACCCAGGCCTGGCTGACTCCACATCTGCACTCCCTCCCACTGACTGGGTCTTCTCACCCTAAAGAATCTACCATTGGCTCAGCCCTGCAGGATGACACGCAACAGTACAGCTAGGTAACACAGAAACACACTGACTTCATTTACACAGTCCCTGCCCAGAGTCAATAGAAAAGTACCTGGTCAGCAGGATCCACAAGGTTGCCAAGTTCAGTCCAGATTTGTCCTTGGTGCATGCCCCATTGCCACCTTTATTAACTGTTTACTGATTTGCAGTGGCTTTTCTCAATGCGTCATTATCCTCAGGAGAGGGTCCCACTGCCAGTTGTCTAGGAGTGGGGCCCAAGACTTTGCCAAGCCTAAAATGCTGCTCAGTCAGACTTCGCCTGAGCTCTGGGCTCTCTGCCTTGTGGGTGCAAGGAAGCAAGCAGCCTCCAATTCTGCAGTTTACCTTTTTTGGTCTGTTGTTTTGGTCTGTGCAATTTTGATGAATCTGCTGACTTGACCCTCTTTATCTCCACTGACTAACTCATATTGATACCTCTCCTTGCTCCATTAGAATAAATCTCCTTCTGGTCAACAATGCTTACTTTGTGATCCATATTGTCCACCTTCCAATCAATATGGTCCACCCTTGATGACTAGTGTTTGTCTTTTCCAATAAAGATAAGCGCCATGGTGAAACCCCGTCTCTACTAAAAAATACAAAAATTAGGCCGGGCACGGTGGCTCATGCCTGTAATCCCAGCACTTTGGGAGGCCGAGACGGGCAGATCACCTGAAGTCGGGAGTTTGAGACCAGCCTGACCAACATGGAGAAACCCCATCTCTACTAAAAATACAGAATTAGCTGGGCATGGTGGCGAGTGCCTGTAATCCCAGCTACTTGGGAGGCTGAGGCAGGAAGAATTGCTTGAACCCAGGAGGCAGAGGTTGCAGTGAGCCGAGATCGAGCTACTGCACTCCAGCCTGGGCAACAGAGCGAGACTCTGTCTCAAAAAAAAAAAAAAAAAAGATAAACGCTGTGGTAATAAGAATAGCTAGCTTTTGCTGCACTTAAATACACTGCACATGGTAAGGATTTATAACATTATTTCTTAATCCCTGTGTGGCCCTTGAGAACAAGTACTAGTATTAACTACTTTTTATAAATAGGGCCTCCAAAGTGGATGGAAGTCATAAGCCATCCAAGGTTACATGGGTCTTCCCTCATGTTAAGTGAGTGGCAGAACAGCCTGTATTTGGCCTTGCTCTGCTTAATCCCAGAACTTGGCTCCTGCCTCTAATGCTATCTTTGCTACTGTTGAATTTGAGTACAAAAGATCAGCAGGTCAGGCTGAGAGACGCCTCAATTTATGTCACAAAGATCTCAGATTGTAGATGAGCAGAGAGACTCAAACAGTTGACAAACTAGCAGCCTGTTCCTAGGACAGAGGGTCTGTATCACAGGCCCTGGGTTTGGGTGAGTCCAAGCAAATCTGGGGATCACAGCGGAAGCTTCAGCTCCGTGGGGACAGGCCCAGCCCACTCAGCAGGGAATCAAGGAGCAGGGACCCTGCGAATCAAGGGTGTTTGGAGAAGATCTAACTAAGGGTAGTCACGACAGAAGTGTGGTGGGGTGGCCACAATGCCATCTCTAGAGAGATGAGGGCTGCAGTGGGGCAGAGGCCACAGTGGGGCTTCATAGTCCTGACCAGGATGAGCAGGAGCCAGATTTGGGTACATGTAGACAGAAAGCTTCCTATCAGTAAGCGATATTGCAGAATGATAGTTTGAAGTAAGAAGCTCCCCATGGCTGAAGCTGTGCGAGAGATACCAAGTAAGGATGCCACAGAAGATGGCTGCTTGGCCTAAGTGATGGGGCCAGGTGACCTCTCTGGCTCCTTCTGATTCAGAGACTCTGCAATTTAGACCCCCTAAGTTGAGGCTGCTTGGGGGAAGAGAAAGTGCGGGGTGCAACCTCAGAGTTTTGGTTTTTTTTGGGGGGGGTTGTTGTTTTTAATTTTTTAATTTTTTATTTTTTGCAGACAAGGCCTCGCTCTGTCACCCAGGCTGGAGCTCAGTGGTGCTATCTGGGCTCACTGCAACGTCCACCTCCCAGGTTCAAGTGATTCTCAGACCTCAGCCTCCCGAGTAGCTGGGATTACAGGTGTGTGCCACCACACCTGGCTTATTTTTGTATTTTTGATAGAGACGGGGTTCACCACGTTGGTCAGGCTGGTCTTGAACTCCTGACCTCAGGTGACCCAACTGCGTCAGCCTCCAGAGTTATTTATTGGCATATCAGTGAGTGAAATGTAACATGAAACCATAAAAGCCAGAAGAGAATACTGACATATGGTTACTGGTTTCAAAGTGGTCAAAGTTTTCTAAGCATAGAGCAAATGCAAGGAAATGTAAGGAAAAATATGCAACAATCTGGTGGCATACCTGGCTTAAAACTCTGCATTTCAAAGGTGCCACTGGCACAGTTGGGAAGAATAACTTGTGTTTCTTTATTTCTCCCAGCCCTTTCCCTCCAAGCTTTGGGGCAAGCAGACTTCAGAAATAAGGACAAAGATGTCAATACTTGCCTTTAAGGTTTCAAAAAAAAAAGTTGGGGTACTTGCCAGTTGGTGTAGAAAATATGCATGATCACTCAGTCAGCCTTCCCTCTCAGGTGAGACCTTCATTCACCCCCAACCTGCAAAAGACCCTCATGGTTGGAGGAAGAAGGAAGTGAAGGGGAATCAAGGGAGTAAGACCCATCAGGGGATGTACGGGAGACCCTAGATGAACTCCAGGAATCCAAAAGCAGAGGCATCCTGAGCCGTGTTTCTGAGTAGAGCCGAGGAAAGGAGCAAGAACCCAGAGCCAGGCCCTTCCCTGGTGGGGAGTGCAACCTGGTTGCCTGGTGTGCCCAGACTGGTAGGGCTCCCAGCAGCCATGAACAGATTTCCTGGGGGCCCAAGAAGGCACAGAGTGACCCAGGAGCCTGAAGACCTGGAGGCCATGTGGTTGGACAAGGAAATGACAGTAGGGACTGTGTCAGTGGACCAGAGCCAGATGAAAACGAGGATCTTAGTAGACACCAGAGGAATCAACAAGTAGCCAGATGGATCCCAAAGTAATCTCAGCACTTTGCGAGGCTGAGGCAGGAGGATCGTTTGAGCCCAGAGGTTTGAGACCAGCCTGGGCAACATAGTGAGACCCTATCTCTACACAAATTAAATTTCTGAAAAATCAAAATTCTAAATAATTTCTAAATAAATTAAAATTCTAAGATAATTTTTAAAAACTAGGCAGGCATGGTGGTATATACCTGTCACTCTCCCTTACTCATGAAGGCTTGATTGGTGGCCCGTAGGCAGGCAGTGGTCATCCATACAGGATTTCCAACAGTTGGACCCCAAGCCTGGCACAGAGGACAGGGTCAAATTCTGGAAAAAGTGAGACGGGTCTCCAACCTAGACCCTGAATGGGCAGGGTCCAAACACAGAAGGCTGAGGGGACCAGGCAAGGTCCAAGTTTGAGAGCTGGATGCTGGCCAGGCCCTGGTCACTCTCCCTTACTCATGAATTCACTCACACTTCTTCATGGAGCAGCTACTATTAAGACTCAACTATGGCCAACCATGGTGGTTCACACCTGTAATCCCAGCACTGTGGGATGCTGAGGTGGGAAGATTGCTTGAGACCAGGAATTCAAGACTAGCCTGGGCAACACAGCAAGACCCCACCTCTACAAAAAATTAAAAACTTAATGGGGGGCGGTGCACACTTCTAGTCCCAGCTACTTGGGAGGCTGAGGTGGGAGGATCGCTTGAGCTCAGGAGATGGAGGCTGCAGTGAGCTGTGTTTACACCACTGTGCTCCAGCCTGGGTGACAGAATGAGGCCTTGTCTCAAAGGAACAAAAAAGGACTCAACTGTGTGCCACAGATGCCGAGGTCTTCGGCCATGCTAGTTGTCACTTGAGCTTCTAAACTGTCCCCATTAGAGTCAGGGCTCATCCTAGAGTCTGAAGGGGCTATGCTGCCAGTCTTCCCTGGTGCAGTGATTTTAAAACATGCAATTTCTTTTCCGCCCCTGGCATTGAGAGGTGGAGTCTTATTTCTCTTCCCTTGAATATGGGCTGGCCTCTGGGACTCACTTCTAACCAGCAGCATGTGGAAGAAGTAAGGCCATGTGTCTCCCGGCAGCAGGTCATGAAAGCAACATAGCTTCTGCCCGGCTCTTGCTCTTGGGCTCTGGTTCTTGATACCCAGCTCCCACACCATGAGGAAGCCCAGGCCACATGGAGAGGACACAGCGTGCTTTCCAACTGACTGCCTGGCTGAGGTCTCAGCTGCCAGACACGTGAGTGAGAAGGCCTTGAGAGGACTCCAGACCCAGCTACCATCAGACTGCGGCCATCTGAGAGCCCCTAGTGAGAACTGCCCAGCTGAGCCCAGTCAGTGCTAAGAACCACGAGAAAAGATAATGATAAATGAGTGAGGTTGTTTCACACCACTAAGTCTGGGGTGATTTGTTACACAACTGGAGATAACCAGAACTCCTGTTGAGGACATGCAGTGGATTCCTGATGGGGTTTGACAGGAGCCCTGGTCAGGCACCTCCTTCAGCCTGGGCTCTGTTCATGTGGTAGGTCTACAGAACCCCCAAACACCATAGCCCTGTGGGAAGTCATTATCCCTCCCCACCCCACCTCACCTCTCCTTCTAGACACCCATGTCAGATAATGGCATGACCACCCACCCAGGGATCCCAGTACAGACTGGGTGTCATCTTGTCATATTTGGCTGGTGCATGCCCATTTTATTTATTTATTTTTTTTATGAGGTCTTCTTATGTTGCTCAGGTCAGTCTTGGACTCCTGGCCTTAAGCAGTCTTCCTGCCTCAGTCTCCCAAAGTGCTCGAATTACAGGTGTGAGCCACCATGCACGCCCGCCCCCACCCCATCTAATTTACTCCTATCCATTCATTCCTTTGACAAACCTTTATGGAGCACCCACTGGTGTCAAGCTTTGTGCTAAATGGACCTGCCTGGTCCCTGTCCTAAAGGAGCTTACACTAAAGCAAAGAGAAGCCTGTCAAACTATTCATTACAAGTGCAGCCAAAAGTCTCAATAACTGTGTTTATTAATTAACCTAAGTACTGTGCTGAGCTCTTCACATTCATTCAATCATTGAGTCCCCATAGTAATCCCACGAGGAGGAGATTATAATCCAGAGATCATTAGCTTTATTTTATGAGGAAACTGAGGCACCCAGAGGTGGAATGAGGTTATGCCATTAGTGGGCAGTAGCACAGAGGTGAAGTTTCCTTCCCATCCCTCCCTTCTGCCACTGCAGTAGCTGAAGTTCTGTCCTGGGTCCTGCAGGAAGCACAGGCTGAGACATAGCTGAGAGCCCACGCGGTTTTACAGGGGAGTCGTGCCTGTGGAAGACCAGTGGCGAAGCAGGGCTGGGAAGGAACAGCCTCAGACAGCGACACAGATCTTCCCGGTCCTGGGCCAACCCAGCAGGAGTTCCTGAGCACAGGTGGCCATGAGAGGCATCCCCACTGAGCTCAAATGGCCAGGGCTGCTGTGCTCAGTATTTGCTGGGGCTGCCCAGGAAGCATGGTCTCTTGTTGATGGCTGAGGCGGGGTCTGTACTCTTTGCAGCTGAGCAGCAAATTCTTTCCTAAAGGGAGACCCCTGGGCTGCCCCCATGGCTGCTACCCAGACTGTCACACAGCCTTCTCTGTCATCTCTCCACCTCTGGGCACAGCCCTCTGCCCAAATTCTGTGTCTGGAGTGATGGCTGTAAAATGCACACCCTCCCTGTGAGATCCACCAGCCACTCCCCATCTCCATCAGGAGGAGGAACAGGCTCCCTCTTCCCCCAGCACCTCCCTGTGCTGTGTGGACTATTCAGGAATCAGACAGCCTGGGCTCACACCTGGGCTCCCCACTGATTGATGCTGCTAATATCGGTACCTCCTCCAGAGACTGCTGTGCAGTCCAATGGGATGCCACAGGGAAAACACTTAGTGTTAGGCTGCCACAGAGCAAGGCCAGAAATGACCTCCTTTAGGCCCAGACCTGCCTCTGGTCAGTTCAGGCACCGAACCCAGGAAGGTCTGACTTCCAGCCAGGGTGTCTTTGTTACCCTAAGTTCAGAGGAAAGAGGTAGCAGAGGGTCCACTCTGAGGCTGTCTGCCTGGTGGAGGGACAAGAAGGGTGGGTCCAGTCACCCCTGGCAGGAGTGGGTGTGGTTCCCCTGGGCTGGAGCTGGCAGAGTCACCGTAGGGAGAGGGGCTGAGCTCAGGGGAGAAAGGTGAGAGGGAAAGAGGAAGGACTCTGCATGTCTGGTGTAGAGGCCCTGCTCACCCTCCCTGTTCCTGACCCCGGCTCCAACCCCATCAGACTCTGCGGTTGGACTGTTGCTCAGGGCCCGGTCTTGCCCCCGCTAGGCCACCGTATAGGAGGCCTCGTGTGCTGAGGCTCCTGGTCTCGCCTGGCGCCAGCCTGACCCGCTCAGCCCAGCCCCTCCTCAAGGCTGTCCCCACAAGCCGTCTACTCCAACAAAGGGTCAGTGTCCTCGGGAGGGCAGGTGCTGCCAGGCGGGACCGCAGCCAGGCCTGCTGGGGAGTTCTGGGCGGTCGAATCTCAGAGGAGTGACCAGGGCCTGGCTATGTTGGGGACAGACAGGGCTGGCGGGATATTTGTTGTTTTTGTTGGTTTTGAGCCACTGCCCCTAGGAAGAGGTCAAGGTGAGGGAGGCAGGCAGAGGCTAGGGCTGGGGAGCTGGGGTACATTTGCCCAGTTTGCAACTAGAGTCCAGATGGGGGCCTCCCGGGAGGAGTAGAGGCCTACTGACCTCCCTGCCACTATCCCCAGGCCCCACCTCAAGACCCTAGGCCCCAGCTTGTCCTGAGACCCAGCAACAAAGAGCCAGAATCCACCCCATTTTCAAGCCAGGAAGGAGACTACCCTTTAGTGTGACAGCTTATACCCACCCCCACTTCCCTCTCTGCCCACTCTGTCAGCCTGTTGAAACTCCTGCTGGGGCCCACTGCCCGCCTCTCTGCTGCCAGACTGGGCCACCTGCCAGTCCCACAGAGTCAACCTTCAAACCCCCACAGCTGGTCAGTCAGCCCTGGGAGAAGTTGTCCCCCAACTGGGGCACACTTCTCTGAATACAGGCTGCTCACAAGCAGAATTTAAGCCATTGATGGGTCAGGGCTGGCAACCATCTGAGGCCACATCAATAAAGGCCAAGTCTCCATAACAAGGGAGGTCAGGTTTTCTATTTGCAGCTCAGGCCTGTGGAAATCAGACAATCTACAAGTATTGGAAGGAGTGTCACAGAACAATGACAAATGGTTGGAGGTTCCAGAGAGTAATGAATGAAAGCTACAGACTTCAGAACAACATGGGGGTAGATAAAAATCTGTCAAGGATTTGTGTATACTGTGCTTTTCCCATCAGATTATAAGCTCCTTGGAGGTCTTGTTCATCTCAGTAGCTCCTCCACCATCTCAGTCTCTTAATACCTGTCATCACTCAGCTCACAGTGATGGCAATAAATATTGGTAGATCAGTGGGTGGATGGATGGGTGAATGTATGAGTGGTGATAGAGTATGGACGGGGAGATGAGTGGGTGGGTGGATGCTAGGTGGGCAGGTGAATTGATGGACAGATGGCTGGAGAGTAAATAACGGACTGACTCCTACACTGGAGCGAGGATAGAATGGAAGCTGGCATAAACAGGCTTCTCAAAGATTTCTTACAGAGGCTGCAAAAGGCATGAAACGTAAGAGAAAAGGCAGATAACCTAGACTTCATTAGCATTAGCAACCTGTATTCATCAAAAGTCACCATTAACGAAATAGAATTAAGAAATGAAGCTACAGGCTGGGTGCAGTGGCTCATGCTTGTAAACCTAGTGTTTTGGGAGGCCAAGGCAGGAGGATCCATTGAAACCAGGAGTTCAAGACCAGCCTGGGAAACATAGCACAACTCTGTCTCTACAAAAAAAAAATTTTTAATAGAACTGGACATGGTGGCATGTGCCTGTATACAGTCCTAGCTACTTGGGAGGCTGAGGCTGGAGGATTGCTTGTGTCCAGGAATTCCAGGTTGCAGTAAGCTAGGATCACACCACTGCATTTCAGCCTGAGCAACTGAGTATCAAAAGAAAGAGAAGGAGGGAAGGAACGAAGGAAGGAAGGAAGAAAGGAAGGAAGGAAAAAAGCTACAAAGTAGGACAAGATAGTCACAATACATACATCTGACAAAAGTTCATATTCAGTACATATAGAGAACTTATATCAATCAATAAGAAAAGGGAAACAGCCCAATAGACAGTGGTCAAAAAACTTGAGCAAGCATTTTACACACACACAAAAAGGTATCCAAATGACCAGTAAGCATGTGAGAAGGTAGACAGACAGCATCTTTAGTCATCAGGAGAAAGCAAATTAAAGCCCCAATGAGATACTATTATATACCCACTAAAATGACTAAAATTAAAAAGGATTGCTGAGGATGTGGCATAGCTGGAACTTTCATACATTGTTAGTGGGAGTGTCAGTTAGTACAATAACTTTAGAAAACTGTTTGGCAGTTACCTACTAAAGCTAAAAATATGCTTACCTATGACTCAGAAATTCCACTTCTAGGCATATATTTAAAAGAAATGAGGGCCAGTCATGGTGGCTCATCCCTGTAATCCTAGCACTTTGGGAGGCCGAGAAAGGAGGATCACTTGAGCTCAGGAGTGTGAGACCAGCCTGGGCAACATAGTGAGATCTCATCTCTATTTTTTAAAAAATTAAAATTAAAGGCCAGGCACAGTGGCTCATGCCTGTAATCCCAGCACTTTGGGAGTCCAAGGTGGGCGGATCACGAGGTCAGGAGATCGAGACCATCCTGGCTAACAGGGTGAAACCCCATCTCTACTAAAAATACAAAAAATTAGCTGAGTGTGGTGGTGGACACCTGTAGTCCCAGCTATTCAGGAGGCTGAGGCAGGAGAATGGCGTGAACCCAGGAAGCAGGGCTTGCAGTGAGCCAAGGTCGCACCACTGCACTCCAGCCTGGGTGACAGAGCGAGACTCCATCTCAAAACAAATAAAAAATTAAAAAAAGGAGAAATCAGAATGTATGTCCACACAAATACTTCATATGAACGTTCATAGGTGCCTCAAACTGGAAACAACCTAAGTGCCCATGAACAGTAAGGTGAATACATGCATTGTGGTACATCCATACAGTGGAATGCTACTCAACAATAAAAAAGAACAGCTGCTGATGCAGGCAGCAACACGGATGAATCTCACAGACATTATATTAAGAAGAAACAAAAATCTTGAGGATATGCTATATGATTATGGAAAGTACAAGAGTAGGTGAAACTAATCTATGGTGAGAGAAGTCAGAATAGGGGCTACTTTGAGGGAGGGGGTCGCTGGAAGTGGGTACAAGGGAGCCAGCCTTCTGGAGTCCTGGAAATGTTTTAAATCTTGATCTGCATAGTGTACATAAGTATATATTTACCAAATTCTACATTGATGATCTGTGTACTCATTATATTTTTGTTATACTTCAATAAAGCATTTTAAAAACACAAACACAATTCCTTTATTCTAGAAGAGTTCAGTGTGCTGGCATGGAAGTGGAGCCCAGAAGGTGCATTATCTTCTCCCCTTCAAAGAGGTTTATTTCTCAGGATTTAGCATAATACATCTCAGGGGAATTGGGAAGTCCTTGTCTGAGGCAAGGGGGCTGGGCTAGATAATAAGGAGAAGATGCTCATATGGGGAAGTCCTTGGGGTGGGGTAGATGACAACAGGATGACATATGCCTGGGACTTTCCCACAAGCTCTTCCCAAGGCCACTGCACACTTGAGCTGCTGAGGCACTCAAAGAGCGCCGGCCAAGGGTGTCTGTGCCTCCCCACCATAGTGCACTGTACTCAGAGGGGTCGTGAGTCCTGGGGGCTTCCCACCACTGCCCCTCCTCTGTCTCCAGTGTGGGCCACTGTACCAGCTGCAGAGCTGAAATCAGAGGGGAATAGGGAGAAGGTGGGAAGAGGGGATCTGGAGCTACCTCCTGCCCTCCTGGACCTCAGCCTTCTCCTCTGTAATGCAGAGAGATTGTGCTACTCTTCCAAGGCTGTTCTCAATGCAGGTTCTGAAGGTTCCCTGGGTACCCCAAGCCACCCATGAGTCAAGGTGGCTTGCTAAGCACATCTGGAGAGCCAGAGGGCTCTGTCCACTGATTACACAAAGCCCAAGTCGTCCGGGCTTCTCCTTCCATGAGTCAGGTAGCATCACAGGAGGATGACACAGGTGAGCCTGTGAGGCCAGCCGACCAGGGCTGGGCACACCTCATGGTCAGAAGTGAGTCAGCCGGGGCCCGGCTTCACTCAGCCAGGAAGCCCATGGGATGGAGCTGGACCAGGCTGAGAACTAACCCATAACAGGTGCCAAGAGAGGAACTTGAGTCACCCTTGCCCCCTCTCTCCCACTGACCTCACTCCTGCCAATCAGGCACCCACCTTTTCCTCTGTACCTCCTTAGCATCCCTCTGGTCTCCCCATTCTGCGGCCCCCTACCTTACAGACTGCAGTAGGCCCCTCCCTGCCCTCCAATCCTAGCCCCGAAGTCCAGTCTCCTTCATTCTTCCAGGTGGATCGTTTTTCCCCTCCTTTATTCAGGCATAATTGACATTTAATACAATGCATGGATGTTAAGAATGAAGTTTAAAGAGTTTTGACAAATGCATACCCCTGTGCTACTGATACCCAGTCACGTCAAGGCATAGAATATTTCAATCACCTTGGAAAGTTTTCTCTACCCCTGCCTCCAGTCACCCAGCCTACACCCAAAAAACCCTCTGTGCTGACTTCTACCCCCAAGAAATGAGCTTTGTGGGTTCTTAAGCTTCACATAAAATATAATTTTTTAGTAATTATACAGTAATACTCCTTTATGTCTGGATTCTTTCATCCACTGTGTTTTTCGTCTTCATCCATCTTTTGTGACTTTATTGTTGGATAAGTTTCCATTTTATAAACATAACTCAATTTGTTTATTAATTCTCATATTGACGAACAACTAGACTGTTTCCAGATTTTTACTGTTATGGATAATGCTGCCCTGACCACTTGTGTACATGTTTTTGTGTGGATATGTCTTCATTTCTCTTGGGTAAATTCCTATAAGTTAACTCTCTGGGATATATAGTAAATATATGTTTATCTTTATAAGAAACTGCCAAACTTTCCCAAAGTGGTCGTACCATTATAGATGCCCGGCACTAATATATGAGAGGTCTGGTTGTTCCACATCCATACCAGCACTTGGTATTTTTAGCCTTGTTAATTTTAACCATCTGAGGATCTTTTTAAAAACCACTTCTAAACATCCCAAATGTCCATCAGCTGGCAAATGGACACACAAAAGGTGGTAAATCCACACAATGGAATATTAGTTGGTAATAAAAAGAAATGAGGTACTGATGCCTGACAGGAATGAACCTCGAAAACATTACGCCTGGTGAAAGAAGCTCGTCACAAAAGTCCACCTTGTGTAGGATTCCATTAATATAAAATGTCCAAAACAGGCAAATTTATACAGACAGAAAATATATTGGTGCTTTTCTAAGTCTGAGGGGATGGGAGGTTGGAGGATGATAGCCAGTGGGTGTGGGATCTCTATTTGGGGTGGTAAAAATGTTCTAAAATGTATTGGGGTGGTTCACAAGTCTGTGAGTATACTAAAAGCCATTGAATTAGACACTACCTGAAAAAGCTATCTGAAAAACCAAACCCACCACATCTAATTAGCAGGCTACCCCCTATAGCTCCCTACTGTCCTCAGAGTGAAGACCCAGATTCCCAAACCCAGATTCCCCCACGTTGTCTTCCTCTCCGGCAGGCCCCATGGAAACCACCACTTCCAGATGTACTCTCTGCCATGGGCCTCTGAGTGCCTGCACGTCCTGTTCCTGTGTGTTGGACTGTCGGTCCCACCTCACCTCTGACTCACCCTTTATGGTTCAGCTCACCTGATAGCCTTCCCTTCCCTCTCTCTTGTTCATTCATCCATTCATTCATGCAACAAGTAATTATTAGGCACCTGCTGTATGCCAGGCTCTATTCCAGGCACTAGGGACACAGCAGCAAACAAAACAGACTAAATCCCTCATGGCGTGCAGGAGCAAATAATTGAGCACTTAGTCAACCTGACGCGCCCTAGGCCCTGCCTGCTAGCCTGCTCCACATTTCCACAGTGCTTTGTAGGCACTTCTGTTTCAACACTAATCCATCTGAACTTCCACAAGTCAACAGTGGGTCTCCCTGACGAGGCTGGGACTTCATGAGGGTAAGGGCCAGGCCTACCTCTCCTGGGCATCAGAGCAAGGATAGTGCGTCCTCTGTGTGCACCGTCCCCCACATTCCACAGAGCCCTCTCACAGCCCTGGTCTCATCTGCTCACTCATCCGCTCTGTTCAGCAAGTGGGGATTGTGGAGAGGAGATGTGAAGGCAGGACGCCCACTGCCCAGGTGAGGCAATGAGGCCCTGAGAGTGCATGAGGCCACATGGCTACAGAAGCATGGCAACTGGCTTCTCTTACTCCCTGCCCTGGGCAGGCTCCTTGTGGCCTTGCCAGCTCTGAGGTTCAAGGATTGGTGTCACCATACCAGGAAGTGATTCCAGGCCCAGCAGGAACCACATGGCCCTGTGGGCCACCTTCTCAGGGCGTTGCCTAAGTTTCCATCACTCGGGCTGGGCAGCACGAGACAGGATGGTCAAGGAGCAGCAGCCTGTCTCCCGAGCCTCTTCCCTGCCCTCAGCCCAGCTCAGGTGAGTCACCAGCACCTGAGCATGAAGTCATCCTAGAGACTCCCTCTCTCAGGAGGTGTGCAGTTCACATGGGAAGTGTGAGAGGTGGACCTGTGAGGGCTCCTTAATGGTATGGTTAATGCTCACGGGGTGAAGGTGGCTCAAAGCACCCCTAGAGGTGACACTTTCCTCCAAGGCCTTGACACACACCTGGCTCCTCTTTGCACTTGCTCCTTCTGGTCTCCTCTGGCAGCAGCAGAGGCAGGGGCTGATCTTTAGCAGGTGGCATGGGGCTTCTGGGGCCTCTCTGGCACCTGCATCCTTGGGCCTTTCCAGCTTCTTCCTTTATGAAGCCCCTGAGGGCTGGTGAGATGGCCCACCTGGGGTTCCTGTTCCTGTCTCCGGGTCTTGTTAATGGCCGGAGGGGAGGGCGCCCCATTACGCAAGTCGCCCCGGTGGCTGCTGGTGCTCTTCCTGCTTCCAGCAGCACCAAGCCTTAGGCCCTCCAGATTGAACCCTGGGACAGGAGGTCTCCTTCCTGCCCCCTCCTGTTCCTCGAGTCAAGAGGTTCGCAGATGTGTTCGCATTTGTCCATCTGCGCACAACTGGGGGCAGATGCCCTGCTCAGCTCAGAGGCCACGGCAAGGGAGAAGCTGCCTCCTTTCTGGACCCAGCGGAACCACTCCTAGACTTATAGCTCCAGACCCGCTCCTGCCTTTCCCCAGGGTGGGGTTGGGTGATAGTTTTTTGTTTTGTTTTGTTTTGAGACAGGGACTTGCTCTGTCGCCTAGACTGGAGTGCAGTAGCACAGTCATGGCTCACTGCAGCCTCTATATCCTGGGCTCAAGCAATCTTCCCAGCTCAGCCTCCTGAGTAGCTGGGACTACAGATCTGTGCCACTATGCCCAGTTGTTTTTTTTTTTTTTTTTTTTGAGGTTTGTAGAGACAGGGTCTCACTATATTGCCCAGGCTGGTCTTAAACTTTTGGACTTAAGCCATCCTCCCACCTCAACCTCCCAAAGTGCTGGGATTACAGGTATGAGCCACCATGCCCAGCCTTGGGTGATGGTTTTGAAGTCTCAGAGTCTTTGGGGCTAGGAGGAATTAGGCAAGGTGCCCAGCCTAGCACCAGAATGCCCTCACAAACAGGAGGGATGTGTCCTCTGTCTAGTGGATGGAGGGAGGGTCCTCTTCACACCCCTGGGAAGCTCCCCACAGTTCCCTCCCCTGCTTCCATCTCTTCCCACCATCCATCAATTTCTCCCCTTCCCTGGAACACCCCACCGTTTCCTGAAGCCGTGAAGAAAGCCTGGGCCCTTCTGGGTCCCCGCTCTATCACTGAGCTGGGGCATCCTGTTTGGATGGTCCTGGGGGTTCCCAGGAGAGGATGGAGAGGGTTTACCCCCGTCCCTCCATTCCCCAAGCATGTGCTCTTGGCAAATGTCTGCAGATCCAGCACATCCTGCACAACAGAGATGAATTCCCTCCAACGTGGTGGTTTGGGTTCCTATTGCTGCACGGCAAGCTAGCCCAGAACAGTAGCTTTAAACCATGACAATCACGGATTCTGCTCAGGATCCAGAGCTTGACTGGACTCAGTTATGTGGTTCTTCCTTGAGGAAGGCACACAGCCTCAGCCAGATGGTGGCTGGGCTGGGGTCATCTTGAAGGCTTCTTCACTCACAGGTCTGGGGCCCAGGCTGGAAAGACTCAGCCAGCAGGGCTCACTGAGCTTCTCTCACTTTGCATGTGGCCACTCCGTGAGATCTTTCTACATGGCAGTTTCAGAGAGTGGAACCTCCCACATGGTGGATGAAGGTGACCAGGTCTAGAAGAAACATTCACATTCTCCATTTTATGTCATCGTGACCCTTTTCCTGACAGTCACCCTGATTTTCTGCATTTACAAAGCTCCCACTCCTTCCTGCTCTGAATTGCACTGCAAAAGTACTGCTTCCATTAACCTGACAACTGCAATGAAGAGCATCCTGTCCAAATCATGTCACCTTAATTCCTGGGTTTCTTCCTAGATGGAAGAGCTGGTGGGGAGACATCTCAGTTTCAAGACACACAGACACAAACACAGACACATACATACACAGACACACAGATGCAGATGCACACAGACACATAGACACACATGCACAGACATACAAACACATGGACACACAGACACACCAGCACACACAGAAACACACACACAGATATAGAAACAGACACACAGAGAGACAGACACATAGACACACACAGAAAACAGACACACACATATATACACAGACACACACACAAGGACACAGAGACACACACATAGAGACACACACACAGACACGCATAGAGACATACCCACAGAGACACACACAGGGAGCCCTGCTGACACACAGACACACAGAGACACACACACACAGACACAGAAACACATGGACACACAGACACACACACACATACAGACACACAGAGAGAGACACACACAGACACACACAGAAAACACAGACACACACACGTATATACACAGACACACACACACGGACACACAGACACACACATAGAGACACACACACAGAGACACACAGAAACACATGGAGACACAGACACACATATACAGACACACACACAGACACACACAGAAAACACAGACACACACACGTATATACACAGACACACACACACGGACACACAGACACACACATAGAGACACACACACAGAGACACACAGAAACACATGGAGACACAGACACACATATACAGACACACACACAGACACACACAGAGAAACAGACACACACAGAGATACATGCAGACACACAAAGAGACACACAGACAAATAGACACACACACAGACACATAGAGACACACCCACAGAGACTCACAGACACATACACACACAGATACAGAAACACACAGACACACAGAGACACACCCACATACCCACATATAAACACACACAGATACACACAGACACAGACCCACATACACACAGATACACACAGAGACACATAGATACAGAGGTACACAGACACACAGATACACACACAGACACATACGGAGACACATACACACACACACACAGACACACACAGGGAGCCCTGCTGACACACACAGAGGCACATAGAGACACAGACACATGGAGACACACACAGACACAGACACACAGACACACACCCAAACATACAGACACACAGACATGCAGATATGCACACAGAGACACACACAGACACAGACTCACATGATCTTCACCGTGTCCAGCTGCCCTTCCTGTCTTCCTGGATCAATGTACCCAGGTGACTGAGCCCTGCTGTATAAGCCAGGGGTCTATACACTTTTTCTTAAAGGGCCAGATAGTTAATACTTTAGATTTTGTGGACCAAGAGACAAAATTGAGGCTGTGATGCAAGTATTACACAATCATTTAAAATGTAATCGCTTAAAATATAAAATCGATTCTTAGTTCAGGGGCATAAGAACAGGAGCCTGACTGGATTTGGACCCCAAAATTGTAGTTTGCTAATCCCTGGAATAAACTACAGGGGCCCAAAGACACCTTCCAGCAGACCCTTTTCTCTTATCACCAGTGAAGAGAAAGTCTGCGGGGTGGGGGCAGTGTGTCTATGATCTCAGCTTGACCAACCAGATGCTCTCTGGCAGGAATTGACACCTAGACAGGGGGAGAAGTGGAATTAGTTCATTCTTTCCTATATCAGTGCCAGATAAGGCCACCAGTTCCTGCTGACAAGCCTGTCTGGGGCAGGCTCCTGTCTGTTCTGAGCTTATTTTCCATTCTTCCCTCCACCTTTCCACTCACTCACATCCTACCAACAAATACCCTTTCTCCTTCCCTTAAGGTAATCAAAATCAGTTTCTGTTGCTGGCACTCAAAGCTCCCTGACTGACAATTGCACTCGTGGTCTCACTCTGTCCAGTTACAGTGGAATCTTCTGAGCATGCATTCTAGGGGGCAGGGGCCCCAAAAAAGCTCAGGATTCTGGGTCCCCATCACCATCATCCATGGGATGGGTGATGTGGTCCCAGGCCCTGACCATACTCAGTTTGACCCTGGAGTCTCTGAGTCCCAGGTGGACGCCAGGCGACTCACCCCTCTTCCTGGAGTGGCATGGCCCGGCTGGGAGAAGGGCCAGCTGCCACTAGCCCTGTTGGTGTCCATATCTCTCTCACAGCCCTTTCGTGCATCCATCCTGCCTCCATCAGTGCATCAAGTGCATCTTAAGTGTGGGTCAACCAAACAGTAAGGGGTTACATTTGTCAGATGTTTCTCCAGAGGCTAAAGCAGTGCCTGGTAGAGACCCAAGTCAAATGTGGGTCTCTGTGATTCACTGGCTCATGTAACTGAGAAAGACACAGGTATGACTGGGATATGCCAGCACCAGGATGGAAAATGCTAGGGAAGGATTCTGATTGGTATCTGCCTCCACAGACCAGTCACTGTGGACTGGAAGGCAGGGCTGTGTTGGTTCCCAGGGCATTATGTGGCAGAGACTGGCTGTGGTAGGTTGCAATTGTTGACCCTGCAATTTTCTTTCCGTTATTCACAGTTCCTTGCAATGTGATGTTGTAACTCTCCCTATCAGGAGGAGAAGTCTGTTTTCCCAGGCCTTGAATCTCGTCTTGTCTTGGGACTTGTTTTGACTGATGAAATGAGCTTGAAGTAATGCTGTACAATCCTGAGCCGACCATTTGAACAAGCCCAGGCTAGCCTGACGGGTGATGAGAGACAGATGGCTTGGTTGCCACGTCGCTCCAGTTAACTGCAAGCCAGCTACCAAATATGCGAGTGAGGCCATTCTAAACTAGCCTGCCTGCTGACCGCAGACACACGTGAGTGAGCCCAGCTGAGATCATATGAGCCTGGCCCAGTCGGCAGAACCTCTCACTCCACTCACAGTCTCAGAGGCAAAAAATGAATAGTTGTTTTAGGCCATTAATAAAAAATAGCTGTTTGTTCTGCAGCAAAACCTAACTGATACACTGTCTAAATGTTCATTTGAATCCATGGGAGCTGATACAACTCTGCCTTCCAGTTCAAAATGACCAGGCCAGGGAGTGGACACAGAACCCAGCTGGACCAAACAGAATCCTTCCCTAGGACTCTGTCTCCTGTCTAGGCACATAGCTGGAGTACCTTTCCCTGGATCTTGGCCTTCTCTCTGAAGACCTTCCCTGCTACCTTTGCAGTTAGGTGTAGCTAACTGAAATCGTAAGTCAATCACAGTCACGAGATTGAACTCTAGCCAACAAATGTGGGCCTGGCCCATAAACTTACTCTCTATGGGATACTCCTTTGACTTTCCTCATCTGCCAGTTGAATGCAGAAAGTTTTAAGGAGGGCAGAGCTACCAGATGAGAAGGGCCTGGGTTAGTGAATGACCACATAGACAGCGTCCAACCAGGGGCACACACATTGGCTGTGACATGGGCATTGTCTTGAGCCACTGATAGTTCAGTGTTTATTACAGCAACATGGCCTGGCTCACATATCAGAGAGGGGCAGTAAGAGGGGCAGAGTGATGCTCAAAAGGAAGCGAATACAGTTCCCCGAAGAAGGGAGGGGTGCCGGGCAGGCAGAATGTTAAATGTTCACTCCAGAAGGAAGCTGTGAGCCACCTCAAGTGTCAGGCTATAAAACCAAACCACAGAGAGTCTGGAGAGCTGCCAAAGACAGGGCCTGCTGTCTCTGTGATGTTAGCAGCAGCACTCTGGCTGCGCTGGTCTGTCTTGCCTCTCAGGGAAGACACTAGCTCCAGAGAAGACTACTAGGTCCCGGGTGGTGAGGGGAAGACACCAGCCCTGGGTGACAAAGGGAAGACGCCAGGTCCTGGATAATAAGCAGTAGTAATAGGAAGAAAGGGTTCCCAAAACCACCAAAGCTGAGACCCTGTTTTTGTTTGACATATATTCCTGTTGTAACTGACATCCTTTTAGTTAAAAGCTAGAAAGCTCCTTTTGTTCTCATGACAAGGTCGACAGAAGACTTAACTTTTGATATAAGCAAAGTCATAAAAAGAAAAAGGGAAATCATGCAGCCTGGAGGGGAGGGAAAAAGTCAAAGGCAAATACTGAGCCTAGTAACAGAGATCTGCTGAGAGCAGGGGAAGAGTTCAGAAGGCAGGTGAGGCCTTAGATCCAGCCAGGACCACAATGGCCACCTGCAGTCTTTGTGCCTTAGGTCAGATTCTTGACCGGGGTAGGGGTAACATGATTGGTCACTGGCTGGCTAGTCCTTTGCTACATGTGTCCCTCCTGGTCTAATGGGCTGAGGTCAAGCGGTGTTTGGTCATGTGGGTCAAACATGGCTGCCTTTCTGCAACGGCAAGTGGCAGTTTCCAGGGAAGGAGGATAAGGGTGCGCAGGCATTCCCAAAAGTCTAGAGTGGCATTCCAGGAGGAGGGACAGGCATTGGTAAAGACACGGATGTGAGAACAGGGTAGTGTGTTATGGTGGCCAAAGACAATATGTTCAGGGCTGGGGATGGTGGCAGATGGGTCTGGTCTTGACATCTGCAGACCATGGGTACCTCTGCTTTAGGCAGGGACTGGTCTTTCCAGCTAATCTAGAGGTATAGAACTTGGTGGTTAAGCTCCGGAGTCTCACAGGGCTGGGCTGCATTTCAGTCCTGCCACTTAAACCAGCATTTGGCCTTGGGTCAGAGGTCAGGGACTGGGGACAGATGCAGCTCACACCTGGACTTTATTTGGGCCATAGGTGTCTGTACACATTTTTGTTTGCTTATTTGCAACTTTTTTTTAAAACCTGCATTTCTAGATTCTCTTGGAAAATCAGGTCTAGCAACAGCTGGGTCTGCATTCTCACCTGGCAACAAACACCTAGAGAAGCAGATGCCCCTTGGTCACAATCAGTGCTCTCTAGTTGTCACACTCTCTGCTTCTCTCAGCTACCTGCCCATACTTGTGCCCTGGCATCATTAGCACTCAGCAGCAGCTTTTGGTTCTGTTTTGTTGAGCAGAGAAATACTTTTTTTGTAGCCAGGTGAAGTTGATTTATTCACTAAAGGTACTGCTATCCAGAAACAATCTGTAAGAGGGAGAGAAGCAGGGTAAGGAGGGGGAAGAGATGAACAATGAGAGGGACTTGGGGAGAGGCTATCCTTGGCTGGATCATGGAGCAAAGACTTTGGAGCATAAGCCAGATCCTTAAGGCCAGAGGGCAGGCACTTTGTACTCTAGCCATTTTTTGTGGGCCACATCCAGAGGGTGGAACTTCCAAGGTGAGACATCTTTGGTCACCTCAGGGCAATTCTCCAGAGAAAGCGGGCTGCAGGCTGTGAGCTGTGAAGAACCAACACTTACGGCAGCTGGGGGAGGAGTGCATCACCCCGCAGAAGGGATTTGGGCAGGGTGCCACTGCGTGTACTAAGCCTACCCCTTGCACTGCTCAGATCCAGTCACTTCTCACATTAAGTTTATTTCATCTGCCTATTGATGGGAATGGGGGTCATTGATTTAGGGTATAGGACAACCTGAAGGATAATAGCACCCCATATCCTTCACACTGACAAGGTATTGCCTCCCAGTTGGTACCTCAGCTGTGTCTTTAAGAGGCAACTCTATCCCTATAGATTGGCAGATTCTAGATGGTATGAAATGTGTAAGGACCAGTGGATCTCATAGTTGTGTGCCCACTGTCATACAGCCCTCATGATGACTCAGCTCTGTTAGTCTGCAGTGATGTCAACTGAAGGCCCATGTCAGTGAATCAGACTCTTGGTGAGCCGTAGTGCCAATGGGCTAAGGCTCCATTGGAAGGAGAGGTGAACTCATACCTAGAATACACATCCATCCTGTCTGGGCAAATCACTGCCCTTCCCATGAGGGAAGGGGTCATACATAATCTACTTGTCACCAAGTGGCTAGTTGGTCTCATCCTGGAATGTTATTGTATCAGGGGCTCAGCTTGGGTCTCTGTTGATGACAGGCTGGGCATTCAGCAGTGACAGTAGCTAGATCAACTTTGGGGAGAGGAAGCCAAGGCTGTTAGGGTTATATATAACTTTGTCATTGTCAGCATGGCACTCTGTTCATGAGCCCATATGGTGCAAGGACTGGATGGAGGATGATGAGTGAGGACAGAGACTGGCTGATGTCCACTGGCCGACTCATCCTGCCCACTTGGTTGTTTGGTGTCGCTTCTGCAATGGATGCTCTTTGGTGTTTGTTGAAATGTGATATGTGATCTTCGCTCTTTTTGCCACTCTCAGATCCACAGGCCTCTTTCCTAGTCCTTTTTGTCTCTGATAGTCCATTCTTGATTTTCCCAGGCCCCTGACCAATAAAGAGCTAAGCCATTCACTGCTGCCCATGAGTACATGCATATCCTTGTTTCAGGTCACTTCTCTTGCCACGAGATGACCAGGTTCTTTGGCAAAATCTCTGCCTATTGGAGGGATTTTCTCTCACCACCATCTTTCAGGGTCACCCTTGGGTGGGGCTGTAGTGCAGGCTCAGTTCATTTTTGGTTTACACCCACAGGCCAAGTCAACCTATCTGTGACCCAAACTCAAGAATTTCCCTTCTCTGTCAGCCAGTCATAATAAACATTTTTTTGTGAGAGGTATTGGTGTGACAGTCCTCATCCCAAGTCTTTGTGTCTCCTTCCCTACCAGGGGTCTGATTTGGGTATAGGAGACCCTCCTTGATGGAGAATTGAGCCTTTACTCAAGTTCTGCTGCTTTTACAATGAGTCCTCTGCTTGATTGTCACTCCATCTGCTCTCTGGCTGCAGAAGGTAAGTGCTTTCCAATGCTTCCTGCCAAGAGGTTTCCTCTGACTCTTCACACTCTAAATTGCCAATTAAGATATCTGTAACTGTAATTTCCTTTCTTCAATGCATCGGTGACATTTAGCAATAGCCACATTTAGCAAGTCCATAGTCTTAATAGTTATTCTTTACCCATATCTCTCAGATGCCAGAGACATTGCTGCAGCTGTGTAGCTCCTTCACCTGTGTCCCATCCCAGTTCACTGCAGGTGCACACTGCTACCCAATTCCTGCCACTAGTGGTGGGTCCTCATTGTCATCTGGTCAGTGGTACCTCTCCAGCATCCTATCCTCACAGCCTGCCTCCCAGACCCATTCCCAGCACCCACTGTCTTCGATCTGGATAGGAGCAGAGCCTAGGACAGGCAGGCGGATTCCATGATTTATTTATTGAGGGAGTGATCGTGGGAGAAACCTATGAGGGAGGCAGGCAGAACAAGGAAGAGGAGAGAGTGGCATTAGCATATGGCCTCAGGTAAAGTCTAGCCCTGACCTGACCCACAGGGAGGAATCAAGAGCACTGACCATGCCCCAGCAAAGAGGCCTTTTATTCCTTGTGGCAGTCAATTTTGGCTGTGGGCTGCCTGGCAGGGTTGCGTGTGTGGGGATAGGGGGCAGGTAACCCGTCAGGCATGGAGGTTTCTGTGTGCTGAGGGAAATTCTCTGATAAAGAGGCATGTTGAGGTTTCTGTGTGCTGAGGGAAATTCTTTGATAAAGAGGCATGTTGTGGGCTGTTGGCAGCCAACACCCATAGCAGCATCGGGATGGGTGGGCCAGTTGGTGAAGAAGATCCTCATGAAGCACCACAAGTACCTAGTTACCATAGGAACCTGTGGAGAAGACAAGGAAGGCACAACCAGAGGGATGCCAGGAGAACTAAACAGATGAAAGAGGGAGTTGTCATGGACTCAAGTGTCTTTGTCTCTTTTCTGTTGCTCTAGCAGAATACTCGAGACTGAGTAATTTATAAAGAAAAGTGGTTTATTTAGCTCATGCTTCTGAAGGCTGGGAAGTTCAAGATTGGGTGACTGCATCTGATGAGGGCCTCATGATGCAGTGTAGCATGGCATAAGGCATCACGTGGCGAGGAGGGCAAGTGTGTGCCAAGTTGGCTTTTATAACAGACCTACTCCCATGATAACCCATGAATTCACCAACTCATTAATCCATCCATCCATTCACGAAGGCAGAGCCCTTGGGTCCAAGGGCCTGCCTCTTAGTAGTGTTACACTGGGGATTAGGTTTCACCATGAGTTGTGGAGGGGACAAGAATTCAAACCACAGCACCAAGAGAAGAGAGCTTCAAGGAAGAAACGGCAACTGTCAAGTGCAGCTGTGAGGTCCAGTCTCAGAAAGCAGCGTGGATCAGCAACCAAAAGGCCATTGGCGAGCTTGCAGGAGAAGTGTCAGAGAACAGGTGGGGTGCGAACCAAGCATATGAGGGGTGACAGAGAAAGGGAGTGAGCACTGGCAGCTTTGTAGCCAAGAAGCCTGCGTGGGAAGGAGCAGAGACTGGCCATTGAGGGGTGGAGCCCACCCCAAGCAGAACCTCGCGATGCCAGAGCCTGGGCCACTAAACCCAAGGAGGCAGGAGGCAGAGGTATGGGGAGGGTTAGTGGGCAGATAGAGTGAGACTTCTGGTAGAAGAGAAGGGGGTGATGGTGTCAGGGGCTGGGGGAGGGGTGGCCCCAACTGGGGAAGGGACACCACATCCTCTGGGCTTGGGTGGAAAAAGATATGGCCAGGGTGGATGGAGATAGGCCTGTGGGCAGCAGCGGGGACAGTGGGGAGCTGGGTGAGGGTAGGGTAGCCTGCTGAGAGCAAGGTGGGCGTGGTTAGCAGGAGGCTCGAGCAGAGGACAAGGGAAATGAGGGGCCATTAAACATTGAGTGCCTTTAGCACTCAGTGAGGCTGGATACCCCAATGTGTCCTGGCATCAACCTGCAGGGCTGAATGACTTTCCCCAATAGTACCCCATGGCCTTACATGAAGACAGTCAGTGGATTCAGGGTGGAGACTTCGCGGTGGGCTGGGGGAAGAAGAGATGTAAGATGATCCATGGTGTGTGACCCCACATGCTGGGAGGCTGAGCTCTGAACTGTCCCAAGCCAGGCCCCACGTTGGGCTTTTTGGGTGGATGTTTCTCATCCCAGGGTTAGGCTCACAGAAGGAAGTTACCCTTCTGGGGAGGAGTTAGCTGAGGTGGTGCCAGCCAGTCTCCATGCAGCCTTGTGGGGCAGCCACAGGCCTGTATCCCAGGTTCAGAGTCTCCAGCTAAAATGCCAGGAAGGTTTGCTTATTATCATGAAGTTAGGGGAGCACACTGCCCTTCCTCCCTCTCCCTGCTCCCCTGCCCACTTCCTGCCTTTAAAGTCAATGGCATTCAAACTTTTTGTTTTTAACCACAACCCACAAATAAGAATTAACATCATGACTTGGCAGACACACACACACACACACACACACACGTTTCTTGATACAATGCTACCGTTTATAGGGCACACTCCTGATATTTTCTACCGTATTCTCATTGGTTTTATTAAAGTGCTGGCCCAGCCCCACCACGCTGCTCTAAGACACAGGGAGCTGGGCATGTCTCCTTTGGGAAGCTCTCCCTCAAGCTAACTAAGCACCCTCCTCTCGGAGGGGTGTCTGTTCAGAGAAAGAGTCAGCCTGTCCTGGCGACGCTAGCAGAAGGCAGTGCCTGCAGCTGAGCAGTGGTCGGTGGGTGTTCCATTATTTAATGTAAATCTTTTCTCCTCCTCACCTTCCACCTCCCTCCAAAAGGAGCAACTCCAGCCACCTCGGAGAGGCCCCAGGAGCTGGGGGCTTCCGGGCACCCAGCCCCCTACAGGCAGCACTCTGCAGCCTCCCCCACACTGCTGGCTCCTGCACACACCCTCACTCTCCTGACACCCAGATACATCTGAGTGATCTCTGGGGTGCCGGCCCGGCCCTTCTTCCCTCTGTGGACAGTCCCTGTGGAGGAAAGGCCATAGCAGCCATGCTTGCTTTCCCCCTCAGGTCAGGCTGCGTGGAGGGGCGGTAGGGACAGGTCGTGGGGCTGTGTCAGATGCCTGTTCCCAAAACTTCAATCAGAGACACATGAAGTGCTGTCAGTTTGTGTTGGTACCGAGGCTGCAAGGATGGTTAAAACCATGGCCTGGGCAGGGGTCATCGTGAGACAGTAGCCCAGGTAAAGCATGCTCACAGAGGAGGGAAAACCGAAGCTTCCCTAGGAGGGGAGGGTCAGGTGTACTGAGAGGCGGAGGCCAGGGATGTTGAGATGCCAGCAGGGAGCATGGCTGCAGTGAACACTCACTCTCCATTGAACCCACACTCCTGAGTGCTCTGAACAGCACCCTCTGTGGCTTAATATGAATATACTTAAACCCAGCATCATCCACAAGGGAGCATCAGAGATGGGACACTGTTGGACACTGTGAGTCACATGTCACAGGAGCCCTTAGCACCCTGCAGCCACCTGGCCCCGTTCAGCCACCCCAACTCCCCCAACCATCCAGCCACACACTGCACCTGCCCCACCAGGGGCTGGTTCCAGGGACCCCCATGGACAGGGGTTCTTCCAACTCAACACCCAAACCACCTGCCTTTATTTTTTGTGTGTGCAGAGGGTAACAGGGCTGGGAGTGTGGTTTAAAACAAAAGCAAAAACACCCAAACCACTCCTTAACATCCACAAAATAGCTAATTCGCAAACCTTCATTTTTGTCAATTTATTTAGAAAAAAATTAACATGGGCAAATGAGATACCTCAGTGTTACAACAGAGTATAGAAATGTCTAGCAATAGTCAAATAATTTGATCTTTAAATACAAAATAACCACATGAACACCTAATATACAGGTTTCATCTGAATACATATTTATTAGATAAATATTAGAGGTTGTCACATCATCTAACTACATACAGCTTTGCAAGACTAGAAATCACAATTAGTTTTCTGACCAGTTTAAAGTATGAAATGATTGCATTGTACATACGATGTACAAAGACGATGATGGTTTCTGTGGGAGTTACTTCAGGCTGCACTGGTGGGTGTGTTTATGTGTGTACGTGTGAATCACCTGTGATCATGATATCAAAAATTATACAAAGTATGAATTTGGTTACAATTTTCTTCTGAAATCCCCGTTTCTTTTCATTATTTCCATAGCACCCTAAAAATACACAGGTGGCAGGACTAGTACACTGAAGCTAAATAGTACATGTAGGTAAAATAAAAACAGAACAAAAATCCCTTTCCACGCAGGGTCAGAGTATATTACATGAGCGAGAGAGACAGACGTGGAGAACTCACAAATGCTATAACCAACAGGATCTAGTTTTTCCACGTGATGGAGTTCCAAGCTTTTTTTTGTTGTTGTTTTGTTTCGCAAAATAAAAACAATACACATTCCAAGAGAAATGAATGCATCTGTTGACACGTCTCTATTTCTCATTTACATATGTACACACGTCCCTTGAGTCGCTGCTGCTGACACGGCCCTGTGTGGACGGGTCAGGCCCGAGGCCCGTCGGGAGCAGACCTGTAGCTCTCTGGGGGGTCAGGGCTTCCATTAGGGAGAAAGTATTAGCAGTTTCTTAAAAAATAAAATGGCTACAGGGAACATGATACATGGATAAAGCTTCAAACCAAGAAGATGGGGGTGATTGCCTGTACTTGGCCCTTCCCGCCTGCCTGCTGGCTCCCTGTCCATCTTGAGGAGTGGGTGGCAGAAACATGCCTGTGGGCCGGCCGGGTGGATGCTTGGCATGGAAAAGTGGCTTGCAGAGGCCTCGTTTTTGCTGAGGTTACTTATGGCTCCAAGTAGTCATCCGAAAGGATCAGGGAAGGATCTCTCCAGAGCTCAGGACCATCTCTGCTAATGGGCGTTGTCTACCTGCACCTGTCACAACCTGGGGCTTGCTCCCGCCCCGGGTGCCTCTGCACCCCCCTCACACCTTGGCCTGGCTCCAAGAGCACTCCGGCAGAGCTTGTCTCCAGACTGCAGGCTGTAGGCACCACACGCGGTTCAGAGCCGGCCGAAAGGGAAGCTCTGGGCGGAGCTTGCTGGTGGAGGCTTGCTGGAGAGGGGACCCAGGAAACCTGCCTCAGGTGCTGAGCCCAGAGATGTTTGCAGGAAGTGCCCGGAGCCTGGGCTGCAGGGAGCATCTCAACTCTCTGCACTGGAAAGCTGTGGATCCGCCTGTGAGCAGAGTGTGGACACACCCTGATTAAGAACCAGAATGAACCCCAGGCCTTTCTGGGGCAAAGTATCAAGGCAGGAAGCAAGAACTCCTAAGGAAGGCATCTGTAAGTCTGTCTGGAGCTTAATTCCCAGATGGTCTGACACAGGGTGTGGCCACTTGCCAGGCCACAGACATCGGGCAGGGTGGCCACATGCTACCTGGCGTTGGCTTGTCCCTGCCAGCTGACTGAGGGATGGCTCTAAATAGCGGGCTGCCCGGTCTTCCAACTCCCAGCACAGCCGCCCATTCTGTTCGCCCCTTCAACTGTACAAATAGCCCTGGTTGCTTTTATTGTTTTTGTTTTAAAAAAAAGAAGACTCGGTCTTTGTCATTGAGTCTAGGTATTTTAAAAACACCAGCAAAGGCTATAACCAGGTCATGAAAATGTTGAATATTATCAAAGACGATACTAAAATATTCACAAAGATATTTACAAAAGCGATTCTTAAAATAATTGATTTGCATACTGAACAACACACTATTTGAAAAAACCTCGACGACAACGGGACAAAGGAAAAAAAGGGGCTGGGGCAATGGCAGCTTTCCTACAGAAAACCTTGTGCCGTCTGGGACAGTGACTGGAAGTCAACAGCTGGGGCCACCTTTCCGGTAAAACCCACAGAGGAGTGCTGGGGACCACCCACAGTGGACGGGAGAGCAGAAAGGGCCCCAGGCAGCGGCCGGGAAGGGTGCAAAGAATTTACAGATGGGACCCCTGAAACAAAGCGAACACAGGACAAGCTCCCCAGGAGGCCCTGGAGAGTGGTAAGCCAGATGGAGCAAAGCGGTGGAGGGAAGGCCAGAGGCTGCTTTTGCTTAAGCGAGCAGGAGTGTGGGGTGAGATTGTGATGGTGGAGGAGTGCAGGCAGGGGAGGCTGGCAGCCAAGGGCAGTGTCTGGGGCAGGCCCAGAAACACGCTCCCCTCCTCCCCCCATGCCTGCAGGTACATACTAGTGCACATGGCCATGGCCTGGGCTGCAGCCGGGGGTAGCTTGGAGCACAAGGACAGAGGGAGGGGCTGGACAGACACCATTGCCCTGGGCTCCGGTTTCTGCACCTTCCCAGCCTTTCCACACACTGCCCTTGCCATCTGATTGGACAAAGAGAACTAGGACACAGAGGGAAGTGGGCGTCCCACGGAAGTCTTGGAGAGGTGGCAGGAGAGGGACTAGGAGAAAAACAGAACACACAGACAGAAATGGTTTGCTTGCTGTCCAAGCGCAACGTTCCTTTTCTCCAGGTGACTTCATAGCTTTAAATCGTTGCTGTTTAAAAAGAGAGTGGCTTGGAGCAAAGTTAGAAGTTGCCGCTCCTGTTTGATTCTGACAGGTTATAGGCCCCTGCCCCCCAACCAAGGGCACAATCACTTTGGTTGGGCGCACACCTGCTCTCTCTGTCCCCCAAGGCTGGGTCCTGTCTGAGCTTGGAGGTGGAGCCTCAGAAATGTCCTGGCCTTCTTTCCCACCAGTCCCCAAGCAGGAATGGCAGACTCCCTCTCAAACACAGAATCTTGTCCTTTTTCTCTGCTTTCTGAGAGAGTGTGTGTTTATCGGGTATCTTGGCTTAAAGGTCAGGGGTCAAACCGATGACCAGTGGCCCCCGAGAGACGTAGTCTTTCCCAGAGGTTTGTGCTTTTCGGTGGTGGGTGGTGGTGGGCGGGCTAGTCTCACTGCCACCAACTGCCAGCGCTCCTCCAAGGCTCGGGGCCCACGCTGGGGCCCGGGGGCCTTCTCAGGCTCCAGTCACTTAAGGGAGGCTCTGGACCAGGAAGCAGGGAGGCAGGGTTACAGTCTAAAAGATGGAAGAACCTTGGGGACACTGGAAGGTCATCTGGAATCGGCACACGCGGAGGGACCGGGAAGCCACATCGGCGTGCGCCCTCTTACCGGGCTGGTTCCTCTCGGGAGGGTGGTCTTCAGGCCTGCGCTGGACACGGGCCCAAGCGCAGGGCGTGCAGGCGGGACGGGGACTCCAGACCCACACAGCCTTCCCGGCGCACCCTCCCTACCCCTCTGTTTTGAGAGGGCTGCAGCAGGGGAGGGTTTCCCGCCCCACAGCCTGTGGCTCTGGTGCGGGGCGGTCTGAGGGCACAGGCTCCCAGGTGGAAAAGTGTGTAGGGCAGGTGGGGTGGGAGGCAGAGTGTGGAGGGATGGCCCCGACTGGGTGGCCTTCAGTTGTTCTCAAACAGAGACAGGAGGTCATCGTTACTATTGCTCGGCAGGTCGGGGGGGTCCAGGTAAGACAGGAGCTCGTCAGGATTTGTGAGTTCGGGAAGGAGCTGGAAAAGAAGGAGTGACGAAGTTCAGATGAGGTGTGCCCGAGAGGCAGGCCCCGGGTGAGGAATGCAGGGGCACCCTGGCCCGTCCCCCTCCACTTGCCTCTCAGGACCCTAGCCAAAAAAAAGGGAAGAGAACAGCCTTGGGCCTGGGCCTGCCAGGCATCCCCCCCTTCCCACACCAGCCACTGCAGCGAGTGTGGGGCACCCCCGTGCTCATTTCAAGCCTGGGGAGCGGGACCCGCAGCCCACCAGCTGAGGCCTGAGCAGGGCTGACCCTTTTCAGGCATGGACTTCAGCCCTAAGCCGGGAAGGCCCCATGGTGGGTCACTTGGGCCTCCCAACTGAAATCACATGCTTCATGTGTAAGCACAAGGAGGTGGGCTGGTGGGAAGGCGGGAAGGCGAGTGGTTCCCGCAACCCCCTACCCACCATCCCTCTCTCAAGGGCTCGCCGCTCCTTGGTGAGCCTGTGGCTGGTTGGCAGCCATCCTTCCCTGTGGCCCCAGAGGGGTTGCAGACTGTCCCTACCCTCTACTGAGATATCCTTGGAGTCTGTCACATGGGAAGCCTCATGCATCTAAAAGCAGCCCCACTGGCCTGGCTGAGGGGGAACACTGGGCGAGGACCTGAGATGGCTGCACAGTGAGTGAGTCCTAGCTAGCACAGAGCCCTCTGATGCTGCTGGAGCAGAGGCTGACAGAGCAGGGCTGGGGGTGAAGAACAGGAGTGACTGACGACAGGCCTCCTCCCGGAGTCTGGCACCAGCTCTGTGGTGGGCATGGGAGGGGCCGGTGCTCGGTCCCATCCCGCCAGCCACATCCAGCAGCCCAGCCCCATCATCCAGGGTGACCCCCACCATCTTCCAGACTTCAGGGTAGGATCCCTGGCCCTCTGCTGCCCATGCTGGCCTGCCACCCCTGGCTGTGACCCAAGGTTGCCCCCTCTGCCCCCACCTTCTGTCACCCACATGGGGGTCTCTCGGAGTGAGCGATGGAGCAAGCGGAAGCAGGGCATGGACAACACGCGGACAAGAAAACTGGAGACAGACACACACCAGTGAGGCAGACAGACGGCCTCTCCCTCCAGCCCTCCCTGCCCAGGCCAGAGAGGCAGACACAGAAACCGCAAGCTCACCACTGGGGGAGGGCAGGGACCCTCCTGTGCTGTGCGAGGGACCCCGCAGGGCTTGGGTCAGAAGGTGGGTCAGGGCTGGGGTTCAGGGCTATGGCCAAAGGGACTGGGGGGACAGGAGCCAGCAGGGTGGGGACCCTCAGTGGTAACACTTCCCCATCATGGGGCTTCCTGGTCTGGAGCCAGGTCTGGCTGAAGCCCTCCCGCCGCCCACCCACCTCCTCCCTTTGGGGCCTTGAGCCCTCACACCCACCCCTTCTCTCGGGCAGGTCCCGGCGCCAGGCCTAGCCCCAGGCCAAGGCGAGTGGCGACCCCAACTTACATCCAGCGAAGGCTCCGGCATGTCGGATGCTCCCTGCGCTCCGGCCTGACCCTCTAAGGCTGAGGAGGGGTTAAAGGTCAGGTCGCTGTGTGGATGGCTGCTGGGAGCGGCCTGTGGCGGCTGCCGGGGAGGCTGGGAAGGAGGAGGAGGAGGAGCCCCACTGTGATGTAATGGAGGCCCTGACTGGCTGCTGGGGTGTGGTACGTGCAAACCTTGTTGTATGGAGGGGTGGGGCTGGTCAGAGCTGCCAGCGTGTGGCATCTGTGGAGGAGGAGAGAGCGGGAGAGAAGAGAGGTGAGGTGAGGAGGCACGGCGATGATGCCTGGAGAAAATGAAACCCAACACAACCAGGGAAGTCACAACCCCCGAAACGTGGCCACCCGGTACGAGGCTGAACGTTGTTTCTGGGCAGAGAAACAAAGAAAAATTTCTCCCCCAAAACCACCCATCGGGGAGGCTGCAGGGGGACGGCGGGGATCTCCCAGGCCACGTGGGGCCCCAGGAGGTGGGGAGGGCTTCGACACAAGCACAGACACGGGGAGCTGGGCCTGGGCTCCCCCAGGCCCCTCCGCCTCCCCGCCCAGACAACGAACAACAGCGAGGGCAGGATGGAGAAGCAGAATGGGCATGTTCCAGGGAGCAGGAGGCGGGAGGGCGGCCGCCACAGCATGGTGCAGACCCCAAGCTGGGCAGCAGAGAGCAGACACAGACAGACAGCATCGGGCGGGCGTGCGGCTCAGGACTGGGTCTGCACCTCCCAAGTGGGCCCTGGGCAGGGGTGATGCTGGGCACGAAGGCACCTTCTGCCGGCCCGAAGTGTGCAGCAGCTGGGGTCTTGGCACGAGCCCTGCAGCCCGGGTGGAATCTGGCTGTCAGAGCAGGGCTGGGTGGGCACCTGGCCAGCCAGGGGCATCTTCACACCCTGTCAGACCCTTTTCCTAGACATCCTACTTGGTCGGCACCAGCCCTCAAAAACACAGGGTTGTGAGGGAGGCAGGCACCTCCGGCACTCCAAGGACAAGGGGACTGAGTGACGGTTCACCAATGGTGGGTGTCTTGCTGAGGGTGAGGCGGGCGGTGCCTCTCTAACAGATGAACTAGAGGACTCACACCCTCCCGTGGGCACGTGCACTGAAAACTGGGCTGTCTGTGGGCGGGTGGGTGAGATGTGAACATTCCCCTGCTAGCCTGTTGCTGTCGCAAGCAGACCCTCCTTCAAAGTGAAAGGCTGGGGAATCCTGCAGACCAAGCCCTGATCCCACTGCAAGCATCCCTGACAGCCCCCAGCCCCATTTTCACTCTGCCAGTGAAGGTGGCTCACGGATGCTCCAGGTGTTCCACTGGAACAGCAGCCTGGCACATGCTTCCTTGGTCTTTTCGTCCCCTCACCCTACCCCATCCTGGGGCATGTTCTCCCTGTGTGCATTTAGAATTCGCAGCCACACCATCCTCAGTCTTTGCCCAATTCCAACTTCCTCTTCCTGTTTCTCCTAAAACTGCTTCCCAGGCCTTGCTACGGGCCAGTCTCTGCCCACGGTTCAGGTGGCCCCTTCTCAGCGTACAGGGCCTCAACCCAATGTGGCCTTAGGGAGCACAGTGCCCTTTCAGTCCAAGTCCCAAGAATGCGATGACCTCGCAACTGTGATGCTGGAGACCTTGGGAGACCCGTTTGTAAGACACATACAAGAGGCTGGAGGAATGGGCCACCACCCATGGTCAGTGAGAGGCCAGCTTGGGGCTCCCACTCCTGTAGATGCCCTCAGTGCCCACCCTGGGAGAGCAGGGAGGGCTCCACACTCCAGCTGTGCAGCCCAGCTCAAGACAGACAGTCCTTGGATCTTCAGAGGCAGCTGTGCCCCTCAGCTCTGTATCTGGCTGGAATGTCTCCGGCCTGGAGAGGCAGGTGCTGTTGGAGCACTGCTGACACACCTGTCAACCTGCCACCAAGTATGGGCAGTCTGTGGGGGCAGCAGTCCCTGCGGGCATGGCAGTGCCTCCCAGCCTTGGGCTCAGCTGGGGGTGTGGCTGCCTCCACCTGGGAAGGCGTGCTAGGAGTTTACCTGTGACTGCCCTGCCCCAGCGGCCCGGCGCATCTGCACTTCCAGGTCTGCTTGCCCTCTAGTGAGAGTTCAGAAATGGAGGACAGGACCATCTAGAGAGCATCTTAAGGGGCTCTGAGGTCAACTCACAGGCTCAGATCCGGCCACACAGATGCAGGCAGCGGGGCTCACAGAAGGCAGGAGAAAGCTTGGTTGTCAAGGGGAAACAGACGGCATTCCCACTCCATATTCCAGTGGTAGGAACTGGAGGGCGCAGGATGTGTGTGTGTGTGTGGAGGGTGTGATTTTGGTGTCCTCTGGGTGTGGGATACCCTCAGGACCCAGGAAGGGGCACCAGGAAAGAAGCCCCCAGAAATCACAAGCCCCATGGGGTAGAGAGTAACTTTCAAAAACTTGGCCAAGCCTCCACAAAGCATCTATTTCCCACCTGGACTCCTGGGGTCCTGAGGGAAAGTTGCTGCTCCCTCACCTAGAGTCCTGAGGCAATTCCATGTCAGGTGTGTGGAAGACAGTATAATCCAGAGGCTCCTTCCTGTGCAGGCCACCCAAGCCCACTGCCAGACACTGGCGGGACCCCGGACCCTCTCATTGGCTTGTGTGGCCCAGGACCCACAGCCACCTGCTCAGCGGTGGCCCCTCCTCCCTAAGATGAGAGCCCAGAATGACTGAGACCTCAGACACACCACTTCAGCCTCTGGAGGCTACAGTTTCTCCAAACCCCAACTGTTCTTCCTGCACCCATGCACTGCCAGGAGTTTTGCTCCATTAGCACAAGGCCTGTCTGTCCTGCTTACACCTGTCACATGGCCTGTGCAGAGCACAGCTCAGAAAACGTTTGTTAAACTGAGTGGAACCACGTGGAACTCACCGGATGAAGACTCCAGGGGACAGGAGGGCCTCCTGCCACTGCCACTGGGGCCACAGGAAGGGAGGGCCTGTGGACAGCACAGGATACCTTACCCCACCAGGGGCATCCTCAGCCACACAGGGCATATGTCAGTAAGTGTGAAACAGAACGAGAAGTGAATGCTCTTCAGATAATGAGACTTCCTAGCATTTCTTTTGTTGGAGGTGGTAATACCCTGAATTCAGATCCTTGGGGGATAAGGGGACAAAAGTCGAGGTGGCTGGAACCGTGTTAGGTGAGTGTAAGAGTGTGCAAGTGGGAGAGGGAGAGGGCTGATGGCGTGTGCCGGGTACTGGCGAGTGCATGCACACGTGTGTGTGTATGTGTGGCGGGGTGAGTGTTTGGGGAAGAGCCTGAAGCTTCTCCCATCTCCAGAGAATCTGAAGTCCTAGGTAAAACAGCCAAGTCCAACGATGCTGACAGGCCATGACCTAGCCTCAGTCAGACCCCTCCTATTCCCTTCTGAGCCCACACATCCAAATCTTCATACTCGGCCTTGCCTGGGAGGGAACAGTGTATCCAGATCCCAAGGCATCAACCCCAAAGGCTGGGGAATGGGGTGGGGCGAGGAGGAGGTACTCACAGTTTCCTGCATGGGGTGACTGAGGGGTTTCTCGAGGGTGGCCATGTTGTTGGGCATGTCCGGGGGATGGGAGAGTTGGGGGGGCCCGTGCATGAAGTCATTCATGGATGTCCCTCCAGGGTTCCCGTGGGGGAAGTCAAAGTTGCCATGGCCTTGGTAGTTGTTGCCTAGGAAGGGATGAGATGGGGAGGGGAGAGGGTCACCCAGAGGGATAGTGGCCACCCCAGGGAACAGAGAGTGTGTAAAGATACAAGCCAAGTCCTTTTCCTCTTGCGAGGCTGCAGTTGGCCACAGCAGCCTGAGGCTCCCGGGCTGTGGGATGGAGTAGCCACGCAGCCCTGTCCCATGGTCTGTGGTACCCTAGAGGATGTGCTGCCCTTACAGTTATGGAGGAGGGGGCAGAGTGGGAGAAAGGGGGAGGGCCAGGCTCCTGTGGGGAGTGGGGGACATGGCCTGAGCCCACAGCAGACCCGCTGAGCTACTCCCCAATGTGGGGACTTTTCATACCCAGCAAGACCCAGGCCCAGAGCGGGTGCAGGTTCTGCCAAGCCCACAGAGAAAGCTGCAACAGACTCAGGATGACGCGTGCAGAAGCCAGCTGTCCCGCCTCCCTGGTCAATGTGCCCTCCACCATGTGATGATGGCAAGGGTCAGAGGATCAGCAGGTTGGGAGGCTTGGCCCTTGGCACACTGTGGGAGTCTGGCTAGGTGGCCTAACTTCTCCGGGCCTCTCATGGGGACCTAAGATCAGGGATCCCAGCGGGAGCTGCCACCCAGTGGGGGCTACTTTCCAGGAATCAGTGGCGGTAGGGGTGAAACTTGGTCTGGGCAGCCGGGAGTATAAGGGCCAGTGGGTGACCTTGGTGGCTAAAGGCTAAGGCTCCAGGAACCTGGACTCTGTCCCTAGGAGGGCAGGAAAGTTGCAAGGAAAATGCAGATATCACGGAAAAAATATGGGAGGGCAGGGGGTAAGGCCAAGAACTCAGGTGAGTGTGTGCTGTCAGCAGACCCAGAGGAGATTGGCTGGGAAGAGGCAGCAGTCGTATCTCCCACCAGGGCAGGCTCTGAAGCCCCTGGGCTAGGCCCATGTACCCTCAAGTCTAGCAAACTGGGGATTATTGGAGGGGGTGTGTTACTTCTCTCTCTTCAACCACATCCCCGGCCCCTGCCACTATCAGCACAGAAATTCTGTGCTCCTGCAGGGACTTGGGGCTGCCCTCCTTCTCCCCTCTTCCCTGCCGGGCATCACCCACCTTGGCTGCTGTAGTCGTTGGAGTTGGTGCCCCCTGGGGGAGGCGGGAGGGGGTAGGGGGACGGGCCGGGGCCCAGGGCTGCGATCATCTCCATGACATTGGGCATGATCATCTGGCTGGGACTCATGGTCTTGAACCGCTTGGAGGGGATGCCGTCAGGGTCGTCCTTGATGTGTAAGTCCGACTTGATGGGCACTGGCCGCCAGCTGCACGTGGGATCGATGGTGACCTCTTCAAACTCGGAGCTGGGGGAGGAAGGGTGGCAGAGCTGAGGCGCTGGGGTGCCTGGCTTTGGGCATAAAAGCACCTCCAGCTCGGAGAGACCCTAAGGTGACCCTGTTGAGGCCCCTGCCCCAACTCTGACCACACTGTGGACAAGGCAGAAGCCTGGCAGGGATTTCTCCATATTTCTTTGACATATGGGGAGATTGAGGCTAGAAAAGCAAGTGGCTGGGCACAGGGCAGCTGGTCTCAAGGCCTCCCGCTTGGGGAGCAGCAGGTGGAGGGTCAGGGCAGGGCACTGTCAGCCTCCTACTCTGGCTGGCTTTCATCCTTTCTGGGAAGTTAATTTGTCCCCAGATCCAGAGGCCCCTGAGGGTAAGCGACAGAGGTGGCGGATGTGGGTCACGGTCTGCTGGCCTGGGAGGGGAGGGCTGTGTCAGGGCTATCCACGTGCACACCTTGCTCTATTCCAGGCCTTGTCCCCTCTCACCCTCTGCCCCTCGCTGGGGCCCCACTTACTGTTGGATGGCATTCAGGATTCCCCACATGTACTGATCCACCTCCAGGCCCTCCAGCAGAGCGGTTTTACTGGAAAAGGAGACGGGGAGCTTGGCCTCTGCTCCAGGACCCAAGGAGGTGGGGGCACAGCCCATCCACCTCAGTGTCAGTGGGGTCCCACCCCTGCTGCTGGTTACTACTGGAGGCACAAGAGAGGGGGACTCTGACCGCGTGATACCAAGGGACCACCTGGAGCCCCCATAACCTAAGCCCCTCTGCCATGTTTGGGTTCTGGTTTGCATTTAGGGCAGGTGGAGGTGGGAGGTAGCCAGCCCCTCCCCTCTGTGGTTGGGGGGTGGGGGAAGCCCCCACCAGGGTGGCCATCACTCACTTGCACACAGGACACCTCCAGGTCCCTCTTTCACAATTCAGCTGCAGGTACGACTCCAGGTCAAAGCACTGCAGGCAGGCAGACAGACAGACAGACATGGGTGAGACCAGGACTGTCAGAAACTGCCTCAATGTGCCTAAAGGACCCTTGGAATAACTTCCCCACCAGAAAGAAAGATAGGCTGTGGGAGAAACGCAAGGTTGGGGCTGGGTGGAGTGAGAGCAATGACACCTTTTTACCACGCAGAGTCCTTATGCCTCCACCCCAGCATCCCTCACACCACCTCCCATGCCCCAAATGACCCTGTGCCTACATCCTCTGAGAAGCCTTCCTGGTCCCCACCCCAGCTGACTCTCACTGTTTTTTGCCCTGTTAATAGGCCCTTTCAATGAGGCCAGGGGTAGCCCCTTCAGCCCAGCCCAGGCACGGAAGACAAGTCTGATCAAGTTCATCGATCTGTATCACACAGCTAAGGTGACCAGACCATCCTCTTGCCCACAGCATTCTTTTGGAGGGAGGAGGGGAAGCTCCTGTCCCACTGCACCCTCAGGACCAGCTGTAGGTGACAGCCCTGGGCCCCTTCTGCATGCCCACCACACCCAGGTTCCAGAGGACGGCTCCTTGTTCTTCTTCCAGGCCGGGTTGCCCACGTTTACTCATTGCTCTGTCACTGCCTGCTCAGACTGGGACTGTCACTCACACCAGGGCTACTTCCTGAACACTGGCTTGATGTAAGGCCCTGGACAGAGGCATGAATTGGACGGTGGTGTCCCTGCTCTTGGGCCCCCAATCAGCCCTGCCATGTGTGTGGGACTTCCAGCTGGCATCTGCCATCTGCCAGGGCAGGGGCTGTCCAAAACCATTTCTGTAGCCCCTTTGGCCTTAAGCACACAGAAAAGATGCTCAAAGATAAATGATGGCTGAAATTAATGAGTGATGTCAGCTGCTGATCTCCATGACATCCTTCTGGACAGTGTTTGGACAGGCCCTGTTGCCCCTCTGCCTACCCCTCACCATCCCAGCCAGAATCTAGGTGGCTTGCCGGAGCTGTGCTTTCTGGGGACGTTCACCTGGACATGCTTGCAATCGTGTCCTCGAGCAGGCAGCTGGATGCGCCGGAATGTGATGGGGCACTTCAGAGACACCTTGATGGCTGTCTGCTCCACCCCATCCTCCCCGTTGAGGGTCGTGTTGCCCGAGGAGGCAGCCACGCTGCTGAAATTCCGCTTGACTGTGGGGCAGGAGGCACAGACAGGTGAGGATGGCAAGGCAGTCCTGCAGAGGTGGGGGGTCTGCACATGCTCCCCACTTCCTCGTGCAACTGGGGCACCTCCTGGTCCTCCTCCCAGCCCACGCCAAACACTGAGAGGCCCACAGTGTGTCAGTCACAGGGCTGGGTGCCCAGGCTGCTGTCTCCATGTGGGACGCGTGTGGTGTGTGTGTGCCCGAGGAGCTGGCTGCGGCAGTTCCTCTATCTCTGCAGAGCAGACCCTGCCTTCGCTAGGAAGGGGGATGTCTGCAAAGCTCACGGAAAGTCGGTCTGGCACTTCTCTGATTTACTGGGTCAGTGAAAAGCCCCCTCCGGCACTCCTGCACTTCACTCTGCACATGTGGAAATGGAAATGAACAGCTGCCTGCTGGAATCCCAGGGCTCAGGGCAGCAACGTGAAGAGTGGCCCCGTACCTCCTGCACAGGGCCTCTGAGTTCACACCCGGGGTCTCCTTTAAATGGGACTCCAAGCCAAGTCCTTCCATCCCAACGTTTATTTTTTTGTGGCAGTGTCTTGCTGTGTCACCCACATTGGAGCGCAGTGGCGTGATCATGGCCCACTGCAGCCTCGACCTCCCCGGCTCAAACAATTCTCCGACCTCAGCCTTCTGAGCAGCTGGGACTACAGGCACAAGCCACCACTCCTGGCTAATTTTTTATTTTTCTGTGGAGACAGGCTCTCACTATGTGGCCAGGCTAGTCTTGAATTCCCGGACTCCCACCTCGGCCTCCCAAAGTGCCGGAATTATAGGCATGAGCTACTGTGCCCAGTCCTCTCCTGAGTTTAAGCATGAGCTGGCCAGATGCGGTGGCTCATGTCTGTAATTCCGGGACTTTGGGAGGCCGAGGCGGGCGGATCGCAAGGTCAGGAGATCGAGACCATCCTGGCTAACACGGTGAAACCCCATCTCTACAAAAATACAAAAAAATTAGCCAGGCGTGGTGGTGGGCGCCTGTAGTCCCAACTACTCTGGAGGCTGAGGCAGGAGAATGGCATGCACCCAGGAGGCGGAGCGGAGCTTGCAGCGAGCTGAGACAGCACCACTGCACTCCAGCCTGGGCAACAGAGTGAGACTCCATCTCAAAAAAAAAAAAAAAAAAAAAAAAGCATGAGCTGTTGAAGTAGAGAGGTCAATCTGGAATCCACCCTCCGTGTCCTCCACCTGATGAAGATCCCCTCTTCTGTAAATCCTCCCATCTTTTAAAGGCCTGGCCCAGGTCTTCACTTCCTCCAGGAAGCCTGCTTCCTGACATTTTGTTTTAATCTGCTTCATGTCCTGTGCTGCTGTTGCAGGTATGCCTGTTCTGGCTCCCAAGTTGGACTGCCAGCTCTTGCACACAGGGCAGGTCCCAGAACTCCCACCAGCACTTATGGCCCCCAGCTTGTCTGATCATGACAACAGCCCGAGGAGGAGGGCATGAGCCTCAGGATGGGACGTGCTCAGGGACACTCCAGGCCCCGTGGCGACATGCATGGAGGCCAAGGTCAGTCCCAGGTGAATGGTGACTGCTTCTTAGTCCCAAACTCAGGCGGGGCTAGGGTCTGGCTCTCACTCCTTGTCCCCACCCAGACTCACTTTTTGTGATACAGTGCTCTGCGGGCAGGAGGCGCTTCTTGAGGAGTCCTTGCAGCACAGAGCGGACGGAGGGCCGGTGCACCAGCTGCAGCACGAAGAGGTGTGACTGCGGGGAGAGAGCAGACACTCAGTTCCTGCACACTGTCGTCATGCCCCGCCCTGCCTGCAGCCTCAGCAGCCCTAGACTGCTCCCAAGATCCCACAGCCGGCCTAGGAGACGCTCCCCCAGCGTGTGTCCTGGGACTTGTGAGCCTGAACACCACCCTGGAAAGGCTGCCTCTGCTGCAGACAAGGTGGACTTTGACACTGAAATACTCCCTGGATAAGGTTATAGGACACATGGCTTTAAGCCTGGGTTCCACTTTACTTCCTAACCTCCCCTACCACTGCCTTCCCATCATGTGTCCTCAGCCCTTCTGGCCAGGGTGCTCATCCCTCGCTTCGCCCTTCCAGCCAGGGTGCTCATCCCTTGCTTCGCCCTTCCAGCCAGGGTGCTCATCCCTCGCTTCGCCCTTCCAGGAAGCCTTCCAGAACTGCACACCCCAAACGTACACCCATCAGTTGCCTTACTCTGACAGTTGTGCAGCCTTCCCCAGTCGGAATGGGATGTGCTGCCTAGGTCTGTGACCCCCCTAACTCTGTGTGGGCTCTGTGCCCATAAGCTCACAAGGGCAGGATCAGAGTGTTTCCTTCTCCATGCCCCTACAGAGAGGCCAGTGGAGTGGGGCAGGCATTTAGTTCCACTGGGGCCTGAGCAAGCCCTGTGTGTTGGGCTCTGATCTTCAGGGCACATGAGGGTGGCTGACAGCTGGTCCTAGGTAACAAGTCACCGGTTGGAAGGACCCCCATACATGACTCTAAGACAAGAGGGTTGGGAAAGAAGGGAACGCGTTAACTCCAGGTTTGGGGGAGTTGGGTCTGAGGAGAAAGGTGCTGACAATGACAACTGCTGGTGAATGAGGCAAGCAGGACATGGCTTCGAGGAACACAGAACCAAAACAATGAATGAAGGGCAGGGAGGAGGGGCCAGGAGGGGTGAATCGGAGGCATACGTGGAGAACAGATAGAGGCCTAGTGTCCAGGGGAAGAGGCCACATCTGAAGCCAGGGCATAGTGGCTTTGAAGGCCCAACGGTTTGAAGGTTATTGTACAGGCCCTAGGCGGGGAGCAGGTAAGGGCACACTGTATCTTTGGTGGCTGTGGGCACAGGGGCTGGTGACCCAAGGACAAGGCTGAGGACCAGAGGGGTGCAGGGTGTCCCGCACTCCCACACCGTGCAACAGGGACTGCCCGTGCCACCGCTGCCCCCAGCCCGCCACACTCACGCAGCAGCAAGCCGTGACAGTGATCTGGATGGTGTTGCGACCCGGCTGGCACACGTGCTTCAGATGCAGGGGCTTGTGGGAGGTCTTGTTGTCGCCGCGCTCAATGGTGAGGGGTGTGGCGTTCACGCTGACCTGCACCGAGGCGGGCCAGTTGGTGTTCATCTGCCGGTCCTCGTGGTGGTAGCACTTGAACTGCAGCTCCAGGTCAGACCTAGGTGGGGAACGGGGGTGCTCAGGGCAGCTCTGCCGGGGTGCTGTCCATGGCCTCTGTGACCCCGAGCCAGGCCACACACCTCTGAATGCACCACAACCTCCGAGACCCTTAGGACCCCATCCCTGACCCCAATGGTTCCCGTAGCCTGAGTTCTCTTCTCCCATTCTGGATACTCCCTCTACAACCAAACTGCCCCCAAGATCCCCGCACACCAATCATTCCTGCCATACCCCACAGCTGCTCTAGCTCCCATTTCCCTGGACTGTCCTCCCTGTAGGGGTCAACTCTTGGCTCCCTAGGTCAGAGATAGAGGGGCAAAAGAACAGGCACTCATTTGACAGGACCTGCTGTGAGGCCAGCCAAGCCCGTCTCCAGACCTGCGGGGAACTGTCCTTTCAGGCCACGGCCATTTCTGGTTCTGAGCACTCTCCAAGGAGGCCCCCCAGGACATAGCACTGAGGAGTGTCAGGAACCAGCAGTGACCACGTATGCATGACAACCCAGCCAGGAGGAGGAGGTCTCCCAGGCCAGGACACTCCCAGGTAAGAAGCGTGGGTGAGCAGGGTGCAGGCAGGCAGCACAGTGGCTCGTCCCGTGCCAGGAGCCTCTGCCCTCCTGCCTAAGCATTGCAGCTCCTGTGTTCTGAACGCCCACACCAGTTATCTGTGGCCACTTCGCCCAGCCTGCTCCGCATGGTCAAGAAAACAGCAGGGGTGTGTGTGCACATGCCAGGCACAGACCCAGCTCTTGCCCTGGAGATGCTCACTGGGCAATCGAGGGGGTCTGAGTCACAAGCACAGTGAGACAGTGTGAGTCTTGCCTGAGGATGAAGGACTGAAGGGTGGAGACCCCTAGGGTTGGTTCTGGCATCCTGGAGACCTGGGCCCAAGTCCCAGCTCTGCCCCTGGCTAGCTGTGAGAACTCACACAAGCCAATTCACTTCTCTGGCCTCAGCTTCCTCCTCTGTCAAAAAGGAAAGTGTTGCCCATTTCCAAGATCAAAGTAGGTCACATGTGGAAGGTGCTAGGCATGGGCCTGGCTCAGCAGGGAACCTCCGGACCTTGCATTCCAGCACGTGCCTAAGTGTCTGAGCAGCAGCCCTGACCAATGGTCAGCCCCTTGCAATAGGCAGGGCCTGCCTGACCCAGGCCTGGCCTCTGCGCCAGCCTCATCTCTGCATTCCTGGCTCTGGTCACCTGAGTCACACTCGAATTCTTGACTGCATTCCCTCTTGTCAGCTCACGGTCTCAGATGGGATACACAGCCTCCCAGCCTAGGTCTGAGCCAGCCACCTTTTCCTCTGGGGTGAGTGACAGCTGCTCCCTGCCCTTAGGCCATGATACCTTGACTGCTCATCACCCGGTGCCCCTGTAGACTTCCCATGACAATCGCAGGACAGGGCCCAGTCAATGATGCCGAACACGTGAAGGTGACAGAAGATGCTGCCACCACCTGCCCAGGGCCACACTCGGGCCCAAGGAAGCCATCCCGGGGGACCTCCTTCATCCCGCCTGGGCTGGCGCCCCTGCCCTGACACGCACCTCCACATCAGCGTCTGGTGGACCGTGGGCCGCAGGTGGAACACATGGTTGCTGACAGCCAGGTTGTGCTCCAGGCGGAAGGGCTCCAGCACCACGCCATCCCGCACGGGGAATGTGAGCCGCAGCTCGTCATTGTGGTTGGCTGGGGTGAGGAGAGGAAGTGGGTGAGCCACAAGCCCCAGCTGCCATGGGTTCCTGGGCTGTGGGTGGGACTTGCTCACTCTGGGCTGCACGCTCAGAGGAAGGCAGGGGTGTGTAAATAGGGCCAGAGACATAGCCAGGCCAAGGGCATACTAGTGAGTCATGGCTTCTTCGATTCTACACGGCCCCACCCCATCTACTCATCCCCTCTTCTTCCACCCGCCTCCCTGCCTCCTTCCATGGCTGGGTACAGATTTTCCTCCCAGCCTTCAGGCACCCAGGCAGCAGTGAGAAGGGCTGTCTGTAGGCAGCCCACCCCTCCTTGAATGTGCCCCTGGGTATCTCACCTGCTCCCAAGTCTCTGCCCTTTCTGCATGCCCAATCCCCAGGCAGCCTGACTACTAAGCCTCCTGCTCCCAGCCCACTGGGGGGCCCAAATGGAGCTGCCCAACAGAGGGAGGTAGGGCCCTCACCTGGGGGTGGCGGCAGAGCGCTCATATTTGGCTTGATGTCAGGCGGGAAGGGTGGTTTGACGTCTTGGCTAGGGGACAGGTATGGAGGGATGCTGCTCCCAGGGGTCATGGGGGGTGTGGGGTTCCCTGGAACAGGCGAGTGGGGGTAATTTGCCACAGGAACCGGCCTGGGAGGCTGGAGAGAAAGAGAAGACACACATAGGTTATGGGATCCCGGAGACAGAAGGGGCCATGGCTATGTACATACACCGCACTCACCCAGGGGCCGGGGGCCATGCCCCTCGGGAGGAGAGCCTCCACCAGGGAAACCCTTCTCTCTCACAGATCTCTGTCCCGCTCAGAAGACAGCCTTGGGAAGGGCCTTTCCCACCCTTCATCTGGGTCTCACCACTGAGCTCCTGTGTCAGGTGCATGTGGAGACCCTTACCCATCCATGTGACAAATGGGGACACAGAGGCTCAGGGTTGGGGGCTTGCTCAGAACAACCCTTGGAGGGCAGGACAGCAGGAATAAAGCCCAGGCCTCCTGTCACCCGACCAGGTGGGCTTCAAATATCACGACTCAAGGCCACACCCTCTATGCCTACCTCATCAGGGTCCCCAGATGGAGTCGGGGCCTGCAGAATCTGGGGCTCAGGTTCCCCAGGAGCCCCTCTCCCTCTTCTTGTTTTCAAGACTAGCCAGGCTGACACTTTACCCCGGGGCCCACCCCACCTGGAGCTGTGGATTCTCAGTCCTGAGCATCTCTGTCCCCAGCACAGGGGACCAGGGAGTGCACCCCCACTCATGGGCCCCTCTGAATGTCCAGAGAGGCTGGAGCAGGACCAGTGAGAGCCTTTAGAGGCAACAACTGCCTGTGGCTTAGAATTTGTAAATTAAATCGGAACATACCCTATTGACGTTCCCTTGGCTGTAGTTACTGTAGCTGCTTCCCGAGAACGTGTTGTTTTGTCCATTAAACTGCTCTGGCTGTTAAAACAAGATAAACAACACTGAGTGGGGGGCAGAAAAGCCATCAGAAGCCCGCTCTCCCTCCGGACAGTAAAATCTGTCAGGAGCACAGGGATGCTACAGGGGCCCATCCACTGCTGGGCTGCGGAGGGAGTGGGACAGGACAGCTACACCTCGGCGACAGCATTTTGCCTCTCTCTGTCCCTAGCTATTAATTTAGCAGAAGTTACAAAAAGAGCAACACCTAATATGCTGAAGTTGGAGCAAAATGGTAAACCTGTTCAGTGGATGGCCATAATAAATTAGCATGATTTTTGGCAAATAATTGTAAAACAGTAAAGTGTCTTCTTTACTCCCAAGAACATATTTTATAATAATCCTAAGGAAAGGAAAGGCTATATGCCTAAAGATACTCATCATAGTATTATTTCTAAAGTGAAAAATCAGAAGCAACCCCAATACCTAACAGAGGGAATAATAAAATATGATATGGTGATCTCAGCAGAATATTAGGCAGCCATTAAAAGTAAAAACCCCAGGGGCTCTGGCACCAGTATCATTCTTATTATTTCATGTTAAGTAAAAGGTACAGATTCAAAGGTACAGCTGTAATAACAATTTTATAACATGTTAGTGCCCACCTGCACATAGACAACGTTTAGAATGAAATGTTAATATATACAGGGTGTGTACTTTTTTTTTTAAATAAAATATATTTCCTTTATTATTTTGTGAGTGCCATGAATAAGAAAAGGAGAAAGAAAAAAAACCCATCATCTGAGACCAATGAGAACAGGAACTGAGAAAAGCCACTCTGACATTCTGGCCACCGAACTTCGCCCTGAACACACGGGGACATTCAGAAATCACCCACGCCTGGCTGTCCTTGGGGCTAACACACGCAGGGTCAGAGTGATCCCGGTGGAGTTAGGGGTCTGAGGTGGTTAGTAGGGAAGGGGCCCCGTGGGTGGTGGCGAGGCTGGGACTGACCTTGTAATACTGCCCCATGTTGACCGTCGGGGGTGGGTACTGCCCGGAGCTCGGCTGGCTGGGCATCCTCTGTCCCGGGTAGTTGGGGGAGGTGAGTGGCCTCGGGGGGTTGGGGGTTGGGTACTGGCCTGGCTGGGTGGGGAACTGGCTGTTTGGTCCATATTGCTGGTTTCCATAGTTGGGCTGTGGTGGGAGAGAAAGGAGAGGCGAAACACGTTCAATGTTGCCAATGTCACATAGCCAGGTCACCTGAATACCGGGATGGGCCCCGCCTCTTCTCATTTGCTCCTACTGTTTTCCACCCACAAAACCAGATGATGCGTGAGCCCGTTCTCGTCCTGACATCCAGGGGCATTTTGTTCTGACTGTCCAGCTCACAGGCCACCTTCCCTTGAGGCCGTACTTCCTGGAGCACATGCGCCCCCTGAACTCCAGGGACACTTTCAGAGCCTCTTGCTCACACCATTATGAGGGGCCTGATTCTAACTCCTCTGGCCTTTGCGTCTCTCCTGGCTCCTGGTTTAGGGCTGTGCTCCCCAATGGGCACCCCAGTGTGACAGGAGAACACAGTCAACAGGATGAACTTCCAGAAAGGAAACCCCTGTGCCCCTGCATTCTGAGGATGAACCTGGGTGGCATTGTCCTCATACTCCCCTTGGAGCAGAACACACACCTAGTGTTCAGTTCTGGACCATCGACAACCTGCCACCTGTGCAGGAGGTGGGAGAGCCAGGTTGGTGAAGGAACAAGACAACTTCTCCCAGGAGAGGCAATTTAGAGAAGAGAGAGCACCACCACCCTCTAGCCACCTTCCCTGTCTGGAAAATCAGGTGACCCTCAGGGCCACATGACATCCTGGGAGTCAGTGGTTTCTTCTTCCCCATCTGAGTGGCTCTCTTGCCTAGAGGTCCTGCTGGTGGCTGTGCCCCAGTGCCTGACAAAATGCCCACAATGCTTACTCAACAAATGAATGATGGACTTGGGGATAAATGTCAGAGAGTGTCAGTGTGGAAGAATCTGCAACTCATGTTGTTGTAACACGGTGGCTGCTCTGGGTGACAGTAAGGCACCAACCACAGGAGGTGCAGAAGACGAAGCTGGTGCCTACCTGCCGCCTACCTGCCCACCAAGCTAGAGAAGAGAGTCCTCTGTGGGACCAGATGACCCAACCCCTCTCCTAAGGTTCCAACAATTCAAATACTGTATGAGCAAGCCATGGCAAGGGGAAGGAAGGCCAGTCTTCCCAGACAGGATTGGGCCACACAGGCTGTGACTACCCAGTGCTGTAGCTGGGTAACAGCAGCATTCTATGAAAAGGATGATTAATTTAGTAAAAATACGGAGAGCCTTTGGTGTGCTCTCTTTAGGCAGGCAGAGCCATGAGCATGACACTGGTGCAGGTGCAGGGGTGACACCAATGACCAAGAATTCCGCTGAAGCCTTGTCTGAGATTGCCTCCTTTGCTGTCGGCTAACAGATGCACCCCCAGCACAGCCAGTGGGACACCGGGATTTTGGGCACAGGGTGGCTGAGAAAAGGCCTAGAAACCGCATGGGGGCTGTGTGCCAGGAGAGGTGCCAATAGCTTGAGGCTCCCCCAAACTCAGGACCCAGGAGCCAATGGTCTTTCTCTGGCCAGCATCGTTTTCTGAGGGTTCACTTGTGACACCCTCTCCAGGAAGCCTGCCTTCTCTGACTCACATTGAGTTCTGTGCAGTCTGCTACGCTTCATTCCCTGGTGAGTCTTGGCTCAAAACTTTTCTTTCCTGCTAAAATCTCACTTCCCAGAGGGCAGGAGGTATGGATTTTACTTCCCTAAATCTTCCCCAACACCTTGGCTGAGCTGGCTGTGCAGCCCAAGGGGCAGCGCCACTTCCTATACAGTGACCAAGTGTGGATGGAAACAAGAGCTAAGAAACACGCTGCCTGCCTTCCAGTTACTTCCCTGATGGGTCAGTCCTTATAGACTGGAAACAGCTGCCTGCCTTCCAGTCACTTCCCCGATGGGTCAGTCCTTATAGACTGGAAACAGCTGCCTGCCTTCTAGTCACTTCCCCGACGGGTCAGTCCTTATAGACTGGAAACAGCTGCCTGCCTTCCAGTCACTTCCCCGATGGGTCAGTCCTTATAGACTGGAAACAGCTGCCTGCCTCCTAGTCACTTCCCCGACGGGTCAGTCCTTATAGACGGGAAACAGCTGCCTGCCTTCCAGTCGCTTCCCTGACGTGTCAGTCCTTATAGACTGGAAACAGCTGCCTGCCTCCTAGTCACTTCCCCGACAGGTCAGTCCTTATAGACTGGAAACAGCTGCCTGCCTTTCAGCCACTTTCCCGACGGGTCAGCCCTTATAGACTGGAAGCATTTTGTCTCAGCTCTCTTTCTTGGAAAGGAGTTGGGGAAGTCCTCATGTGGGCAGGAGGAACTAAACCCAGGTCACCCAGTTAGTGGCTGAGCCAAGACAAGAGTCACTACAGTAAGAGGAACTGCTGCTTGCTGAGCGGCGGCATAGGCCAGCCCAGGGCCAAGCACTTCATGGACATCTCCTCAAGTCCCTCAAGCAGCCCTAGGAGGCAGGGTGACTGGCTCGAGGTCTTCCAGTTGGGAAACAGTAGAATCAGGTCTCAAACCCAGAAGCACCTGACCGCTAAGCCCCTGCCTTTGTCCGTGTGTGCTGGAGTCCAAGACACACCCCTTCCAAGGCCATACCCACGGCCCACATCTTCAAGCCCAGGTGTCCCAGCTCCCACCTCCCGGCCTCCCACTGCTGCACTCACCTCTCCAGGGTATGGCCTCTTTATGTTCTGAATAGGAAGGGACTGGGGCCGGGGGCCCGGGTAGGTCTGCTGGGGCATCCGCTGCCCGTGCGTGCCAAAGGGGCTGATGCCGGGCGGCCGGGGCTGGTTCATGCCCATGGGAGGGCCGCTCATCCCCGAGGGCGTCATGCCAGCCGCCATGCTCGCGGGGTTCATGCTGCCCCCCATGGAGGCAGGCCCCCGTGGCCCGGGCTGGTTCATGAATTGGCTGTTATACGCCTGGGTGGGACCCATCTGGAAAGAGGAACAGACCTTCAACGGGAGAAGAAAAAAAAAAAAGAATAAAATGCCACATGCATTGAAAGTGCAGGGAGGGAAGGGTTCAGGAGGTGGAGGGGTGGGGAGGGGGCACCGTCCTGTGCGGCAGTGACTGGTGACCAACCAGGCCCCAGGGGAGCAGGATCCACCCAGGCTCACTGCTGCCCTCTGCAGCCGCACAGGAGAGATGCAGCTCTGGGGTGTTAGGGGATGGGGTGGGGTGGGGTGGGGCGGTCACTCCAATGCACAGGCAGCATTTCCAGGGAGGGAGGCAGGCAGAAAACCAGGAAAGGGTGCAGGGACAGGGAGGGGCATGGGAGGGTGGAGGTAGATGAGGGTGGAGGCAGGAGCCCGAGTGAGACTGCAGCCCCTTTCCTGGAAGCCCTGGCCCTGCCCTTGGTTCTGGGCCAGTGAAGGCACACCCTCCATCCACAAAGTCGGCCTCAGCCCAGCTTCCACTTCTGTTCCCCCTGCTCTGCAGTCCCCACCTCCTCGCCTCCTGTTCTGCATTCCTACGGGGGCTCCTCCTCTCCTCATCCCCCAACCCATCCTTCAGAAGGTCAGGGAGCAGCACTGGGGCCTGTGCAGACCCATGGATAGGGTGACTGGGAGGGCACCGGCCTCAGAAGCAATCCAGGAGACAGATCGGTCACAAGACTAGTTTTAGACATTGAGCCCACTCTTTGGTGAGTAGGGGGCCCAGAGAGCAATGTGGAACTTTTTCCCCATATGCAGTAGTACACAAGCCACCAACACACAAACACCAGCACCCAGACACCCCACCACACCCAAGCACACGGACACGCCCCATTCTAAACACAGACCTCCACATGCTCCACAGCCCAAATCCACCCTAATGCAGTCAGCTCCCCCAGCATACATGGCCCCATAAGCACTGACACTCCAACTCTGCTTTCCCAGGGCTGTCTGCTTGGCTGGCTGGGTGAGATTAGTGGGAACCCTTACCGGTCCATACTGGTTTATATCCTTGTTCTGTGTCTCCTGCAGGGCTGCCACAGTGGCCGTGGCTGTGGCCGTAGCTGTGGCTGCTGCTGCTGCCACTGCCGCTGCTGCGGCGGCTGCCGCGGGCTGAGTGAAGTCAGCAGGCGGCCTGGTGTGTGGAGGGATGCCCATGCCTGCGGGGGCGTTAGGACCCCCAGGGTAACTGCAGGGAGAGAAGGGTGGAAGACTTAGGTACTGCCTGCATCTGAGGGGAACCGAGAGCAAGCTGTGGGTTGGGAGGGAGAGGATGGAGCTGTACCCAGAACCTAGAGGGCCTCTTGGGATTGGCAGCCATTCATTTGTGCCACTTGGCAATGACCACACTGCTGTGCTCCTGGAGCCCTCAGGGGTGCCTGCACCCTCACTGCATGCTGTCGGGCCCGGGTGAGCCCATCTTCTGAAGGACACTGAGTCTCAGAGAACCTGAGCAACCTGCTCAAAGCCCTCCAGCATTGATGGCAGAGCTGTGGCTGCGGCTGCAGGTGTTTCTGATCCCTGTGTTTAACCACCAGGTCATACTACTGTGCCAACCCCAGGTGAGAAACCCAGCCAGGGCTGGCGAGGGTTGAGGCCAAGGTGGGGATATTAGGCAGCGCAGGGCAGAAAGAGGAGAATGGGTGCCTCTGCTCGCCTCACACCCCTCCCCAGAGCTCCAAATCCTGTGAGTCCTTGTCCCTTTCTCCCGAGCCAAGGGACTCGCAGTCTGCATAGTTCTGCTTTCACCAATCAGCAAGGCAGAGCAGATTTTCCCAGACCGTTTCACTGTCTTTGGGCAACTGGACCCCATCTATACCTGCTCTTCAACTTTCCCAATCCAGATTTTCTCAATATCTTCCTATTTATCAAAGACACAATTCAGAGAAGGGTCATTTTGAGGTTTTGCGGAATAAGAATGTCACCCTTCCATTTCCACGAGCCTGATGACTGTCAGATCACAGCCCAGCTGCTGCAGCGCCTTATCTGCGGGCCAGCCCTGCGAGCCAGGGATGACTGAGCCCCTTCAACTCATGGGACAACAGAGGATAACTTCTCAGGGCAGAAAGCGTGGAGCTGGGATTTAAGTGGGACCCTCCCCGTTGAAAGGAGGGAGAGGGGCGGGGTCCATGGCTTCTGCCACGGGTCAGCCCTGCTCACCTAGCCCCAAAGCCCCCACTGCCGGGGTAGTTGGGTCGGCCATACATGCTCTGCTGGATGTAGGGCTGAGCGGGGCCAGCCTTGGCTGAGAACTGCTGCTGCTGCCCCGCAAACTGCGGAGAGTTGAGGCCGGGGTTGCTGGTGGTCATGCCCGACGCCATGGGATTGCCGCCTGGATTCATGGGGTTGTTGGCATTGGCCATAGGGTTCCCAAGGACCTGTGGGCAGAAAAAGTGGTTGTCACCTAAGGTGCTACCCCAGGTAGTGTGGAAAGGAAGGGGGATAAATGAAGAGGGGAAAGGGAGAAAGAACAAAGTGGAGGCAGGACAACAGGGAGGAGGAGAAAAATGGAGGGTGGATGAACTACTCCGAGTGTACTGGTGATAACAGGCGGGCCTGGGTGGCAGGTGGCACGGGGGATGAGAAGGTCAGCCTTGTGATGGAACAAGCTGAGGGCATGACCAAGCCCCACAAAGCCAACTCAAATGGTCCCCAGGGGCTGGGCAGCCCCGTGAAGGGAGGAGAGACTGCTACTGCGCCAGAGGCCCGTGGGGAGAGCCCTGGCCATGTAGCCTACTGCCCCACAAACGAGCCTGGATGCCAGTGTCTCGTCACACAGGGGCCCCGAGGCCCCTGGCTGCTGCTCTGTGAGGGCCAAGAGGAACCCACTCTGCTAGCTCTGGAGGGCAGCAGGAGCAGGCAACAACAGGTCAGCCCAGTGGCTCCCTCCAGGGTGATAAGCAGCCCTGAGCCTTCCATGTAGCCACAGCTAAGTCTAGCAGAGGTCAGACAGGTGGGAGACCCCCTGACTGGGCAGAGGAGGAGTGGAAGAAAGGAAGGAATGAGAGAGAGGTGGGTTTGACTAGGGCAATGGGGGGTAGGGAGTTGTCAGAAGTCCAAGGCACAATATTTTGATGAAATCTAACTCAGGCCACACATTCAGGGTCAGAGACCTCAGACCTTGGAGCCCTGAGGCCAACAACACAGAGGAAGTTCTCCTGTTTACCGGAGCAAATGGGCTAGGGAAGAACCCCTTGCTGTCCGTATGATGAATGCCATTCCCCTAGAAAGGCCTTAGGATGTGGACAGTCCATGGAGGCTGCCCTCCTGAGGTGGGTACACAGCCTGCCAGGGGTGGACACGTGTCCACAGCTGGGTGTGCCCTGGAAGCTGGTCTTCCCAGCAGGGTAGGGCCTGGGAGGGCAAAGAGGGTTGGTATGGCTCCAGGGGTCAAGGGACACTCCCACCTAGAAGGAGCTGTGGCTGAGGGCAGTATAGGCTCTTACCTGGCTCTGGGATGTGTTGGTCACTCCCCAAACCGTGGTGACCACGGAGAGGGAGCCGGGAGGCTGGTTGGTGTTCTGCTGCCAAGGGACAGAGTCATAGGGGAACGACCCATCACTGCAGAGGGAGACAGAGGGAGATCCTCAGGGCCTGGCAGGCACAGACTCAAGACAGGCCATGCCCATCACCCCAACAAGTGACCACAGCTCCCAGCCAGTGCTAGGTAACCCCCATCTGAGTCAGTACTGAACCCCCAAGCCCGTCTTAGTGCCCAGTGCACAACAGTGTGCCCTGCATGGTGACAGGCTGTTCAGAAGTGGCCACTGTTCCCCGGATCACTGCAGAGAGCTACTTCCATGGCTGTGGGTCTCCCCGTAGCCCTGAGTCCACAGGTCATGTAACCGATGAAGTGGTGTGACCTGAGGCCCAATCTGAGCTCCTCCTTCACCGGGGCTCTGACTCCGTGTGGCCCTTTAGGAAGAGCTTGGGCTCTCCAAAACCACCTTACCCTTGGAACTGCTCGGTCCATCTCAGTGCAGGCTGGAAGGGTCCGAGTCTGAGGGTGTCAGCCCTTCCCTCTGCCTCCCAGCCCTTCACAGCAGCCTGGCTGCCTGGGTCATGGGAATGCAGGCTTTCTTCCAGCACCCTTCCTTCCCAACCCCCAGCAACATGGATACAGGCCTACCTGCTGCACACCCTCTCCTGCCCTCTCCCTGATCTCTCGTGTACATCCCTCCCGAGCTAATCTCCCTCAAACACCTAAGATGCCTGGCACAATTAAAGACCTTTGGTGGCTTCTGGCGTTTATAAGGCAGAGTCCAAACTCACACTTAAGAATGACTTACTCCTCTGGCAGACCCCACCATTCCCTCACCCTGCTTTGGCTCTGTCCTCTCGTGGAGCTGCCCCTTCCCCTAAACACTGCCTCCTCTCTACCAACCAGGACCATATTTCCCCTGCTCCCCTCACCAGGTCCAGCAGTATCCACATTTGTGGACATCTCCCCAAGGAGCTCTCAGACATCAGAAACAAGGAGTTAGCCTTCAGCCCTACCTCTTGTGCTTAGGCCTACAGTGAATGTCCAGTGATGCTTCCTACCAACCACTTGGGTGCACAGGAATGAGGTCAGCAGATCCCAGCGAAGGGCAGGGCATGAAGACCTGCCAGGGTGCCAGACCCCAGGAGTCTGGGGATGAAGCTGCCTCTCCCACGAGAGCCGGCACTGGCTCTCTGGCACCACCCTCTCACCAAGTCACAAAATTCTAGATGTGGAAGCAGGAGGAGCAGAAAAGCAAAGTGCCCACAGCTGTGACACTGCCTCTACCCAGGGCACACAGGGTGTGTGTGTGTATGTGTGTTAGGGGAAGGAAACTGGGAGAAGGGACGGGCAATAGGAAGCAGCCTCATACCTCTGTCTGGCTTGTGTCTGTCTGAGTCACAGGAGACAGCAGATGGCAAAGGTTCTCAGTCACACCTGGGAGACTTGTACCGTAGCTGAGGGGCCAGTCCAACCCTAGCAGCCAGGGCAACTGGGGACACAGGTGTTGGGGAGGCACCTCTGGGGATGCAAGGAGCCCAGCCCAGAGGGGAGGACTTCCCAGAGGGAGGCAGAGGGCTGCATGACCTGCAGGCAGTAGAGATCAGGGCAGCCAAGTCTCGTGCTCTGCGCCTTACCCAGCTGAGCTCTTGGCAATGCTGGTCAAGTCAGACGGGCTCCTGCCGAGGTGACCAGCCTGGAGGGCAGGACCATGCCACTGTCTGCTCATACTTGCCCCTCCCCTGCCTGGATATCCTCTCCCCTGGATCTCTCAGCCTGGCCAGCCCCTCGCTTTCTTCCTGTCTGAGATCGCTGGAGCGGCCTCCCCTGCCCTCCTCGTATAAAAGAGCAACTCCTACCCGACACTGCCTGTCCGCTCACCCTGGTACTGGAATTTTTGTCATGGCACTCCACCACTGTCCTAATTATATATTTATTTGATTACTGTCTGTCTGCCTCTAGAACAGCTCTGTGACGGCATAGACTTTTGTGCTTAGGACCCTGGTGCAAGTTTCTGCACTCAATCCCCTCATCTGTAAAATGGGCATTGGATGACACCTCCACTCTACTCTGTGTTTTCCAACTGTGGGTCACGGAATCTAAGCAGGTGATGACACCCAACCAGCAAGGGAGAAAAAAGAATCAACTAGAAAGTGATTGAGCGCTGGGCGCGGTGGCTCAAGCCTGTAATCCCAGCACTTTGGGAGGCCGAGACGGGCGGATCACAAGGTCAGGAGATCGAGACCATCCCGGCTAACACGGTGAAACCCTGTCTCTACTAAAAATACAAAAAATTAGCCGGGCGAGGTGGCGGGCGCCTGTAGTCCCAGCTACTCCGGAGGCTGAGGCAGGAGAATGGTGTAAACCCGGGAGGCGGAGTTTGCAGTGAGCTGAGATCCGGCCACCGCACTCCAGCCCGGGTGACAGAGCAAGACTCCGCCTCAAAAAAAAAAAAAAAAAAAAAAAAAAGAAAGTGATTGAGCGTGAGCACACAATAAAGATGAATATTAGTCCTTGAGCTTCTGTCTTGGTTTTATACACAAATACATGTGCACCTTGGGTCAAGGTGTCGTATGTGTATTTATCGTGGATCTTGGTCAAATAAGCTTGAACACAGGTTCGGCAGCCTAAGTCTGATGTGGCTCAAAGAGGAGAATGCAGTCAGAGGGCTTGCCCAACTGAGCACTGCTCGTGATTTCTGAGGAAACTGCAGGACTCGCATTTGGAGTAGAGGAGCTATACTCAGGGCACTCAATTGGCCAGGCACGATGAGGAGTGGTGGCTCACTAGAGATCCAGATGTGGGCCAAAGGTGACAGACGGTGACAGACTCTGCTCTCCAGGTGGCGGATTGGAGACTGGGAACCCAGAGGGAGTGGGCAGTGCAGAGAAACACAGGAAAGCAGCAGTGAACCTGCTCCTCAGGAAGGCTGGGCTGGAACAGCCTCTGTCTCCCAGGGAGGTTACTGGGGACCCAGAGCACCACCTGGTTCCAGAACTGGCACACCAGAATCTCACAGGGAGGATCTACAGGTTATGCTTGCACAAAACGAAGAGGAGATCCCCTGGACACCTGCTGCTCTCAAGGCCCATGTCCTAGGTGTGCTGGATGACCAGAGGGTCTCCCGCAACTGAACAAAACCCAAGCCTGAGTGGCTTCTCTCCCCAGAACTTGTGCCCCACAAGTCCCTACCAACCCTCCAGGCTGATAGCCTTCAGACCCAGGTTGCTGTCCTCTGAGAACATGCCTGACCAGGCTCACGAAGTGAACCCCTGTGGGAACCCCCAGGGGCCGGCAGGGCCCTGCCTGAGGCCAGGGAGTGGGCAACCGCTGCCTTACCACCTCAGCCCGGGACGCTACACAGGCCCACGAACAAGCTCCCAACTGCCCTGCACTCCGTGGGTGAGCCTTGTGGGCGGAAACCAGCTCCTTCCTGTTTCGTCCCCTCTGCCCCAAACTTGGTGAGAAGCAAAGCTAACCAACGTTCCCAAACTGGGCATCCCACTGCCTGGCTGAAAGGTTTGCTGCCCCAGAGCAAAGATGTGCACAGGCGTACGGAGGACATGTCCGTGCATACACGCGAGGCCCTGTTGGCATGCTGCCCGTGCACGGGAGAAGAGACAGGCACAGCGTGTGGGGCGGTCTCAGGACTAGCTTGCCTCCACACACACCTGCTGCAGAAGCAGAAGTGGCAGCCACACCGACGGGACTGTGACTCATCTCATTCTGGGGGAGACGGGCTCCTGCTGGGCTCCTGCTGTCGCAGAGAAGGCTCTCGCCCCCGCAGGCCCCCCCAGCAGCCCTGCTGATGTGACGCCACTGCCTGCACTCAAGACACCACCACTGGAGGAATGCCTGGTCCCTGTGCCCAAGGATGAAGGACCAACCAGACCCCTGGGCTGCTATCAGAAAGGCAGGGCCTGGCTGGGATGCGAGGAGGGTCTGCAGGGTGCCTGAGAGCCCTTCTCTCCAACGAGCACAGTTTAACCTGCAGACATGCCTGGCCTGGTCACAAGTGCTTGGCATTTTTTAATAATTCTGCCCTACTCTGTACAACCCTAATCCAGCATGGCCTGCCCGGTATCCCACCACAAGCTGCTCCCAGTCACAGTCCTGTCCAGCCAAAACTGCCCCAACAATCCTGCTTCACCCACAGAAGCACCAAGGCCAGAAGCCACCTGCAATGTCAGCAGCAACGGTTCAGCTTGCCAAGTGCTCCCTAATACTGGGGCCTCTGTGCCTCTTCTCAGGCTGGCAAGTTCCATCCCACCTTGAAAATGCCATTCATCCTTTCCAGGCTCTTCCAAAGGCCACCTCCTCCGGGAAGCCCTTGCACAAGGTACTGAACTCCACTGGCTCTTCGCATTCCTGGCAGGAGTGAGAACCCTCTGCCTTCTCCCTTCTGCCTCAGGAGCTGTCACTGATTTCTTGGGCTCCCTGGGCCCAGCATGATGTCTTCACACACCAATAGGGCTCAGGAAGCCTTTGCTAAACAAAAAAATGTGCCAGAGAGAAACCACCTCTCTGCATTCACCCTTGGAGGGATGCTGAAAATGAATATGTCCATTTTGTTAAGCCTGACCACTGACCACCTTCACAGTGTGTCTGTAACCACATGGCCACTGAGGCCCAGGAAGTGAGAGAAGGACACAGAGGGAAGCGATGAACCCACTGCTCACTCTCTGTATGCCTCAGCAACCTCATCTGTGAAATGGGGCTGATTCAGCCCCTCCCTTCGAAGGCTGCCATGAGGGTTAAGTGTAAGTGCCTAACACATATGAGGCCCAGAGTCCTGCACACCTTGGACACCCTGAAACTGCTGGCTGCCGCTGTTACTGTTGTTCTGATTTACTGAGTGACTTTTAGATGCAAGGAATTTTGTGAAGTGGCCTTCACCTAAGAACTCATCCAGTGCCCCATTAAGTGGGCCCAACAGGTGCCCATCTTAGAAGCTGGAGCTCACAGAGGTAGCAGAGCCAGTCAAGGGTGAGGCCGCCGGGTCACCAGACCATATCAGGCTCATCACCGTCTTAAGAACTTAGGATCCAGCAGCAGCGCTCCCTGTCCAGAGATGGCCATGAGGCAAGGGAGCACACTGTAGAGGCCACCTAGAAGCCACAAGAATTCCAAGATGGGCTGCATCTTCCTGGGGGTTCTTGGGGAAGTCGCCTAGCATGAAGGGACAGGGGAGATGTAAAGAAGGGCCTCAAAGGCCAGCTGCAGAGAAAATCCAAATAGTCTTCCAGGAAAGAACTTCTTTATACACTAAATCATCTGCTTTAGCTTGGACTGGCCACGTTGGCAAAGATTCAGGGACCCCTTTTTGAGGTTAATATTCAACCGACAGAGGGAAGCCCAGCAAGAAAGAGGTTCCCTTTGTGGGCTCTGGAGTTACAGTCTTTGGGGTCAAACCCTGGCTCTGCCACTGAAGCTTTCTGTGGCCTTGGACATTTTACTTTCAGTCAGCTTCAACCTTCTCATCTGTAAAGTAGGTCTAACACTTTCCTAAAAAACATGAGAAAAAAGTAAAGTTTAGCACAGAACCTGGTAGAAAGACCCTGCTCAACTGCACTTACACCTTTCTCTCCAGTCCTCCAACCAGCCATAGTATAGCTACCCCTGTTTACTTCAGGATACTATGAAGCTGACTTAGGAATTTTTCAAATATGCTACCAAAGGGAGGAGCCGTTTTCATTCCTGTCAACTAGAAAAAAATGTGTTTCTCAAGCCTGTAAGACTTTCTTCATTTTTCTTCTGCCTTCCCTTCTTCAGCCAGCAAACTTCTATCCGTACTTCAAAGCCCAGCCTGCATACTCCCTTTAAGGACTTTCCTAAGCAGAACCAAGGACACTTTCCTCTGTTCCCTCAGCACTTTTTTTCACGTATTTTATAGAGAGCTCTCTGCACTGCAGTCACAGTAGACAGTTTACATGTCTGTGCCAGCTCCACGGGCACTGAGGGAGGTTTTGCTGAATGTGAGAAAATGAGCAAGGCCTGGGATAAGGCAGTGATGATTCCTGGCTCCTGCGCGTCCGCTGTGGCAGCATCTACACACACATTCATGGAAGGAAAGCGGGGGGAGGGCTGAGTTATTTCTTCCCTTGCACTTGTAATAGCTGCTTTATTTGGGAGAAATAACCAATTCCCATTAAGGGTATTGTCAGACCCTAATTAATTTCCCTGATCCAGCCATATTGGTCCCGTCTCCGAGCAAGGCTGTAGTGTTACTGCTAATGAAATGCCAAGCCAGTGAGGAGCTGAAGCTCCCACCCTCTTTAATTTAGGGGAACCATTAACAGTGCTCTCCATCATCACAATTACTGGGGCCTACTTCCTTCCCTCCCTGCGGTGAAACTTAGAGATGAACTTGTGCAGCTAACTGCATATTAGATGGTGTTAAAATTTTTCAGTAGGAAGGAGGAAAGGAAAAAATCCCTTGCATCTTGGCCATCTGGAACTGACGGTGCAGGGATTTATGGGTCTTTCAATTCTCCCCTTTCCTTGTTTTTTGTTTGTAAAACGTTCTTGGGGCAAGAAAGGCCTAACATAAACTGAGCTTTGGTGAAGCTATGCAAAAACGAGCTAAAAATGACAGCTGTGGAGATGGTGTGACGTGGCTGGTTTTGACTGACACCTTCTTTCTTGTTTGGCCATGCATAAGCACCTAAGAGTTTGATGGCACCCAGCTGAGGATCGGGGGAATTAGGACCGGTCCATGGGCTACCAGTGTGCCAGGCTCCTGCCAATGTTATCACTCCCCTTCTACAGATAAGGAAATGGAGGCACAAGGAGGGTAAGTAACTGGCCAGTTACCCAGCTAGAATATGGTCCAGTTGAAACTCAAGGCCCGGCAGCCTGGCTCCAGGGCCTGTTCCCCCCATCTGCTAGACCCAGGGGAAGCCAGGGGTCCTCCCGCCCAGAAGCCTCTCCACTGGGGTTCATAAATCCTGCACCTACAAGGAGGAGGATGGCACCTGCACCTCTGGATCTTGGAGGCTTCCCTAGCCCTAGCGAGTTTTGATTGTAATCAAATTAACAGCATAAACAGGATTTATTAGGCCCTTAATTACCTTTGCAACACTGATTTGCATAAGGACAATGTGCTAATCACAAATGGCTTTTTTAACCACTCATTAAAAATCTGGAAGAAGGAGGCAGAAAGACTTCATTGGCTTCAAGTCCAGGTCACTGCAGGGACTTGGAAGGTGTCCTACTTGCCCAGGCGCTGGTCCTGGACCTTGCCAGGCCTCTCTGGCCGCCTTCTCTTGTATAGTATCCTGGACATCTGTGAATATAGACGGCAGCAGCCCCACTGCAGCCAGTGATGAGGACAAAACGGAGTGAGCCTATAGACGTCCACAGACTGAGGATAATTAGTATTCCTCGTCACCACCCTTACCCTCAGAAATGGCTGCGGGGCGACGGCAGCCTGACCCTTTCCTGACATCCTGCTCATGCGGCACCATGTCCCCCACCAGCAGGGAACCATGAGGCCAAGAGGTCAAGGGTCTTGCTGGGAGGCACAGCATTTGTGCGGAAGAACGCAGGCCCTGACTCATAGCCTCATGCCGCAGTACCAAAGCTCTGCAGCCTGCAGCAGACATGATTGTGACACCCGAGCTCTCCAAATATGACAGTCACCAGGGACCCTCTAGGCATCTGCTGTCCCTCGAGGCAGGGCGGGACCGCAAGTACCCAGGCTCCAGGCTCCCTCATCCTCTCCCATTTGTTTGTCCTCAGAGCCTTCAGACAAGGACCCAGAGCCTTCAAACAGCCAGATACCTGAGGGCATTGAATCTCAACTGTCCCAGTGCACCCAAGCTCACCTCCGGTTCAATGTCTCCTTAATGAAAAGGCAAAAGGAGCTTCTGCCTCCAAGTCATTCAATAAAATTATGGAGGATGACGGACTAAAACAGTTTGCTAATTGTGAAAGCGCTCAGTTTTCTTTTCCATTTTCTTTCCGTCTTGTTTGGGAAATTGCATTGAGGACTTACGAGGTGATGGACCCCATTGCAGTTTCCCTGGAAATGAGGGATTTATCCTTTGTGAAATTCATAAAGGTTGCAAGGAGAGACTGTGTAACTTTCAATTGCCCAACCACAACGTGTCCTCGGAATAGACTGGGGCTTGGAGAAGGAAGACGGGCTATACAATGGGAAACAGGTGAGCTGTGGATCAGAACCGATGACCCTCTTCCAAAAAGACCCTCCAAATCAGGTTAACAACTAGATACCACCTCGTTGATCCTGAAGGACTAGCTAAACAGCAGAGCCCTGTGCGCTGTTTAATGTCTTCCTCTGCCCTTTACTGGCTGTGTGTTCTGGGGCAAGTCACTTTCCCACTCTGGGACCAGATTTCCTTCCAGTTCTGCCCTTCAAAGTGCAGGATATTGTCTAGCAGGCCCCCCACCTCCCTGTGCTCCCACGAGGAAGCCACGCTCCACGGAACTGACTGGTTAGCCAGCAGTACTCAATGAGTCTTCCAGCCCACACGGCTTTCCTTTCTCCGACAGACCACTTAAGGCCCAAAGAGTAAGTGCCAGCCTGGTCTTCAAGCTCTTAAGACCACTGGCTTTGCAATCTTGGTCTTTCTATTAGACTTACAAAGAGCTGAGGCCATGATGGTGGAGGTAGCAGGGCACTGGGTGCTGGCCAGTGGCACTTTGGCCCATAACATTTCTTGGGAAAGCCAGCTTGAATTCATAACATGCACCTACCCCTCCCAGCCCAAGTCCTTCAAGGTCAAGACTCCCATCCTCTGGGCAGCCTCCTGACAGTCAGCCCTGTCCATCTTCCTCCATCTGAACCCCAAAGCCCAGTCTGCCTATCAATGAACCCTAGCCCTGCCCTGCTCTGCCAGATTCCAATGTGGCCCCAATGAGTCTTATTTCCCAACTAGCTTGAGGCCGCTCCTCGAGCACAGAAATACCTCATCTCTGTTTAACTCCAGGACTGAACAACCTCATGCCTTAGCTCAACTCAGCTGGCAAAGGGCTGGCTGAGATCCAGATTTATGGCACTCTGTGACCTAAACAATCACGGTCAAGCAGGTCTGAGGCTGGTCCCTAGTGGGGAGCTGCAGGGTTCTGGCCCTCCATCAGCAACAACTTTACTAAAGTAACTTGGAGGAGAGAAGCTTGGGAAGGTCATGACACGTGGGACGATGGGAGGAGGATAATTCTGGAGGGATGGACAGCTGGGCTAGAATTAATAAGGTAAAGCTTCCCGAGGGCAACTGCAAGATATGCTGCTTAAGTGAAATGCGGCTGCAGCCTATACTCGGGGGCTTGGTTCAGATGAAGACAAACTGTGGCTTTTAGCAAAGGGGACACAGAGGGAGGTGGAGGCAGGTTTTGTCTCTCTAGAGCAGCGGTCCTTAACCAAAGGTACGACTCCCCTCAAATGTGGGAGGGTACTTTTGTTGTGATAATGCTTAGGGGAAGACGGCAGTCATCAGAAGAATAGAGTGGGATTAACCAAGCGTGGGCATTTAAAAAGAAAAAGAAAAAAAAGAACAGAGCAGGTAGGGACCAAGATGCTAAATGCCCTGCAAAGTCCTGCATGTTGAAAAATTACCCTGTGTCAGACAGGTGCAGTGGTGCATGCCTGTAATAATCACAGCATGTTGGGAGGCCAAGGTGGTAGGAATGTTTCAGCCCAGGAGTTCGAAACCAGCCTGGGCAACATAGCGAGACCCTATCTCCACAAAACTAAAAAGAAATAGCCAGGGGTAGTGGCGCGTGGCTATGCTTCCAGCTACTCAGGATACTGAGGTGGGAAGATTGCTTGAGCCAAGGAGGTCGAGGTTGCAGTGAGCTATGATAGTGCCACTGCATTCCAGCCTGTCCAACAGGGTGAGACCCTGTCTTTTAAAAATAATAATAGGCCGGCATGGTAGCTCATGCCTATAATCCCAGCACTTTGGGAGGCTGAGGCAGGCGGACTGCTTGAGCTTAGGAGTTCGAGACCAGCCTGGGCAATGCCGTCTCTACTAAAAATACAAAAAATTAGTCATGGGTGGTGGTGAATGGCTGTGATCCCAGCTACTTGGAAGGCTGAGGTGGGAGGATCACTTGAGCCTGGCGGCGGATGCAGTGAGCCGGGATTGCGTGGCTGCATTATAGCCTGGGCGACAGAACCAGATCTTGTCTAAAATAATAATAATAATAATAATAATAAAAGAAAAATTACCCTGTGTAAATGCACTAAGGAACACTGCTACAGAAGAGAATCTTGGAGCTGCTCAGCAGCCAGACCCAGGGTCTGAGGAGGTAGTGCCCTTGGGTGGTGGCGGGCTTGCTATGGTACAAAGGGCTTATGACCAAGGCAGGCAACCACATGTCAGGGGCAATCAGGCCCAGGGAGGGCACTGGACATCATGAGCGCTAAGGTCCTTTCCAGCTCAAAAAGTCAACAAGCCTGTAATTCGATTTATAAAGTGTGGCTGACACCCGAGCTCCCAGCAGCGCCTCGATGGTGCGACCCAGGTCTGCCTGCAGTGTGCTCTGGGCTGCAGGTCCCTCAGTCAGGCTGGATAATGAGAGCCGAGCTCTGACTGCAAATGCCCCTCCTGATCATTAGCGGGGACACACACAGGGGAGAGTAGACAGCATGACAGGCCCTGTTGTTGCAGGGTCAGCCTGCAGAGCGCTCAGAGAGCATCCCCAGCTCAGCAAGGGACTCGAAAGATAATTAACCCGGGGAATTGCCAGTCCTAGCCACGTCTCCTTCTGAGGCTGGCACAGGTAGACTGGACAATCCCTTAGTGCTATCAGCCTCCAGCAAACCCATGCCTGCCTGTGACCCTGGGCTTCTGGTGGACCCAGCCCAGTCTTACTTGGCTTCAGGGTGGCTGGCCTGGGCTGGCTCTGTCCCCATCTTGGCTGGAATCACCAGCCCCGTGGCCTTCCTGAGACCCCTGCCAGCCCCTGGTTTCTCTGGGGTTGCCCAATACCCTGGTCAAGAAAGAGGGAAGGTGCTGAGCTCAGAATTTCTAACCTTCTGCCGGAAGCCTAGAATCGGAAGAAAAACAGCCTCCACCAAAGTGACAAACTCAGTGCTCTCAACCTGTTTGAGAGGGAGAAACAGGGCTCACCCATGAAGATATGAAAAAACAACTGCATCTTAGAAAATGCAACATTCTCATGGCTGCACAGAGGCCCCCACCCCAGGGACACGTCCAAGGAGATCTGAGACCAGAGAGTGTCTGCTCAGCGCCTGCCCCCATGGCACCCACCCACTTACCTGTGTGACAGAGTGGGTTTCATGGAGCTCATGGAGCTGAGGGGGGGCTGCATGGGGAGTTTCCCAGGGGGATCACTCTGGCGGCTCTTCTGATGTCGGAGCAGCAGCAGGCGGCCGAGCTCTTCGCACCAGGAGGACAACAGGGCTGCAGGAAGGACAGGATGGTCAGTGGCTGCTTGTTCATCACGCCCTGCCACACCGAGACCCCTCTCCCACCCTCCCCAGACTGGGTGCTATCCATGCTGGTTTTGCTCCCAGATTCGTGTGACACCAGAAGACTTAGCCTTCTTGGGAGGCCTCAGTGTTCTCAACTGTAACATGGGACTGACACCCTTGAAGGAGGATACAAAAGCTTCTGTCGTGAAGAGAAGGTCAGAATGGCCTGCATGCGGGAAGTAGTAGTCCGAGGCAGCAAAGACGGGGAGAGTCAGGATGACGGGAAGGATGGCAGAGATGGTGCCAAGAGGAAACTGGAGGAGTGAGGGGGCCTGACATGGACCTTGAGACAGCGCAAGCTTAGCAGCTGCCTGCCACCCCAGATCCCTCAGGGAAGCCCACCCTCTCACAATTTGATCAGAGGCAAAGTGTAGCTTCTCCCCATGCTGGGCTCAAAAATCACATGGTTTGAATGAAATCTGGGAATCTGCTGATAACCTAGGAGTGTCTGTAGAGCTGTCCCTGAAACTTCTGCCCAGAAACTGGCCCCCTAGCATGCCCCTTCTGGTCACACCCACGGTTGGTCCCTGCTCTGCCGGGCACAAACGCCTAGGAAGACAAAGGATGTCCAGAGCAGAGGGTAGCCAGGGTGGTGGGGGGCCAAGCAGGAGGCAGCCAGGGGTGCCCAAGGCAGGAGAATGGAGCAGCCATCCACATCCGGGATGAGACAGCCCCACATGAACTGGGGACTGGGGAAAACTGCCATTTTCTTTCACTGTTCACTGTCCTCATGTGACCACAGGAGCCAAAAGCGCCCCCCAGGCCAGCGTGTCTCAGCCTGGGCTGTCCAGCGTGTCTCAGCCTGGGCTGTCCAGCGTGTCTCTGCTGGCCTGTCCTCCTGAAGTACATGACGAAGCTGAGGGCTGGGGGAACTGGCTGCGCTCGGTCACCATCTTGCTGTGGTGTGGACTCCAGGAGCCCACAGACTCTGGGCCTCAGTTTGCTTAGAGGTAAAAAGGAGTAATGCCTCGTGCCCTGCCTTCCTCCCAGGCTGCAGGGAGGGACAGACGGGGGCCTGCTGGGTCTGTGGAACTGCTGGACAAAGGGTGGCCACACCTCAGCTGATGCCCTACTCCTGCTGGGAGTGACCTGAGCGTTACGGAAGTAGTCGATGGGCAAGAGTGGCCAGGCATCTTTTGAATCACAACTGCTCAGCCACTCGGCTGGGTGCAAAGCCGACTCCACATTTCAAGGGTCTCCCATCTGGACGCTGCACAATGTGCTTCTGCATCCTTTTTTTTCTCGACCATCTAGGACATCATTAGCTATTATTATCCTCATTCTACAGACGAGTAGACGGGGGCCCAGTCAGGCAAAGCTACCCACAGTAACCACAGCCAGAGTTGGCAGGGACAGAGACAGTGCTCCTGCCCCTAGCCCCACGCCCTGGTGGTAGAGCCTGAGACCAGACCAGAAGGTGGGGAGGAGGTGAAAGCCTTCAGAAGGCAAAATCCCAGGTGTTCACAGCCCCCCAGCCCCTCAGACTCAAGGAACCCCTCAGGCCTCTTCGACGCCACCATGTTCGGCAGGCACTGGTGGAAGATGCCCATATGCACAATGACCGGGAATGGCTGGGCAGGCTGCCATCCCGAGCCGCCCAGTTCCTGGACAGGGTTCCCGTCAGCCCAAAGCCCTGAAAAGTCATCAAGGCTGCTTGCTCCATCTGCTCAGCTTGTGTGGTACACAAAGATGCTCAACCAAGAAGGCAAGCAGGGGCCGTGGTCCCCAAGAGGGCCCTGTTTCTCCCTCCAGGAGGGGGCCTGGTGGATGAGCTAAGTCTTAAAAGATGTATCCTGCCCCCCTCTGTGGGGTCACCTTGCCACCACCCTCAAAGGGAGGACAGTATGAGAGAAGAGACACTCTCCCCAGCATGTGTGTCTGCCCAGAAACCAACAAACAGCCCTATGTGGGTGTCCAGCACACATCTGCTGCAGCTGGAGAGGCAGCCTATTCAGGGAGGCCAGGACAGACAAAAACAAGCCTCCAGCCCACTCCATCCTTCTCCCAGGCCCCTAGGTACCGCCTCTTGTGCGGGGACACTGGGCATCTGGAAACTCATTTGCACGCCAAGCACGAGGCCTGCTGGATCGCAGTGAAGGAGGGATCGCTCCACTGCCAGCACAAAGGACGGCCACAGATGGTGCCGCCTGCTGCCCGCCCCACCCCTCCTAGCCCTCGCTCCTCCTGGGGGCTGGACTGCCATGCAGGGGGCGGAGGCACCACGGGGGAATCAGGGCTTTCCTCCAATGTCATGGGCCACCCCCTGCTCAGCCAAGGACAGCCCTTGTCCTCCTGCCCCTAGTGGAGTGGTTTCCATAAAGGGAATAAAGGCAGGTTGGCTGCGTGACAGGGCCTTGCTGTACAGTCTGGCATGCTGCAAACAGGCGTGATATGTGGATCAGCCAGCCACAAAGGCCACTTTCCTACAACCAAGAGGTGGTGGGGGGGATGGGGAGTCACCACCCCTCACCCCTGAGGTGGGTGAGCACAGAGGCCACGCTGGCAGCCCCACGCAGGGCGGTGGATGTTGTGCGTGTTCTCCTTATGGTGCAAACCAACACAAGTTGTTCCAAGGCAAACGTGGGTTAATGACAACGCCTGGGAATTCGCAGCCAAAAAGGGAGTCTGGGCACTATCAAGAGAACTAGGAGGGCTGACGGGGACAGAGAGAGGCAGGCAGGGGATTACGCAAGGACAGACAGAGTGACACCAGCTGGGCGGGTGTCTGAGTGCGCCTGGATCTTGGCCGTCACTCACACGTCTGGACTGGGAAGCCTGTCTGCTCTAATTAGGCGGGGCTGGCCTGCATGCCTCTTTGACCTGCATGCCTTTGGTCTGTGCACTTGCTAGGATGGCAAAAACAATCCCAGGGTGAGTGGGAGAGACGGGAGGACCTGGTGTGGTGTGCGCAGAGCATACCAGGCAATGGGAGGGCAGTTTCAGTCCTGACCTGAGTCTCCCTCTGCTGCAGGCAGGGTCAAGAGTACCTTCTACTGCCTGAGCAACCAACATGGCCAGTCTGTCCCTTTGTCCTGTGGGCCCCACTTACCACTGGTAAGAGAGCTGGCCCCAAATGCCCCTTTTCATACAGAGGATCCCAGTTTTCAAATTAAAATGGCAGCTAGGACCCAATGTCCCTTTCCCCCTTCATAAAATGCAGCTTGCTTGGGCCCAGGACAGCCTTGGCCAGTACATGTAACAACCTCTCCCCCACAGATGGGTGACGACTGGCCTCCTGCCTGGTGCTCCCACGGCGGGAGGCCCATGTACACATCACTTGCACAGCTGTCAATGAATGCCAGTAGACCCACGGCCACCCTCCAAGGGGCTAAGCAATTGGCAGTGAGATACTCCAAAGCCTGCCAAGGGGCGTGGAGAGGAATTTTAGCTCCACCGTGCAAACTTTCTGGGCCGCTTCCAATCTGGGGTGTCAACATGGAGAGGCCTTCTGCCTGTCAGAAACCAAGAAGCAGGGGCTGGGCATGATGGCTCACACCTGTAATCACAGCACTTTGGGAGGCTGAGGCGGGCAGATCACTTGAGGTCAGGAGTTCGAGACTAACCTGGCCAATATAATGAAACGCTGTCCCTACTAAAAATACAAAAATTAGCCAGGCATGGTAGCCAGCGCCTCTAATCTCAGCTACTCGGGAGGCTGAGCACAAGAATTGCTTGAACTCGGGAGGTGGAGGCTGCGGTAATCTGAGATCGTGTCACTGCCCTCCAGCCTGGGCAACAGAGCAAGACTCCATTCCCCTCCAAAAAAGAAAGAAAGAAAGAAAAAAGAAACCAAGAAGCAGGAGGGGCTGTTGGGAGCAGAGGTTCAGCCATAGAAAGGGGGTTGGGGTCAGGAGGGAGCCTTCGGAGCTGGCCACAGAGGCCCATGGGACCACCCACGGTCAGCCATGCTAACAGCATGGCTATGGCACTGCCCATTGCCCCCTCTCCTCCAGCAAGATCTCTGATGGGTAACAGCCTTCCTTGCGGAAGGAGAAATAGAGGCACGACCAGCTGCAAATGCACTGCTTCTGACCCCTAAACAAATCCCCTCTCCCCCATCACCCAAGGCAGCAGATTTTTAACCAGCAGGAGCTGAGCTGGGTGCAGGCACCCCAGAAACCGGGCTCTCAGGCTCCTCACCAAGCCCCATCCCCTGTCATCCTCTCCAGCCTGTGCATGGGCCAGTGTCGAGGACCTTGGGGCCTTCCAGCTCATCTCATGGTGACCACAGCTGGGGTTGGGATAGCAGCAGGGAATCCCCCCAGCTGCCAATGCTGAGCCTTAATCCAGAATTCCAAGCACTCCTCAAACGTCTCAGCGTAAAACGTATAAGCATGCACCACCCAACCTGTCTAAAGTGAACCCACTGAGCTCCCCTCACCTCTCCAAACTGCATCCTTGTGACCAGACTCCCTCACCTCGATCCATTCTCACCTTCAGTACCAAAGTGTTCTATCACTCACCCAACGTTCATTCAACAACCAGCTGCTGAGCACCTACTGCGTGCTGGCGGTACCACGGTGAACAGGGTTGGCACCCCTGCTGAAACTGCACATGGCTTCCATTGCTGAGTCCAAACCACTTAAGATGACGTGCAAAGCTCCGCAGGCTGGAAGTGTTGGCGCCCATCTCTCCTGACCTCAGCGGGCAGCTACCACCCTGTGGTTCAGGGCAAGTGACTCTGAAAGTCTGGATTCAAAAACTCATTCCCTTCATAGCTATGTGACCTTGGGCAAATGACACAACCTCTCTGGGCTTCAGTTTATCTACCAAATGTTAATGCTTACTCTTTAGGGTTATTGTGCTATTTTTTGTTTTGTTTTGAGACAGTCTTGCTCTGTCACCCATGCTAGAGTACAATGGTGCAATCTTGGCTCACTGCAACATCTGCCTCCTGGATTCAAGCGATTCTTATGCCTCAGCATCCCGAGTAGCTGGGACTACAGTTGTGCACCAATCACGCCTGGCTAATTTTGGGTGTGTATACATTTTTGGTAGAGATGGAGTTTTGCCATGTTGGCCAGGCTGGTTTTGAACTCCTGGCCTCAAGCGATCCACCCACCTCGGCCTCCCAAAGTACTGGGATTACAGTCATGAGCCACTGAGCCCAGCCTTATTGTGCTATGGAATGACACTAACACCTACAAAGTGTTTAAAAGCGTCTGGCATGTAGTTAGCACAAAGAGCCTCTCAGCGCCGTGTGTGCTCTGCTTGTAGCAGGCAAGAGTCTTCCAGACAGGAGATGGTCTCTTATTCGTAAGTCCCCTATGCCCAGCAGGCTCTAGGCTCACCTCTCTATGCGCCAGCCCCTCAGGACACCCCACAATTTCACGCCTCTTTCCTTACAGAACTTGCACTTCTTTAAGGCTCATCTCTAATGGTGCTTCCTCCAGTTTCCCATCTATAAAATGGGTTTAACAGGAGCTGCCTGCTTCACTGGACATGGGGTGTAAATTAGTGTTGCCAACCAACCCCAGTGATATACAAGTAGAAGCCAGCAAGTGTGCAGGATGGGCAGAGGGCCAAGGACCCTCACCAATCCCTGCAACCCCATACCCACCTCTGCATCCCATAACGCTGAGAGGGCTGCTGAGGCACAGCCTGAAACCAACACACAAGACCTGATCCCAGTTGTCCGTTACGGTGTGACACCTTGAGCAAGTGACTTAACCTTCCTGCACCTTAGTTTCCTCATCTCCTAGGGTAGCCATACGGATGGGACTGCGTTACCTCCATGAAGCACAGGGGAGCCAGGCACACAGATCTCTACATGTGCTCATTATGCCACGAACGGCATTACTGCCTTGGTCAGTAGAGAAGAGACCAACAGGATGGTCCTGGGACCTTGTATCTCTGCTTCTGATCACAGAGCAGAGGGTGAGACAAAGGGCCTGGGCAGGCACGAAGCTCCAGAAGTTCATGGAGATGGTGGGGGCCCTGAGCAGATGAGTAGGCCTGTGTGCTCATTTGGCACACATGTTGCACAGGGCCCCTTCCCCCTGCCTCCTTCCGAGCTGCCTGGGGGTAGAATGAGGACATCGAGTGTCCTGCTCTGAGACACAGGAAGCAAAAATCAATTCCCCATTCGGAGGAAGCTGTGCCTCTGCTTCAGCTGGTGGCAAGGCGCCGGTGGCCCTGGAGGAAAGGCATTACTTTTTCTTTCTCTAGGACATCCCATGGGACTCCCGCAGCAGCCCCTCAATAGTGGCCATCCTTTGTGGGGGTAGCGAGGACAGTTCCCCAGAATCCAGAACAGCCCAAGACCCAGGTCCAGCATCCCCCTTGACCCCCTCTTGGACCCTGCCTTTTAGTAGCCAAGATCCAGACAGTCACTGCCACATCCGCAGGAAAGCAGCAGCCCTGAGGGGCCAGCAGAAGGGAGAGCTGACCTCAGCAGAAGGGACAGCTGACCTCATGTTCCTGTTGCCTGTGCTAGTCTTTGTAGCATCTCCAGGAAGCCACAGGGACACTAGGGTTCCCACTCCACACCAGGTGTGACTTAACCAAGATCACTGACAAGCAGCATGTGTCCTCTAGTGGCGCTGTGCCATGGTGTGATCGGTGGCACATTCTTCCTTCTTAGTGGCATATAAAATAATGGTGTGTGTGACCAGGAGTGGTATATTCTATAAATGGGACCCAGTGGGTATGTCTAAGGGCCCTGCACCAGCTGCACCCAAGGATGCTATGGTGAAGACAGCACCAACACTAGCAGGTGACCCTGTGGTCACTCATCTGAAACAGAAATGGGAGTGAACAAGCACTAGCTCTGAGGATCAGGAGGGGACCAGGCAGGAGGGCACCGAGGAAGAGCCAACTTCCCAACATCTGCTTCCCCAAGACCTTTCCAGCAACTCCCCTGCAGCCAGCAGCCCCCATATTGTCTGTCCTTTAGAGGGAAAAAATGAAAGCAGATGTCGGGTGAGGCAGGCCTGAGTGGGGATGCCGGGGCAGCTCATCCTGGCTTGCTCGGGCGTGCTCTCCCCAGGGGCAGTGACAGGCCCTGTATTTGCCCCTGTACCTGCAGCTCAAAGCAGCACAGAGGCCCAGGACTGGCTGACCAAATGAGGAGGCGAGAGGCAGAGGAGTGCAGTCCTAGTTCAGGAATCGCCTGAGTGCCAGGTGAGGAGGGTGGAGCTATATTGTCCAGACAGGCCGAGTGACCAGCCTCTATTAGCATCGATCAGGTCAGGGGTCATGGGGAGCAGGTACGCTCACCTGGGCACCTGTGAAAGGCTTTCTCCTTGCCAGTCTGCACTTGGCTTGAAAAGGAACAAGAAAGCAGAGGTAGACAATATGGTAGAGCCACAGGGAAAGAGGCGCTCCTGGTGGAGCCAGGCAAGGGGAGGTGCGGACAGTGAGAGGCCTGGGATGCTTGCTCCTGGTAAGATCTGGCAGTCAGGAATGGATGAGAGCAGCAATGGGGTGCAGGGGGAGGCTGGGAGGGATGAGAGACTGTCTGGAGGAGGGAACAGAAGCCTGGATGTACAGCTGGGCGGGATGTCATCGAGCACACTGCAGCCTGGGGAAGCCACACGCAAAATGAAACAAAGGCCTAAGTATCAAAGAGCATCTTAGCAGCTAAAAGGCTGCTGAAGAACAGAGGAAGTATGTGTGTGGGTGGGGAGGGGAGCTGGGAGGGGTGCTTCTGAGACCCAGGAGACCCCCAGGGATGGGGCAGCACTCAGAGGGGCCCGGGAAGAGCCCTGTGAAGCAGAGGCAGCAGCATCTTGAAGCAGGGCCCTCTCATCCTCAAAACATGCCCTGGCAGGTGGCAAGTGGGGTTCATGATTCCAATAAAAATATGAATGATACATTTTCAGATGCTTCCATCCCATGAGCTTACAAAAGGTCACACAAGACCCTCTGAAGTGGCAGCAGCAGTGAGAGTGGTGCCACTCCCCAGCGGGGGAGGCTGTGGGCATGGGAGCTGCAGGGGCTTGCCCGTTGAGTCGGGGGCAGGAGAGCCAGGCCCCCTCACTGGTCCCTACACTCTTTCCCCTCTGACATGTCGCAGGTTCCTGCCCCCACATCCACGAGAATCCCAGGGAGCACCTCAAGCTGCCTCAGGAAGACGGGCCCCTCCCTGTCCCACCCGCTGGTCACCACATCCTGATGATCTTTGCAGTCTGTTCCCGTTGCTCCTTGCCTGCTCCAATCTAATCACCTTCTGCAGCCCTGCCGGTTCTCCCTGAATTATGACAACAGCATCCTGTCATTCATCTCCATCTCCAAACCTGCCTCCTGCCAACCCGCCCTCTGCAAGGCGGTCAGAGGACTTCTTCCACCCATGCATTCTGATCACCTCTTTCCAATCTGTGTCCTCACCCCAGAGGCTGCACAGGGCCTGGTAGATGGTAGTTGCCTGACAGATGCAGACACGAATCTTGCGCCGGGTTACCCAGGGGAATGCTGTGGTGCTCTGTAGCGACAGCACTCTGAGCCCCCGGGGCCACGATTGGATTCGGGGGCTTCACTTCTACAACCCTGGCACCCAGCACGGCATTTAGCACATGCTATGCAGCCAACAGATGACTAACACACTGACATGAATCACAGCTAGAAATAACCCAATATGCTGAGACGACCGGGAGGGAAGGACAGACACTGAGACCCGGACAATGGGAGCGGTATCTGTCATCAGGCTCTCAGCGGCCTTTAAACCCACCAGCAGCTCCCCATTCCTGGGGGCAGGAAACCAGCTTCAGAAACAGAGTTCTGAAAGGAATCTTACCAGGAATGTGTCCAGAGACTGGTGCTGTCCTCAAATAAAACTTACAACTGAGTCACATGACACCTGTTTCATGACATGCACAGCTACCCCAGTCACGGGAACAGGAGGTAAGCAGTTTACAGCAGCAATAGTTCACACAGCCTGGGGGCCAGCCACAGCCCTGATCATCCTCTGCTCAGGGGCCGGCACTGCTATTCATGTTAGTGAGATGTTCCCAGCATCTCACCCAGGGCTCCCTGGAGATGGTGCTGCTCCTCCTGCTCCTGGGCCCAGGCCATGCCCCCCTACCCTCTGATTCTCCTCCTTCAGCTCCCAAACACAGGGTCCTGGGACCAGGGAAACCTGGGAGTTCAAGGCAGTGGGATCTCCTGAATATCCCTGGGACCCCAGGTTCTACAGCCATGCACAGAAAAGAAGGGGTGGTGAGGGCTTGGGAGGGGCGGGAGAGTGCAGCAGACACAGGGGCTTGAGTCAACACAGGCCTGGACTCCTCATCACAACTCTAAAGTGGACAGACACTAAGAGGAACCTCTCCTGCTCACTGGCCTGGTTTGAGGAACCATGAAGCGAAGGAAGGGCCCCTTTGTCAACACATGTGAGAGATGGCCCATCACACACCAGAGTCCCATGTGGAAACCAAAAGCAGTAATATGCTATCTCCTGCCTCCAGGAGGCAGAGTGACCAAGAACACAAGCTCTGGAGCCAGGCTGCCTGGGTTCAAATCCCAGCTCAGCCACGTAGCAGCTGTGTGATCTTGGGTAAGTTACTTTGGCTCTCTGTGCTTTGGTTTTCCCTTCTGCAAAATGGGGATAACAAGTAGCACCTACCATCTAAATTACCATGAGGATTATTAAATAACTTACTATACATAGAATGTTGGTACAATGCCAGGCATGTAGAAAGCATTACATGGGAATAAACTGTTAGCACTGCTGTAGTATACATGTTCCCCTGGGATGGAGAGGGTGCCCCATTTCCCCACCTACTGTAAAAAACTGCTCGAATAAAATACAATTTCTTTCACCCCCTCCAAGAAGATCATACAGATGCTCAGGAGTGCCCAGCCTTACACCACCCCTTCACACTGGATGCTCCCTGGGGCAGACAGTGTCCCCTCCCCTACTGAACTGGGTGCTCCCCTAGCACCCAACTGTGCACACATCCAGATACTCCAGGCCCTCACAGAGCCACCCTGACAGCCACTCGCTTCTGACTCTGCTCTCAGGCCCAGCAGTGCCATGAGGCTGGTCTAGGCAGACCCCTTACTCCTCTGGAGCCTGTGGGTGCAGGGGCTGGGGGGACTTCGCAGCTGTCCTCTCCACAATAGGAGGCCTGGGCGGTAGGCAGAGCCCAAGTCCCTCCTCAGCCCCATCCCACTGTGTCCAGAAGGAGGTGGGAGGCGGGCAGGACCCGGGATTCCTGCTCTGGCTGCTTTGCTCAAATCAGGAACGAGCGGTCTGACTCATGAGCCCTGAGAACAGGACTAGCCACAGAATTGTTCCTCTGCCTGACTGGAGGCTGGGGCTCTGGGGCTGGACTTCCTGCCTGTAGACCCGCCACTGCTGGGTGCCCCAGAAATAGGAAAAAGGGCCTCTTCCCTGCCAGCTCTCTTGGGTCATCTCCTCCCAGGAGGAAACAGCACAGGAAGCACATGACCACAGAGACTCGCAGTCCTCGGGCCAGGGGCAGTGGCTACTGGGCCCCAGGAGACCAGGGTTGGCTCTAGCGAGGCCACTGCACCATCAGTTCAGCCTCAGGGCCACGTGTGTGCTTCTGCAAGATGGGGCACCCCTTCTGGCCTGGCTCACCTTGCTGTGGATGATGAGGATCTAACGGGGCCGTGGGAGCACACAGACAACCTTTTGGTTCTCCCAGCTGTCTGGTTCTTCCTGCTTCATCAAACCTCCCGAGACCCAATTAGGACCCTGCCAAGGATGAAACTACCTGTATTTCACAAAGGGGAAATCCAGGCCCAAGAAGGGGTGATTCAAACAGTCACTCTACAGGACCATGACCCTGCCCACTGCTGGTACATGAAGGCCCCCCTTTCATGCCCATAATTCTGTGACATCACGTCTGAGAGCAGGCGTATCCCCAGGAGACAGTTCTGTGCCTCCTGCCTGCCTCCCACTCCTAAGATTTGGTGCCAACCCCATCTTCTTGAACCTCCTTTGTGACTGTGGGCAACTTCCTCCCCTCTCTGGGCCACATGTAAAAGACAGGGGGTGGGCACTGCTCTCTCAAGTCTGCGGCCCCTGAATCAGCCCTGGCCTCCAGGCAGAGTCATGTTTCTCAGGGCACAGGCCAGTCTCGACCTTGCCAGAGCATGACTTCTTCTCAATCCTGCAGGTGCAATGGGGTGAGCTGTCTGTCTGCACACTTGGAGTGGACTGCTTCTCCACGCCACTAGCAGGGATTACAGATGGAAGGGGCTCCAGAGAGCTCACCCCGTCGAGCTGCTCTGTTGATCAAGGCCAAAGCCCAGAGAGTAGAGTCGATTCACTGAGGTCAAAGAGCTCATGCACGCAGGACTCTGAGGGTGACAGGGTCCCAGGAGAGTGGATGGGTGGGGAGCATCCTGCGGTCTCAGCTGCTGGGGCTGCTGAGGGGGTAGGCCTTCTCCTTGGTTATAGAAAACATCACTTCTGGCGCATTGTGAGTTGGACTCTGGTGGCCCTGACAGCTGACCCCTGGAACCTAAATCAGAGAGGTTTTCCTTGGGGGAAAATCTCACTCTCCTGAAGACTGATGGTATTGCTGCCTCAGCACCATCAGTAGCAAGCTGAACTGAGTTTCAGCTCCTCCTGGGTTTTCTAGATCATTCCCACGTTCTGTTCCCTGCACCTCCATCACCATCACTTGTGGGTAAGAGGCAAAAAAAAAAAAAAAAAAAAAGGAGGAGTTGTCTGCTGGCGCTTGGGCTGTGAGTGACGCTATCCAACTCCGCCGCCCCCACCCCCAGTCCCCACACACGCTGAAGCCCTGTGCATAGGGAGGACCGGCTAGTTGGGTGGTGCAGCTGGCCTGGGATGTGCACGCCAGCTCCCCGCCCGGCCCACCCTGCCCACCCTGCCCTACCTGCTTCCCTGTGCTGGGCAAGTCCTGTATTCTCAGGTCCAATGGTCCAGTCTGGTTTGAGAGAGGGCCTACAGCCTGTCCCTCCCTCTAGGAACACTCCTCACACACGCCCGCCCCCTCTCCCCAAGGGCTGCCCGGGTTGGCAGGAGCTGGGAACTGGGAGCCTCGAGGCATGTGAACTCACCCTGGGAACTGAACTCCAAGGAACCTCGGAGCCGTCAGGGCTAGTTTTGTCAGCGCTGTTTCCCAAACCGGTTTGGCCATGCCTCACCCAGTGGAGGCTGGGCAGGATGCACAGACCCAGGATAAGATGCCAGACTAAAACCCCAGCCCAGAAAATTCCCTGCGACCTCACACCACCATCTGCGACTCAGGGGCCATCAAAGACACCCCAAAACAAGCTCAAGAGGCTGTTGTCCACAGAAAGGGAATGCCCCTTTCTTTTTGGGGGTGCCCCAATAAATGCTTCTGCAAAGTGCCCCCTTAGTCCTATCGTGAACTTTTAGCTGAGAACAGCTCACAGGAGCTGTCACGACGTACTGTGCCCTTCTGAGGGGCTGGCTCACACTTCCTCATTCCTCAGGCCCTCACAAGCCCCCGGAGGTGGGGTAGTCACAGGTCACAGCCCCTATCTTGGAGAAACTAGATACTCTGCCTCAGTGCATACCTGAGCGTGCGGCAGGCCAGGGCCAAGGCTGGTCTCTGTCATCTTACGCTAGGGATAAAAATTTGCTGGCAGCAGGGCAATGGCGGAGGAGCTCTAGACCACCTCAGTAGGAAATCAGGTAGCACTAATAGCAAAGCAAGCATGCTGGAGAGGGGAGAGGTGCCCTGAGGAGGGGGTGGGTGGTTACATTCCCCACATTCAGGGCCTCAGCAATGGGCCTCAGTCCTCCCTCCCCCAGCAATAGATTGAGGCCAAGAGGTACCTGAGAATGCACCATTGTCCATGGTGAGGCGTGAGTGCCAAGTGCCTCTCGACCTCCATTTTGCCCCAAGGACCCCTGGGCAGCATAGAGGTAAGCTCAGAGGTGAGGTGACAAGGTCAGCCCACGCAGGGAGGTGAGGAGGCAGTCCCCAGGCTGGCCTGGGTCAACACTCCCACTGCATCTGCAAGGTGAGAAATGAGCCACACCCGCATGCCTGGGAACCATGGAGCCTGTACTCCAGCTCTCATTCCAGCAGGAGCCACCCCAGTGAGTGTTTTCCATTCCACATGTAATTTTTCCTCAGGGCTAAACACCACTGCTCCTTGCTGGCTCTCAGGGAGCTGGAAGGGTAACGAGGGGTTATGGGAATCAATTTCTTCCTTGCATAATTTACTTTTCTGAGGAGTTCCCTCCTTACCCTTCCCAGCTGGGTGCAGGCAGTTTAGCTGTGTCCTCTCCCACCCAGCGTAAGAAGAAGTGGTTGGAGTGAGGCTGGGCCCTTCCTAGGGTCAGAAAGACCCTGGGGTCTACATATTATGGCTGTCTGGACTTCACGGGCGGGAAGAGACCATGAGTTTGAGCACCGAGAGACTTTGTCGTGTGCTCCCTCGATTTGATTTGACCTCAAACCTTAGTGTTCAATTCCAAGTCCTTAGTTTTTCCTGCCAGTGACAACCTCCAGGACCCCTCAAGTGGCTTCATTCCACCCAGCCTGGGCTCATGAAACCAGAGTACAGGCTCTGTGCTGGGGGCCTGGTGCTGACACTAAGCCTTGGGGAGGTGGTGAGCCTAGGGCCTCACTGTTTCTTACAAAGAAAAAACCCACAAAGCTTCTCAGACCTGAGGAGTGACTCAGGAGACGTGTGCCATGGTAACAAGGGGGCAGGAGAGGAACTGGGGTGGGCTGCACTTTGCTGGGTGATTCTGCTGACCAGACTCTACCATCTCGCCTCCAACCATTTGCACCCCTGACTCCACCCCAACCTTCCCTGTGTACAGTGCCTGACTTACTTGGTTAATTGCCAAGACTCTCAGGTTTCTGATGCAAGGAACTCAGAAGGCGATTTCTTCCTCTAACTCTGAGCTAATGCACCTGAGGTCTAAACCCAGCAAAGATCGGAGCCATGAGGCCAGGCTCCACGCCAGCTGGGACCACTCTGGAAACAGGTGGTGTAAGCTCAGGTGCGCACGGCACCCTCTCCGTCACTGTGCCACTGCGCCGGCGCATGCAGTGGTACTTAGGCGCTCCCCTCTGACCCTGTGCTATGGGAGATGACAACCTTCAGATGGGTTCTCGACCCAAAACCTGTTGTAGGGTTTTCCCTCTTATCCATTCATCCAGCAGAAACAGCTGACGGCTGGCACATTTCATGTTTCTATGTGTTGACTTCCTAATCGGTCGTTCCGTTCCTTTTCCAAGAAACCCAGAGTATGAAGGCTTGACAGCCCTGGAAATCACACATGCCTGGCTGTTATAAAACCTCTCCAAGTCCCCAGCAGATTGCCCAGTGGATGCCCACTGGCTGCCCAAACACCAGACTGGTCTCCGTTCATTGCTCTGGGCCCTCCTTCCCGGCTGCACAGGGATCCCTGTGCATTCTGGAGAATACGTGTCACTTTTTCAGCATGCTAACTACCGGTTTTAGTCGTGCACAAGCACACGCCGTTCAAGACAACCTGAGACAGGGACTGAATTTATAGAACACTGAGGGGAGGGAGGAAATGAGAGAATTTCTCTTTTTGTAGAAGATCCTTTACCTGATGAAATGGTTCTCTGTGAGGTTTCTTTAAATATCCAGTTGCCTTGTTGCAATGAAAATCAGAATGGTTTATAAGAATGCCATTTACATCTGGTGCTTCCTGGCTGCACCTGTTACTCAGTGTCACACACCTGGGGTGATGTCTGGATGGTGCGGTCCCAGAGCAGGGCTGAAGGATTCACTGCAGCCTGGATCTCCAGGCCAGGGGTTCTCAATCTTGTCCATGCGTTAGAATAATCTGGAAGGCTTGTTAAAACACAAGCATGCTGGGCTCCACCCCCAGTGGGGTTTCTGATTCAGTGGGTCTGGAGCGGAGCCAACGAATGCATTTCTAGTCAGTTCTCAGGTGCTGCTGATGCTGCTGACCTGGGGACCCCACTTTGAGAACCACTGCTCGAGACCAGGGGATGAGCTCAGTGCCTGCAAGATGCAGGTGCTCGGTTACTCCATGAACAAGATGGGGGGAACCATTCTTCTCTCTCCCCTTCTGGGTTCAGGACATAAGCAAGTTCTTCGGGCCAGGAGAAGCATGTGCTTGGCAAACGTTCGCTGATACTGCTGTGGACCTCCCCTGACCTCTGCATTCAAAGCTCTGGAGATTTGATCCTGAACTCTTTCTCCCTGGCCTATGAGACAGGAGAAAGGACTCTTAGAAGGGAGCCAGGCACATGGAGCCCTGGCTTTATATACTGGTTATGAACTGTGTGATCTTGGCAGGTGTGTGCACCTTGGTTTCTTTGCCTGCATGCAAACCTATCTCACCTCGGTGCTCTAAAGGTATAACAAGGTAACTTTGACAGTGGCTATGGATGGAGAACTTGATTCAGACCAGGCACTGTTCTGAGCACTTTCCATGTGTGGTCTAATTAAAGCCTCTACTCTGAGAGGACACTGTTGTCCCCTGCCCAGCAACTCGCAGCAACACCACTTGCTGGTGTCCCTCAGCCCTCTGCCTTGGAGCCTGCTTCACAGAGTGGCTGTAAGAACTGAATTAGGTCCTGCAGGCTCCGCCTCAGTGCCGGCTCTAGGAAGCAGCCCCAGGTAGGCAAGGGACAGACAGCAGCCTGGGCCATCTGCAGTTCAGGCCGGGCTCCCTGTTTCTCTTCCAGAGCAGCTGGGGGAGGGAGCCATCATTTGTTTAGGCCTCTGCAGTGTTTAATCAGCACGCAATCATCTCTCCCTCCTCCCCCTCCAGCGCCTGCTCTCTCCCTGCAGAAAACAGCTCTCTGCCTTCTGCCTCTGATGGAGGCCATGAAAAATTAACGCAGCACGCAGGGAGAGGGAAGGAAACACCGGGTAGGGAGGGGCACTGGAGCTGGGTGACCAGCTGGCCTGAGCTGAGTGGGCACCAGTTGGGCACGAGCTAGAGGGGCTTCTGAGGGGCCGGACGGGTCAGAAACCCGACCACCCAGTGAGGCCACAGGGTCTTGCATGACGCTCAGCCTGGGGGTCTGGGGCACACCCAACTACCCCTGGGGGAGCCGAAGTGCAGAGTCTGGGCCTTCCTGGGGTCTTGAACCCCTGGAGAATCTGAAGACAGGGATACAGTCTCTCTCTGCCCTGAAGAAAGCCAGGTCATGCAGGGACGTGTCCTCAGGAAGGTCAACTGCAGGCTAGGCAGAAACGAGACACGTCCCCTTTCTCTGTTCATTTTCCTGACAATCCTGTGGAGACAACTACCCTGATTTGATAGGAGCAAACTAGTGTTCAGAGGGGTTAAGAAACCTGCCCAAGGACAACTAGCAAAAACAGCAGAGTAGGATCTATTTAGTTTTAATTAATACAATTATTTTTCATTTATATAAGTACTACACAAATTCCTTCTCCCTATAAAGCTAACGTTTCCCCAGCCTCCAAACCCAGTTTTCCCATTGCATCTGATGATTCCACCACCTCAATGTTCCACTTCTTAACTTTGAAATGCTATTATGAAGAAGTAATATGGACACGTGATTAGAAATATACATAAGTCGAATAAAAGACGTGCATTGAAAAAAACAAGTCTCCTTGATACCTCCCTGTTGCCATTCCTTCCAAAGGGGAATCACTGCTGATGGCTTTGGGTTTTTCCTTCCAGGATTATTCTATCCTTGGCACCTACCAGAGACTTTGCCACCTCTGCCCGGAAGGTTCTCATCCTGGACAGCCAGGTGATTCACTCTCTCACCCCCTCATCCTCATTCAGCCAGGGTTTCCCTGACCTCCCCATTTATGAACTGTAATACCTCCCCACCACCAACTCCCTCTATTTTCCTCCCCTGCCTCATTGTTCTTCAGAGCACCTATCACCACCTGCTTTTAAAGTCCTGATTCCCCTCCCTCCACACTGGAACAAAAGCTCTACCAGGGCTAGGGTTCCTGTGCCTAGAACAATGCCTGGCACATGGGTGACAATTAACATTGACGGAAGGCAGGGCACTGCAGGTACACAAAGCCTGGCAGAATATGCATGCTGTTTCAAACTCAGACTCACTGTCATGCCTGTGCCTCTTTCATCTCATCTCTTCCTAGGGCCCAGTCTAGTCTGGGGCACACAGCAGATGCTAAGAGCTCAGAATTACCAGACTGGAAATGTGACCCTTACCTCACACCACAGACCAACAAAAAGTTGAGGGGAGTGGAGAGAGGGGGAGCAAAACAACACACTGTCTAGAAGGTGACAGAGGAAAGGCTGGGCACAGTGGCTTACACCTGTAATCCCAGCACTTTTGGAGGCCAAGGCAGGCAGATCACTTGAGGTCAGGACTTTGAGACCAGCTTGGCCAATATGGTGAAACCCTGTTTCTACTAAAAATACAAAATTAGCTGGGCGTGGTGCAAGCCATAATCCCAGCTACTGGGGAGGCTGAGGCAGGAGAATCACTTGAATCTGGGAGGCAGAAGTTGAGATTGCAGTGATCTGGGACTGCACCACTGCACTCCAGCCTGGGCAACTGAGTGAGACATCGTCTCAAAAAAAAAAAAAAAAATGGTAATAGAGAATATCTTCATGATCTGGGGGTTGGGGAAAATTCTCAAGAAACAGAAACAAGCACTAAGCATTAGGGAAACTTGATAAATTTTCCTACGGAAGAATGCCCTGCATCCCAAAATACCCCATTAATGGAGTGAGAAGCACAAGGTGAGGGTGAGTCTGCATGGAACACAAGAAGCAACGCGGTGCACGATGAAGCCCTGTTGAAGGGTTCCGGGAAGTCGGGCTCCTTAAGACTGTGCAGCGACCCAGGAAGGCTTCTCAGAAGAGGCAGAAGGTGACTCCCTCCCACTCCTCCCCCAGGTCTGGTCTCCTCTCTCGTCTCCTCCATGAAAAACCAGAGGCTTTAAGACAGACAGAAGAGCTCCAGCCCCCCTGTCCTGCCCCACGCAGAGATAACCAAGCAAGAAAAAACAAATTAAAGAGTCCAGGAGCTGGGCAGGGCCTTGGGAAGTTTGGCTTGACAGGGCAACAGCATTTAACAAAGCCCACATCATCCATCACTTGGGCCCAGTCATTTAGATACTGGGCATTTGATTAAACTAATATGGGTGGCTGGGGCAAGGCATGGCTGGGCGCTTCCTCCCCTCGCCTACAAATTAGACCGTCACACACAATCCGATTACCTTGACTGCTACATTTATCTTGGGAGAGGGGCCATCCATCACTCCTCAGCAGCTGGCTCTGCCCTCCCCACATGAGCTCTATCAGAAGGGGGGTGAGTTCACCCCAAAGTTTCAGCAGACCATGTTCAGTCAGTCATTCCTTCTATCACCCACTCGAGATACTCACCCCAAAGTGTCCACCCTGGGGCAGGCCTTGGGCTCCGCTCCAGGGTGCAGAGAAAACAGTCCATGGGCTTTAGACTCATGGAAGGGTCACGAAAGGGGAGCTGTCTGGGCTGAGTGGTAAAGGAGAGCCTAGAATGTTGGTGCTGAAAGCTATGTTGCACTGATAGGCACAGTTTTACGTCCCACTTTGCCTCATCCAGCTGAGACCCTACACATGACAATCACCAACCATTCTCAACTTCACAAATATGAAATAGGATAACAGAGTACAGCGCTGGCCAACAGAATATCTGCAGTATTAGAAATGTTGATTTGTGCTGCCCAAAACAGGAGGTAGGGCCACGTGGGCTATTGCACATCTGATGTGTGGCCAGTGCAACTGAGAAGTTGAGTTTAAATTCCATTTAACTATTTCTTTTCTTTTCCTTTTTTTTTTTTTTTTTAAAGACAGGATTTGGCTCTATCCACCAGGCTGGAGTACAGTGCTGCAAACATGGTTTACTGTAGCCTCGACTTCCTGGGCTCAAGCTATCCTACTGTCTCAGCTTCCTGAGTAGCTGGGACTACAGGTGTGCATCACCACCCCTGGCTAATTTTTTTTTTGATTCTTAGTAGAGATGAGTCCTCGACATGTTGCCCAGGCTGGTCTTGAACTGTTGGGCTCAGGCAATCCTTCCATCTCAGCCTCCCAAAGTGTTGGGATTTCAGGCATGAGCCACCGTGCCCATTTAACTTCACTAAATTTAAGCTCCAACTAGCACATGGGGATACTGGCTCCCACGTTGGGCTCTGCAAATCCAGTTTCTGGTTACCTTCTTGGTGTTGTTGTGAAAAGTAAGCAGGCCATCCTTAAAATGCTCAGGATAAAGCCTGGCACATGATGAATGCTTAATAAAAGCGAGGTCCCTTCCTTCTGGGTTCTGAGACCAAGGATGTCGGGCTATTGTCTGAAGAGCCCTGGACTCAGCAGCAATCACCTTTGTGGTCTCATAATACAGCTCAGAGTTAAAGACGGTGCAAACCATAAAGTGGCAGAGATGGAACCTGAGTCCAGGTCTCCGTGGCTTGGAACCCAGTCTTTCCACTGGACACCTGGCTCCCCAGGAAATGGATAGCAAGAGCAAAGGCTCCACAGTGGGGCCTGGGGAGGGCAGGTTTGCCTGACAGGCAAAGACCAGCAGCTTCTTCCCTGAACATCACCGTGGTCTTTGAGGCCTGGCTTCTCTTCCAGATCAGTCACCTCCCAATGCTAGCACCTCCCAATGCCAGGCACAGGGTCACCCCATAGCTTGACCTGCCCCAGCCCCACAGGCCAAGCCCGGGGCAACACCAGTGGTCCCCAGACTCAGGGTACAGCTGGGGCAGCCAACAGAGTTTCTGGTTCCAGATACACCAACTCTAGATGGTGCCCGGTCCTAAGGCTTTTGCAGAGCAACCAGGACAGCACAACTGAGGCCCTCAGTGGCACCAGATGCAAAAGAGCTCAGGGTCATCTGGCTTCTCCTGCCTTCCAGGGTGCATCAGCAGAGGCTCAGAGGCTGGCAGACAGGGGGCAGACCAGCTGCTGTCACCAGGAATCTGAGGGCTCTGGGGAAGCCTGGTCACCACACTGGTCCTTAGTCCCCTCACTAGGGACCCGCCCATCCTTTTACAGTGCTGCAGTGGGATGAGCGGAGGTGACATGTGAATAAACAGGTGAGGACGGAGCATGTACTCACTCGGGCTTGCTTAAATTACTGGTGTTGTCTGAGGTCTCAAGGCAGGTCAGTGACAAGGTGAGACCCCAGTCTACCTCATGTGGGTCTGGAGAGGCTGCAGACAGCATCTAGGAACAAGCACTCACATAGAAGCCTGAAGACGCCACTCTTCACTGGCGGGCTGTGTCACCTGGAACAAGCCTTGTCACCCCTCAGGTCTCCCCACCTCTTTTTTTATTTGTTTAATGGAAAAACTAGAGTAAAATCACAAGCATGCACAAACCTTTCTGTGAGGATCAGATGGGGCATGCCAAAGCACTTCTGACCTGGGTATGGACGCCTGTGAGGGGATCTGACTGTGTCAGTGGGTGGGCAGGCTTTCCTGGTAACTTCAGAGTAGCCTGGCCCTGGAGAGAAATCACCTCCCAGAGCAAGACATGCCCCCGGTGGAAACAGCTGGAGCTTAAGAGTCCAGTCTTCAGACACTCAGAGGGGTCCTGCTGGCAGGGCACTTCTTGTGAAACCACAGACTGGAAAGGAGCAGACCCACCTGTGATTCCCCTCAGCACATGCTGCAGGGGCACCAGCAGGCTCCCTCCCTCTAGTGGCCGCCCTAGCCCACCTGGCTTGGACTGTGGCCTCCAGCTGGCCTGGATGGCTGGGAAGGATGCAGGGCACACACTGCAGCTGCAGGAGGGAGTGGGCTGCCCTGGATGGGATGTAGGAGATGCTGGCCAGAGTCCACCGAGGGCTGGGAGATGGTGGGGAAGGTTACTGTGGGGTGGGTGCCAGGCCAGGAGCATAGAGGGATGGGGTGACATAGAAGAGCCAGAGGTGAGATGGGAGTGGAGAAAGGGGGATACTGGGGAGCTGAGAGGCCCCCCAGAATTCCATCAGATTCACCCCTATCTGCTGGCCAAGTTCGAAGGCACACTTAGCCACTCACACATTAGTATAAATGAGTTTATGACAAGCTGTGCCAAGACGGGCAGGGAACAGTAATTGAAGGGAGAATAATGGGGTGGGGGAAGGTGGCAGGCAACTCTCCCTAGCAAGGCCTCCTCAATGCCAAGGAAGGGGCCCTGGGGGTCTCCCAGTGGGGACTCTCTGCCACCAGGACACCCGCATTCCTGCCATCCCTTTCCAAAATACCAAAATGCCAACACTCCTTTGTTGCCACTTAAACCAATTTGGGGGTAATTCTGCAGGCAATTGTCTTCCGATTTACAATGCGGCTCTGTGATTGCATCCAGGCTGATGGTTCAGGCTGTAATTGTATGGTAATCACTTCTGTTTATGATCGATGCGGAAATCACTATTGTTTTCCAGCAGGCTTGTTAAATCGAAAAAGTGCAGGGGTGGGGAGGGAGGGTTTATTTCTGTGAGTTGGAGCCCTGGGAAAATGAAATTAAGTAGAACAACTCAATGTGGGAGGTTGGGGGGGAGAGGTGGCTCTGATGGCAAAAGCACCCTCATGAGCTCAGAATGCAGAGACAGAGACAGACAGGAACACAGAGACCCTGAGAGACATGGAAGGTACACTTGGAGAGGCACAGAGGAATAAGAGGGGAGCGGGCACGAATGCTGGGGAATGCCCGGGCTCAAGACAGACAGGGTTAGCAGATACACACAGAGTTGCCCACATGGACTCCACTCCTCACACCTGCAGAGAAACTAAGCTAGAGATATGCTAGGGGGACCCCCCTTACCTACTCATACCCACGCTTCACAGACCTGCTCACACCCATTCCCGAAGAAGGCTGGGGGCAACCCAGGTGCCAGGTGGCAGGCCAGGCACTGCCTACCCCTCAGGGCTAGAGCCTGGCCTTCCCCATCTGGGATCTGCTTGCCTTCTCCTGTCCCCTGCCTTGAGGCCGCCTACCTGCCGCTTGGAAACAGGGTGGCAGATGGCACCTGGGGGCTCAGGTGGCAGGAGCAGGGCAGTGTTGTGAGCTCAGTTGCTGCTGCTGCGGGGAATGAGCGGAGCTGCCCACCTGGCAGGCAGAAACCTGAACCTCCCCAAGGCCACAGGGAATCAGCTTGGGCTGGGTGGAAGGCAACGTCTCCCAGGGCGGTCACGGGCATCCACGGCACCAGAGGACCCAGTCAGCTCCACAGCCCTGAGGGGCGCGAGTAGGCACCAGCTGTCATGGGCAGCTCAGGCAGACCTTGAGGTTGCAAGAGGTTTGTTTCTTCAACCACACACCCTTCTTCCCCAGCAAGAGTGGATGGGGACCATCGGGCAGCGTGCTGAAAATCATGACTGTGGTGAAAGGTATCAGGTGTTTGGTTTTGAAAGCCAGCAAGGCAGAGGTCCCTCACTTGGTCGGCTCTCCCTGCATTGCCCGGCACCCTCACCCACCAACGCCTCCGCCCACCTGTCTAAATTGCCCTTCAAATTTCTCAGTTTTGCCTCACCCCGCGAAGGCCATCCCCCACCCAAGTGGGACCCATGGCATGGAATGTCACGCTGACTACAAGGCAGGACTTGGTCACCCAGACCTGCATGAGGGGTGGCCCTAGCTCTAATTCCTGTGGTACTTTTGTGAGCATTAGTTTGCTTAGCAGTGAATGGAGACCAGCGGGCCAGGCCCCATCATGGGTGGATCCCCAGTTAGAGCAAGAGTAGCACTCGGCAGCCTCCTCGCGGGACCCTGCCTGGGCCAAGGGCCGTCCAGCCCGGCTTATGGGGCTTCCTGAAACCCAGGGCACGCTGACTCTGCTTCTGTGCCCTGCACTGATGTCCCCAGAGGCAGCCAGGGCCTTGGGATGGCGGGCAATGACATCAGTGCACTGCCTGAACAGAGAGGACCATCCGCAGTACCCTGAAGGTCCACTTGGGGTTCTAGCCCTGAACTTCCCCAAGACTGGCCCTCAAACAGGCCACCCTGAGATGTGCTGGGCCCTGAACAGGGGCGCCCCTGGCTGCCTAATTAGGGGCTCAGCAGGGCTTGCTAGGAAGCGGCTGGAAAACCTTAGAAGTGGAACAATCACTCCTAATTGGAGTTCTAGGATTCAGCTTAAGAAAAAAGCCTCCTTCTCCCCCAGGGACTTCGTTTCTGAAGTATATACAAACAAGTGATAGTTACTCAACATTAAAAACAAAGTTGGCTGAAAATGAAAATTTAAGCTACAATTAAGTTTTCTGAACTTAATTGGGAAAACCCCAAGGGTGGGGTGCCTATGAGTGAGTATGTGCATGAGTGTGTGTGTGAGTGTGCATGTGTGTGCATGAGTGTGTGTGTGCGTGTGCCTGTGTGTGGGGCCATGTGTGCAGGCCCATGCATCCACACAGGGCATGATGGACACTGAGCAGATGGATATCTTTGGGGTCACAGTCATCCTTCCTTTGCTCAGGAGCCTCTCACAAAGTCCTGGATTTAAGTGAGCCTCCTGTGTCTGGATTCCAAATTCCCCAGGGCACTGCCAGGGAAGTGCATACAGGACCTCGCCAGTCCCCTGGTGGACACTGAAACCTGGCAGTTGGAAGGTAGAAGACCAGAGTTCAGGCCACACCTCCAGCCGTCAGCTCCCCACACTCCCTGACCCTCGGTTCTCACCCTTTGCTGGGCATGGAGAAGTCACTGCATATGTGGAAGTGTTTTTCTGCACTCTGAAGCACTCTAGAAATGCCCAAGACAATCCAAGACGGCCCAGCACGACAGGGAGGGACCGTGCAGGTACCTGCATGCCCCAAAGGTATTGGAATGTGTCAACACATTTACACCACCCAGTTCCCCATGTGCCCCTCCTATGTCACAGACACACTTCCAACACCCAGTGTGTTTGTAAGCCTGTACAAACTCACCAGTACACTACCTTATATCCAATAGCCATTCAACATACAAACGACCCTCACACGTCCTTGTGGACACAGGCGTGTTCAACTGCATGTTTACCTGATATATGCACACACATGCAAAACCCAGGCAACATTTGCAAATGTTCTATCTTATATTTCTCTTCATCAACACATAACCTGTGCAACAGGCTCAGCCCTACTTCTCACCCAGATGCATGTCCGGCTCTGCACACCCAGTGCCTTCCAGCTCTGTTATCTTAATTCTGGGACTTTAAGCTCCCAGAGGGGAGGGGATGTGTCTTTTTTCACCTTTCCCACAGTGCCTGGACCAGACCCAGCTCTTCTTTTGTTCATTCACTCATTCCAAAATACATTACATGCATATGTTACCTATCTGGAAGCTCACCATACAAATTTGAGTGAGCTACAGTCATAGTCATGAACTTGAAGAAATGCCACACTCCTGCACATACCAAGGGCTACAGCAAGTGCTGTAGTGGCGGTGCAGCGTACCTAGTAAGGGTCGCAGGTATATGTGTTAGAAAGGGCACGGGTGGGGGGGGTGTGCATCCAGGGTCCCCAGCAGATGCCTACACACACTGACACACTCGTTGGGCAGCCTACGCAGTGAATCCTGTTGCTATAACAGGCCTGTGGGTGAGGGTGTCTCCGTTTTGCAGAAGTGGTAACTGAGTATGCTGCTAGGTGGCAGAAAGACATCTCAAGCACAAGATCACTTGGGTGGGACGAAAGCAAGGCTTCAGGTAGCAGGTGCCCAAGACCGGGGAGGTGTCCAGGGAAGTGAGTCTGGGCCAGGTCATTTCAGAGGCTGGTTTCTATTCAGGTAAGAGTCCAGGGGGTACCAGGATGAGGGTGTGGTGGACTACACACTCCTGGGAGAGAGGAGGGGATGACCAGAAAAGCCACACCTGGGAAGAAACCCCAGAGGAGAAATCTCCATCCCAAAGAATGTCACCTGAGGAGAAAGATCTTATCCAGGTTACTAAATGTATTTCTCTGAGAAGGTACAACACCATGCAAAGCTCTGAGAGGATTATGGGTCCCTGATCAGCCTGATGCTGGGAAGGCTTAATTCTAGGCTGGGTGGGTACATAGGCCGGGTAGGTACAGGGGCCTGCAGGAGCGTGTCTCCTGAGGCCCACTTGCTGTCTATGGGTGCCCTTGGGCAGCAGCAGTCAAAGGAAGAGCAGGGTCCGGGGAGGGCAGAGGACTTACCTCCATTTTAAGGGCCAAAGCTGGCCTGGACAGAAGGAGCCAGAGCCTGAGCTTACAGTGGAAGCCAAGTGCTTGGCTCTTACTCCCCGCCTGTCCTGATGCTGCTCCTGGGCGACCCACTGCCCGAGTGGCCTCCTGGAAGCCACTAAGGACCTAATGGTCGAGGCTGACATGGTTCTAGTAAGGTGGGGGTGGGGCGTTTCTCTGTTTTAGGTGCTGCTGCCCTGACACCCTGGGACAATGGTTTCTGTCCTTTTTCCAGGGCATGCTGGGACTGCCCAGTAACTTTCTCAGCCTATTGTTGGCAAATCAAGACATACCTGTGGGTTACACAAGCTGTCCCCCACTCTCTGCAGCGAAGACACAAGCCTTTGCTCTGCAAACACTGAGTGAGCCCTGAGCTTCTGGCCAAGAGCCTTCGGGCCCTGGAGGGAGGCAGGGGGACTATTTGCTCCAAGACCTCTCAGGCTCTTAGGGAAGATGGGCATTCTGCATGTTCTACCAGTTCAGGACTCAAGTTGGAGAAAAGGTACCCCCAACAGATGCATGGGGTGAAGGGTTGGGAGAGTGTCTGGATAGGCTGGGCTGCAGTGGACAATTAAGAGACTCCAAAGCTGGGGAGCAGGAGAACAAGTGACCCAGAGGATCACGCCTCCCACAAACACGAGGAGAAACATGCAGAGCAGCAAGGGCAGCTCATGTTTACTCAGGGGCAATGAGATGCCAGCACTGTGCTCAAGGTGCTGGCTGGAATGAGCTCTTTCATCCTCCCACAGTTCTAGGGGATGAGTACTAGTCTCCAGTTCTACAGATGAGGAAACTGAGGCTTAGACAGGGTGAGAAGTCCCGGTGTGTGGAGAAGACAGGAGAGGAAGGGGACAGATGCTGAGAGCAAGCTTGGGAGGGGACCTTTGTGGGGTGAGGGCAACCCCACCTGGAAACCTCCCACTTCAGTTCAGTGCCCAGTCTTCACCTCCTTGATCTCTCCGATGGCCACAAGTCCCCAGCAAGCCCACTGTGGCCCCCCAGCTGCCCGTGCCTTCTCCCTGCGCGTGGTCTGCTCCCCAGTACGGTCTTCCGGCCTTGCTCCTGAAGGCTGCTCTGTCTCCCAGTACCCATCCTGACACCAAGGACACTGCGGGTGTCAGGGCCTAGGGTTTGACAGGAAGCGGTGTGCTGGCTCCTGGGATCCTTCCCCAGCTCCCAGAATTTCCTCTCAGCGAGGGGTTCTCCAGGCACCCTTTGGGCACCTGGAAGCCAAGGCTGGACTCACAGTCCTTATTCTGAGAGCCCACCCCGGCTGGACCCTAAGGGCCACCTCAACATGGCTCGACTCACAGACCCTCCGCCCAGAAACACAGGGGCTCACAGATGCTGACAAACTATAAGTGGACCTCAAGGAGAAAGTCCTTGTGCAAATCACTGGCAGGCTTCAGAAGTCCAGGGTGCAGACTCTCATCACTCTTTCCCCAAGAGGGAAATGAAAGTGGGCGCATGGGTGCCGGCCACGCTCACTTCCTCCAGAGCTGACACACGCTGGGACCTCCCCGATGGCGGCAGGAGGGACAGCCCTGCAGCTTCTCTCTGGGACAGACAAGTGGCAAGCACACTTGTGCACCTCTGTCCCCTGACCTTCTCAGGCTCTCCTGTTACAGTGGCCACGCCGGAGGCAGGGATAAGCCCCCAGACAGCACTACCCTCCACAGGGCACAGCAAGGTCTCCAGCTGCAACACAGGGCGAGGACAGGCGGGAGTACTGTACAGATGAGAAAACCAAGGCTCAGACAGAAGGGGGCTGGTGGTGGAGCTGGGTGGAGAGAACCCAACCTCTCAGGCTCAGGAACTCAAGGGGAACCAAATGCCCAGCTAGTTTTGGAACTAAGCCCATGCTGCAAGGGGATGAATCCACCTGACAGTGATGAAAGCTGCCAGCTACTGAGAGGTTACTACGGACCAGACACCGACCTAAGCGCCTTTCAGCCCCATCTCATTTACTCCCTACTGCAACCCTGCCAGGCAGTGACAGGTAGCTCTTCTGCACTGATCAGGAAACAGAGACTCAGAGAACCTTGGTGACTTACTCATAAATGACAGATGTGGGTTTCATAATTACTTTCTGACACTGTCTTAGGAGGGACACTGGGTGGCCCCATTTTAAGAGCCTGGGGGGGGGTTGGGCAGGGAGGTCCCCCATGCATTGAGGGGAAGGGAGAGGAGCAGTCACCAAAGCTGCCAACAGGGTAGGCCCATGGGCCACAGAGTGACCACTTCAGGCACAGCACTGCCAACAGATCTTTCTACCATCATGGGAACATTCCACCGCTGCACTGTCCAACCTGGTAGCCACTAGCCCCATGGGGCTATTGAGAGCGTGAAATGTGACCATTGTGACTGAGGAACTGAAAACTTAATTTAATTTTACTAATGTACGTTTAAATATACATGTGGCTGCTATACTGGACAGCATAGTAAATCCCACGCTGCCCCTTACAAGCAGGGAACCCAAGAAAGGCAGGCACCCCTCATGTCACACAGACAACTTAGGGAGCCAGATCTGGGCCAAGACCTCGAGCCTCTCAATTCCTGCCTGGCTGACCAGGGCTGCCATGTCCCTATGCTCCGGGCTGGCCATTTGACAGATATTGACGCAGCACCCAGTGTGGATGCAAGCCACGGACCGCCTGTCCCTCAACTCAGTGTAGTGGGCTGACACCCAGGTGGGCAAGGGATGACAGGAAGCTACTGATATATGGCGCTGGGTCCTGGATGTGCACAGGAGGAGCTAAGGACCACAAGGAGGCAGTGGCCCTGGGCACTGGGTGTGGGGAACCAGGGAAAGCTTTCTGGGCCATGGCATTAGAGCTGGGCCTGGAAGCAGCAGAAGTGAGAGGCAGGAAAAAGGGCTCCTTGGGCTTCCTTTTTCCTTCCTCTCTGAAACATGCCCCCCATTTTTTCACAGTCCTGCCTCCCACACGTAGGGGTTGAACCAGACCTTGCTAAATCTTCTGCACACAATGAAGCTGCTATCAGATCATAAGCTCTTGGGAGGCAGACAGGGAGCTGGTAAATCACTAGTGCCTCAGGCTCTGACCCAGGGAGCAGGGATTCAATATTGGAGCCCTGGGAGGGTGGGAAACCAACTCTGCAAGCCCAGAGGCTACCCGCTGGCACACATCCACTCCAGTCCCAGCCCCAGGGAAATGCACACATTGATTTAAAGTCTCCTGGGCCTGGCTATAATCCCCAGAGGGACAAGGGAGAGACTCCACAAACAGGACGGCCTCTCTTTTCCAGGAGAGCGGAGGGCTGCTGTGGGGAGGTCTGGACAAGCTCCATCCAGTTCCCGGAGCTCCTCAGAAGGCAGAGCTGGCTGCCCTTGCCCCCCACCACGGGCAACCACAAAACAGGAACCCTGAAACAAGACGAGGCTTTCCATTGCGTCAGCATGGGCAGGGACATTCCCACAGCAGGACGCCGACCTCGCACTACTCCCAACTTCCATGCCCGATTCCTGTCTGCTACTCAGCAACAGCTCTGCTCCTAGAAGCAGGAGGAGTCCCAGTGCCTCTGAGGCTCCAAAGCCTTTGATGGCTCCCCACTGCCCTGAAGGTGTTGCAGCCTCGCTCAACCTCTCCTCAAGTTCCTATGAACCTCCCCCATGTCACCTGGAGGGACATCCTCCTTTCTCTTCAAGCGCCATACCTCTCCTGGTTTCCAAGCCTTTGCAGCTACTAGTCCTCCCACCCAACAGTCCCTTCTCATCCTGCTCATTTCCAAAATCAAGTTCCACCTGGGAAGTGTTTCAGGCCGCTCCAGCCCTAAAGTCACCATTTTCCCCTCTTCCTTCTACAGCTCTTGGGGTGTAGAGCATAGGCCTCTGTTCATTTAATTCTCTCTTGCCATGCTGCACCCTAATATTTTCCACTGCACCCCCAGATGTGGGTGGTGGCACCCAAAGACATGGCCCAAGCTTCTTTCTCACTTTCCTCTCTCCCCACCTCTCTGGCACAGGACTGGTATTGAGGCCCTGGAGTGGAGTCTACCTTTTAGAGATGCGACAAAGATGAGGCAGAGATGAGACACTCAGGCCCCCAGAGGGGAAGTGACTTGCCAAAGGTCACACACTAATTTGGCACCAGACTATAGATAATACCGCTTCAGGGCTAGGCGCTGGGAGCCGTGATTCTACCAACAGCATCAGAATTATTTGGGGGGCTTTACAAGCCAAATCACAGGGGCCGGGCCTCCCCTCAGACCCAACAACTCTCAGGGTGGTTTGGGAGCCTCAGTCTCAGAAAATGTGAGTGTCCTGGCTAAGTCCCCTGTTCTCCATTCACCCAACACATACAAAACAGCCCCATTGCCCCGGGCCAGGCATTGTAAAGCCTGGCCTCACACTACGTGGGAGGGGGGCGGGGGGAGCAGTTGGGGAACCCAGCAGGGTCTCTGGGGCTTGGAGAAGCCCCAGGATGGCTCTAAGGAGAAGTCAGGGCCACGGCTGGGGCTACTGAGAGGGAGGAAAAGGGTCATACTTCCTGTGCCTGGCCAGGCAGGGGGGCAGCAGACTGCCTGGCCGGCCCACCCAGGGGTCCTCACCCAGTACTCTAGGTTATGGGGGCAGCTCCCAGCTCTGTGCATCAGTTTGAAAGGGCACACAGCCCATCAGATCCTCGGGAACAAGGACACTGTGGGCCTCCCCCGAGGGACTCACTATGAGTCCTGGAAGGGCTCCCTGGAAAGGCCTCGTCGGTGCCCCGCCCCTGACCATTTTCTCCCTCTGGAGAACTGGAAACCTGGGAGTGTCGCCAAAGGTCCTCGCATCCCTACGCTGCCCTGATGGGCCTTGAAGAACCCTCTTTCCGGTGTGCGGGGATCCCTGCAGAAAGCCACCGCATTTTCAGACCTCCCACTTCAGTCAGGTCAGGGCCATGGGAGCTGGAGAGGCAGCAGAGGCCTGCTGCTGGGGGAGTGGGCACCTCAGGACCCAGGGACAAGGCCACGGGAAGCTAACTCTCACCTCAGGGCTGGAGCAGGAAACCAGGCAGCAGGCACAATGAAATCATAAACCACACGTTCGCACTGGGAGACTGGATTTGCATTGGGCCGGGAGAGGGCACTGGCCCCATCCCCGGACTCGCCTGCCATGTGACCTTGGGGCAGGAAGTCCTTTCGGCCGTCCAGCCAGTGGGCTGGCCTTCCTTCCCTGCCTGTGGTGTCTGGCCAGGGAGCTCCCTGGGAAGCTGCAAGTGCTTTGAGGGTGGGGGCCTTGTTTTTCCCTGAGCAGGCTCCCTCGTGAGGCAGCTGCTGCTCTGCCAGGCCCTGGGAGAGTTTCCTCCCGCAGCCGAGGCTTGGGGAAGGAGGGCGAGTGAGGCCAGCAGATGCTCCGTGACATGGTGTGGCGGGGCAAGAGCAAGGGTGAGGTGCACTCTGTACCAGTCAAAGGTCCCGAAATCCTTCTCCCCGTTGGGCTCGGGCCTGTAACCCTCTCTCTGAGGTGGTGCCAAGGATCCCAGCCACAGGCCCCAATGAGGAGTTCCTTCCCGGCGGAGGAGCCAGCCTCTCCCGAGGGACCCATGCCGCATCGCTCAAGGTAAACACCTCCCTTGCCCAGAGAGCCTCGCGCCCGCTCCTTCCAGCTCTGCCAGAACAGAACTCTCTGTTCCTGAGGACCCGAGGCTGAGCTGGCGCTCCTGCCCGATCGATGGATGACTTCACAGGGACTGACGCCTACTGGCACCAAGATTGTCCCTCAGGGAGGTCTGAGGCTGCTCCTGGGACCGCTGCCCACTCGTGCCCCCTGGCTGACCTCTGCTGGATGACAGAGTGCCGGCCGAGGGGTTGGAGACCTGGGACTCATGTCACCCTCTTGCTGGATGACCTTGGGCAAAAGTGAACCTCAGTTTTCTCCCGTGTTAAATGGGAACGCCTGGCTGGCCTACTCCTTCCCCGCGGGAGGCTGCCACAAAACAAATGCTAGGGAAACAGGAGGTGTCTTTATCTAACAGACCCGCCTGCACTGTTAAACTCATGGGCTCTGAGCTAGTGTCCTCATTGCCCCTCCGTCTTAAGTTAAGCCTCCTGGCCAGCGTTGTCTATCGTCTATGGAGCTTCCCGTTGTGGTGGACATGTTCTAGAGTCTGAGTTGCCCAACAAGGCGGCTACCAGTCTTTGGTGGCTACTGAGCGCTTGAAGTGTGGTTAGTGCCAAGGATAAGCTGAACTCATCCCTTTAATTAATTTAAATTCACAAACAGCCACATGTGGCCAGTGGCTACTGTACTGAATGGCGCCATCTTAGACCCAGCTCAATCACTCGTTACTACCCGGGGCAACATTCAGGAAGCCCCAGGGGGGACTTCTGCAGAACCTCTGTGGAAGCACCTTTCTCCCTCTAGCTGCCTGACTCCAGACTAGGGACTCATCTCAGACTTCCCAGGGACTGCATGGACTGGGTGCTCAACCAAAGCAGACTGAGATCTGGAAGTGCTCTTTCGATTCCTCTGCCCTCCTCACTCCAATGGGGAAAACACAACCAACCAGCCTTCCACTCGTGCCATCATCATTCAGCAGCCACTGGGCACCCATCATCCGCCAGGCACCACAGTTGGCACTGGGGCATACGGTGATGAGAAACACGGGGTCCGTGCTTTCAGGGAGCCCACTGGCAGTCAAGGTCTTGCTCCTGTTGGAGCCAAGCCTGGCCTCCTACATCCCCAACCGGATGATCTCGGGCACATCAGTTTTCCCATCTGAAACTGGGGCTCACAAGTCCCTGAGCGCACAGGCTGTGATGAGAACCAAGAAGCATGAGAGAGGCGCAAGGGCTCTGAGCCAGGGGAGGGCTGTGTAGGGCAGTGGAGGCAGTCTTATGAAGCGAGGTGTAAACTCTGTGCAGGCTGCGCTTCCGGTAAAGACCTAGATTCTCACCAAAGCACCGCTGTTTGGTGGTTTCTCACTAAGGAAGTTCAGGGTAAAAATAGCTCAGGAGGGGACTTGAATCCAGCTAGTTGGAGGGTAGTCACTGCCTGGCTTACACACAAAAAAGGGGAACAAGCTTGTTAGGAGCCACGTGGACCCCAAGACTCACCCCTTCGCCCAATCCCTGGGACAGGGCCTTTCCTCCATAGTGGACAGGAGATAAGCTTCAGGTCCAGAGCCCTATAACTGGGGGAGCCGGAGCCCCCACGTAACATCTGGGGTAACCCTGATTTCAGGACGGCACGGCCTTTTCACCCCAACTCACTCCTCAGCCTGATTTCTCTCCTCAGCCCGATTTCTGTGGCCACTCTCAAGGATGGGCCAATGAGAAGCACACTGGCACCAACTGTATGCCACCTGCCACACAAAGCCTTCCTGCTGGAAGAGCCATCAGCCCTGCTCAGCACTCATCTGGCAGTCTGGCTTGATGGTCAAGGGCAAAGGGCCTGGGTCCCCACTGTAGGAATGACAGTCTCCTGAAGCCCGTCTAGAGAAGTGCCAGCTGACCTCTCCTAGTTTCCCCCTAGGGGGCTTCTGGACCCAGGAACTGGTACCTATCTGGTGCCCACGGCACCACGGCTTGGCTTCTAAGACACCAATACCAAAACCACACGCTCAGAACCCCAGGCAGCCGCCTCTTAGCCCCTATCAAGGGGCCCTCTCTCCAAGGTCTTGTACAAGGTCCTCACAGCTAGGCACCTCCTGAAAGGCTGCTTCCTGCCCTCTGGTGCAAATCCACCTCTCTCCTCCAGCCAGTTTGCCAGCAAACACTTCTCAGAAGTCTATTCTGCACCCACCACCTTTGCGAAGGGCACCCTGCCGCAATGGTGGCATCACCAGTGCCCGTGGGGTCTCTAGGCGCTGGCAGCCTCAGGGCTGCATTCTGACAAAGGAGGAGCTTGAAGTCGAGGACCCTCAGGCACTGCCTCCGAAGGCATCCTGGCCGATTCTTATTTTTGCAGCGGGAGCCGACTGAGCACAGAGCCTCGTAAAATGTCTGCTGGAGAGCCAAGACTTCATCTTCAGGGAGCTGGTGGGGGCGCACTCTGCCCCCTGGCCCCAAAGAGAAATGAAGGCCCCGTCTGTGGGCACACAAAACCGGTCCGGTGCACGCCGGTGCCACTCTCGCCGCCAAGCCTGGGGCTGACACCATGCAGCACACGGCGCTACCCACAATGCACCGGCCCTCCTCTGTCACACACAGGCACGCACACTCACCCCCGCGCCCGGAGGGAACCCAGGGCCCGGCCCGTGGGCGCCCAGGCGCCGACCCCTCCGGCCCCGCACTTACCTA